>NC_059085.1:16832539-18032539 GCF_020497125.1 Mauremys mutica
TTTAAAAACACTGCTTGCCCTGGTCAATCAGAGTTTAGAAACGCAGCGGGCTGTTTCAGCCTTTCCGAGAAATGATGTGCATAACGTGCCCTCGTCCTCTCTTGCGAGCTCTGCCTCGACTCTGGCTTCCGCACTCCTAGCCTGTGTGTCAGGACTGCTCCGCAGCCCTGTAACGGGCAACATCTGCCTCCGCTACGAGCCGCGAGGTTATCTTTCCACGGCTAATTCCAGAATAGTTCTTTACCCTTAAATGCTCGCCCTTACTTACTTTCAGCAAATCACTGCAAGCCTGTGCAGGAATCAATAACACCGAACGATCGCATTTGACCCGTTTAAGAAAATAGCAATAACAGTAGCAACCATCCCTTGCACGGGTTTCCATGTGCAGTGTGTACAGTCCGTAAGGACATATGTATTATATTATCTCTGCACACAGAGTGTAGTACTGAGAGCTAAAGTGCGTGTGTATTTAATCGTACACACACAGTGTACTGTGATAGAAAACGCCGAAGCATTTCTGTATGGTTTCCATATACGCATCAACACGGTCTAGGAATTTTATACCCTGTTCTGTTAATCTTCTCCTATAGTCTATCTTGAAACCGTCTTAGTTCAAGGGTTAGTAATTGACTGAGGGGTGGTATATTATATACAGAGGGAGAGGGTCCTCAACAGGACTCTTTGAGAGGTGCTATAACTTAACAGTACTACCAGATATACCGCTAGATCAATTTCCCACCAATCTCCAAAAACCCGGGCTCTGCTCTCCGATGTTCTGCACCCTGGTTTGGAAGACTCTGCAAAGTTGCCATGATTGTAGTAAAGCCCGCCTGAGCCAGCCATCTTCCCTCGGGAGCCCACCCAGAGTTCGTATCCACAATTCCCTGGAAACGGGTTTAGGGACTGCACAGCCGTGTAGAAAGTCAGAAGGGTTTGCTGAATGTCCTCTAAAGTAAAAGACAACCCCATTAAACACAGCTCTCTGAAAGCAGCCTCCATGTCATAGTCCCACATGCTAGCTGGCCTTATGCGAGCTTTTCATTGCGTCTCCTTTTCACCATCACTAAAAGGTTGCTGCCCCAATACTTTATATGCCCTCGTCTTTATAGGACTGCGCTATTTAACGGGCCCTGGTGGAGTTTGGCCATCCCCACCCGTGTTCATCACCGTTTCCATTTGGTTAAAGGTGGTTTCCAGTCCGCTCTTTTTTTAACCAGTTCAGTTCACATTATTTTCAGTCTATTTGTTCCTGTAAGTCGGGTTCAACCCCCCCACTCCTCTCCGTTTCTTCACCTGGCAACTGTAGAACAGTGGGGTCTGCTGAGGGGTCAAGTTTCTGGGCTGATGACAAATTCGGCATGTGCAGGGACATTCCTGTAATGAGGCAGCGGATAAAGGGCTTAGTGTGAGCAACGTACAGAAAGGAACCTACGCGAGTGGTGCCAATGTCATTTCCCACGAGTCAGGGATAAACCTGTTGAAGGGGTCACTGCCTCGACCGATTCGTGTTCCTAAAGGTGGTCAGGCAAGTGTGCGTGGGGGGGGGGTTATTCCTCCTCTCCCTTCTTCTCCTGCTCCTTTTAAGGAAATGTAGGGAATACACCAGTTAGAGGAGCAGATTTTTTATTTTTATTTTTTGCACATCCGCTTTCTTCTTGTTCCAAGGTCTCTGCCGGATCGAGTTTTTAAGTCTTGAATCTTCTGGGAGCCGCTCTCAGCGGTCAGTTATTTCGCAGGATATTCCCCTGGTATGAGGCCAGTGTGAGCTACTGATGTTTTCAGCTGCCCTGGCGTATATCAGGAATGGGTGGGAGAGAAGTAAAAAATAAATAGGGTGGAAGTTGGTTTTTCTCATCTACGCTCTAGATCGGTCAAGGTCTCCTCTTTCCTCTGGACCCAAGTCCCAAGCCGCCTTTTCTTGTCGGGGTCTGACTCCTCCCTCCCTCCACACACACCGACGGCTCAGGCTGCCTACAGATTTCCTCCATGCTTATTGCTTTCTAAATTATAATCCCTCTTCGTTTTCAAGGCTCGGAGAGGCAGCCTGTTTCCCACCCAGCCAGCCGAATGCCTTTGTGACTTCGTGGATTTTTGCAATGACCCACACCCGAAGATTTGGGGGCAAAGGGTGGCCTCCTCCTTCGCCCCCTTTTCTCTGCCTCCTAGCAGAGGTTTGACACTTGGTAACCCGGTCCATGCCCCCGTGTCTGTGCTCTCTGGCTGAAGGCGAGAATCTCTATTGGAAATCAATGTGTGTCACGGTTTCAATAATGATGGCAGAGCTGTAAAAACTAGCCATGGAGAAAACAGCAGATAAACTGGGGCAAAGGCCACCAATACAGGGAGCGTGGGTCATGCTACCACCCGTCGCTTAAATCACTTCCCTTTCGGTGCTCGCTTTTACAATACCTAGAAGCTTTTGGGGGGGAGAGGAGGAAAAAATAAAGGGAGTGGAGCCCTTTATGTCACCGGCTTTTTAAAAGCATCTTGCCTTTTCTAATGACAACTGGGGAAGTGGGAAACAGAACCGTGATTTTCTGTTCTTCTGCCTTGAAGAACGTGTGTCGTTCGCTTAAGTCATTTCCAAAAGCCAGAGCGAAGTGCCATACCAAGCACTCTCCTTACGGTCTGGGTACAAGCAGCGTGTTAAACTGTCCTCCATTTGAAATGGCTGCATGGTTTTCAGCCCCAAACGCCACCATTTGTAACTTCTTCATGCAAACTTTCTGTACACGCCGGAGTTCGTTTCAAATGTGTTCCAGGCCATTGTTTTATACAGCATTATTACCGATCCAACCACTTCCACCAAACAACAGATGCAGCCTCTAATGCAAATATTGCCATTTCCCTGCTGAATTAGCCTTGTCACTTAGCCCAGAAGCTGGCAGCGTCAAGCCAGCTTGCATTTTAATTTGGCCCTGAAGTTACTTATTTCATTATTGATCAAACATAATGCTGAATCAATGTTCATCTTGTTACCTGGGCCATTTCCATGTAATACAGTGATAGCACTGCCTGGAGTTACTCATTCCCATCCCAAAGTGACTTTACCATAAAATCGATGCTTGTTTGTTACTGATATAAGGCAGCATCTATGGAGTGAGGAGCAAATCAAGCAGTTATGAAGTAGTGATCGCAGTATAAAAGTTGAGACAGAACATGTACCGGCACAATGGCCTTGATATTTAAATCAGAACGAGATTCTGATTAAAACTATCCTACCCCCTCTCAGGGAATGGAAAATCGCAGGTTGAGGGATTATGGGCTTTCTCATACGTTGGGCGTTGCCATCTGTAAAGGTTACCTTTCCAGCTAACGGAGAATTTGTTTCCGAACCCAAGTATCATTCCAGGTGGATGTGGCTTGTAAGATCTTCGGGCCTGTTTGAATAAGTATAATTAATACAAGCATATTATTATAATAAGATTGCGTCTCCCGGGTGATGCATGTAGAATGAGGAAATTTACAAGATGTCAAAGGTCAGGAGCTACTCGGTGGTATCTTGAATCACATACAAGGGAGGATTATCTTTTATTTTATACAAATTCACCATGTGGATCTGATAGCGTCAAAATGCCCGTCTGCGTGCAAAGTCACCAAGCAAATATGTTGGCTGGGGTCAGAAACATTTGAGCCTGGTAGAGGTGATCGCTGTGGGGCAGGAGACGGGATGTTAGTGCATTTGCAGAGGGCCCGTTATCAGCCCCCTTTGGGGCAGTGCAGTTTTAAAAAGAAGCGGGGGGCGGGCGGAGGTAAATTTACAAGGAGCCCGGTTGGTGGTTGCAGGATCTCCCCAGCCTGGCAAGGTTTTACTGGCGATGCTACAGACCTATCGCGGGATCTCTAGTCTTGGGAAGCAGGACATAAGCCGGCCCGAGTTTGGTGGTTTCGAATCATGCCATAACTTCAGCTAATCTAATGGGGAGAGACGGGGGAAAGGGGGGGTGGGGGTGGGGGTGGCCGTGGCTGGGTGGTTGGGGCCTGGCCGCCCATGAGCCGGCCCTAGCAGGCTCTGTTTACACTGATCAGTTAACGTGTCCCTGTGGCATTTGTCTAGAGGCAGCTCGCGGGGGGAGGAAAGAAAGGACCCCCCCGCCCCCCGTCTCAGGCTCAGAGCATCAGCGATTTCACCGAGGACAAACAAGGGTAAATAGCACCGTGCCGCAGGTGGGGGAATAATCAGGCCTAAAGCCCCTCATAAAACCCCAGGACCCCTGTTCAGCCCAAGATCAACAGAGGCGAATATTTACAAAGGAGCCGTGATGGGGGCACCCACAGAACTAAAGCGACACTTGCCGCCGCGGCCTTCCCCGTCAATTATTTCACTCAACTTCCCCGTGTAGCCAGAGAGTCACTAGCCCAAACCTGTGTGCGCGCCGTGGAGTTTGTAATAGACGTGACTAGAATACAGAGAGTGCGCAAAATGGGTCCAAAGTGGGTCTTTCTGGATAGAGCTGGCTCTTAGCTGGCCAGGCTGATGCTAAGTGTGATGGGTGAATCTTTGATTTCAGCTTTGAAAGGTCTAGAGGAAAACGGAGAGGGGAACTTTCCCATCAGCACTTGTACTTTCTGCCTACTTCCCCCTCACCAAATAACTCCCCCTAGTTTATGAGCAGGGGAAACATCCCTGGCTGGATATCAAAGTAAAAGAGCTAAATTAACACAAAAGCCACTCATTTCCATGGACTATGGAAACTCCAACAGTGTACATAAAATCTATTGGCATAAAATTAGTGGATTGTACTAACAGATTATAAATCACCTAAATGGTCAAACCACAGATATGAATCACGAATTCCTATAAAGATTAATGTTTCCTAAGATTCGCAGTAATTATGCATTTTTGGACAAAAGCCTTCTCCCAATCTCTCAGTCCTGAGCACTGCTTTTCTGAAGTCTTTCCAGCATTCGGTGGGGTTTCTAATAAACCATTTACCAAGGGAAAGGTCTTATTAACACCTCAAAAACCTATAAAGTTTAAACAGAGAAAGGCAACAGATAGGAAGTTAGGTAACACAATACAGTGACCGACTGGCAACATTCCGAATACAAATCTGCAGAGAACCACAATGGGGAGAAAGCTCCTAGAAATGAAAGAGAAACAATCATGCCGAGAGGCCAGCTTTTCCAAAGCGGTGGAGTCTTGTTTTCCACAACTGCCCGGGAAGTCTAAAGCATCTGCTAATGGCCTCTTACCTTTGCTTAACCCTCTATGGTAAATAGTACCGCTTGCTATGTTCAACCACAACAAAAACTATTCTGTGCAGAAAGGGGAACTATCCTGACAAGCGGTGCAGAGAACTTTGAGAGTCTGAGAGGCACCAGTCTTCCAGCTCGCCTCCATGGAGGACTGGAGATAATACTGAGATCTGCAGGTAACTGAGTCTGTTCTTATTCAATTTCCTTAAATGGCCGAGAGAGCACTTAAAAGCCCAGAGAGCTTCTGGCCAGCATTTTCTTATTAACTAATTTCACTTCGATCCTATTGAAGTGTATGCTTTATAACCTTCAAATGAACCTCTCCCTCCCTCCCCCTTCCCCCCCCCCGCCTCTAAAACAAAACCATTACCTTTTAATGACAGAGTAAAGCTTTTAAAAATGTTGCTGCCTCCCTGGCTAATATTGTAAAACGTGTGGCGCACAAATCGGTTTGAAACACACACCCCGATCAAGTTTTTTAACTACAGGGGGGGTGTGGGGCACCGATATGAAAATAGAACGTGGTCTCTTGTTGATGACAATTACTAAATACCTTTGAAATGGACGGCCCAGCAGCTGCCATGGACAGAGGGCGCTAGAATGTTATGTGGCAGAGTTTCTTTATTTCGCGTTGGGGGGAGAGGAGGAATCTGTGTAACAATGGGTTTAAGATGGATACATATATTTACAATTTGAAAAGGGTTCTGCTGTTTCCTGGTAACGCTCCCCACAAATGGTAATAATAAAAGACGAAGTATTTTTTTTTCTCACCGTAGGTCATTAGATTTACAGACAAGGCACTAAATCATTTTAGCTCCCAAACCCCTTAAGGAAACACACACACATTCTGGCCCCCTCCCCTTTGTAAAGAAACCTTAGATAAGAGGAGACAAAACAAACGCAAAGGTTTTATGAATGTCTCCTCCTAATAGCTTACAAATAAAAAAAAGTTGATGTCGGTTGTAAAACGCGAATTGTCAGTGGCCTCTTCCCAAAGCCTTCACATGAAGGGTCATTAATTGTGTTTTCTTTCCAAATCATATGTCACTGCAATTAACAGATTTTGATCAAGAGACTCCTTTAAGATTGATTCCATATGTGATAACGAATGTGCAGCTTGTTATCTATCTGTCGCCTTGGCATTATGGAAAAGCTTCAAACGTGTAATTTGAAGAGTCTTTTACTCAGCTCTTTGATCTTTCCTTTTAGTTTTAACTCCTTTTTAACTGCCACCCTTTCCCTGATTTCACTTGTTTGTTTATACCCTGCCTTCCCCACCTCTAGGGCTTGTATATTGGCTGTTTGTTCAGTGTTTTCAGCCTTTTGTTTTCTTCCCCCTGTGTTGATTGTGAAAATTGCCAACGCTTTGGCAATCCACAGTTCCTAATCAAGCAGTTATCATAATCGTCCCGGAAATTGGACTTCACAAGGGCAGGTAAGAGCCTAATTAAACTCACAGCTTCAGTGACAGCTTTTCAACAACTTCCAACAAGTAACCCCCATTCTACTACGCTGTGGTCCTGAATTCGAAGTCTCGGCGGGTTATCTGGGCCACGGTTCCCCTTTTTCCTAGCTAGTATCTCTAGAACTATGGATGTTCATGGAGCGAGCGAGGGAGACGTTCAAAGGAAACAGAGGATAAAACACGGCACAGTGTCCACTTTATATAGTCTGCGACCTGATGTATCTGGGAGCAGCAGCATGTGAGTGGTACGAAATATCAGGGCTATCAAGCCCACGTAGGGTGTGACAGGAGCTTTGATTCATTTATGTACATATTAAATAAAAGTCCAAATACTTCTAGGCAGGGATGTTTTATGTACAGCCTTGGGTCCTGCCTGCAGAATTTCTCCTTGCGCCCACAGAAGGACTGAGGCTCTGTTTGCATGGGGAGAAGCGAAAGCCGCAGCAGCTTCGGTACAAATGAACACAAATCCAGTGCACCCTTCTTGGTCTCAGCCCGCATTTTCCTTATTAGAGGGTCCCAGCTTCTGCCTCAGAGCTTGGAGTCAAGGAGGCTCTGTTGAAGTTGGAGGAGGTTTGGTTTTAGCTCACTGACCGTGTGAGTGAGCCGGGGAGGGAGGGAAGTAGACCCAGGGAGGGAGAGTATGGATGTTTGGGGTAATAAATCAGCAGCAGCTCTCCCAGCTTTGACAGATCCCGGCCAGAAGACACGTGTCTGTCCGAGGTAGGAGCGCTGCACAGAGACAAGCCGGCTGATCTGAGGGAGCAGTAGATACTTTCAATCCTATTGGCTTTAGCCATCTAGCCCCTGAATAGGTTTCTTCTCCATCTGGGCAGGCACATTCGCTGCAAGCCAGCGGCAGGGTTCACTTTATTTCTCCTGTCTGTTGCCAGATGTTTAGCAAAATGTGTCCCACTTCTCTGCTTTGCATCCGCCTGCCGTCTATTATTTTTTCCTCTCTTCCACCCTTCCTTCAGCGTTGCTTTTTTCCTCCTTCCCACTCTTTAGCACTCCCTGGTTTGAAGACAAGGCTGCTGTTTGAATGGCTCCACGTTTAGCAAGTTTCCTGCCCCATCCGCAGCCCTCTCCCTAGGCGGCGCGGGGCTGTCACATGCTGGTGTTTCTATCCTCCCGGTGCCATGTGCGTTTCTGGCCGGGGAGATGCTTTGAACATTCCCCTGCCACAGTTCGGCTGGGGTCTTTTCTCTCCCCTGCTCCTAGTGGTGGTGGTGGCTCGGGTTTCTTTTGAACCTCTCCGCTTAACAGCTATAGCTTTGCAGGTTTCTCCTCCAGTCCATTTGGTGCGGCTGCATTTCCTGTCCGTTTCTTTCCCATTAATAAACCATCATTCATCCTCATCCTGACCTGAATTCATTCGCCCCCATAAATTTCTCGCCTCCCATATTCCCTCTGTCAGGGCTTGCATTTGCTCTCACATATCTTCAATCCCACTTCTTTTCTCCGTGCTGTTGGATAGTAGGGTGCATTTCTACATTTTTATTTCACCTGGGTAGCGGCGGTTTCTTCACACACACACACACACACACACACCCCGACACACGTTTTTTGTTTTATTCTGCATTTTAAAGAAGTGCCAAAGAAACCCATATTCCTTCTCTATACTATATTCAGCTTCTACTCGTGTCAGTCATGAATCAGTACAACAATCCATGTCGAACACGTGTATTTTCCCGTTCGGGATGAACTTATATTGATTGTATTGTTGATTAAAAATCTATCTTGATGACACAAGACAGTAGGATGAGATAAAATAATCTTGCCAGGTTCATAAACGCAGTAAATGAGCAGTAGTGATGTCAATCGTGACGCCACAATAAAAATACGTGTCCGATGCGTTAGGTCTGGGCTGTGTGTATGCAAATCTATCATGTGTGAGTGTGGGTACAATATGTAATATGTATGTAGAATAGTAGGTAGAATTATGGGGACTACTTGCTGAGAATTGATCAAATAATAAGTCATTTCTCTGACGCTTTTACCTTTCCTCCCTTTCCACCTCCCCCCCCCCCGTATAAAATACATTCCTAAAAGTTGTGTTCCGCTTTGAAGCTATTTCCAAACCTTCTCAGAATCGCAGCGATCAAACCTTGCAATTTGTACGGAGAATTAAATGAAACAAGGACTCAGGCTTCACTCACTACTTTCCTTTTGAATTAAAAAGAAACAAACATACAACTGAATTTAATATTATCTCCATTACATTATATTATAAAAACCTATTACAAGAGCAAAGTTGAATAGGAGAAAATAAATTCCTCCAACCCAGAGTTGTTTTTGCGCTAGATTAGCAGATAGGGGATGCTATAAAGATGAACTTAATACGATTAGAGATGTTTCCTACAGATTTTCATATATTGATTCAGGGAATTTTAATTCTGGGTCTTGCTTTGCCATAATCCGTATTTATTACAAGATGATATTGTTTTATTATAGCAAGCTATGAAGGTCGATTCCTTTAACTGTATAATCTGACACGAATTTCATTTTTTAAAGAAATGTAGTTGTAAAAACCCATACTGTGAGCACAGTTATTATATTGTAGCTAAATCATATTTTAATGGTAATAAATCCACAGAGTATTCAAAAACATGGGAGAATATGATTAAATGACTCTCCAGCATAACAAATATAAACGAAACGCCTCAGAAGACCCTTCAGAGGTTTGTTTTTAATCCATTTAATTCCCAAAAAGCAACAGTGGTAAATTCAGAATTTTGCCCCAACAAAGTCTTAACTCTACAGGTTGCAAAAACTTTTTATGTTCCATTTACCCGAGCCCTCCAACACAACGGTAACAAATCAGGAGATGCCATTTCTTTCAAGACATCCAAATGCGTTTGAACTCCTCTTAAAACGCTACAATTACAACTCACACGCTTCTTGCAGAAAAACAGTATCTCAAACTGCGTTGATCATAAAATAAGGTTATTCAGTAATTAAAACACATTTCGACTTGCTCCCAGTAACTCTTTAAAACATTATGCCACTACACCCATTGCAATGGTTCTATGTCCCAGGTAAGGCTGCACGTGTAGTGCTTCAGAACAGAGGGACTAAGCAAAATGATCATAAATTTCCTAATTAGTGATTTCGCACCAAGACAAAAAGGTGTTAATTAGTTTAATTCCAGGGCCTGTCATTGTCCCTTTCTTCACACCACGTATTTACTAATGGCCCAGAGGGCTGCTCCCGTCTCTTCTTTGTTAGGATTTTAATTTGCCTTCTTTTCTGCCTTTGATGTAAAATTGTGACCCTACACTCTTTGAAGTCTCTTATTAGGAAGAAAATTAACTTCGCTTTTTCACTGTATCTGCCCACTGTTAGGCTAGACAAAATGTAGAGAACTCCTTAAAGATTCAGAATTAGGACATTTCAAACTGGCTCTGGAAATGCAAATTACCAAATCTAATAGACTTTAAATCTATATTAGGAGATGTAACCCATGCTAGGGCCGGGGAAAAGGGGAGGAGTAGGGGGAGGGAATCTCCTAATAAAGAAAACAAAAATGAACCTACACTAGATAAGGTTGTAAACGTAAAATTCTGCAAGGAAAGAGGCTTTATTTAAATACGTCACATAACTTTTTGTTCTCTTTCCGGCGTGCAATTTTCCAACAGTTGCCAGCCCCAGCTTCCTATTTCTTTTATTTCGGGGGAGAGGGGGAACAAGGGGGCTATGGGAAAATAATTGTGTGTGTCTCTCTCTCTATACTGTCTAACACATATATAAATTATAAAACCGTAGGGCAGGATTTAAACCTCGGTAAAACACAGAACTGATTGGCGAGTGCTAAAACGAGATTTGAAAGCAACTCAAATAAAAGATCGCGACGTCAGTAAACAGATTTAGAGAAGGGGAGGAAAGAGAAAAAAAAAAAAAAGCTAGTGACAAACCCAGGGAGAGAGCTCTGGGCAGGCGAGGGAGAGAGAGAGAGAGACTTAAAAGAAATAGGAGGGGCTTGCGAGAGACTAGAAATGTCAATCAGAGCCCAGAGTCCCAATAATCTCCGGCAATCTGTTAGGACCTGACCTGAGTCCACTCAGATCAATAGGAAAAGTGAGAGAAGAAAGAAGCGATCGGACCGTGTACAGCAGCGGCCGGAGAGCGAGAGGAGGAAGCTCACGGCCTCTCCAGCACCCCGCTCTCCCCCTCCCCTCCCCACCCATGTCTGCAAGAGTTTGCGGGAGGCACTGAAAAGTGCAGACAGCCAGCAAGGGCGAGCGAGCCAGCTCCCTCCTCTCCTACCAGCCCTTCTACTTTCTCTCCTTTCTCTCCCTTTTTCTCTCCCCCCCTCCTCCTCCTTTCCCCCCCTCCCCTGCCCCCTCTGCCCACCATGTCTTTCCCCCAGCTGGGCTACCAGTATATCAGGCCGATTTACCCCTCTGAGCGCCAGGGGAGCGGCGGCGCTCGAAGCGGGACAGAGCTCACCCCGTCCGGGACGCTCTCCAATGTTTTATCCTCCATGTACGGAGCGCCTTACGCCGCCGCCGCGGCGGCTCAAGGATATGGTGCTTTCCTGCCCTACACCGCCGAGCTCCCCATCTTCCCGCAGCTGGTAAGAGCCGCGCAGACCCCCCACCCCCCACCCCATCCCCGGCCAACCTCCGCCCGCATCCTCCACCCCCCGTGCCCCTGGCTCGCCCTCTGCCTTGAGGGGGCTTGTTGGTGCTTTCGGAACGATCCGGCTTTGGCCTTTGCGGAGGAGCGATTGGCACTAGGAGGAGTGGAGAACCGGCGCGAATCTCTCCAAGGAAGTCCGACTTGCCTGCCTTGCTGTCGCCTAAGCAAGCCCCCGATTGTTTTATAACCAAGCGACCATCTTCACCTGGATCTAATTCTTTCGATGGGGGGCGGCGGGGGGGGGAGGAGAGTGGGGGTAAGGAAGGGTTTTTTTGGTGGTTGTTTTTAGTTTTTATTTTTACATTGCTTTCTGTTTGTGTGAAGCCGGGACAAGCAATACCGAGTTAAGGACACGTTTGCACGTTGGCAGGATTTTAATGATTAAGGAGAAGAACAATGATCTATTTTTATTTTTTGGTGACCCGTTAAAAGTGAGGCAGGTACGGGTGGGGGGGGCAGGGTTATGAACTGTAAACAAACCAAAGTGGGGGCTTGTTGTTTCTCGCTGCGCCCAGGCAGGTTTGCTAGGGGTGGCGATCTGCCGGCGGTGTGAACGGCTGGGAACAGAGACAGATCCACGCACCGAGAGAGGGGCCTGGTTGAATTTCTGCCGGGAGAGATTTTGATTGACAGTTTCTGCTTGTGCTCGTAGGGGTCTCCGAAAGGCTTTAGAAGTGTTTTATAAACAGCACGTCACGCTACGGGGGCCGCTGCACTGGCCGCTGGCTGGCTGCGTTGTTGTTACAGAGGGTGTGTGTGTGTGTGTGTGTCGGTGTGTGTGTATGCGCGCCTGCCCGCGCGCCCATTTTTATAAAAGCGGTTGCAAAGTTGCAAAGTGGGGCTGCAAAGGCAGGTCGGGGTGTCCCGCTCGGCGGGGGGCTGCACCCCGCCAGCGGGGCCGCCTAGGCGGCTCTGCGCGCTGCCTGTACAGCCAGGGAGAGACCTGCCCGCTCCGGGCCCCTTTCACTCCATCAGGCGCCCCGCAAGCCCTGGCGGGGGCTCCCCACACGCCTGCCCAGTGGCCCGGGACACCTCGGGGAGGGGAAATCCAGCCAGAGCCCAATTCAGCCCCCCCGCCCTGAAACCTTTCTCTCTCCTTCTCCCCGCCGGCTCTAGGGTGCCCAGTACGAGCTGAAGGAGAGCCCCGGCGTGCAGCACCCGGCCTTCCCGCACCACCACCCCGCTTTCTACCCCTATGGGCAGTACCAGTTCGGGGACCCGTCCCGGCCCAAGAACGCCACCCGGGAGAGCACCAGCACCCTCAAGGCCTGGCTGAACGAGCACCGCAAGAACCCCTACCCCACCAAGGGCGAGAAGATCATGCTGGCCATCATCACCAAAATGACCCTCACCCAGGTCTCCACCTGGTTCGCCAACGCCCGCCGGCGGCTCAAGAAGGAGAACAAAATGACCTGGGCGCCCCGCAGCCGGACGGACGAGGAGGGGAACTCGTACGGGAGCGACCACGAGGGGGAAGAGGACAAGCGGGAGGACGAGGAGGAGATCGACCTGGAGAACATCGACACGGAGCACATGGAGAGCCACAAGGACGAGCTGGAGGAGGACCCCGACCTGCTGCACTCCGACTCCAAGACGGACTCGGAAGGCTCCGAGGGCTTCGAGGACTTGCCCGGCTCGGAGGAGCGCTTCCTCCAGGCCATGGAAGCGGGGCGCCCCCACCCGCCCGCCGGGGGGCTGGAGCCCCTCAAGCTGCCCCCCCAGCAGCACCGCCTCTCCCCGCCCGCCCCGGCCTCGCCCCCGACGGAGGGCAGCTTAGCCGGCGCCGGGCAGAAGCCCAAGATCTGGTCCCTGGCGGAGACGGCCACCAGCCCGGACAACCCCCGCAAGTCCCCCGGGGGCGGCAGCGGCTGCTCCCCCCCGGCGGCGGCCCCCCAGAGCCTGCCGCTGGCTCCGCCCCACAGACTCGTCTCCTCCTGTCCGCTGGGCAAGTTCCCCAACTGGACCAGCCGGGCTTTCTCGGCCCACCACCACCACCCGCACCCGCTCACCTTACTGAGCACTCCCCACCTGCTGGGACTCGGGGCCACTCCCGGCGCAGCCTCCGGCGCTGCGGCCATCGCTGCCTTCCCCAGACCCGCCGACCAGGCTCAGAGCACGGAGTCCGCTGGAACAGGTGATGGCTAAGGGGTCTCCTGGATCCGGGGGCTGGGGTGGGGGGCAGAGTCTGGGGAGAGGTGGAGGGACAGAGCTCGAGAGGCCCACCCCACCCTGCGGGCAGAGCAACTCCCCTCCTGCCGCTGTCCCTTGCCGGCTGGATCCCCTCCTCCCCCAGACAATCAGCGCTTCCCTTTGGGGCTGAAGCGGTTACAGATTTTGATCCCTTTGACTCATCTCGGAGCAGCTACCTAGAGGCCTGGGGGACCCATCAACCCAGAAACAGTTTTTAAAAAATGGAACGACCCCAATGCTTAAAATCCCAACTCTTCCAAATTACTAGCAGCCCAAGAAAGGGGCGGGTGGGGGACTGCATAGAAAAATGGTAATTGGTTAATATATAACCTCTTCTTTGTTTTTAATGGTAACATTCTTCTAGCTTGGCTAGCGGGGCCAGTTATATTTCAGGACTAGTTCTGGATGTTGTTGCTCGTGTTTGTTTATATTTTGGAACATGTCTCCTTTTAAGTTAGCATTAATTGTGGTGCTATGCAGAGACCTGCAAGGCTGAATTGTATAGTGGTCAGTCGCAATACAGTCACTTACCGTGTTTCGCGTGGAAGAGAATAAATACGCGGTGCTAGTTCCTTTTTAAAGTAACACGGCGACGCTATTTAGTTCCTAAAAAGAATAACTTGCCACCAACGGAGATTTTTGTTGTTGTTGCTGCTAAAATGGTCATCGCTGGAACTCTTTTATGGGGGAGACTGGCCCTGAGACTTGCTCCAGTATTTTACAGTCACTTCTACAGTCGACCAATCCTCCCCCCTAAGCAACAATGTTATCCCCTGCGGCTTCATTCGGGGACGGGGGGAAAAGAGGGAGTTTAAAAAGGAACATTTTTTTTTCTGTTTTTAGATCGATCTAGTGCCTTGGAAGTAGAGAAAAAGTTAATAAAGACAGCTTTCCAGCCAGTTCAGAGGCGGTAAGAGATTACTTCCTCAGTCTCCTATGGATATATATATATATATACACAGAGAGAGAAAGTTGTAAATAGATCATTTTCTCTGCTACGTTAGTTCCCTTTACAGTAACTAGTCATAAGGAAGCAGCTTTTTCTTCCCCGGAGCGGTTTGTGGGGGTATGATGATCATTTTAAATATATAAGTATTGTTGACTTTGCAATTTAGTATTCTCGACTTTGCAAACGATTCCTTGCAAAGTTGCATCAGGCACTTCTTGATTTGTGGGCTTACTGTTTTTGTTTGTGTTTAAAATAAATAGGCAAGGCAGCAGGAATAGTTACCATAGTCCTTATCCCTTAAATAGTGCAGGTACAAATCAGGCCTGGATAAAAACAAAGGGAGAATTCAGTGAATTCAGGGGGAATTCAGGGAACAGTAGCAAAAGATACTGTAAGGGGGGGTGGGATACAAGAAACGTCAGCCTGATCCTGCCTAGCCTCATTCAGGAATAACTCCCACTCAAGTCAATGACACTTTGGCCGGGAAAAAAAAACGGATTGGGCCCATCCGACATCACAGCTAATTAAAATGGGTATAAAGTTTATAGACATTTTTAATATTGATCTTTAAATATTTTTTTTTATTTAAAAACAACAAAATGCTCTCTCAAGTTAAAAATCAACTGTGCCAGCTAAGCCGGAATAGAAACCCTATTAAATATTTCTTCTGTGTCATTTCTTTTTCCAGGCCCCAGAACCAACTTGACGCAGCTATGGTTCTATCAGCGTTGTCATCATCATAGTTAATTTTTATTATTATTAATATTGTAACGATTGTGTAAAAAAAAACAAAAACAACAACAAAAAACTCTGTATAGTTACAACTTGTAAGCATGTCCGTATATTAAAATTAAAAAAAAAAATTAAAAAAAAAAAGGAGAGAGAAAGAAAGAAAAGAAACCGCTTCTGTACTATCATCTGGATTAGCTGAGTTCGTGAGGTTTTTTTGGAAGTCCAGTCAGAATTAGGTGTCTCGATTTTTTTTGTATATACAGTAAAAATGTACATATGTGTGAACCAAATTGTACAAGAAAGTATATATTTTGGCTAATAAATAAACTGTTGCCACTTTGACTACATTCTCTTCCGCCACCCACCCCCTCTGTTTTTTAAGCCCGAAAAGGTGGCTTGGAGAATTTAAAATAGGCCAGTTTCTGCCGAGTCTATATGTCCTGTCTGCTCAAAACGTCTCTGGGAGGCGCCAGGAGTTTGGGGGTAGAGGATCGACTCGGAAAACACAGGCTAAAGGGCGCGGAGGGGAAATGGTCGGGGAACGCGGCCGAGGCAAGACAGGGTTGCGGCGAGGTTGGTTCTTTCTCGGGTCTCTGCTAGGGGAGACGCTGAAGTTCCATGCCTGGGGCTCGCACCACGGCCTTTTGGGGGTAGCGTTTTAATCGTGGGCGAGCTTTAGGAGCCAGAGCTGCCGGGAAACCCCTATAGAAACAGGACCCCCCCCCCTTCAGTTATTTGGAAGAAAAGAAAAGAAAAGAAAAGGAAAAAAGCCCTTTGTGCTCGCCCCCGGCTCACGCCTGGCCAAGCTCGGCGGGCAGGCCAGCCTTTCCCGGGGTGCAGCCTGTGCAGAGATTGGGGGTGCGGGGCTTGCCAAGGCGAAAGCTAAAGGACTCAAGAGCCGAGGCTGGCCAGAGCTCCGGCGTGGACGTGGTGCTGGGCTCTGAGGTTCTGGGGAAGGCTGGCTCGCTATTTTACACGCTTCTATTCTATTTAGTCTGCTGCCTTTTCTATTTATAAAGGCCTTGCCCAGAAAGTGATAGGGGGAAGGGGTGTCCTCGTGGTAACGAGCCCAGGGAATTTGGTGAAATCTGGAACCGGAGCGCCCTCTGCAGGGGGAAAACACCCTTTCGCTCCTGCAGGCACCCTTGGGGAAAAAAAAATCACACCTATACAATTCCCTCGCCCTCTTCCCACCCGAACACCAACGGGCAACATTTTTCGCTTTTAAAAATAGTTTCTTTTCCTGCCTGCTTTTGTCTTGCTTTCACCGTTTTTCTTTGAACGCTGTTTGTTTAAGAGTCAGAGCTGCTTTGGCTTCCAAAACCAATGGCCATGTAAGTTACAGCTATAGCCTGGGGAGGGGAGGGTGATTTAAAAATCCCCTGGGGGGAAGTAGAAGGGGGTGGGGAGGCGTGAGTCTGGAGACCTTTCACTTGGTGAGCAATGGCTATCTGGGAGCAGCTCAACTGTGACCTATGACCCCCCCCCCGGACCGTATTACTCGGTGTTAGCTCTCGCTGCCCTCCCCCCGTACAAGTGGCAGTTGAATCATGGAGTAAGGGAGAGTTTGATTTAAAGAAAACTTTCGAGCGCCTCAGAGTCATAGTCAGACGTTGCATTCTGTCCCTGGGAGTAACTGCTTATGTGGGAAACCAGCTCCATTGCAAGTTCAATGAATGGCAGCAAAACAACAACAGAAAGCAGGGGGGTGGAAAGGAGAGGGGGGGGTCTTTGTCGATTTGGTTTGACTTCCTTCTTTGTGCATTTCTCGGTGAGCTTCTGTTTTGAGCCAACATGGCTTTTTAAGTGCTGCCTAGACCGTGAAGGAATTGGAGATGGGGCCTGGCTACTCTTTTACATGATATTATTTAAAATAAAGATGGTTTGTCTTCTGCCAGCAGTAGAATAATGACAATTAATAATATCTGGTATCGTTATAATTTGTTGTGAAGCTGCCCTGCTGCAGGAGTGGTAAAACTTACTGGCTCGCCATGTGCATAAGTTATTGATGGGATACATTTATATCATATGAGTAATATAGCTCTCTGTATATACTATGCAAAGCTTTTAGAGCCTGGGCCAGTAGGGTGCCCAGATATCCCAATTTTATAGGGACAGTCCCGATTTGTGGCGCTTTTTCTTATATAGGTGACTATTACCCCCACCCCCCACCCCGTCCCGATTTTTCACATTTGCTGTGTGGTCACCCAACACAGCTCACTGAAGTCAAGGGGCGTCTTTTTTCATTGATTTCAGTAGGCTTTGGCTCAGGTCCTGAGTTCTCAAAGTAACAACAATATTTGGGTTCGAATACAAGTGCAGAAGGGAGCTGTAGCCCTAGTCAGGAGAATTTAGAGCAAAGAATTTTCTAATGACCTGTTACTTTGATTGGGGAGCGTGTGGCAAACCCTGCACAGTGAAAGGGTGGGGTTCACCCACCTAAAACAGGGGTTTGTTATGCCTAATCTAAAACACACCCTCAAAAGGCGGGGAGCTACTGAGATCCTCCCCAATTTGGTTTTAATTAAAATAGCTACAACTTTGCAAATTACATTTTAAGCTGATGGCTAGCTGCAGCGTCGACAACTTTTAGCTTCATTTCCTTGGCAAAGTGCTGAAAATTGGTCAGCTCTGTAAGAGGTCAAAACGCTTAGAGTCACTTCAATTCTACCTGCCAACTTGAGAGTGCTGGGAAAATCGTGTCTGCAACCTGAAAGGAGCCAGGGCTTCAGAGGGGGAGGACTTCCTCCTGCATTTGTCTTTTCTCATTAAGAAAATTAAAGCAGACACATTCTAGAGGCTGACCCCTTTGCTTTAGACTTAGTGAAATCAGTACAATCAAATTAAAACCAGCCCAGGCCTTTTTTCCCCTCCCTTTCCTTTCCCCTGTTAGCTTCCAAAATTACATGTGAGCAGCTATTGAATGTTAAAAGCTAAAGTAAAGGCTGTAATGAGGTCGAGCAGGGCTATGTTGAAAATGACACGTCATATTGGATCTAACAAACTATTGTGATTAACAACTTGGGCTGTATAAGCAGCAGGACAGTTCATGCCAGCTTGTGTTCAGAGCCTCTTGCTTACGTTCCCTCTGTAATTTTTTTTACTCATCCTGGCAGTGGCAGAATTTTGGAGGTCGTGATTAATTGGCTGCGGCCTTTCTTATTTCGGGGCCAGGTCCTATGGGCAGAAGGGTGCTAGGTGCTAAGAGGCAAGAGTTAAAATGAAAGTTAAAGTACAAACAGAAGCATATAGCTGACATGCTTCAAGTTTAGACAGTGCAAGATATGCAAATGTGCAGGGGTGTGCAGTATTGACATTTTGAGGTCATAGTGATAGGAATGTATTATTTATAGGATTTGGTTGCAGTAGGCCGCTAAACTACATTTTAAATTCTAGACGTTTGTAAGCAGCACGTTTTTTGTCCCCTCCCCCCCCCCAAATTACATGATTGGTATTCCAACTGCCAGGCGTGTGTTATTGTTGCTTCACAGTGGAGTGAATATACCTTGCAGTGTGTGTGTGTGTGTGCGCGCGTGCGCCCAAATCCCTGAGCTTGTGTTAATAATCACTGAAATGGAGCAGGCTTAAGCACAAACAGAGGCAGGCAGAGGGGGCCCAGAAAGTTTAGCAGTTTGTAATCTGTGCATTTTAGCTTCTTTCTTTTTAAAAATGTGCTCTCCCAGC
This sequence comes from Mauremys mutica, assembly GCF_020497125.1. Taxonomy (NCBI): domain Eukaryota; kingdom Metazoa; phylum Chordata; order Testudines; family Geoemydidae; genus Mauremys; species Mauremys mutica. Next base: position 16,851,400 of record NC_059085.1, read on the forward strand.
ACCAATCATTCAGGAAATAAACAGTTTTCTCCCTGCAGCCCTAAGTGTCTGTGCAACTTCAGCAGCTTAGCGTGTAGTTACTACAGATGAGCAGACTCCTTGGGTGGTGGGTATAGCAGGAGGTTGTATCTCACGTAAATGGAACCCAAGTTGCTGTATTTTATTTCCCAGCTCCTCTTCCTTCTGGGAAAAGGTTAATCACACATAAGATTTGGGGGGGAGGGGAGGGAGAGCCAGCGGCAGTTTCCTCCCACCCCTTCCTCCTCTGGAGTTGCTGGAGAAGTTGTCCTCCTCAGAGTGGGAGTTCTATTGAATGGGTGGTGTGGGCTGCCTGGAGGAGTCCATAGGTCTAGCCAATCCTCCCTAAGGTGGAGGAGACTCCCATTAATTTTGTGAGCAAAGATTTTGCAGTGCACGTTTCAGGGAGACATTCAAAATCCTGTTTACATGTTTGGGAAGCTCCGTCTCTCACTGTCACAGTTTACTGGAACTCGAGCGGGGACTACTTGAGACCTCTTAGCAAGGCCTCCCTGTCTTTCCCTCCCTCCCTCCCTCCCGCTCTCTCTCTCTCTCACTCAGTCTCTCTTTCTAGGCTGCTCTCTTCTGTCTAATCAATTATCTTCCTAGCTAGTCCTTCTCAAAGGTGAGAACTCATTATGCATATTCATAAATCACAGTGCCCAGGCCTGACACTGATTGATGTAATCATCTCCTACTCACTCCCTTCCTCCATGAGGCAAGGATGGAGGAAGTGACACAGGAAGGAGATGGCAGGAGAATACTTCCAAGTTGTCAAACCAACTTCTAGCTGGGCCTGTTAGAAAACAGCGCTCAGAGTTAAGCAAGCCATGTAATGCTTGCCATTCATTGCAGCCAACGTGCCTATCATGGACTTTTGATAAGAGAGGAAAGTTCGTCTGAACTGATAAATATCAGTGAGTTGGCTTCAGCGCACTGCTTCCTCTCAGCCTACTTAACCATTCTGCAGACAAACAGAAAGTGGGGAGGAAAATATTATTTTAAAAACAAAACAAACCACCTTTTCTGCTAGCTAGAATCAGAATATACTGTAAAAATAAAAACGAAACCTTTGCTTTTTACACTTCTTGGATAGTTCAACCCCATTTTATCCCAGTAGAAAGAATGTATTCTGTCACAGTACTTGATCATGTAAATCACAATATTAATGTCACAGTCTCTAATACGATAATATGATAACCATCCTTAATATTTAATCTGCAGCTCTTTTATTTGGATAAATTGGGCAAACTTTAAAAAAGAAAAATAAGTCTTGAATTAAATAAGTTATTGCTTCAGTGATTTGCAGGCTAACAGTCTCATTTTGACTGTTTCTATAGGGTTTCAGGATATTAATATATCTCTGATCTGTGATGATTTATGTTTTTCAACGTATGCTCAGGCATGGCAATTTTCAAAATGCAATTCAGACTATGCAGTTTACCTTCATGTCTAATATTTACACGTTTAAAATTCTTTTTTTTTATGACTGATGAGAAATATGAGTGAAACAAAACAATAATACAATCTGCCCTAGAAGCACTAACAAGATACAAATCAAAGTGAGCTCTAATCATGTACTTTTGAAAGCGTTATCTTCCCTGTTAACAAATGGATATAAGAAAATTAAGGCTTATACCCAGATTGCATTTTATCTAAGAAAACCAATAAAGATATCACAGGTTCTTATTTTACATAGGTTTGACTGTAAAACAGAATAAAGAGGAACATGCACCTTTTAAATATTCGCTTGGATGTTAACCCTTTAAACAAAATAGTCTGAATCTGCAGATTGGGAAGAGGATATGCTGCCATTTGGGTTTTTAGGAAGCTGGTATTTAAAAGTGTGGTATATAATTAAGACAAAATCTTTCATTAAATGCTGAAATGGGAACAAAGCGACAATGGCTGCTTGCTAACTATGAATGTCCAACAGGCCTCTTTACTATTCAGCAAATGGAAGATATTAAACAACATTTTGCTTAAAGGTATATTGAGGCCATTTCCATTAGGACATGGTGTCATTCATTTATTCACGTGTTAAGTGGGTGTCCTTGTGGCTAATGAGCAATAATCAACAGTGACTCCACTTTATTCCTTTGCTCCCAGCAATGTTAAATACTCTGATGGAGTCTCTTTGCTGACACACTAGAGAATACGGTTAAAAAGTGCTACAGGACATTCTCAGCAGAGAGCAGTCACAGACAAACACATTGGAAATAGCACTTTTATTACAGTCTATTCTATTAGGAGCTTTGTTCTCGTTGTTTTAGGCAAGTCAGATGGAAAGCTCTGATATTCATTTGAAGATGTTTTATGCCTTAAATATCCAAGATTCTAAGCCTGAGAATCAGTTTGGCTATTGCTGTGAACCACCTGCTTTATAAAAAAATTGGCCACCTGCTTTATAGAAATCAAAGGTATGATACAGTACATTTGCAAGGTTCTAGATACAATTATTCACACAGATGTTCAGTAGAGGAGTGATTTAGGCTAAAACCATCTATGCAAAAATTTAGTTTGACATAGATTGTATAAAATAAAGTAACTCTGCCACCACTTAATTAATCCATTTTATGACATCAGCCTCAGCAGTTATGAGGGCAAAAAACCTATATATTAATATAGTTTATTAACCTACTTATGATTGTTCCATTGCTTACGCTGGAGCCTGCAGCTTAGTTGTCTTCTGTGTCAATTCCTAAAGTTTGAGAGGTATAAATGAATCATTCTTGGTCATGATTAAGCTTATGTTCGAAATAAAATATGTCAATCAATCTGGCTGAAAATGTTCCTGCTGTCTAAGTTGGTTATGCAAAGCATGCTAAGGTGTATAGGCATGATCAATTAGGTCAAGGGATGTGATGGCACTCCTAGCCATAACGGTGTGTCACTTGGATTCCTCATTATTTTTAGCAGTTGTGGAAATGCATGTCAGTAGGCCAGCTAGCCAGTCTAGAATAAAATTACTAGCTATGCATGAAACTATGGTTCTAATATATTAACATCTATCACTAAATTTATTTTCAAGCAAAACAGTGAAAAAGGAATATGGTCATCTCTGTAGAAAATATGTGAGCACCACCACTGAATTGAATTCATCAATAATTATTAGTGTACCACACCAGAAATACATAATAATTGACACAATCCATATCCGCATAAATAAGTCTACATACTACTGCAAGCTCCATAGGAAACAGTTAATTTGATATGTATAAAATATATATTTTAAATGAAATTAGATATAAACAGTAAGCTCCTTCATACTGATTTGCTTCCATTAATAAGTGATTAGCCCCTTCCCAATAATTTAATATGAACAAGCATTTAAGAAATGTTGTAGGACAGCAGGGTTAGTGTGTATGTGCTCATATGGAGGACATGTACAAGGTATTATTTATTAATAGAGCCCTGCAAATCTGCGGATAGCCATGTCTGTGGATTGCAGAGGGACGCAGATCCAAATTTTATAGCTAGAGCCCTGCAAATCTGTGGATTTCTGCTCTGTAGCTGCAGCCCATGTTTGCAAATTGTGGATTGGATGCAGATACAAATTTTATATCTGCACAGAGCTCTAATTATTGAACGAGACCGTCAGGAAATTTAGGGTCAACATTTAGGTTTTGTTTACCAAATTAAATGAATAAACTAATATTAATAGAAATAGTTTCATGAAATTGAAAACGAAAATTCAGTGGAAAGACGTTTTCGGTCAAAGCCAGCTATCGTGTTATACCCACTGAAGTCAACAGGACTGCTTTCTTGACCAAAGTAACAAAGATGTGACCCTTTGGTTTTAAACTTTTCCCTGCAGGTTCTGCACCCACAACATTGCAGCCTTATGCTAATACATGAGAAACTGGAAGTGAAACTGGCTAGAATCAAAAGTGAAACAGACGTGTCTATTTTCACAATCCAAAAAAAGTAACCTGCATAAATGGAGAAAACTAAATTAAATTTTAAAATGCTTTCACTTATCAGCATTTAAGGTATAATCTGCAGCCTGGGTACGGATGCTGTTTTTTGGTAACATATGATTTTTTTTTTAACCTGACATTATCCCACCAAGAAAAAGACGAGAGGGATAATATTTTGTTCACTGAAAACAAAATGCAGTTAAACCTTGTGGATTAATATATTTAATCTAGTAAGAAAGTCCCATTCTTTTCTTTCGGATATCAAAATGGAGCCATCATCAGTCAGTTAGTTAAATAGGAGAGTCTGGAGAGTAAGTAAATGGAAGAGCTTTCAAATACAGAGCTAAAACTGCCCAATGAATGTGTAGGGGACGCCAATAAAAAGATTTTGACTTGTGTTTTCACCCCTTTCCCAGTTTACTCATTGTTTACTGACACCTCTATGGACAGAGTATTGAGGCAATGCCCGCCCAAGCCCTGGGATGTAAAAATGTCATCTCTATTGTGCTGCTGGGCTGGCTTTGATGCTGCCGCAGCCCTTTGTGTACGCTGCTAAATCCCTTTATAAGGCTATCCTGCTTGTCCATACTGAACATCACCACAAAAGCTTGTCTTATTGAGAAAATAAAGTCAGAGAGAAGCCAAATGATGGGTGATTGGGCCTTTCCTGTAAAAGGCCTACTATTCACACGCCGTCGTCATTTTTTTTTTTCATTTCGGTATTATAAGGTTTGGCTTGAAGTACCAGCAAACACGGACAACCTCATAAAAAGGCACATTGAAACAGTCTCTTCTCAAAGCTTATTTAAGTTATTCTTCCTATTATTTATTTGGAACGATGGCCTCATGCCTAGAACAAAAACGAAACCATTTGGCCAGCGTTTACTGAAGAAGTAGATTTTAAGCAAAACAAACAAAAGAATTGTGCTATGATTGTTTTGTCCCAGAAGTTTAGTAGGCAAGCAACTCAAGTTTAGTTCAGTGATTCTTAAAAGAAAAAAAAAAGTGGCTAATGTTATATTAGAGGAAGCAAAAAGGATAGGTTTGTCATTTATTGTGTGAGAACAGATTTCAGCAAATCTTTTGAAAGACGAAACCAAGGTTGGGGGAATCGCTCTCTCTCTCTCTCTTCACCTCTAGCAGCTCTTCTGCTTCTTAATGCTATTCTAATTTTTTTTTAACTGAATGTTAGTGGGTAGGCTGGAGACAAAGGCTGGATAAGGTATTCTTTAGGACTAGGCCAGTGGAATGGGAGGACAGTGATTTCATGGCTTTTGTTACTGAGGTTAGGGAACTGAATTCTCTCACTGAATTAGAATAGTAACAAGTGGGACTGGGGAATCTCTAGGGCTTTTGTAGTGCACTCATCTGAGAGATTGCGCTTTTCTCAGCCCTTCAGATTTATTTTGCCAAAGTTACAGGGCAATTATGGAAATGTGCCCTTTGAAGCTAGGCCGATTTCTCTTTATTTTCTTTCCCCCTCTCCTCCCGACAAAGCACAGTTTCCCTTGCCTCCTTTTTTTCAGCAAGTCGGCAAGCATTAGCCAGTGGGGTTGCAAGTGGTGATTCAAACATTCTTTTGAATAAGTGATAAAAAGTTTTAATAAAAATATGTTAAAAATAGACTTTGAAGATTTTGAGAAGGACGCGTAAAATAACAGCAAGGGAATGACATCCTAGAAATGGCTTTGTGTCTGCAATGTGTTGGTACATGGAATCTCTCCTATGAAAAGAGCCTTAGTGAACTAAGACTGCAGATGACTGGCAGGCATGTAGTATGTTTGGCTAACTGATTGTCTCAGCTGTCTTAGTTCCTGCCATGCCAGTATAGTTGTCAGCTCCACAAATTTAGCAGGATAAGTGTTTTTCTCCTTTTACCTCACATCTTGGTAACAAGAGGCCCAGAATAAACAGAATTATACTTTCTCAGCTTTGTACATTATTTATCATTGTAGTTCAGAATCTCAGTGCCGCATGTGAACTAATAAGACATATTTTTTCCTTCACTTGATACACTACTGTTAAGGAAATGTGTCTGAAACCAGATGGTAAGAGCTGGCGTTGGAAAGTACATGAGAAGGATTGTTCTTACCCCAGAAGCTCAGTTTTATAGCTCTGTGTTCAGCTTGTATTCTGTTTGTTTCTTTATGGCTGTTGGATTACTCTGCTCTTGCAAGATAAATTATCATTTTTCTGGGACAGTTAACAAATGCTATGGGCCAAATTCTGATTTGGTGTAAGTGGGTATGATCCCATTGACTGCCATGGAAATTACACCTGCTTACACCAGGTCTGACATACAGACTTTATATCAGCTAGGAAATGTGTGTGAACACAAAGTGTGATTGTTTGAAATTGTGGGTGAATATCTTTTTCCTCGTGACTTTTTTTTAACATAGCACCACAGCCAAATTTAAACCTGTGGTACAGATAACAGATTTTGTCCCTGTGGGTGCACTGTTTGAAAAATTTGCAGTAGAACGTTCCTCCTAAATACACAAACATTTGACAGCATGCAAGAAAGGCTTTGGGAGTGGCTTTGCAATAAAATAATAATAATAATAATATTGGCCTCAGTCATTCCATTTGTTTCTGTGGAGTGGTTGCTATGGCAGATTTCTTATGGTGGGTGCAAAAAGGAGGAATGCTGCCTCTGTGGCATTGATCCTCTGACACAAAGGCCCCTGAAAAAGAGCTTCATGCGAACTGGGCTCAATGGAGTTTTAGAGGGGGTAGAATGGGGAAGAGCCACTATCTTTGGCATTTTTCCTCCTCCCATCTGTCCCTCATGCCCAAAGTCTTCTCTGAGCTTTAGCAAAAATGCTAAGGGCCCACTCCTGCAGTCCATCCGCCCCTGAATAGTCTCAATGATTTTAGTGGGACTAGTCACATATTTAAGGGCTGAAAAATCAGGCACCCAATTATCATACATAATCATTTTGTCCAAATAATTCCAAGTGCAGGTGCAAAATAAACAAAAGAAGCATCACGCCATAGAATATGATGAGCGCTAGGCCCACCTGCTAAGTCTGGATCCATATTTTAACACCCTGGAGTTTCAAGGTATTTAGGTCCTATTATAAAGTGAAGATGTGTTCGATGAGGTGTTTTAGTTTAACTTGTTCTAAAGATAGGGCCATTTATTGGCTGCAGGTCTAGATGTAGGCATGGATACAAAACTCAAGAAGAATACAAAATTCATGAGGTCAGATCTGGTGTTTTAGTTCAGGAGTCTCTTTCATTGAAGTAGAGATCTGGTCATACTTAAAAGAAAGGAAAATGTGCTCAAAATATCAAGAAACCTGCGGATACATAAGCTAGTAGGGTGTGGAATTGGCTCCCAAGGAAAATGGTGGAAGCCCCGCTGTCTGGTTGGGACACAACACTACTAAGCATGCACTGGGGAATAATCTTGTTTCCACAATCCTGCCTTGGCAGGGAAATTGTCTAGATGATTTGATGGGGCTCTTTTCTGTCTTCTATGGTTGTTATATTTTCAAATAACCTGACACTAAACAACATAAACCAAACAGGGTGCACAAAGATCCTGAGATCAAAGAATGTCACAGACCTACTTTCATGATTAGTGCATGATGGATCAGGCTTGAGCTGCTTCCCCAAGAGGGAGAACACCCTGCACTTGTTGTCATTAGATCATATTATATTTAGAAATGATTATAATTTTCAACCCCCACTGTTCACAATTGCCACAGTAGAGAACAGGTCAGTAACTGCTACTTCAGGGATTCCGGCTCCATATTGTTTTAGGCTTTAAAAAATAATAGTAAAAGACCTTGAATCATACTTGCTAATGTAGTTTACAGAGCATGGGGGTTTGCCAACTCTCACAGATGAAGCCCCTTGAGCAGTCCTGCTTCTGTGTTCTGCAATAGCTCCAGCCTGCAGGTGGTTTTCAATGGTGCACATTACGGTAATCTGGCCTTGAGGCCACAAAGACATAGATCACGATGACAAGGTCTGTGCCTGGAATTAAAGGTCACAAATTTTGAATACTTTAGAATTTTTTTTTTTAAAAAGCCTCTTTTGACGATTGCTTTCATAAATAAAGAAATAAAAGCTTTCCAAGTTCAGATTGCTGTCAGAAATGACCCTCGGGATGCAAACCTCAGTTTGCTTGGGTTAAATCCCACCAATACGTAGGGCAGCCATCAAGCGATGAGCTCTTCCAGATGGCGTGTCCCACAACGAATATTTCCATATTGTCTGGGCTGAGTTTTAGCTGTTTGTTGTGTATCCAGCCTGCGGTAGAAGTGAAGCAGCAGTATGAAGCTAGTCAGTGGCTCCCTACGGCTGCAGGAAGATAGGTATTAGCAACAGATATATGCTACCTAAAATGATGTTGCCTATTAGCTCTATGAGTGGACTTCAAATAGGTGTATTAATTATCTGACCATATGAAAAAATGTACAAGTAACCATTTAGTGAGTAACAAAGCAGCAGTACACAAGAATTGTTTGGTTCCTAGTGCAACCTGTTCATGCTGATGCTTCTAATTCTATCATCTTCTGCTACAAAAACCACCATACCCACTGCTGTCTATACCTTGCTCATGCTCTTAGAATTAAAATTGATAGTCTTTATGTGTTTTAAGAGGCGAAAAATACACTTCAGACTTCCAATGAGGGAACTGCCTGTGCAGCGAGGTCACTAACTATTAAGGGCCTGTTGCCTACCTGAGTAGCGAGAATGAGGGCAAAGAGCATCTCCGTTACCTCCCCAAGGGGGTACCCGCATCACCAGAACCTGTGCAGGAAAAGAAGGAGCAGTCAGACTACTATTCCTCCACTCGTACAATAGGGAATTTCCCACTGCATTACATTAGTTTTAAGCTAGTGAAACGCCATTGACTTCAATTAAGGTAGACTTGTGTAAAACTAGAGTAATGTAGTTATCTACAGTCATGGAGCTTTGTTTGAAAAGTACAAGTGCAGGACAGAATCGTGTCTGGTATTACTCTTTTGGGATACTGTGAAAGAGCTACTGAGGCATTCCATCATATTGCTCACAATCCTTAGTTCAAGGATGTACCTGGAAGATGTAAATCGGCTATGAAAGAAGAATCTACAAGTGGCTAATATTTAGCGAAATTGTTTCACTATATTTGATCCTTAAGCAAAGTTTAGCTTTAATTTGTGCACTCAAAAATACAATGAAAATTTTTTTTTTAAATCCCTCCCGTTTCATCTTCCAGTGTACTTGTGCATTAGTTTCCTCTCACTCCTGCTAAGTGAGTAAGTATGTTTGCAGTGTTATAGAAATCTGGGTTGGAGAATACACATTTCACATACCGGTAAATTAGATGGGAGAGTACAGTTCCACTATTGCATTGTCTAAATTACATGGAAACTGGCCTTATGCAAGGAGTAAGTCCTCACAGAACAGGCCCTTAGGCTTTCGGTTTAATTATCATAAGCTTCCATTTAATTAAACTTATTAAGTGAGTTGGTGTAAGAGTAGGACTACCGTTTTGCAGACGATTTCTGTGAAGAGAACATATTTACACTCTAAATGATTAGAAAAGAAATGAAACTGTTCTAGAGTAATTTTCAATTTCAGTTTGTATGGGACAAGAATTTACCCATTTTTTTCCTCCAAAGCCTTGTCGTGGTGATCCTCCTTCTGGCTTATTTGCCAGGATGGGAGGGCTTTAGGTGCTCTAATGTATATGAAATCGACTCCCTCGCCATTTGGCCTATGAGTGAAAGCAGCCTCTTTGCAGTTGCTATTTCAGTTTATGGCCTGGAAGAGCAACTGCAGCTCCTCTCTGTCATTGGCTTAGGTTATGGGGGTCAGTTGATCCATATCAATGCACAGCCTGCTCCCTCTCAGAGCCTGCTTCTGCCCTCCCCCTACATCGGCCACCCAGACAGCCCATGCAGGGTTGGTACTGAGACTCTCTCTAGGATACGTGGTTGCTCCACGGGCCCTAAGTGTGGTAGAGGGCGATGAGCAACTTCACCCAGAGTTCATGCAGGCTCAAACCTTTATTTACTGAATCAATGCCAAGTGGCTCCATACGGCATGCATTAGCTTTGTTAACTTTTAGGAAATAGCGTATGAAAACATTTATTGAATAAATACCTATTGTCTCTTATTTTATTGTATAATATTTAAACTTCATAGGTGTCACACATGCAAGGAAGTGCTTCTTGGTACCATTCATCTAGACACGAAGTTGTGAAGCAGCAATACATAATAGACCTTGTTGTTCTACACTTAATTGCTTCCATTTTAGAAAAAATAATTAGACAATATTGTACAAACAAGATGCTATAAGGACAGGTGCTGACTGAGTGGTTTTTCCTGCTAATAAATATGTTTAAGAACAAATAGGTAGAAGGACAAAGTACACATGACAAATGTTAATAGAACATCTTAGCTGCCTAATGAATTTGAGAAATTGCTTGAGAATGGTTAATCTGTGTGATAATATGACCCTCCAGGTTAGTTAGATCTGTGGTGAAGTCTTATCCTCTGGCTACTAGCAAGTTTCCTGAGATTCACGCTGAATTCTTATAAAGAAAAAAACATTCACAGTTTGAAAAGCATATGCAATTCTGGTTTTTTTAAATGTTGAAATTATATAAAAAATAGAAGTATGAAAAGCAAGCTCCAAGACTATGCACTGCTAATTACACTTTGATGACAATCTTTCATGACTTTTGAATACACTGCTGTGCAAGTTCTGATTTATTATAGAATCATATACAACTTTAGCTTAAAGTTACTCCACAACAGTATTTGATTTTTAGATGTGACTGCATGCTGAATTAAACCCTGCTCATGTGCTGAAAGGCAAACACATCATCTCAGTATTTTCCTTGTTCAGTAAGGCATTCCTTACACACCATTTACAAAAATTTCATGGGAAAAAAAAATCACAGAACACCCACATAACTCTTTTTATAGACTAGCATGGTATGAAAGGAGTTAATCATGAGGTAGCTAAAAATGTATATAGAAATTTCAAAAAAATGTTACTCTAGACAGAGTCATGTGTTACCATGTGAGAGACCTCAGATCCAATATGACCATGCAATTCCTCCTTCCTGAGCCAGTGGAATCAGCTTGATTGCAGAGGGAAGGCAATGGGGAGGCAAAATTAGAGGATGCTATGCCACGCTCTTAAGGCACTCCATGCTAAGTGCACCTTGGAGGAAGGTGGGAAGTTAAAGGAAAAATTCTACTGCAAATGTAATTTTTGATACCCATCAGAGCAAAACCAGAGAACCATTAGACTGATTTTCCGAATGATCTAAGGCTATTTGGTACCCAAATCCCATTGAAATCTCCACTGAAAATCTTAGCCTTAAGTACACGGTGATTTGCTGTAGCATCAGTTCCTTCTTTTTGAAGAATGGGATAGATTTTCTCTTCCAAATATGAACATACAGGTTTAGAAGAAAGGAAGAGGAGCAGGTGATTTTGCAGTAGGCCTGGAGATGCAACAGAGCAAAAGACAAGGCTGATCTTAAAAATGATTATATATAAAATGTGAAGTGAAGAAGCATGTGCTTTGCTCTGACTCAGTATCTATAGTCCCAAACACAAGTCTATGATCCACTTCTCTCCAGAGGTCTTAAGAAGCTCAAGAGAATGGCGATCCTGAGAATGAAAAGCAGAGAGTAACACAGTTGAGCACAAGTAACACCCCACCATAACATGCATATGAAAAGTGAGAGGGTATTTGTAACACCTGTGTTAATACTGCATAGTTGTACTCAGGAGGTCCCGCTGAAAATACTTGTATATAATTTAAGAAAAAGAAGTTTTTATACTAAGAAATAATGGCTTAAAGCTTTCTTATTGGGAAAAAATTCCAGCCTTTGTCCTCATATCCTAGTTATTACAGTAAAGATTTTCAAATGGGAGATATTTTAAAAGAGAACTGCATGTGGGTGATAAAGGTATCATGCTTATTTTTTTTAAATGCAATAGTAAACTTTTACTTTGGGAAGGTATTTTATAAAGTTCTGAATGAGCTAGTACAATAGACTAGTTCTACTTGTAACATTTATATAACATACAAAAAGAAAAACAAAGGATACTTAAAAAAAGACTCAAAGAGCAATACCATTGCAAGCAGGCATTTGAAGTTCCACAACTATTTAAAAATGGAGTTGAGGTGGAGGCATCAGGGTCTTTAATGTATGGCAATAGAATAAGGAACAAGTTAAGAAGGACTTTGAAAGATTTTAGAAACTTACAAGCATGCTAGTTAACTACAAAATTGTATTAGTTATTCCACCTGACTTTTGTGGAAGAGATGCATCTAGGAAAGATATGTGAACCAATATAGATACAGCTCTGAGCACTAGCCAACACAAGGTGATGGCTCTTGGCATGGTATTTGCTATTACGACAGCTGGAATATTTATTTTTGGTGATTCTATTAAAATACTGATAACACTGATAGAAATACATTTTATCAGCAATGACAGAAATGCAAGGAAGATTGCGGAGTAAGATCTGGGTGTGTGAGAGGAAGATCAAAAAAGTCATGACAAAATCTATCAGCATCGTCTGTGATATGTACGAGAGACAGTGAAGCTTCAAAAATTAAGGAACAAAAACCTGACGATGGGGGTGACAGAAGACGCTCCTCTCCAGGACAATGACGGAACAGTAATTATAGACAAAGATGACATGTGATGAAGAGTTTTACCCTCAAACTCTACAGGAATGGATCTAGGCAAACATATATCAACATACTCTATGATAGCAGGAATGGGAAATGAAATGAAAGGTGAAATATATCTTCCAATTGAGCAATAACATCAGCCTTGTGGTATCAGAAATGAGATGGGAACCTAACAACAACAGATAAACTAACAAATGTGTCCCCAGTAGAGACACAAAAAGAGCATCCCTAAGACAGAAAGAACCTTGCCCCAGCAATGCATTCTCATGGTTTATAAGAAAGCTGCCGAAGGACATGTAAGCCTTCTGCATGTAATTTAGGGTTGGGCCTAGAAGGGGCTTCTTTCACGATGACCTACTGAAACCATTCTAGAATATCAAAAGACCAGAGGTCTGGACGCTGCCTCCAATCAGGCTTAGAAGTGGTATTTGTCTCAGTTTGTACTGTGTATATTTAAGAGTGCCCATCTTAGGCTCTGTGTGCTATAAAACAAAAGATTGTCACATAAAAGATTCAAACCACTGCAGCTCCTCCCCACAGAACCAGAAATAATGAACAGTTGTTGAAATCAAAACCCCTTTCTGCCACAAAGACTGGATAAAGATCAGCCGTGTGAGTGCCTTTGACCCCAGTTACAAAGCTGAAGGCCTCTCATGGAGAATGCCCTCTTGGCAGCTTCCTCTCTTTTAAACTGAGGGGGCTTGAACTTTTCCAATAACCACTCTCTGGCCTTGTGGAATTGGGGGGAGTGGGAGAAGTGGTCAAACATAAGAGTTTCAAATGTTGTGAGGTGTGATCTGAGCCGTTACCAGTCATGTTTTTATGCTGAACAGTACACTAAAAAAGGATGGCTGGAAGTGAGACCAGTGAAGTCAAGAACCTATTAGACACCATATGGTTATAGTGCCCTAACACTCGCTCTTGCCACAGGGACAGTCTGTTTAAAAAAATCACACTTTGTTTGCCCTGCTTTACTACCACAATGCAAAAATAGTTCATTTTGTTCAAAGCAGAAGTAAAGCAAAGCATGGACACTGGCTGCCACTTTCACTAAGGGATCGGAGAAGGTCCCAGTTAAGACACACTGCAACTTTAATGTGAGACTCTATGCTTCCAGGGGTTGCTCTTGCAGGAATACTTTCACCCAAGGATGGAGCAATTAAGTTATTAAATAATGTTCCATTTCAAACACCACAGCGAAAGTCATAACTTTAATTAGGATAATCAACAAACACAGCTATGCCCTAGACTAGCTGTAAGATGTTCACGTTCCATTAAAACATTTCTAGTCCACTAGGATATGACTTTTTATTATTGTGCTTACATTGTTCTGTAGAGAATAATTTCCACACAAAAAAATTTCCACACCAAAAAAATGCAAGGAACTTTTATTATCTCTATTACAGTCTCACCTATGGGACCAGATCAGGGCCTAGGCTAAACACAAACTTGAAACAACACAGTCTTTATATCTGTACAAAGCTAGCCAACAAGATCATAGCAGATTGTAAAGGCCCACCACTCTGACTCCTTCATTACACCATTTTAGATACTCTGTGAAAAAATAACAGTCCCATCATCAGCTCCCTATCATTTACATATAAGACACTGTCAAAGAGTTAGCTGAGCCAGGAAATGCTACAGAAATGCTTGTCCTGGTCACATACACACTTACTACTCATGAACTATGAGAACTGATAAAAAGATCAAAAGCATATAAACTAGGCAAATTAGTGCAAATGAACTCAAACACTGTGATCATGCTCAAGCATGCAAAAAAAAATGAAACGGAAAAATTAGTATGGAATACAGAACTTCAGACAGATGTTCATGTAGAAACAAGAGGAAATAAGTAAGGAGGCAAACCATGCAAAGTTGGCTTGAGAACATTCAGGAATATGAGAAAAACTGTAAAGAACAATTTCCCATTTAGCCTGAAGCAGAATTAGGGCCTGATTTTGATTCCATTGAAGACATTAGTTCAATCAGCTTCACTGGGAGCCCCATCCGGCTACCAGAGTTAACAACTCAGAAACCCGTTTTCTGTATCCAAACCAAAAAAACCCAAACCCAGAAATTTGCCATCAGAGGAACACATGTTCCAATCCTGCTCCCATTGAAGTTAATTACAAAATGCCCATTGACTTCAGTATTGCGGGATCATGCCCACAACATATTATGCATTGGCTAAGGCCACACTTTTCTCTGTGGTCGCGTATGATTTTTTTCCAGGCTTTAAAAGAAAAATATTTATGAGTTTAACATATTGGGATTCTTAAACATGCAAATTATGGTGTGATCATAAACAGATGAACAAATGTCTGTGATGGCCTTGGGGGCTGCCATGCTTTGCATGGGAAAACTGGTGTAGAGAAAGTGTTTAGTGGCAAACCTGTTGTGACTCAAGAGCCCCCTTCCCCCCCCCAGAGGATTCTCAATCAGACTTTTAATCCCCCAAAATGTCATGCAGTTCTTTGGCCTACCCCACATTGAAATCAATGGATGTTAGGAGCCTAAATACGTTGCAGGATCGGGGCCTTCCTGCATGAGTGAAGCAAGCAGAATTTGACAGCCTTGGGTGGAAGTAAGCATTTAACTGCATGGGATATTTATCCAGCAGTGGACTGATAGAAATTGCTGCCGACGGTGGCACTGCTGCAGATGAGTAGTGCTGCATAGCACGATTAATTTGTACATATCAAGGAATAATTAGCAGAAAAACCAGTGTTTGTCTGATATTTATTGTGGGATTGAATGAATTGCTAAACTGGCATCGCAATAGGAAAAAAACCAACCCTTTAAAATGTAAATTCACAGATTGTATGTTTCACTGCAGCATGTGCGATCCTGAGAGTTACCCTCAAAAACCAATCTGCCGCCACTGCCGCTGGCATTGACTTGTGAGTCTCAGCAGAGAGGACAAGGAACAAATATGGATGAAGATCAAACCACCTTCTCACCTCGCTAGGGTGTAGGCCCTGCAGAAAAAGGTTGCGACACATTCCCAGAGTGGTGGCAGAAAATTTGTGTAATGACTGCCCATGCAGTAACTATCATGGATAGGACTTCAGCCACCTGGGTTTAAAGTCTGACTTACATCTACTGACTCCCAGGACGTCTTTACAGGGCAGAGGGTATTGTCCAGGGTTCTCTGCTCAGGGTCTCATTCTGAAACCCTGGCTTTGATGCAAGGTCTTTTTATTCATTATTTGTTCCCTGTATTTAAGTTGATTCCGTGGGGGGCGTGTTTGGCCCTTTCCCACTGTTGAAGGGGGAGCTCTTTGTTCTTTCTATAGACAGAGCCCTCCCCTTCAAGACACTGTCCATGGTTCTCTGCTCAGTGTACCCTTCTGGTCCCCTTTAATGCCCCTCTGACCTCTCACCCAGCCCTGCACATTTCATTTGTTCTCTATATTTAGGGAAATGTCCTTCACGGCTAACTCAGCCTCTTATGTGTGTGTTGCCCCTAACTCCCATCCCATTCACACAACAACCTCTGACCCAAATTTGGTGGTGCATTCAACCGAAGCTAGCTGGCTTGTTTGGGGATCTAGGCTGAAGTCTGAGAGAGGCTTTCATTCAAGCTGGTAACTCACCCACTTTGCAATGAGGACACATGCTAACCCACTCAGGTGCTGATCGTCCTCCATTGCCTTCCCACAATTCACCCTGTATATTGAGACAGACAAGTTCTCCCAGAAATTCTAGCAACACACACACACACACACACACGCACAAGTGCAGCACTAGTGAGGACAGGGTAACTCAAGTATGGCTTTTCAGTGTAGCAGCTCACATCAGGGCTAGGCTAACCCTGGGGCTCGGATCTGGGTGCCAATCACCCAAGTGAATGCTGCAGTTAGGACACATCCTTAATTGCTACCTGCGGCTGTGCAGTCCCTACTCTCTCATGAGTGGAAGCCATGGCTGTTTTTGTGGGAAGGACCTTTCAGAGGTCTCACCCCTCATGCAAAAATGTAACAGATTGATCCTTCATCACCACTCATTCAAATGGCAATTTAAAAATATTTAAAATAAGTAACTGAACAAGTCATTAAAATAATTGTTCAGTGCATTTTCCCTCTCCACTGAATTGCAAAATCATCCGGAATAATGTTACCATCTCCTTAAAGTGAATCCACTTAGAGAGAATTCAGACATACTTAACTGTCTTTACAGTGGAATGGAATGAAAAGCCATGAGTTGTTTCAGAGGGCTGCAGTGTGCAAAGTGAGATTCCAGTGATCCACCACATAAAATGGAATTGTTCTAAGAAAGAAAGAAAATCTATTCTCTCAAAGAGGGTTCTGCTTCATTTTGATGAAATATAATTTTTTGTGTAACAATATAAGAAGTCTGGACGTTTTGTTACATACTTAAGATAAATTTCTGAAATTGTGTTTACTCCATTTTTTTTAAATCATGAATTTTCTGATGCTATATCATAACATAAAGTATACCTCATTATAGCGTACTGACGCATGTACAGCTAGGCATAGACAGCCTTATTGCAGAGAAGAACTATTTACATTAATTAGAAGGAATTTCTTTTAAAAAAAGTTTAGTGTAAGCAAACCGTTTTGAACTGAATGTGCCTCGCTGAACTACTTTCTTCTTATGTCAAGAAATTATTTGCAGTAACCTTGTCATTAGTCAGTTATGTTTGTGATATCAAATACATATGATGGCAATTAAAGGCAGAACCTCAGCAGATCCTGGTAGTATGTTCAGGCATCGCTACAGCTATTTTCAGCAGAGTTACACTTACTGCATCAAAGAATGTCATAGAGAAAAGAAAATATGGTAACTGTTGCTTTAAATTATAGCTATCATTACTTCAAAAGGATATTCACTCAGAAACCACTGCAGATTAAAACTATTTACTTTTTCTGACACTGAAAGGAAAGTAGGCAGTTTCAGCCTGTCATCTCTTAATTTTCTTGAATGAAAAAAAAAAAGCCGTTTGGTCTAAGAAAAGTCCGTTGGGAATTACCAGAAGGAATATGCTGAAACAGCTCTCCTGCTTTATTTTGACCTTTCCATGCCTGTCAGCCTCCTTAAGTGTCCCAGGTTCCTTGCAGCTTATTTTGCAGAGGCAACTGGAAAAAAAAAGTTGTGTTACTGTTTTGGCTACTTTAACATCATGTACGCACAGCAATTTAACAACAGGTGGAGTCCTTCTTACTCACACGGACATGTTTTCTTCCTAAAATGAGACGGTAGAATAAATAAAGTCATGGTCTTCTGAAGAGTAAATTCCAAGTCAAAGCATAGGCTCATGTACAAATTAGCTGGAGGGATCAGAGACTTTTTCTAGTAACAGGAAAATACCATCTACCAAAAGTTTAAGCAAGGGAGTTTCTAGTCTAGTGTTCTATTCAATGCAATGTTTGTTTAGGTGGGTGTTGGCCGTGGGAAGGTCTGCAGAATTCTCAGACGCTAATCTTAAATAAAGTAATAGCTATTTTACTTATACAGGTATATCCTTTCTGCCCGTTCCTCCTGCCAACATGCTTAGGATGCTGAGCAAACAGTCAAGTTACAAGAATATTAAAGTATCATAAAAAGGAGAAAAGAAAATTTAAAAAAGCTAATTTAAAAGTGCAACATTGTTTAAAAAATGTGGGGGCAGGCTGGTATCCTACACGGTTGCAAACAGTAACCACCTTAAAACTAGAGAAAAACATTCACCACTGCAGGCAAGGAACATGTAGCACAAGTCAGGAATTAGGAGGTGAGTGTGGGTGTGAAGGTGGCCCCCAGAGAATCTATGTCCAGCACAGACTTTGTGAGGTTAGGCACTACAGTATGAAAACTTGTACAGTGCAGCGGTGATCAGTAAAGCTCATACCATAAAAAGGAAACTTGGTAAGATCATAATGTGCTGTTTAATCTAGGACTATAGTTTAATCTAGGAGTGTGTTTATAGCACAGGTATGGAAGCAGATTTGAAAGGCAAGAGTTGATGGGTTGAGATTAGGCGTCCAGGGTGTTTATGCCAATTTCAAAGGTGGAATGTTTCTTCTGAACATTTTTGCTTGAAACCAGGTGGCTCTGAAGCCACAAGCATCTCAATGACTCATTCTTATTATTTTTTATGTGCATTGGAAGTGATATCAGCCTTGCAAACATTCGCCTGTTCAAACCTCTCCAATGCCAGACATTTGTTATTCTTGGTCCCAGTGAAGCCCTAAGTACATAGATCCAAAACCCAGGCAAGAGATAAGGCGAGGGAACAAACCTTTCCACCTCTGGCATCCTAACTGCCTCATTCCAAACCACCTTTGGGGTTCAGGGAGCTTCAGTGGAGTTGGGTTTTCTGGTATGCAGAAGATGTGCCAGTAGGAGCAGTGGAACCAGACTGAGTCTCCTGTGAGAGGATCCTCTTCACCCATGGTGGTGTAAGGAGGAGGAGACAGACTTTACCCTGAACTGACAATCATGAGCACATGTGCATATACAACAGTGTACCACCAACTCTTATAGTCTCATCTCACCCTTTTAAAAGGGTCCTGGTTAAAAAGTTTAAGCACAAAAAAAATGAGCCCTTTTCATTGCTGGAATTTCTGCCATATTCTAAATGTTCATTACTTAAAAATTATTTACCATTTTCCCACTGTTTTTTTTAAAAGACTCCACCTAGAAGCAAAGTTTTGTGCTGTCTTGCCCCCCTTCTAATTCTTCAGTATCAATTAACGAATAGACAGCCACCTTCTTTTTACTGATCTCAGTGGTCCCACTGGGATTCTAGATCAGAGAGTTTTGCCTAAGCAAGGACTGGGCCGATATCTGGATTGGGCCCATATGCTTTTCCCAGGGCATTGTGCACGTCAGTCAGTAACATCAAACAATACTAAGCCATGTCATTTTGTCTCTTGCATAAGTAAGAGTGTGTGAGTGAGGGAAAGCGTGAATGTTTCCCGAAAGTGGATAAAAATATTGTTGAGCTCCTCAAAAGACATTGAAAATGTAATGAAGAGATAATAGAATATTACATTTAAAGCAGAGTTGATGCAAGATTAAAACTGAGAGAACACCTAACCAGTGAAGTGGTGAAGAGAATATCAAAACTTGCCAGAATATTTTACCTCGTGGGGGGGACACTGTCCTTTTTTTATGCCCTAGCCACTCAGTTACAATAGACTCAGTCTCATTGGTGACGATGCCAGCAAGATTGTTAGCACTTCACACTAGACAGTCCATATGATAAGTCATGTAGAATGTAAAAGGTTGCTGACATTTTCCGTTATGTGTCTTTTCATTAAAGGTAACTACCACTTTAAGCAAATTGTTTCAGGGACTGGAATGTAGCAGTAGTGATCTAATTAGTGTAGGCTGTAATTTAGGAGGGTTCATTATGTCACAGACATTATGACTCCTGGGTATTACTAAAGGACTCATTTGTAGTACTTGAAATGAATTTCTCATGAACACATATAATGTCACCCATATAACTAGTATGTAGCTTTAAGATGATTTGGCATATTTAAAATCTCTGACTTTGTTGGGGATTAAGTTTCCAGACCGTAATAAACAAATCAGCAAATAGCAGAGATTTACTTCTTGCTAAGAAAGAAAAAAAAAAGTGGGGTGAGGGGGCTAATAGCCATTTCAGATTGAAATGGCAAGTGAACGCTGACAAAATTACAAAGGAAGCCAATAAATCATTTAAGTGGAAATATTTACAGTAATTAAACTAAAACTCACACACACCACAAAAGGCCAAAGCCTTTTGTAATTTTGGGTACGATACCTATTGGCTTCAACCAACATAGCAGAAGTTTAGTGGTTCCTTAAGGGAAGCTGGTTTTATTTATTATTTCTTTTCTTAAAAGCCCCCACGAGCCCTACTTTAATAAAAAGGCAAGTTACAGACGTACAGGTAAAATTACAACTGTATAAAATACATGAGACAAATATATAAAGATGCCTTTTAGTGCAACTAGTTTCAGTGGCAACATAGTTGAAATAGAAGCTGCTTTGTAATTAGGTTTAAATTGCTAAACTGAAAAGCTATTAAATATACAAGCTCTAGTCTTATTTGTATATTATTTACTTTTCCTTGGGGGGAGAGGGGTTTCTTACCAGTTGAGACATCCACTGCTTTTAGGAGGGACTAGAAAGTGTATTCTCCCACTAATGTTCCTGCTTTATCCATTAGTCACTTACACCCTGATTCAGGAAAGCACCTAAGCACGTGCTTAACTTTAACCAGGGACTTAGCCCCCGATCCGGCGTCCTTTGAAGTCAATGGCAAAGATCCCATACATGTCAGTCATGTAGGCTCAAGGCCTTAGGGACCAATCCCGCACTATTAAAATCAATGGAAGTTTTGCCATTGACTTCAATGGCCTCTAAGGGTAAGTCTACACAGCATACCCGCCCTGCCTACACTTCAGCACCTGAGCTGCACCTTCAAAGCAGTGTCTACACAGCTATTTTTATGATCACAAGTGCAAGCACTAGCCCAAGACTGTCGACCAAGGCTGGGAGGCTTGCTCTAAAATGCTGACAGACATACCATAAGGGACCCTATTCTGATCCCACTGATCCAAAGTTCATTAAAATCAATGGGAGTTTTTGCTTTTACTTCAATGGGATTTGGATCAGGCCTTCAATGGCAAAACTCCTGTGTGTTTTCCTCCTGCCTTCCAAAAAAAACAATTTTAGCAAATGAACAAAATATCTCAAATAATTAAGCAAAATATTGAAATTAATGCCAATATACAGAAGATAGTATTGCTCAGTCTTAAATGTGTCTACCCAGTTGTGCATTTTCAGGATCTCATGAAAACAATGCAGAAGCTGAACTGTTTTATTGACCCTTTTCTCTTTCCATTTTCGTAAGATGATATTGTCAGGCATAACGGAAAGAGTTTTAGAAGACTCCCTGAACTTTTTGGACATTACATTTCTAAGAGGAAATAGGTGGCTTAGAAAAATCTCAGCCATAGATTTCATTTCAGCACGTTGTTAGATTTCAGTTCCCTTACAAGTCTATGAAAACTTCTTTCATATTGTCAAGTTATTGTTACCTTGGTTGAAATAAATTAGCTATTGAATGCACCTTTTAGATTGGTTATTACTACTGCTGGTGCCCTTGTTGGCTCTTACAGTTATGTTTTATATTTCTAATAGTGTACAAAGAAACAATTTTTTAAAAATACAATCAGAACATTTTTTCTAAAATTAAGTTTTGACAGGAGTTCCTTATGCCCATGTGCCCATATGTGAAAAAGTGTCATTAAACCATGCTCTCATACAGGCAGTACTCAGCATCCCTGTAGCTGAGATGCTATAGCACCACATTCTAAAGAATGCTAGTTTCTTATATCTTTCATTATTGAGGGTCTTGTAACATGTGAGCAACCTTATTCTGTATTCAAGAAACATGAACCAAGCAATTGTCCTAGGGGTGCAGTGGGTTTCTAAAAGTCCATTAATCTGATTAATAATTGGTCTGCTGACAACTTAAGTGTCTCAGTGCTGTTAAAGCTAAGTATATTTTTAACATATCTGACTTCTTCCTATTATCTGTCATCTCATATGAAAAGATGGCCAAGTAAAAGGTTGATAATTGTAAGTGTGTAGAAGCATCTATATCATTGACTTATTCCTTTTACACTAGCACTTGGTTTCTCATACTCAGAAATCTGTTCAAATAACGTATGCAATTCACTAACTCCTCATTTCGGTGCTTTCCTTTTAGTGTCCCTAAGTTGCACCATTCTATACTGAGGTATAATTTCCAATATCAACAAAGACCATCAACTTGCAGATATACGTTTAAAAATTGTGCTGCTGACTTTCATTTAAATGTATGTGACTAAGTCGGCAGGGCACTGGCCTGCAACTAAGGAGACCTGCTTTATAACCTATGCTCTGCCACTGACCAGCTGTGTTACCTTGGACAAATTACCTCACCTCTTGTCCATTTGCTCTTCAGAGTAAGGATTATCTTTTGCTATGTATTTGTACAGTGCCTAGCACAGTCTCAGGTGGTGCCTCTAGGTGTAATTGTAATGCAAACACTAATCATGTTGTACTGACAACTGACATCTGAAGTAATTTGTTCATCCACAGCAGCAAACTCCCCTACAATGCCCCACTGTGTGTCTTAGTCATAACCTGTATAGGTGAGGGGATAGGTCAGTCTTTACACCAGTTCCATCCTTTGTCTCGCTGCTGAGTCTGCCAACGAGGTTCCTGGCTCATGTCAAGTGTGATAGTGTGCTTTGTGATATGAAAACTTCCTCCCAGGAAACTGGACTAAGACCACCAACAACTCAATTCACCAAAGAGCCATTGGATATGACTGATCGGGGCTGGATTCACAGTGGGTGTAATCTAGTGGAGAGGATACACTAGACTGGCTGTCAGAGGATGGAGTGACAACAATGGACAAGTTATGGGGGAATGAGGTATAAAACTGATCTTTCCCACTAACACTTCTGTTCCCAAGGCCCCTGAGCATCCCCCTGAACCTTGGTATTACAGTAACTCCTCATTTTAAGTCGTCCCGGTTAACGTTGTTTCATTGCTGATCAATTAGGGAACATGCTCATTTAAAGTTGTGCAATGCTCCACTCTCCCAACTATAGTACTGTATTGTATGTACAGTATGATTGTAAACACACAGCATGTACACTCTACTCCCCCCCAGCGTAGTATTAAATTGCTTGGTTAAAAATTGTTTAAAATGTATATAATGACTTTTGTCTGGCAAAAATGTTTTCCCTGGAACCTAACCCCCCCATTTACATTAAATCTTATGGGAAAATTGGATTTGCTTAACATTGTTTCACTTAAAGTCGCATTTTTCAGGACCATAACTACACCATTAAGTGAGGAGTTACTGTATTTGCACAAGAGTAGCGGCTGCCTTAAAGAGTTTAGATAGATAATTATCTACATAAAGGCAGCAAGGTAGTTTGATTATAATAATTGTGTCTAATTTTTGAGTTACAAACCATATAAAGCACATGGGAGAGACTGGTGTTTTTGGTAAACAGGCTTCATTAGAGAAACAGAGAGTACAGAAAAACTACTCTTAAAGAATAATGGATAAAGCCAGACTAGATAAGCATTAAGAAATCATCAATTCCTATCTTTTCTTTTTTTAAAGTGATCTTGACCTAACATGACTTGAAAAGTTACCTGGTGTGCTCCTGGCAGTCACTGGAGAACGAGGAATGTTTCTCAGAGCCTGGAGAAGCCCGAACAAAAGTTTTCACATCAAAATATTAACAACAGGATTATCTGAGAGAATGACCGCCCTTTACCTTTAAGTGGGGGGTGGAGGGAAAGGGTGGGTATTTGGCTGGCCGGCCAATGAAGGGAACTGTGCTTATTGGCTTGGGGATGGGGGAGGAATGAAGACTGCTGCAAAAGGAGCAGCGTGGTTGCTGACTCATCCCTTGGGAACGAGGGATTTAAAAGGGGCAGCCCTGTGCCTTAACCCTCCCTTTTGCATGGAACATGGTGAGGCAGCATCCACCCTCCCTCCCCCTTTAGCTGGGGAAATACCTGGTTTGGTCCAGACCTGCTGTGGGCATTACACTAGCCGCCCCTTTGTTGAGGGTTCTAGGAAGGAATTTTTCCCTTGCCACCATATCGGCCTAGGTGGAGTTGGGGTTTTTTCCACCTTCCCCATAGTGGGTTCGGGTGGGCTCTGTTCATGCATGGCGTGATGGGCGGCAGGCTATATGTCGCAACTCATTATTTAAGTGTAGGGCGGATGTCCAGTGCAGGTGCTCCATAGGGAAGGTATACAGTGACTGGAGAAATGGCTTGAGAAAGGACTCAAAAAGAAGTGTTCGGTAAAGGAGTGAATAGGAGGCGGGGGCGCGGTTGGGAACTCCTATGATTAGTACAGCAGGGAGCCAACCCCCATTATTATGGCCCACCTTAACCCTCTGTCATAAACAGATAGTTAAGGGTTAAGGTCTGTTTTACCTGGAAAGGGTTAACATGTAGTACCTGGTGACCACCTGACCAGAGGACCAATCAGAGATAAGATTTTTTCAAATCTCTGTGGAGGGAAGCCTTTGTCTGTGTGAGAACTGTTTTTGGATCTAACAGAGGACAGTCATGTCTCCAAGTTCTCCTGGAGTAGTTTCTACTAATTAATAGTGAGTATTAATTAGAAAGGCGAATTAGTCTTATGATTTGATTTCTATATTTGCAATTGTGTGTTTGCTAAAGGAAATGCTTTATTCCTGTTTGCTGATTTTGCTTTGACTGAGAAAGGGGGGAGGGGGAATTCTCTCCAGAGATTGATAAGGTTATACCCTATGAGTGTCCAGCTTGGGCTCATAGAGATTCTGTATTTTCTTTTTATTCTTTAATAAATTCTTTTCTATTAAGGACTTGTTGGTCTTTCCTTGGGTGGATTCTCAGGGAAAGGGGAGGGGGAGGTATCCCTCTGTAGTTGGATCCCGGTATCTCTCCTAGGAAAAGGGAGGGGGGAGGAAGCAGGGGGAATGGTTTGTTTCTCCTGGGTGTAAGAACTCCATGGATTTGGGGCTCTTGGAATCCCCTAGGATTTTGGGGAAGGACTGTGTCTCAATTCACATTTCCTAATTGAGTGGTGGCAGCGAGAAGGAACCCTACCCTAAGGGTTAGGGTGGTGGCAGAATACCTGCGGGTCCCCATCTTTGAACCCACAAGCTCAAAGTGGGGGTGAGATCCCATAGGACATGGTGGCAGAATACATGCGGGTCCCCATCTTTGAACCCACAAGCTCAAAGTGGGGGTGAGATCCCATGACACCCTCCTATGAGGGGGGTGGGGAGGTGGATGGTACAGTCCCTGTAATGGATTTGCTGGAGGGACCTGGATGGAAACAGAGCGGGAAGTGGTAAAAGTCCCCTGGGTAATTATGGAATAAACATGGGGTTACCTGTACTGTACACTTTTACCTGCTGGGTAGGCCCAGACATCTAATAATAGAGTTGTGGCCTGATTAAACCCATGTCAAATGTCTCCTGTCCTTCTTTCGGTATAGCCAGAGAAGACTGCAGACTGCAAAGCTGCAGACTGCAAAGCTCTACCTTTGCACTAAGTTATTGGGCGTGTGAATGTCACCAACATATTCTGGGAATATAGTAATTTAGTAGGTGGTGGGAGATCTGGCAGTTCTGAAAATATTAGAGTAGAATTGTGAGATAAGATTAAGTGCCTTAAGGTCTCGTATTATGTATCTAAGGTCTAGAAAAGAATACCAAGCCTTTGGTCATTTCTGTAAAAGAAAACCCAGCAACAGGTATCAGGCAGCCTAAGATAAGATCACAGCCTTTGGGGCTGGTGAAGCCTGCAGCTAAAGAAGGAGCCCTGATTTGGGCAAATGATAAATGTAAAGAAAAAAATCTCACCTTTTGCTTTAAAAATAAAATTAAAAAACATTTCTAGCCCTAGTCCTTGTAAAGAAACCCCTGAAAACATAAATGAACATTAATGGTGAAAGGATCTGCAACAGGAAGCAGGAGGGAAAGAAAGATCCGATTCTGCACCTCACATACTTTGTACGTAAGGATTAGTCTACATGCAAACGTGCATCAAAATAACTAAATCATTTTCAGTCCACCCCTTTTGTTCTCTGTGTGTGCACATTCATTTTGTGGAATAAAAGTGCTTTTCCTTACGTGTCCCTTTTTACTGTCCACGTGCAGGCTTGCTCTGAAATAACAAAAGATGTGAATCAAAACCAGTTCTTTATTTTGGTGCAAGTGTGTGTAGACCAGTCTTAAAATGAGTGGCTTCAGAATGGGGTGTAATCTGAAGCATCATTTCCTTAACTCTCCTCAAAATATTTGGAGTGTCTCTATGCAAAGTAGTGTGATTTTGGGAGACAAGATTCAGTTATTTTGGGGAGATAGTTTGGTAGACCCAAACTGCTAAAGGTCAAGTGTGGATTGGATGGAATCAGAGGAAATTAATAAAATCTACCTCTTTCCCACTCACTCAAAAAACAAAACAAAAACCTCTAACGTAGGTTTTATCCCATATAGAAATAAGTGACCAAGACTCCATGAAGTCCACTAGGGACTTAGCTATTGCTATTGGTTTTACATGGAAGGCATCCAGGCACTACATGAATGGGCAGCAGTAGAAAACCCTTAAGATAGATGGATACATCAATAGACCATGTGAGGGAACGTATTGAGAATGGAATTGAATGGATTGCCAACTGCTTCAGAAAAATCAGTTTCATCTTGATTTGAACACTGTGCCCTGGACCTTGTACAAACAACCTTCAAGGCACAAGGGCTGGAATTTTCAGTGTGGCTCAGCAGCTACAACTGGGGCCAGATTTTCAAAGACCGTAGCATGCTGGGTGCTGATCCCTTTCGAAAATCTCACTATAAAGCCATGTCTTCATTGCAGACATAACTTGGGCCCTTACTTGGGCATTACCCCTAATCAGGGGCAGCTCCAGGCACCAGTGCACCAAGCGCATGCCTGGGGTGGTTTTGGTGGCAATTCGGCGGTGGGTACGCAAAAGGTGCGGGACCGGCGGCCCTTCCGCAGGCGCGCCGCCAAAAGCCGCCTGATTGCCATGCTTGGGGCAGCAAAATACATAGAGCCCCTGCCCCTAATCCCCTTTGGTTCATACACAAAACCCTCTCACCTGAGTTTAGTGTACTTTTAAACTCAGGCTAGCTGGCCCCACAGGTGGGATAGGCTGGAGTTCATCTATTTTCATCCAGGCTGGTAAACTGCCCACTTTGCATTGAGGACACAGGCTAAACCATTGATAGTCCTCCAGTGCCTTCCTAAATTTTCACTGGGAATGAATTTGGCCTTATAAGCCTGGCACTAATCATTCATCTTGAGCCAGTTTGAAAGTTCACCTCTCCAGAGACAGCATAAGTCTAAACTGAAACATTATGGGAAATAAAATGTCATTTCACTTGAGAGTGTAAAGTAAATGAGGAAAGAACCACGTGAAAGGAGCAGAATTCAGGAGGCACTCTTTTAAGCTGTCATTTATCACGTATGACACAAGAATGTTGACATCATCCTTGGATAAATGACATTGGCACCTGCATCAGAAAGATATTTGGCAAAATGGGCAGTTCTGAGATATAGCAGCAGGGCACTACTCATAGACTCTAGGAGCTTGCAAGAAAGGAAAAACAGATGATTTTCTTCCAAAGAGAACATAAGGGTTTTCAAGATTCATTCTCTTTTTCTCCCCGTATCCCTTCAGGGGGCTGGGAAACTATTTTCTAGAACCCAGGAACAGTTTAAACTCAAGCTGTATGTTATTTAAGAGCTAGATTGTGGCATTTAAACTACAGCCCTGTGTAGGGGCAGCATCAAGCCACATTGCTCCAGAAGGAAGACCAGGGATATAGTGCCTCAGACAGGCACAAGCTACTCTGCTGCTCTGTATGCTCGGGAGGTGGCAACGTGCAATCTGTTCCATCTGCTATGCCTCTTCCTTGCTCCACCACCCTGTTTTGGGGGACTTGTTCCCTGTTGAGGAAAGTAGGAACAAACAGTGTCTGCAATCCTCAGAAAATAGCGAGCACACAGACTACTACTGTAGGAAGCTTCACTTTGCAATGTAAAGGGGTTGGAGCAGGAGAAGCTTCTTGCACAATTCATGCCTTGGTACAATAGCCAATCAAGGGCTATCACAATCTGTTTCTAACTATGCAAGCAAAGGTGTCTAGAGAAATCATTTACAGCTTTGTCTTGAGATAGAGACAAAAGTAGTTTTTATGCTTTGGAAAGTTGAAGACCAGTTGTATTTGTGGGGGGAAATCCTGCTAAATTAAAAAAAAAAAAAGAAAATGTCAGATTTGTTTTCATGTCAGATTTTCCATTGGTTCATGGAAATTAGAATGGAGATATGGTTAGGTACAAAGTTTAAAATTTCCACAAGTTATTCTTTCTAGAATGAAAAGAACAAGAGAAAAATAGCTATTTGATTTGGAACAGAGGATTGAGGAGGTTTCTTTAAGAGGAATTAAAAATAAGAAGATGCATCTATTACACAGGTATTTAAATCCATTCTCAGGTAATTTACACTCAGTGCCAACAAACTCACTACCTACCATCCAATCTCCAACTTATTCTAATTCTCAAACTACTGTCCAGTTTATTTACCATGTATAACCAACATTATTACACAACATATTTTCTAGGGGATACATAGATCCTTTTTGCCCAGCACAGTTTCTAGGGGATACATAGATCCTTTTTGCCCAGCACAGTCAGTACTATCTTCTGGAACTCTCAGGGCACGAAAGAGATTGGAACCTAGATGAAGTGAACCCAGGCAAATCAATAGCAATACTAGTTGGAAGGAGGAAACACTCTGAGGAACTGAGTGGCCATTCTCTGGATTGTATGGCTCATCCTCTGGGAGTTAGTACAGTGTTCAGCTCTGGGTCCTACCAGATTCATCTATGGTGTTGGGCAGTCAAACAGAAACAGTTACAATGGGATCTAGCAAGTGGTTCCTATCAGAACAATGACTCGGTGGCCATGCATCCAGGCTGTATTGTTGTAGCCTGGGTCTAGATAAGAAGTTGATGGGGAAAATACAGCTGATCTTCTAATCAAGATGCATATTACACTAGTGTGCCTCAGCCTACACTGTCTTTAATATGAGGTCCTGTCTCATGATTTGGAAGAACCCAACTTGTGGGCTGAGTTGCTTCCTTGTCTGGTCTCACTGGTCCAAAATTTGCTGAATCAAACAGGGAAGAAGGAAGGGGAAGAGCAGCACATGGTTCTAAGTGGTCACCAGCAGCTATCGCTGCCCCTTTGACTAGGCTACTTACCTAAAGGCTGTTTGGGTTTGTCACACTGTACAGAGGGCAAGGACGTGTGTGGGGCCCAGTTCCAGCAAAGCATGCGGTTGACTTTAAGTATGTGATTCGTCCTGCTGAAGCCCATAGCCCTGTTCACATAAAATTGAATACGTGCTTTAGGCTGTGTCTACACTACAGATTTCTGCTGGCGTAGCTACGTCAGTCCAGCGTGTGAAGAGGTGTGATCCCTGACCAGCATAGCAGTGCTGGCAGAACCTCCTCATGTAGATGCAGTTATACTATCGAAACTGCTTTTTTCGGTATAGCTCATTTCACTTGTGGGGGTGGTTTTACAATACCAGTACAAATCACAGCTTTGCTGGAATGACTGCATCCTGAATACACAGGCTGTCAGAAGCCCCTAATGTAGATACGGCAAAACACTCTTTTATAGCATGCCAGTATTCCTATACTGGTAAAGTGCTCCTAGTCTAGAGGGGAGCTCAGTGCTCTGCTGGATCGGGGCCTGTGTGAGTGACTGTCAGCAACCTGTCATCTACTGGGGAGAAGTAATTTGTTTTTTTGAATGGCAAAATATTACTACAGGGTTTTAGTTGTTTTTCAATTGTTCTGTTATAAAGCACACATTTTCCTCCAACTCAGATTCGGGGCTTTTTTTGGAAAAACAACAATAAAAACATATCCTTGGTTCTCCTAACAGTTTACTTGTCACAACCTATTATTTGTTCAGTTTATTCTGTCAAGTGCAAATAATGATGAAATAGTTTAGTAGTAATGAAGATAAATACTCTCCCAGAACACTGGGAGATACTACATCACAGTTTATATGCAATGCTTCCAAAATACCCTAAAGAAAATTCTTCTGGGCTGGTTTCAAAAAAGAATTTATACGTCTGATTCTGATTAAAATATGAGTTATTGAAATGTTATATTCAGTCCAAATCTTGCATCAACTGCTTGATCTGATAGATTGAAACAAAAATAAGAGGAAAAAAAATCCTCTGAGGACATTTTGTACTTTCTATGTTTTAGCCAGATTATGATCTAATAGCAGCACGGACTTCAGGGATGTTTGTTTATCTATTTTGAGCCCAGTTAAAATGATTTAATGCTGTCGTGGAGTTTCACTGGTGGTGTGTTGGACCAGACTAAAGCATATCAATAACTCTGTCCTAAGGTATTCACAGCAGCAGGTCAGTAATACTGACAGCATCATTTGCAGAAGCAGTACCTGAAAAATTGGCTGTACTCATTTATGAGTATTTGTGAACACAAATCAGGTGGCTGCATGTTTAAAAACCTGATTTGCATATGCAGATCTACATCTGTGTGGCTGCGGTCTTACATATAAAATGTCAGGGCCAGTTTAGAAAATTTCTCCCCTAAGAGGCCTGTGAAGTGGTACGTACCCCTGCATGGACCATGAATGGGTTAATGTGGGCCTAGGATGCCAGTTCTATTACCTAGCTGCACCTGGAAGGAGATCTGGGCTTAATTGATCACGAAGCCCAGCTAGTCAGGAGCAGGCTGGTTAGTATAGAAAAAGGAAGTTTGTAGTAGACATGGGCTTGAAAGGCTGCTGAGCTGAAAAAACAAAGACAACGGCTGTTTCCACTAGAAATGCTGCAGTGGTGTCTCAATGTCGTCACTCACTACGATGGGAAGGGAGGAGGTTCTCCGGTCACTGTAGTTAATCCATCTCCCCAAGAGGCAGGAGCTAGGTGGATGGAAGAATTCTTCTGTTGACCTAGCGCTGTCTACACCGGGGTTAGTTTGGCTTAGCTATGTTGCTCAGGGGTGTGGCTTTTTCACCCTCTTTAAAAAAAAAAAGACCAAGAAGAGGGGCTGCAGGGAGAGGGTCTGCAGTTCCTCTCTGGGAACAGAGAAGTGGTGAGGCGGCAGCCCAGGGAGGAGAATGAGCCCTGGGATCCTAACCTGAAAGAAGAGTCACCCTAGAGACATTGCAGGGAAGAAGGCCTGAGAAAGGCTGGGTAGGAAGAAGCCCAGGGAAACAGCAGCAAGGAGTTGGGCTGTGCAGACCTTGGCTGCTGGCTGTAGAGTCGAGATATAGGAGGAGAGACCACTACAGTGATGGAGCAGCCATCAACAGGGGGCTTCAGACCAAATGACAGCTGCTACAACACTCGGTCCATGGGGAGGCATTCCTGAAGTGAGCAAACCCCTTCACAAGACCTGATCTTGAACTGACACCTAACTCAAGCACCAGGAGTTCTCCAAGAGCTGTGTCTGAGCAAGGAGTTCAGGATCAGGTCCTTAGGGTTTTGAAAATCTGCGCTCTATGTTGGGCCACTTTTAAAAAATCTCCTGTTAAAGGAAAATACAGCAAATTTGGGGGTAGCAGGAGGAAATTTGAAGCAATAAAAAATTCCATAAATATGAACTCAGTTGCTTAAGGAGGCTAAGTATAAAAGACAGCTTCCTTGTAATGTCCAGCTGTTTCTCCTAAATATTTCCAGTGAACCTACATATGAATAGTTTCAGAAATGCCCCAAGAGGGAATATTAGTACTTAGCTTAAAAAAATTATGAAGGATTGTTTAACGTTTCTTGCAGCTCCTTGCACTGAAATCTGTCAGGATTGGACAGGTGTTATTTCACCATAGTACTAAATAGCTTTCTGACTGCCTTAACTGTGGATTGATCCATTTTTACCCCTTCTTGCCTTTCTGCAGTCAAACACAGATGTAAAACAGATTAAGGCTCTGTAGAAAATAATAACAATAAAAACAACACTTGAGACTTTTCGAGTTCCTTTACAATAAAATGCAGAGAGGTGGGGAAAAAACCACAAGAGACTGAAACAAAACGACTAGGGTCTTGACTGATAGCTTCACGAGATGACAGCTCAGCAAGTTTTTAGACATCTGTGGCATGAAGACTGTTCTTGTCTATCCACAAGTTAAAACATATGTACAATCAAGGAGACTGCCTGCCTTGCTATTGAAGTTTGTTTCTCCTCTATTACTTCTGTATAACAGAGCTTTTCTTTAGACTCTGTATTGTGCCAAAGGGATAGATCCATAAAGAGATTTAGGTGCCCAAGTCCAAAATGTAGATCCTCAAAAACTCAGCTGCCCCTTAATCCCTATGCCCCTACGCTTCCACTGGTAAAGCCCTATAGGTTCCTTAATTTCTGCCAGTGCCTAACCCCTAGCACATGCCTAAGTCCCAGCAGCATTTTCAAACTAGGCAGGGCAACACCTAGCTGATCTGTGAGGCCTAAGCCATCAGGTGTGCCCAATGCACAAGACAGCCTGAGGAGAAGGTAGACCCCCTTACAACTTTTAGCCCAGTGGTTAGACATTCATGCAGGATGTAGGAGACCCAGATTCAAATCCCTCCTCCCTCCTTACCTGACATATAGCATGGATTTGAATATAGGTCTTAAACGCCTAACTCTTTGTGCACAGCCCACCCCCCAGCCTACGTGTTTCCTGTTATCTGTCTTAGGTGGCTCCCTACTCAGATTGTTGACTTTTGTGGAGCCCATTCAGAGGAGCCTAACTCTCTTCATGCCTTGAATCAGGGTCTTGGGTGCCTAACTCAGGGCTGTAGATTCCACGAGGCTCAAGGGCACTCAAATTCTGGCCATTGCAATGCTGAGTCTAAGTCCCCTTTGTGGATCTAGCCCAACACCCTTCGCTTTACAAAACTATTCTTTCTACATTTTTAATGTTCTTAAGGCTAACAGTTGGCAATGCCTGAGGACAAAGTATAACAACTAACAAACCATTATCAATATATTCGTATTTATATTATAATAATAAGAGATATACCTATCTCCTAAAACTGGAAGGGACATTCAAAGGTCATCAAGTCCAACCCCCTGCCTTCACTAGCAGGACCAAGTACTGACTTTTGCTCCAGATCCCTAAGTGGCCCCCTCAAGGATTGAACTCACAACCCTGGGTTTAGCAGGCCAATGCTCAAACCACTAAGCTATCCCTCCTGCCTCCTGTGCCCTCCCAAAATATGAGGTGCAAATAAAAAAATACATAATTCAGTTTTCTATAGTGCTTTTCATGTATAGCTCTTTCTGAAAGATGGTCTGTCCGATACACCCAGGGGGGTAAAGCGACTTGGCCAAGCCCATACTGAAGGTCAGTGTCAGAGCTGGGAACAGACCCCAGAGAGTTGATTCTCTGTTGCCCTTCATCTTGTGTAGTTGTTGATATCAGTGCAAAATGCTTCCATACTGACATCGTAGCCTTTTCCTTTGTTCTGATGTAATTGCCTACACAGGGTACGGGCAACAGAAAATCAAATCCCTGGGTTCTAGCCCCACCTCTACCACCAACCTTAAGCCTCAGGTCTCTTGCCTCCCCATTCAGTATGCTGTTCACTGGAACTCATAACACACTCCGTTCACGACACTGTAAGTGCTCCAGCACAGGGACAGTCTAATTTTAAATGTGATTGCAGTGAGTGTTACAAATAATAGGAGAAAAATAAGGGAAGAAAATATATTTCATCCAAGGATGGGATGGGATGGGATAAAAGATCCCCTTTGGATATATATCACTGTTGCTCGTATGTCTGAGCAGAAGAAAAGTAAAATCCCCTCTATAGCCAAAAAGCAAAAATAAGTATTATGTATTTTTAATTTGTACCCTTTCTCACTATTAACATCATAAAAAGCTATAACAGCTGGAAAACCTGGAGCAGGTTTTATACTTCTCAAAGTAATTCGTAAGAAAGGCCCCTTACCATTTGGAATGTTAAAATAATCAGTCACAAGGATAAGTGGTTAAAAATAGCATTTTTCATCTGTGGATCTCCAAGCTTTTATCTGTGGCTCTTCTTTACAATGAAGGCAACGTGCTCCACCCCATTTTACAGGCGGATAAACGGAGTCACAGAGTGATTAAATGACTGGCCCAGAGTCACACAGCAAGTGAGGCATATTTATTCTGAGGGTTAAAATATGGGATTTTAGTAACTGGGAGAGTCTGGATGGGTTAGAAATTAAGACAAATACTTCCACTGTACAACCAGAGGCTGAGCCTGTCATAGGAAAAGCATCACAAATGCCTACTAAAGCCAACTGGAATTTGGGGTGGGCACCCTATGGGATGCTGGAAATTATTGGGATTTTTGTTTTGTTTGGTCAACAGTTGTAGCACTTTGGTCAGCTCCAGGATTTGAACTGGGGGATCTTGGGTGCTAAAAGCATGAGCCAGGCTCTCAAAAGAAGTGGTATAACAGACCCATGTCTTCTGTGCATCAGGCACAGTGGGGGGACTCGTGCTCAATGAGTAACAAATACATGAGGCTTGTTCATTGATTTAATTATATTAAATAAATGTTGGTTTTTTTTTTAAAAGATTGCCTTAACCCTGACAGAATTTCTTATATTTTGATGTCAGCCGAAGGAAATATGTTGCCAACTCCACCAATCAAAGTCTATTTTCCACATGCAGCATATTCTGCCAGGAGAAAATCCATCAGCCAGCCATACAAGGGACATTGGGCCAAGAGGCTTGAGTGACATGTGGCCACACCAAAAAACCTCAAAACACATGTCTGAGTTGCCACACGACTTGTAGAACACTCTTCATATGTACCAACCAGACAACAACTCAGTGAGCTGCATCTTCGGGATATTTTGCACTGTCTTGTAACTGTTTAGTCAGAGAAATAGGGTTGGCAGCAGATATTAAAAGTGGCTTGGCCAGGGCAATGTCAGGGACCCTCTAATTAAAAAGAAAAAAGACAGAAACATTGAGTGGAAGGAATGCAAGTCACATTCTTATTTCAATACTAAGCACTTGAACAGTGTAACTTGGTTATATACAAAAGACACAGTCATGGTCTGGATTGTTATCCAATGCAGATTTCACCCTGGAATTGAAATCACATAATTAAACAGTCGAGGCTGTATATGGTACTTGAAATGGTGCCAATCCCATAGAAATATTCTAATGATGTCAGGGGAAATGGAATTCTAGACTGATGATTTAATTGGTTCTTCAGGATTCAGTTGGATAGACTAATCATAGTGAATTTGGAATCCCATGGCTGGATTCATAAGCAAGATAATTACCAACTACTTATTTTGTTAATTTCCCTTATTTTTTTCCAGATTCATGAACCATTTTCAGCATTCAGAAAATGATTCATGAATTGCTTGTGAGTCAGCAGGAATTATTAATTAGTCCCTGTGCACTGAAATTGATCTATTATTTAACCAATTGTTTATGGAGCTGGATTCATTTGTGGAGCAAGTAGGAAATTTTGCAGGCATTAATATCCTGCTGTCTGTATACAGGAAAACCTAGAGACAAACAAAAACTCTGAACATACCAGACTTTGGGGAAATCAAGCTCTGGATCTGAACTTTGTGCTTTAAACTCATCTCTAATTAAATCAATCTAAGGAATCTTTTCAATGGTTTTCTGAATAATCTAAAGCCAAGAAAGTCTTTTCTTATTTCACATTCCTATTGACAGTGGCCAAACCCCACTCTCTGCTCCATCTAAGTGCAGGGGAAATGGATGGGCCATATGAACCATAGAGTCTCCTATTCATTTTAGGACAGGATAGTTTAAATGTGTGAAAAATGCCTACAGCATTGACAAACAAACCCATAACGACCTTGTTTAACTAAATCAGGAAAATCAAAATGAAATGAATGGTAAAAAAAAATATCAGCCTATATCAGCCTCTTCAAATTAATACAGTATTTGGTGATTCCTACAAAAGAAATCTGACTCTCTAATCCTGGACTTCTCCATCTTCTGATGTAAAGTAGTATATATGTATGGTTTAAAGAAGCATTTCCCTTTTATGAAATCAGTGTCTCCTTTCCCCCAGTGGGTTATTATCTCAATTTACCTTAGTGCAAGAGGATTATGCAGCCGCAGGCTATCACTGAATGAACCTGGGGCCAGGACCTTTCTGTCTTTGCTCACATAAGTATTCATTTCTCACACACAAGTAGTACTGTGGAAATCACTGAGTCTACTCATAGGACTATGGGTTGCTCGCATGAATAAGAGTTTGCAGGATCCAGTCCGTACTAATGACCTTTGATTTATCGTCTTACCTGGAAATGATTCAGTTTCATGCAGTTTGTTTTCATTCCATCTGTTTTCTGCTAGTAAACAGTGATAATTTCCCACTCACGTTCTTCCAGACGGTCAGTCAGAGGAAATCAAGAATAACTCCATTGACTTAATAGAGTAACTCCAGGCTTACAACTGTGTAACCAAGGGCAAAGTGTGACTCTTTATGCCCCTATCAGCAGCAGTAGCTGGCCAGCCCCAGGGGTTCATTCTTATTCACTCAGTAACTGTCTTCTACTGACACATAATGCTTCTTTTTGAAAGACTACACTAGAGAGAGAGAGAGATTTTCATGGCAGCATTTCAGAGTTAAATCCTCCTTTGATACTGTCAGAAAATCCTTGCCGAGCTGACACTGTATGTTAAAGGAAAAGGGTGCACAGTAACAGAAAGCAAAAATTAAACAGGATATTAATACCTTGTAGTTAAGGAAACATTCCCTTTCAATTCCACTCTTTCTTAGTGAACTAGCCAAAATGCATCACAGTATAATTGAAGCAGCTCATACAATTCTCCTGAATGAGAGAGTAACAGGTCTCCTTCTCCTCCTCCCAGACACACCGGTCCATAACAGCTGGTTAAAAGTAGCCTTCTGCTGAACTGCTTCAGCTGTTAAGTATTCCCTTCAGAAATCTCACACGTTTAAAATAACCAGGTTTGCTTCATTTCCCCCCAATCTTTTATCCAGCTTATTAGTTTCCAAAGAGACAAATATGAGATGAGTTGTGATTAAACGTCATATTCAAACAGCCCACGAATGCTAACTGCATCTTAGAAACTTGAAACATGTTTGTACCCTTCTGATTTGCTCCTTCTTCCATTTGGTGAAAACAGAGGTTTAGCTGTTGTTTTGTTTCTTGCTGGCTCTCTCTCTTTGCTGCAGAGAGAGGCTTTAACATTAATGGGAAATACCTGTGTAAATCCCTAACAGGTTGAATGGAAAAATGACTTTTTCTCTGTTTTGAAGGGAGCTGTATTAACATGGTTGGGCTTATTTAACAACAATTTAAACCTGGTGGTAAATTCTTTCCAAAAGACCTATGAATTTCTTCTATTATGTACCATATGTTTTGGAGATCTAAGTCCACTTCTCTTGTATAAGAAACTCTTTATGATCCATTGTGACTTATTAGTGCTACACACAATAGAGTCAGAAGCAGCTGTTATGCATGACTTAAGATAGATGTTATATATTAAGGATAGTGTGGGATAAAATGTGTGACTGGCTTGTAAAAGGAATTTATCAGGCTTTACAAATCTGGATACAGGAAACTAACTTTTTTTTTTTACTTCTCTAACTCAAATGATAGACGCCTACAGGGTTCTCTCCTTGCTAGGATCTGCAGAAGGGACTATTACATTATGGATGGTCACCTAGCCCAGTTCCTCAACGGGCATTAGATGTTCAAATACCATTGAGGATCTCAGCCTTCATAGTTAAGATTGCAGCATGGCTTCTGTTTAAAACATAATGTTGAATTCTTTCCACAATCCACTACACACACACACACACACACATATATATATATATATATATATATATGGCCTGATTTTAAACATGTTATTTATGCAATTACTTGTGCAAAATTTACACAAGATTTAACTCCTGATTTTTGTGTGCAGATTGGGTAACTGAGCCTGCAAATGACTGTCATTGGGCATATGCATGTATGTAACAGCACAGGCAAATTGGGCATATTATGTCAAGCACGTTTTGAGCACATCACTGTGTTTGCAGATCAGACACTTTAATATTATATTAATAGCCCTGTACAACTTAGAGATGTGAGTCAGAAAGTTCAGCTTCCTGGCACAAAACTGTGGCCAAAACCATCATTTAATCCAAAAGAGGAAAAAAGTCTGAGCAATTATGCCAGTAAGATTGAAACAAGCACTATAAAATGGAAAAGCAACATGGCATAGGTTTGTGGTTCCCAGTGTAATGGAGCTAAACCCTAGCATCAGATGGTTTGTATTTTACATTATTGTCAAACAAAAATAAATCATCGGAATACATGGCAAAAATCAAGCACAACTGGCAGTACATATGTAAAAAACCAGCCAGTGGTTGAAGTGAAAATTAAGAAGTGCTGTTTGCCTCTTCCCAAAATGCCAGTGCCGTTAACCAGAAGAACCAGCTTACACTAGTAGGCTCTGCATTCTTTCCCCCATTTTTTGTAAACACTAGGCTGATATGCCACAGCAGAGTTCTGCTCCAGTAAGATTCTGCTCCTTGAGATTTCAGAGATTAACATATTAAGTACATTATGTACTGTATTTACATAACTATTGTACTACAGCACAGTTAAAATTTTGTCAGCATTTCTATTGTATACCCCAGTTTCATAGCTTAGAACGGTGATTAAAAATTATCTCCAGCTGAACATCTTTATGGGGGTTCTGTGCTCAGGGAGTTTTTTATTTTGATACTATATATTTTACATTTTAAAAAAGAAACAAACAGCAACTAAAAGCACAACAATTTTAATTAGTTCTGGAGGTTAATCCACCCAGTTCTTCCAGTAATAGATGACCTTAAAGTGTGTGATTTTGCAGGCAATTGTTCTTAAAATGACTCACCAGAGTTTACTATTGACAGTATTGCCAGTCCCAAGCATTCAAAAATTATGAGTCAGGCCTCCAAAATCATGAGATTGACTGAAAAAAACATGAAATGTTATAAACAATAAATTTGAGGGGGATTTTTATTTACCTTCTGGTTTTGGCGTCTTTAGGGTTTATATTTTCAAACTCTTCTCCAAGGTTGTGAGGACTAGGAACCTACTTTCTTTTAATTAACCCACTCACATCATCCCAGCATTCCAGGAGCTAGGGCTTAAGAAAACATCAACAATCGTATTATCTGGCAACACTGTATTTAATTGTTTTTAATATTTTGGTTTTTACTCTAGATTTTTTTCTAATACATTCTAGGAAGAATGAAAATACCCTTTCTCCATTTAAAAAATGTTAATATTTCCCTTTGCATCAAATGAGCGCTTCACGTACTTCCTCAGTATATCGGCATCAGCGTATGTATGAGCCCAGGTGTAGGTAGCTTGTGTTCCCTCTATTGCCTGGATGGCTATTCTGCCTCATCAGAGTACAATTAACATTAGGTCCTGACCAATGAAGTGTGGATATTTGTTTTTCAACCACAGTGGTAAACAGATTGTCTGTCTGAAATTGGCACCACGGGGCAAATCATTCTGCAAGGACACAACTTGCATAGCTGTGCTTTGTGCTCGCTTAGATGCTTTTGAAAATCATACTAGGGGCCAATATGCATCTTCAGGCACCTAAATACTTTTAAAAATCTAGCCCCTAGAAACCTAGGCCCAAATCCTCAAAGGTATTTAAGTGCTTTACTCCCATTGAATCCCACTGATTTTCACTGAGACTTAGGCTCTTAAGTGCTCTGACACTTTTGAAAATAGGATTAAGTCACTCATGCATTGAAAAATTCACCTAACCAGAAAGGATAGAATTGTAACTTTTAAAAAACATTTAAAAAAATGAACACTTAAATCCTGCAGCAACTGAAAAAGGCACCAGAGAACAGGGCGGCTCTAGACATTTAGCCGCCCCAAGCAGGGCGGCATGCCACGGGGGGGGCGCGCTGCCGGTCGCCGGTAGGGTGGCAGGCAGCTCTGGGGGAACTCCCGCAGGCGTGCCTGCGGAGGGTCCGCTGGTCCCGCGGCTTTGGTGGACCTCCCACAGGCACACCTGCGGGAGGTCCACCAGAGCCACTTGCCGCCCTACCGGCAACCGGCAGCGCGCCCCCCGCGGCATGCCGCCCCAAGCACGCACTTGGCGTGCTGGAGCCTGGAGCCGCCCCTGCCAGAGAAGTACTATATGGTGTAACACCTCCAGTCAGCTCAATATAAATTCTTAGTCTATATGAATTACCATCTTGACAAAAATTTGAAGTCTTTATTTCTAAAAATTATTTATCGATTTCTTAGGATTATAAAAAATGCCCCCAAAGCTGTAAACTTCATGTCAAAACAGATTTTATTTTAAAGAAAAGGTTCATTGGCTTATGCTGCATACCAAGTTGCAGTCATGAGGAAATGCTTACGCATGAGTTATAAAGCCCTGAAAATAGGAGGTGGTAGTAGAAATGGAAATACATACAGACCATTAACTGTAATGGCTGCAGTGGGGCTCTGTTGATACACAC
The DNA here is from genome assembly GCF_020497125.1 of Mauremys mutica. Lineage (NCBI taxonomy): Eukaryota > Metazoa > Chordata > Testudines > Geoemydidae > Mauremys > Mauremys mutica. The sequence goes on from NC_059085.1 coordinate 16,892,054, forward strand.
ATATATATCAAACTTTATTGACGAGTTACAGCACTTACCAGTTTCTAAAGTCCTAAAGTTGGAAACTTTGTAGCATATGTGAAGCTGAAGGCCAAGCGCAATATTTCACCACTGAGGTAACTTTTGAAACCCATGAATTTACCTGGCAGTAGATCATCTTAAAATAGATCATGTGACAAGTCTACCTCAATGAGCAGTTCTTTTGGTCCCCAAGATTACTATAAATTATACACATTGCATTATGCAGAATGAGGTAGAAATCTTTAATGCACCGAAGCAGCTCACCTTGCTAAAGTAAGCACCTGTCTTATTTTGAGTCACATAAAACGGAGCCAATTAATTTAGCGCAAATTTGGCTGTCCTCTATTTAACAAAACACCCACAAAACTTCAGCTAGTTTATCCTTCAATATATTATAGAAATGTTAGTATTTGCCAATATGAAAAATTCTCCTTTTTTGGCTCTCTATTTCCCAAACCTATTTTAAGATAAACACTGACAGCCGATAGTACGCGGGAATGCTGCCATAAATTCCCTTAGAAATGGAGTCCTCAAATATGGCCATTATCCACCAATTAGCATATTTGCTAATTAGCACAAGACTGCTCAAATATCTTCCATTTCCCCCTTTATGGAGAACCCTTCTGAAGAATTCTTATCTGATGCATCAGGACCTCCTACCAACTACTTACCCATTCTAACAGTTTCTGATTTAACGGTTAACACAAGGAATCAAACAATTATCCTGGAGAGCAAAGTCAAAATGTTAAAGCTGTAAATCTTCAATTATTTTTTTTCCAGCTGAGCAACACAACCAGCATTTGCAGAGTTAATATTTGAATGCCTTTTCTAATAAAACCAGCTTCCAGTTTTTCAGTCTTTTATGCAAGTTTAATAAAATAAATTTTGAATATCAATAAAGTACATTCTATTTTTCTTGGCATGTCTTTGCCTTGCTATATCCTTCTATTGCAGAAGTCATGCCATAGGGAGATCATTTTTCCACAGTCCATTGAAGTTGTGCCATAAAGGCTGGAGATGATTTGCTAAAATGCTCTAAAGGTATTCAAATTTCTTTAAAGAAGAAATTCAATTTATGTGCATTTATATTACAATGTCTGTCAGGAAGAAAGGTTATAATCACCAGCATATTTTAGACTTACATTTTCTTCTGTACATGAGGTAATGGTATTAGAGGTAAACTATGAGGTTTAAAGTTGAATTGGATGTATGGTACTATTTTCATTGCTGCTAAAAGCATGTTTTTGAAGTTCTAGAGGAAAGCATATGTTAGCATATGTTACTGAAATATCAAGAACAGGATGCTGGGTGGCTTAGAGGATAAACCATTTGTCTTTCTTCTCTGCATCCATATGTAGAGTAGAGCTGGATTTGTCTAATGAAATGAGTTTAGGGTTCTCAGTTCACATGTTAGCTCTTATCATAAAGTCCCAATATTAGTTCACTATAAATGTCAGTCAGACTTATCTCTGAATTAACATGAAAGCTAGAGGCCTTCACTTAAGTTATCATTGATTAAGGAGAAAGAGAGGCCTTTGGATTTTTGTGATACCAGTTATGTAATCCTCTAAAGAACAAATATTCATCAAAAATTAAAACAAAACCCCATCACAACTACGTTGCTTTGGGAAATTCTTTGCCTCATTTTCTGCTGAAAATTTACTGCATTTACATTTACTGTGTGTGTATTAAATATTTACATGTTGATATTTTCTGTGAATGGAAAATGTTATCACAGTTCTTGTCAAGTTATATTACTTTTAAGTATATTTTAAAGATATCTGGAAACTAAATGGCCATTCTTATCTCATTTAGGTCACCACTGAATATAGTCAAAACACTTTGATCAGTAGACTTCAATTGATTCTGAAACTGTAGCTGAATATCCCAATTATATAAATACTATAGACAGTTTTTAAATTTATTTTAGAATTTGCCTGCTTTGCCTTCAATCTCTCCCAGTAAGGAAGCATCAGATCTATTACTGTAATGGAATGCTAAACTATTTAGCCACTAGGTGGCACTGTGAATAAAATACCTTATTTAAATCTAACCTTAGCCAAACCTGGCAAAGTATTACATGATCTTAGGATGAACAGTCCATATCTGGTACAGAAGTACATGGCATAGTGTCAACTGGGATTCAGAGCAGAAACAGCAACGAAGGTTCCAAAGAGAAGGAACAAAGCAACAAAGGTTGCAGGATTTCATCAACATGTCACTCTTCAATGCACCAGAGAACTTCAGCTTTGACAAACCTTCACAATTGACAAACTGGAAACAAGATTAACAATAGCAAACAAATTCCACAAAGAAACTGGAGATATGCAGGTATCATCTTTAATTTATGCTATGGAGAACAAAGAAAAGCATATCTTTAAATCCTGTGACTCTACTGAAGACAATCACAAAGATGACTATGAAATGGTTCTGGTTATGTTTGATACATACTTTATACCCCAGAGAAATGTGGTTTAGAAAGAGCATGTTTTCACCAGAGAATTCAAGAACGAGGGGAAAATGTTGAATGTTTTATAAGAGCTCAGCATATATTGGCTGAAAACTGTGATTTTGGGAATGCACAACATGAAAATATCAGAGACAGGCTGGTGACTGGGTTAACAGATAAAACAGCTACAGCTGAAAAGAGATTTAACCCTGACCACAGTTATGCAGATAGCAAATCAGTCAGAATTAATCAAACAACAGAACAAAAAGCAGGAACCTCTTGAAAATCCTGAAAGTAGCTTAGAAGATATAAACAAACACTGGAGTGCTAAAATCATCATTATAAAACCCTGGAGGCAAGGAAAGAGAACTCCCAGGCTAAAGGCTAGTCCACACTAGAAGCGCTACATCAACACAGCTGCACCGATGCAGCCGCGGCACTGTAGTGCATCTGGTGAAGACGCTCTATGTTAACGGGAGAATGCTCTACCACCAGCAGAGAGCTGTCCACCCCTGCGCTTAGGTCTGTGTAATTTATGTTGCTTGGGGGAGGGGGAGGGGATTATTCACCCTCCTGAGCGACCTAAAGTTATACTGAAGTAAATGGTAGTGTAGACCTGGCCTTCGATGGACAAACTCCAGCCTACAAGGTGTGGAAAAAGTCAGATCCCAAGAGTTGATACATACGCATCCAGAGACACACAGTGTAATACATGCCTGAAAATGGACATTTTGCAGCTGTTTGCCACACCAAATCAGTAAGGGAGTTGATTCATACTATAGACAATCAAGAGCCATTGTTTCTGGAATCTAACATTTGTGATGACATAGAACCTGCCTGGAGATTGAAACCTGATTGGCTTTAAAATTGACTCAGAAGCTGACATCACAATCATCTCAGAAGGGATTTACAATCCCTCCCAGAGCTTAAATCACCTGACCCAGCTCTGACCAACCCAAGAAACAGCTTACAAAGACAAAAGATATGTATTTAAAATGCAAGTGATCAAAGGATCAAAGACCAACAACCTTCTCAGCCGCAGTTTGGCAGCCCTGATGGGCCTAGTGAGAAAGGTGAAAGAACTCAATTGAGGATTTGATGATATTGGACTTTCAAAAGGAGATCCAGTAGAAATCAGCTTAAGAGACAACGCTGAGACATATAGTGCACAAATACCCCTTGGAAGAAACTAACTACAAATGTATGTGAATTTAGAAAACACCCTCACCTGGCCATCATGGATTATTTTTCGAGGTATATAAATAATGTACTTGAAAGACATAACTTGTCACGGAGTTATCAAGAAACTGAAGTGCACATTTGTTCACTTTGGTATTTCAGAACAACTAGTGATGGACAACAGATCACAATTCACTGCAGCAGCCTTTAAGTCATTCTGAACAAAATATAATTTTGATCATATTGCTAGCAGCCCATATTATCCACAAGTGACTGGAGATGCTAAGAGAACTGTACAGCATGCCAAGAAAATCAGCTGGAAGTTCCATTTCTTGCTCTTCTGATTGACAGATCAACACCATCAGCAGCTACTAGATACAGTCCAGCACAACTCCTGGTGAGAAGACAACTCAGAAATACCATTCCAACTTTGGTAAAGCATCTCCTCCAAAGTGGGCAGACATGAAGAGAGTAGCCAAATCAGAGAAAAAGGCTGAAAAAGCTTATGAATATTTTTACAACAGATTTCACTCAGAAAACTGCTGGGTCTAGAACCTGGCTGGTTACTATGTTCATGCCAAATTGGATGGAGACCAGGGATGGACCACTCCAGCTGCCACAAAGAAAAAATAATTTCAGCACCCAGATCACATGCTATCGAGACCAACAGTGGAGAGTTGAACAGAAGCCATCGACAGTTATAGTTTGTTCCTCAGAAAGAAAAATCCACAGAGCAAACTCCACAGATGGCAGATGCAGAACAAGAGGAAGAAGACACAAGGATTCCAAACCTACCACAGCCAGTGGTGGTTGCAACTCATGGACAGTCAGATGACCAAGTTATTATGTGTTTAGATTGTGTAATTAGAAAACAAGTAGGATTCACTTGGAGACACTTACCAGACTGTTCCATACTGAACTCAAAGACAGTGTGCTAGTGTAAATATTGTAAATGGTAGCAACCTAAAACTTAAAGGGGGAGATATAATGGAATGCTAATCTGTATTATACTGTTTAGTCACTAGGTGTCACTGTGATTAAAATACCTTATTTAAAGCTAACCTTAGCCAGACCTGGCACAACGTTAAAGGAGCCTATGATGAACAATCTGGTGTGTATAAGCAAGCTCTGTAGCCAGTCCGTATCTGGTACAGATGTACATGACAGTTACAAAGGTTATTGCACAGCAAGTTAATGGTATTTAAAGCCTTCTGCCAACTGAAGTACCTATCGCTGTTCAACTTTGTAAACATTCATTTAAACAGCATCCTTTGGAAAAATACACCCAGACACACTACTACATAAACTTTTCAGAGCTACAGATACTGTTCTTGGGGTATAGACTTTAGTTTTAATACATTATGATTAGATTTTACCGGGCCAGATATTTAGACAAGCTAGGACTCCGATCCTACAATCAGATTCATGTGATTGGACCCCTGTACACATGTGGCCCTTGTAATCAAAGGGTATCAATGCACAGAAATAAATAACTTCAAGGAAGACAAATCTTTACAGATATGATCATTTTAGCCTTTTTGCTTTGGTTATGCTCTGCCCAGCATATCTCCCTTTCATTTACTCCCCCCATTTGCTCCCTTCCCTGACAGCCTCTCCACAGCACTTAAATTGGTGTAAAACATTGCCATAGGCCAGCCTATGATGTCCTATCTTTGATTGCCCTCTGTAGATATTTATATGGCAGCTAACACCATAGTGGTTTACAATACCTGTGTAAGATGTGGAAGCTCTGGTCTCCTCATTGTACAGATGGGAGGTACAGAGAGACTAAATGACTTGCCCAAGGTCACTGTAGCAAAGCCAGTAACTGAAACCTGGTCTCTTGAGTTCTAGCCCAGTGCCTTAACCACAAGATCGTCTTCTCACAACCATCTTCCCACCAATTAAAGGGGCACTGTCAACTTAAAAATCATTTCTTGAATGAAAACTTGACCCAATATCAATAACATCTAAGATGACTATGACGGAAGGAGAATAGAGGGAAAAAAGATATATATCCAGTATGATTAATTTGTGCAATGCACGTTGCTTAAAGGAGCTGCTACAAAACAGAGAACTGGAATAACTGAGATCAGTTGAAATCAATAGGGCTGCTCACAAAATAAGTACCCAATGTGAGTAAGGGTGACAGAATCCATCTACTTGTTTGTATGGTCTGAGTTTTGAATATTTTTCAGTGTCCTGGGTTTTGGTTTTTAATTTAATTTTGTGGTTTTTTTCCTTGCGAGGGGAGGAAGGGAGGAAGAATATATATAAATATATATATTAATTTTTGATCCTGTACTCATTACAGTTTTCTGATGGTTTGAGTGCTCTTTCCTGCTATCGGTTTCTTCTCTTGTCGGTTCTTACTTTCCTGTTCTTTTATACTGATCACACAGTCTGTCCCTCTGCTTGCTTCTGCAGTGCAAACAGCCACTGAAAAAGGCAAGCAAACAGCACCCACCACCACCAAAGCTTTTTTAAAAAAAAAAAGTAATTAAAAAAGTTATGTGTTAACCTAGCTTTAAAATTAACAGCTTACAATGGGTAACAATTGCTATTTACATTACTATCCATTCACCTCTGATACAGTGGGTAACATTTTTCCATGACAGCTTTAGGATGAGAAAATGAAAGTCCAACAGTTAGGATTTATGTTGCATTTCTCTCCCCAGTGCTCTTTGGTTGTATGCCCCAGGCCCTATTTCTCCCTCAGTCTCTTTGCCTTAGCTTCACTCCACCACTTTCCTTCTTCCCCTCTTCTTTCCTGCCCTATTCCCCACCCCCACTTTCCTTCAATGTCCTTTTCTTGTTCTTTCCGCTTAAATTAGGTTCTCCAAACTAAACCCACCCACCCACCCCCAAATCGTGGTGCTAACGTTGTTTACTCCTGTAACATTGTTCCCTCTGCTGGTGTATTCTACTCCTTTCCCTGCCCTGTGTTGGTCTTGTCTATACAGACTGTAAGCTTCTGTGTGCAGGGACCATATACTACTCTGTGTTTGTATAGTGCCTAGAACAATGGGGTCCCATTCCTGGTTGGTCTTTAGGCATTGCTATAATAAACATGATTAATAACATTGTCACTAGTGCAATTCCACTAGTGCTAACAACGGTAGCATGCTAGAGCAGACAAGATAACCTCATTTTTTAACACAGATATCACAACACAACTACCTACCTATCTACCTACCCATCACATCTACCACCAATTGCCTACTGTAGAGGCAGCCAAAGAGAATCCATCTATTTCTTTGAGATAGATCCTCCACACATGTCCCAATCTCCAGCTTCTCCAAAGCAGCAGCTTAAAGATATAAGTGCTTCTCATGGCATGATCATCCAATCAGCCCCAGAAATGCTTTAATCTCTATCACTCTGTGCACAAACCAGTTGTCTGAGTGCGTTCTTCGGTGAATTCCAATAGTGGTATGTTCTTATGTTTTTTAAAAGGGCCTTTGTAAGAGGTTTGGTGTTAGCACACACAGGCAGGTGATAATTGTAGCTTTCCCCTGTGGCTTGGTGTTAATTGACCTTCATACTTCTGGAGTTATGTGAGTGATTGGTGAGGGAGGTGCCAATTCTCTAATGCATTCCTGTGCAAATGGAAGAAAGAAGGAAAGGGAGTTTTAAGTAATACAAATAAGAGAGAAAAATAAAACAGTAGAGTGCTAAAGAAAAGAAAGAGAAAAGATTGATTTTGGATGCTAATTACAAGAACCTTTCTGACTTTAGAATTAAATTCAAAAGAGAATAAAATCAGAATTTTCTGATTTCAGAGCTGATTTTGGCTGGGGCCATGTCTTATATATTATATTAAAGTACCATGGATATCTGCAGTGCAGTAAATTCATAAGTAAACAATGAAGAAAAACCGTCTCAGAGTTGGAAGTGTTACTTTGCCTAGTACTACTAATTATTGCTAAATAAGAAATAAATAATAACCTAATAGTAATGACACCGTGGTGAAAACACCCAAGCCTTTTCTATGCTAACCCGTGCACACGTGGATAAAATGAGTAGCTGCCATGTTGGTAAAAAATGGGTGCTAATTTTCCTAACATAGACAAGGCCAGAAAGGCTGATGAAATACAGGAATGTAAGTATTGGAAGGATGGGGTCATTAGGAAGGAAAACCAATGGGACACAAGCTTTGTGGTTGGGGAAGGAAACAGATATAGTTATTATACCGGTACAACAACCCAGTGTGGATGCAATTATACCAGTATAAAGATGCCTTATCGAGACGTCACCACCTTCCACTCCAAGTGAAAGGCACATATCTCTGACCTTGCCTTGTCTAACAAAACACATAACAACATGTATGTTTTAAAAAAATTACCCTACCAAAACAAGACAATCTACTGCTTCTTCCCCCGGGGATCGGATGAGAGAACAATGACAGATGTTAATCACATTGTTTAGTGCACTAAGAAAGGTACTAGATACTATAGTGATGAGTGTGGTATAAGAACCTATATAGAATAGAATGGAATACTGATATAGCTCATCCCCTCCCCCTAGAAAAATATGCTATAAGCATGTTTATAACTGTTTAATTGTATTCACATGAAGGGGGAAATGTGTTGCTTTAACTATATCAGTAGAGTCACTGTGGTACAACTTCTGTGTGTAGGCAAGGCCGGTGGGATTTTTGATAGCAGCCTGATCAATATGGTGATGTATGCACTGACACATGGCTCTAATAGAGATGATCAAAAATGTATTATATTTAAATTCTGTTAAAAAAGAAAAACACATTTTTCATTTTTCAGATTTTCAGCTCTTTATCGAAACCCCAAACATTTTTACAAGAAAATTTCTGTTTTGTCAAAAGGCCACTTTGCATCAGAAAACAATATTTGACCAGCTCTGCTGATTAGGGAGAAAGAATACTTCAGAGGATTGGTAAATATTCCTTTTAGGACTTACACTGAAGTGACATGTTTATGCCATGTTTTCTCATGTTTGTCTGTGCTTTTGGAAAAGAAGATTAGGTGTAAAGTGCTTAGTACATCCATTTCCTTCCATTATTTTTACCATGTGAAGTTAAATTTCACTCAAGCAATTAGCAAGATCCAGATATGTGTGTCATGTTTACTGTAACATAGAATACCATTTGCACATAGGTAATAAGACAGAATTATCTCACATTCTTCGTTAATGGAATTCACCCTACCTTCTAAGATATTTACTGCATATGTGGCAGTATACTGTAGCAACGTGCACTGTTTTGTTTTTTGTTTTGTTTTAAATTGAAAATGCAACAAGCTGAAAAAGCGTGCATTCACTTCTGGCAGCAGAAATGAAATCTCTCTCTAAGATCTGCCTCTGCTGTGATACCTACAAGAAATTAGCCAACAAAAGTTAGGTCAACCCAACTTCGTTGCTCAAGGATGTGAAAAATCCACACCCCTGAGCGGCACAGTAAAACCAACCTAACTCCTAGTGTAAACAGCCCTAGGTTGATGGAAGAGTTCTTCTGCCTACTAGCTATTGCCTCTTGTGGAGGTAAATTACCTACACGGATGGGAGAATCGCTGCCGTTGGCAAAGTTAGTTTCTATACTGGAGTGCTACAGCCCTGAGACATTGATTTCTTTTATTTTTTAAAATTCCTTGTTGCATCATGCTGTACACTAGCTTCTCTACAGGGCCTCTCCACTAGAAAAGGTTAGCCAGTATAAATATACAGGGCTAGTATAAACCCGCCCAGGGTGGCCCCAACTTATACCAGCAAGAGTGCTTTTGCCACTGTAGCTTATACCAATTGCCTGAATGAAATAAGCTATACTTTGATAGTAAAACATTGTCTATACCAGGACTTTTGCCTGTATAAAAATGTAAACCCCTAGCCAACATTACCAGCAAAAGTTTTAAGTGTAGATCTTAAGTAACAAATTAAACCTGGTTATTCCTGTGCCCATCTCTACTACCTTCTCACCCACCTGCCCTTGTTGGGCTATGTCTGAAAGTAGGCCCCCAGCTTACTATTATTCCACAGCACACAGGAGTGTGCTAGGTACCTCACCGCACACAGGGAGATAGGATCCCTGCCCGAGCAGGTTACAAACTATGGCCCATATCCTGTAATCAGATCTGGGTGGGTGAGCCCATGCGCTCATGCATTGCCCATTTGGAACCAATTACAGGATCAGGCCCAGAGTCTGTAAGTTCCCTAGTCACAGATCATGTCTCCTTTTGTCCTGTGAGATCAATTAACACACACTTTTGGAGTGCTGTAAAATAACAGATAATGGTAATCAATTAAAATCTTCATTTGCTGTCCCAGGCTCCAAGAATTACATTCAATCACTGACACTGCCATTGGAAATCCAGAAGTGGAAAAATAAAATAATTATGGAAGGGGTGAATTAATTAAAATTATTTGGAAATTCAAAACCTGCCTACAAATTCAGATTATTGTTCTGAATGTTGTCATGGGAAAGAGCACATGGTGCTGAATGTAAAAAAAAAATCACACTGGCCACAGCCAAATCAATGAGAAGCCCAGACACTTGTCTCTACCACATTTCATTGCAGTGCTGCACGCAGTACTTCGAAAAGCAGGGTAATCCATGAAACTAATTTTGTGAAAGCTTCCATACATCTTCCCATGAAGAACAATTTGACTAGTATCTGTTACTAGCTGTGCGTGTGCTTTTAGATATTAGACGGATCAGTGCAGACCAGTAGTGAGGGTAATGGCGAGGATAAACGCTTTAAAAAAAATACTTGGCACTTCTCTAGCAGCTTTCATCAAAGGATTCCAATGTGATTTACAAACATGAATTAATTAACTAAGCCTCACAAAGCCACAGCGAGATAGGTAAGTATCATTAGTCTCACTAACTGCGAATCCAGCTAAGTCTCCACTCACCCTCCTGGGATCACAAGCCAACCTGAGTCAGAAGTTGCTCATCACAGAGAGCCCAAGCATTACTCCTACTTCATAGCTTGCGTGAGAATTCTTGGCCCCTTTCTGAGGAATTACCCAGCGCCCGGTCTGGTTAACAGCTTGGTCACTGGGGTCAGGACTGGAGCCCAGAATACAAAAGGAGATAGAGTGAAAGCGGGAAATGCATCTACCTGTTATGGCTTTCATGATCTGGCCCAGTGACACACTGCACAGCCCACATTATGGAATCATTCAGCCAGATACTTATACGTGACCAAAAATCTCACTTCTGTTTCATGTGGCTCAGACTACCAAGACAGCTGGCAGTCAGTGTCACAGACAGTAGTTCTCAGAGTAGGCATATGGACTCACTAAGACCAATGGGCTCATTCTGAACGGTCTGGAGGCCAACATTGCAGGTACTCAGTTCAAAAGTCAAACCAGTTGCATTGGTGAGCACTCTGCACCACTATAGAACTGTAAAGCAACATATGTTTCTGTTTTCAATCAACAGTTTTTACTTTTAATGCCCAAGCTTGCAACTGAATACATTAGCCGAGCTCAATTTACAAGATTTAGGGCATCTGTTTAAAAAATGGAAATAGCGTTTTTTGAAATGGTATTTTAAATACATAATATGTGCTCATCACGATAGTCCCTGGGCACATGCACAATATTAAAAAAAACCAACACCAATGTGTTGATCAGTAACAGTAGAAACAGACTCCTACCACATAAATGGCACTGTGTATGCATATACATAACCCACAATCAACCCCGACCCCCCAAGGCAAACAGATGGGAAGATAGATCGGCCTTGCACTGTGACTTAACAGTAAACAAACCTGGTCTCTGCTGGATCACTGGGGGAAGTAAATTCCAGAGCCCCTGACTATCTCCATTCATAAAAAAAGGTGCCTGAGCTGGTAATAAAGTCAGCTAGTTGGCTGACGAGAGTTGGCAGCTGGACATTGAAAAAAACAGCAGCCCCTCAGCTACCTGTCAGGCATTAACATGGCCAGGAAACAATTAGTTATCCACGGACTATAAAAATGATAAAAAGACAATTGTCCAGGTTGTCCACTGGTCATGTGCAATGGCAAAGGAAGCAAGACTCACAATGAAGGAAGGAAACATGTGCCTTGCCAGGCATGCTCTCCGTGCAAAGTGCCAAAAGGCTCAGTCCTATGACAGGAAAATAGCCAATCTGAATTTTACACGAGGGGCCCATCATTGTACCTAAGTGCCCCTACCAGAAAGGGAATAACTTTAAAAAAAAAGAAAAGGAAAAGCACCATGGGCTAGAATATGTCCTTGGGCTATGTGGGAGCATAAGGCAGCCCTAACTATCCCGTGGGGCTGAGCTAGCTTTGCCTGGATTGTGGCTTCAGTGTTGTGTATGTGTGGAGGGAAATGGGCTGTGTCCCCTCCCTTCCCCTCACAGTCACTAACAAGTAACTAGGCAAGAAAGAGTGGAGAGTGGGTCAGGCGCTGTTGGACCTATGGCTCTGTTCCCTCCCATGTACCAGGTACAAGTGGTGAGTATGCTGCAGCTGGAAAAGGAGTGAAATAACTTCCTTTCCTCCTCAGAGGAAGGGAGACCCCAGGCAGGGAATAAGACACAATACCTCCCTGTTCTAGTCCTGGGGCTGTGTCACTTAAACCATTTACTCTGTGCTCAGTCTAACCCTGTATTTGGTGCCCAAACACTATGGTGAGGATGAGTTAGAAATATATAGACAGGCAGGAAGAGGTCGGTGTTTCCCTTGCCTTCCATCTCCCATTCCCCTTGCTTCCCCCATTTCTATCAGTCGAAAGCCATTTACTAGATAAAAACATAACTTGCTACACTGTCCCACATGGAAAAAGCAGGGACATAAGTAGCAACAGAAATGTTGTAAGACTAGTACAGTACATGACATGGTTATTGACTTGAAATGTATCTATTTGTGTGAAAAATAAATCCAGATATTAGTAAGGCTGCTACTTTTCTAAGGCAATTGGTTAACACACGTGCAAAATAAGGATACATGTGGCATATTTGGCTGTTGCGCTACTAACAGGGAAAAGGTTCTGGTTGTTGTTTACAAGGATCTCTGAATTAGAAAACAAGCCTCTTAATAGAAAAACTCCAAGTTAAATTATTTATTCAAGATTTTATATAAAATCTTATAATAAAACATCATTCCTGCACAGAAAAAGGATTTACTGCATACAGATGTGCCAAAACCAAAACATCTGCTCATCCAAAATAGTCAATAGAATGATATTTTATCTACTTAATGCAGATAAACCGAATAGCTAATTACTTTCTGATGAATTCCGTTTGGAAAGTCAATACACAAAATGTTTCTGGGGTATAAATTAATGAAGTAAATATAGATTCCTGATATCATTTCCATTGGTACTTATTATACTTACATCGAGTGTGCTTGCCTCCAGTTATTGCTTTGTAAAATGATGTCGTCTGACTCAAACTCTATGTCATAACATGGGTCTGACAGTAGAAAGCATATTTACTATTAATTTGCAAAGTATTAGCTAAGAATTCTAGATTTTTGGATAATTAATGATTTGAGCAAGATCCTCTTGTTGTTGTTACTGAAATTAAATACTTCAGATCAGTAAATCTCTGTTTATTTACAGATGATCTCTTTGGGTGCCAAAAACGTGTGTCATAATTACAATACTTTTATGAATTCATATGGAGAGCAGAGTCTAATTTTTGACCAGATCCTAAATGCCTGCATTTAGCAGCTGGAAAATATTGAACAGGATCAACTAATAATCTTCTCCCTGGACTTATTTGTCATCCACTGTACTGCTTAAAAATGTAACCCAATAACCTAAGCACACAAGAAGTCTGTTTGTTTACTACTTTTGATAGAAAGGTTCATAACATCTTGTAATGTATGAGCATTTTTTATTCTGTCTGGATACTAGACACTGAAGTCACCGGGGACATTTATTAAAATGCATTCAGCTACTCTTTAGTATGATGTTAATGTTGAATTTATACTTCCATAGAGCACCATGTATAAGACTGTAATGACAGTTGTTTAGTACTTTATCCACATACAAAACTGTTGGCTGTAAAAATTCAAGAAATATAAAGAGAGGTTGAGTAGTTTAAAAAAATCATTAAAAGGTGAAAGATTTATGGAAGTTTGGGGAATAGCTTTATTGCTTGTTTTTAAATATACATTGCTAAAGAGTTGGGATGTAGATGCAGTAGAGACAAGTGATCATGTGTAGTTTAAAATCTGCTTTACTTTAAAAACTAAAATATCCACCAACACCTTTTTGCTGTTGTAGGAAGTTTTTAAGTCACAAAAATGTGCTACATTTTATCCTAAGATACCATCTTTAATATTTGATGGCAGCATGTGCCCAACTGTACAGCTTATATGACACATCTGATCTTTTTAGATAACAAAATCCCCTTCTCATTTTTATTTTATAAGCCCTTTGTCAGAAAATAAGAAATGTACATATTCTGAGTACAGCATATATTATGCAAAGCAATAGGTAAATTGAGACTTTGGGGCTAGTGTGGTGGAATCCAAAGCTGCCAGTGACTGCAGGAAAAGCTGGTTACAAAGGATACTGGCTTAAGATCTATGTGGAAGAAAGAGAAAACAATATATGCATCTAGGACATAGTGCCAAGCCTGAGATCTGTCCCACTGGACAAATCCCCCCCAGGAATATTAACATAAGAACGGCCGTACTGGGTCAGACCAAAGGTCCATCTAGCCCAGTATCCTGTCTACTGACAGTGACCAATGCCAGGTGCCCCACAGGGAGTGAACCTAACAGGTAATGATCAAGTGATCTCTCTCCTGCCATCTATCTCCACCCTCTGACAAACAGAGTCTAGGGACCCCATTCCTTACCCCATCCTGGCTAATAGCCATTAATGAACTTGACCTCCATAAATTTATCCAGTTCTCTTTTAATATTCCATCTACTCATCAACAGAAGACATTAGCAGAGGTAGTTCACTCCCACTATTTGTTTGAGAGATCTCATATGCCATAGACAGTGGAGGTGGCCTTTCAAACAGAGGTCTTGGAGCAGTCATTCCAACCACCTGCATTCCAACCTCTTTAATCCAGACCTCCTCCCTTCCCCACATGCGTAGAGTTATGGCAAAAAAACTTCTGAAAGAGCCTCACACAAAGTTGTTAATGTGTAGGCTGCATTATAACAGGTGCTTTCCACATGCCTGTCCAGGTTCTGAAACTTCATGGTACATCTATCTCCCTGTAATAACGTTTACAGATACTCTCTTTCTGGCATGTGTACGTGCCTGGACTCTTGCTACTACTGCAGCAGTCACTGTTTGCAGAGCTTGTCTGGCCTCTCTACAAGAGCAGATTAAAAAGCCTTCAAAAGAAAAATGAACATGACCTCCTACCAAGCACCAGCACCTTTTATATTTTGCATGATGACAAAATACATTAACAATAAAATAAACATGTGAGTGTGTTTAATGTTAAAAATGCATATGAGATGCACATACATTAAGACATGGCTTCATGAATTACATCAATATTATACTGTATGTTATTCAATAAAAGCCAAAAGTGAAGGAAACTCAGGAGGTTTGGTTTTTTTTACACTGCATAGCATCACTTATGTTTCAATATCTTCAGATGAGACAGTTCGTCAATGCTGCTTTCATTTAATAAGTCATTTGTGTGATTTGGGGGCAGATCAAGTGAACTGGGAATTTGAAGGAGGACTATGGGAAGACAAAGCTCTTATTTTAAAATTGGGACGGTGCCTACTACTTTTAAATGTGAACCAAATGTAACTGTATGAAACAGTTGGGGGACTACATAGAAAACAAGATAATGGCACTAAGTGGAAATGGCTACAGAGCAGCACTATTATTATATATTATTTGTACAGCACCATCAGGGTGCTTGGTGCTTCATAGACAAGGCAGAAGACAATTCCTTTGACTCAAAGGGCATGCAGTGTTCAAACTAAGCCAGTGTTCAAACTAAGGATGGCGAGGTAAGGAATAGCAGATCCTCCCACTGGCTCTCCTTTTATGCTTCACCAAGTTCAAGCTTCTTGTGAGGTGCTTTAAGACCCTTTATATTTATTCATTCTTGTATCTTCAAGTCCCCCTCTGCACTGGCAGTGATGCAAGTCTCATCTGCCTACTTGTGTGCTTCTACATCTTGGCAATTCCTTCTACTCTGCTCCTTATGCAGGGCATGCTCTCTCCTTGAATTCATCCATAAAGGAATTGCCCTCTCCTTCAATGTCTTCTCAAGACCCACTTTTTTCATAATGCCTCAGGTTATCACCAGCTACAGATAGCTATGCGGAGGGGCAGTGTGCATTGCATTTGTATTTATTTAAAAAATTAATGATTTGAATCCCCAAGTAATGCACAGAGTGTAAACACATACTTATTACTGTTACCACCCTCCTACTTTCCTCCTCTCCTTCGTTATACTCACTTGATTTGTCGTAAGTTAGAATGTAAGCGCCTTGCAATAGGGACAGTGTCATATATGTTTGTGCAGCCCCTAGCACAACAGGACCCTCATTTTGATTGGGGTATTTGGGTATCACTACAGTACAGATACATTAATAAATTAATTTATAAATACATTCATATTAACTGCATGAGTCAATCTGATTTACTAGGATTATTATTGAAGGGGGTCATGGATCTGTCTTCCTATTAACATACATTAAAAAAAAATAGGAACAAGAGTAGTGGGATCCCAGAAAATTATCTATCAGATACCAGTACAGTTCTGTCATTTCTAAAGTGAAGAACAGAAGCGAGTCATTCACTGCAAACCTCTGTCCAGGTGGTTCTAAAGGGAGTGAGCTCATCTTGCACTTTCTGGAGGAAGTGAAGTGTACCACTGTGCTGTACTGAAGACGACATTCACCCCCCGCCCCACTCCGCCTGTGCAGAGAGATAACTAAGCCCCAACTGAGCCTTATGTTAAGGGCTTATGTGGTATGCAAGACCTTCTGTATGCATTATGTGCTGGGGTGAATTTCACCCTGCAAGAAGGCAGATCACCTTCCACTGCTGGATTGCTATAACAGAGCCGGGGGAATCTTAACCGCAAAGTACATCAACTAGAAATCCAAAAATGGAGAAGTACCACTGTACATGGTGTGGATCCCATTCACCGAGCAGGCAGACAAATAAAACTCAGTAGCTAATAAACTAAGGAGATTAGCATCCTCCTGAGAAAGAGGTTATGAAGGGTCTCATCCTGCAAGCCCCAGGCACGGAGGAGTACTTTGGCCTGTTCAATATTTTATGTGGTTTGTATATTGTTTTGTAATGTTTGTAATTGTCCAGCATTTTAAAATGTTTCTGCAGCCCCTCATCTCATCTCAGTGGGTGCGTGTGGAGTGCACCTGTTTGGTTACTGTCTTCAGAGAACTATTATCAGTACTTGTGTACGAAAAGGGAATCAGGTCTGTTAAACTATTAAAACCAGCTTCTGCTTATATCTAAGGTGAATTACTGAAATTAATAATAAGGCGAGGTAGAATAAGCCTTTCAGTGAAAGAATTTTGCCTGCCTAAATGTTGCATTTAAGCGGTCTCCACAGTGTTTTAATCTAATCATTTCATATATTTCCAATTAAATCCTTCTTCAGTCTCCCCCATGTATATTTAGGTAAATTAACTAACTCTAAATAGAAATAGAGATACAGAGATCAAAAGGAAATGCTAGGCTATAAATTACTTGATTCTGTCTCTCTCCTAGGACCACAAATGCCCACCAGTTAGAAGCTTGAATGTTCATGCTTTTTCCTACCCTTTCTTTCCACTGCAGATCTACAGGATCCATTTCTGCATAGTCCAAGACTGAGGATGCTTTCCAGAGGAAGTGGGCTATGTGACACAAGCTGTAACAAAATGGGAGTTTCCATCACTAAGGGAAGCCTTGGCCTTCCTGCAGTTTGGAGTTTTGAATTATCATCTTTAAAAAGCCTCTTCGGAGGCTCTGTTGCTTGAATTCTACAACTGGTCCTTCTCGGAGGGGTGAAGAAACTCACAGGGAGAGCACAGCTCTTAGCAAGATTGCACTCACGGATTGTGTGCATGAAATAAAGGGGGGAAAATGCCCTAAATACATAAGCTGTGCTATCTGGATACAAAAGGCCTTGAAGTCACTTGAAAGACTTCCATTGACTTTAGTAGTCTTTGGAGCAGGTCCTAAATGAGGCTTACAGACAAGTCAAGTATCAGAGGGGTAGCCGTGTTAGTCTGGATCTGTAAAAGCAGCAAAGAGTCCTGTGGCACCTTATAGACTAACAGACATATTGGAGCATGAGCTTTCGTGGGTGAATACCCACTTCATCGGATGCATGTAGTGGAAATTTCCAGAGGCAGGTATAAATATGCAAGCAAGAATCAGGCTAGAGATAACGAGGTTAGTTCAATCAGGGAGGATGAGGCCCTCTTCTAGCAGTTGAGGTGTGTTCCACCCCACCATCAACCTCAGCCTGGACCAATCTACACGGGAGGTCCACTTCCTAGACACCACAGTGCAAATAAGTGACGGTCACATTAACACCACCCTATACCAAAAACCCACTGACTGCTATGCCTACCTTTATGCCTCCAGCTTCCATCCCGGACACACCACACGATCCATTGTCTACAGACAAGCGCTGAGGTACAACCACATCTGCTCCAACCCCTCAGACAGAGACCAATATCTACAAGATCTTCACCAAGCATTCTCAAAACTACGATACCCGCATGAGAAAATAAGGAAACAGATCAACAGAGCGAGATGTGTACCCAGAAGCCTCCTACTGCAAGACAAGCCCAAGAAAGAAACCAACAGAACTCCATTGGCCATCACATACAGTTCCCAGCTAAACCCTCTCCAACACATCATCAGGGATCTACAACCCATCCTGGACAATGATACCTCACTTTCACAGGCCTTGGGTGGCAGGCCAGTCCTCGCCCACAGACAACCCACCAACCTGAAGCATATTCTCACCAGTAACTACACAGCACACCAAAGTAACTCTAACTCAGGAACCAATCCAGGCAACAAAACTCAGTGCCAACTCTGCCCACATATCTACATCAGCGACACCATCACGGGACCTAACCAGATCAGCCACACCATCACCGGTTCATTCACCTGCACGTCCACCAATGTAATATATGCCATCATATGTCAGCAATGCCCCTCTGATATGTACATTGGCCAAACTGGACAGTTCCTCCGGAAAAGGATAAATGGACACAAATCAAATATTAGAAATGGCAATATACAAAAACCTGTAGGAGAATACTTCAATCTCCCTGGACACACAATAGCAGATTTAAAGGTAGCCATCCTTCAGCAAAAAAAACTTCAGGACCAGACTCCAAAGAGAAACTGCTGAGCTTCAGTTCATCTGCAAATTTGACACCATCAGCTCAGGATTGAACAAAGACTGTGAATGGCTAGCCAACTACAAAAACAGTTTCTCCTCCCTTGGTGTTCACACCTCAACTGCTAGAAGAAGGCCTCATACTCCCTGATTGAACTAACCTTGTTTTCTCTAGCCTGATTCTTGCTTGCATATTTATACCTGCCTCTGGAAATTTCCACTACATGCATCCAACGAAGTGTGTATGCACCCATGAAAGCTCATGCTCCAATAAGTCTGTTAGTCTATAAGGTGCCACAGGACTCTTTGCTGCATTTGCAGACAAATGTTGATTTGCTGTGAGGAAATAATGGAGGTCCTCTACAAATTGCACATTTTGCTTGTTTGTTTATATAGAGCCTGATTTTTGGTTGCTTCAGTCTGCTTTCTATAATTTTCACTCTTTTTCTGGGGAGGAATTTACCTCTGTTATTTCTCTTACACAGAAATTCCAAGTCATTGGAAATGGAAATTCCATACTGGGTCAGACCAAAGGTCCATCTAGCACAGTATCCTGTCTTCCGACAGTGACCGATGCCAGGTGTCCCAGAGGGAATGAACAGAACATGTAGTCATCAAATGATCCATCCCCCATCACCCATTCCCAGCTTCTGGCAAACAGAGGCGAGGGACACCATCCCTGCCCATCCTGGCTAATAGCCATTGATGGACCTATCCTCCATGAACTTATCTACTTCTTTTTTGACCTAAATATATTATAGAATCTATTTACCAGTTAGGCATTTGAGTACATACGTTTTGTTTGTGTGCATATGTGTGTATGTGTAATATAAACATATATGTATACACATACACATGCACATATGCACACAAACAAAACATATGTACTCAAATGCTTAACTGGTAATTCTATAATATATTTAGGCCCTTATTTAGCCCAAATGATCTGCTAAAATCAATTCATGTTTACTTTAAGATCTATAAACCAATAGTTTTGTTTGGTTGGTTGGTTTTTAGTATTAGAGAACTCTTTGTCCAGTCATCATTTATAGTCACCAATGTTTCCTCAGGCTGCCTGGCCTAATTTGGCCACGTCTTGCAAGGAGAGCTTTAGCAACAATAACTTTATTTAAACCTTTTTTTTAAAGAAACTCCATTTTTCTTTAACACTCCCCAGTATCTTATTTCAAATATTTAAAAAAAAAATAGCTATTGCACTTCTATCATTTATGAAAAATGGACACAGGTAAAAATGAAGCACAAAGTAAGAAGTTACCAAGTGCTGGAGCACAATTAATGCAGTCATGATTGGCAGTGTGGAATAGGACAATCAAAAATCAATGGCAGGAAGGTGACCTGGTACCACTGTCTTCTGCAATAGCAATCAATATAATTCTTGCTGCAGACAGGAGACTCTATATATGTGATGTTTCATTTCAATGGGTTTTATGCTTGTATAAATACTTTAAATAAATAGCACAAGAAGAACACCCAGGGCTCCTTAAAATTACATCCATATAAAGCAAAGGTGAAAATAGTTCCACTTGGTAGAATTTCCCCTTCTGTTCAAAACAAGATACTTAACAAAGAAAAAAAAGAAACTTAATAATTGGTTATTTACACACTGTGCAAGTTTGTATTACATTGTATTCATATTATCATAAACCATTTCCAATTTGATAGAACTGCCTATAGTAAATATGCAAGCTCTGATAATTTCTTTTATATCCAGCTCAAAACTTCATGGAGCAGTGATTTTATTTGTTTGCAGTTTTAATAACATAAGAAATATGCAGTCCCAAAGCAAATAACATTTGTTGAAAACATTACTTTTCATGAACTACTGTGTAATTCTCTTCAAAAATTCTCTATGATAAATAAAAAAAATTGAGAATGCTTTCCTTCCTTCCTTCCTTCCTTCCTCCCCCACCCTTTTTCTGATAGGAGAATAGATTGGAAAATTATTGCTTAGCTGTTTTGATATGGAAAATAATACAAAGATATTGACCTAGAGTGGTTTTGTATGTTGTTGACTAGCAACATCAATTATGTCTGGATCAATTTAATCAGGAATGCTATAAGCATATCCTTTACAAAAGCAGTTCTTCAATTTTTTTCCTCCTCGCCAGGTTTGTTTTAGGCATCGAGATTCTGTTTTAGCACTGTCCATGCTATCTATAGACCAAGTCCAGCTCCCACTGAAGACAAAGAGAGTCTTTCCATACATAAGCAAAGGTGTAAGGGCTATAGATCTAGTTACATTCTTGTATCCTTCCAATCAATTCTATTCATTTATGATAGGGTAAAAACCTTGTTCTTCTGAAAAAAAAAGTTACAGTGACCTACTGACCAACTTTCATCCCAAGAATGTGATCTTAAAACCTCCGAGTACATGCAGAACAAAAACAACAAATGTGAGACGTATCAGATAGAGCTTATGTGCAAGGCACACTACCACACAGTATTTAATTTATCGTACAAAATCAGAAATTTGTATCACAATGCATGATCCTTTACATAATTACTGCTTGAAAACGTACAGTACTTTTAATTATCTGAACAAATGTTTCTCAGTAGCTCCCTATTGTTTACAGACTGTGAGACAGCAAGGCACCAAATAAAGGCAGCTCATTAAAATAATGAATGGGTGGTTACCCTGTCCACACATGGATTTGACTGCAAGGCTGAGAACTACTGTGGGAGAGTGTCTGAGAGGCGCAACTAGATGCTTCCCTGGGTCTAGATTACATGTGGAATTACAAACATGTGGCATGAGCTGCTGAGTTATTTTCAGATTTGTTCTGTGGTCAATGTTTTTATGGTAAATACTGAAAATTATTATATTAAATATTAAACACTGGAGTATTAAGCATACTGGAGATGTTTACATAAAAGTTTGCATTAAATTACTTTATCCTTTTGGTCCCCAATTCAGCAAATCACTTAAATACATGGTTAGGTCCTTGCATAGGGATGGTCTTAAGCATGTGCTTGAAGCTAAGCCCATGCCTAAGGGCTTTGCTGAATCAGGGTCTTGACGAAGAAAAGTGGTATAAATAGGGCTCAATACCGATGTCTTCAGCAGAGGGCTGGCTGAACTAGCAAGACTGGGTACTAAGCTTTCGGAAAGGTGTACTAATTAGAACGATGCCTCAGTCCTGCACAACATCTATTGGACAAAATGAGTTTCAGCCAGAATAATATTGTTAAAGCCTGATAGAAAGGGAGCTATACCAAATATTAAAACTATTTATCTTATATCTATTGTACTATATAAACACTAAATTTGTGGACTTGAGTAAAATAAGATGGTCTAAAATGATTGTTTTAATGGAGCAATAATATAACATATTTATTAAGAAAAAATCTCTGTCTCTTTTTGGTTGGTGGAAGGGTTTTTAAACAGGAAGGAAGCTGGTCAGATAGCTGTCTTGTTACAGTCTGTTAGGAAAAATAATTACTGAAAGAGATATTTTTTTTTAACATCTGATAAAACATGTGCAGGAATCAGGTGTAATTTTCAATGGCCAGAGGCAAATTTTCAAAAGTGTTCATTAATTTTGGGTGTATCAATTTTAAGATACTCAATATGAGATATCGTAGGTAATGCGAACTGGAATACCCAAACTTCTCAAAACATTGACCTTTGTCTTTTGTTACCTTGTATGAGAAAAGAGACTTTCACTTCAGGCATCTTGATTCCACCATGGGCCCAGTTCAGCAAGCATGTAAGCCAACTCATTGACTCCAATTGAACTACTCACATGATTAAAGTTAGGCATCTGTTTAAGCAACTTGTTGTTTCAGGGCACAAAAACTTGTTAGTATAGTTAAATTTCCTCACATCCCATGATATAGATATCATGGCATAAAGCATTTTAATGACCATCATAGAACTGTGTAAGCATTGTGCTAAGACAGCTACAAATTTGCCCAGTGTAGATATGTTCTCTTTTAAAAATTTCCACAATAGAAGATTTAAAAAAACCTGAATTATAAATCGTTTGATGTCAGATTATTTGATATTGTTGCCAACTCATGCAGTAACATTTAAAAATGCATGGTAGTGCAGACACAAATACTTTTTGAAGGAAAAGTGTTTAACATCTCTTAACTTTGTTTAATTAGTTGAACACTAATTTCCCAATGGATACTTAATGCCATTATATTTTGAAATATTTGTATTTGTCAGCGCTTGTGCAATCACCATTCATCCTTCCCCACTCTCCTCCTCTAGCCCCTCTCATGCCTGTGTTCCCTTGAAGACGTCACTAATGCCTGTTTTTTACTTTCTTAGTCCACTCCCTGCCCAAATGAATTCCTCCTTGCCTCACGGCAACTATTTCCTTAGCCTCAGAGAAGGGCTGGAAGAAGTACCTTGTCAATGCTTTTCCAAAACACTCCAGAGATGTGTAAAGCAATCCTTCTCCCGCTCCCCAGCACCACCTTTCATGCCCCCAATTCCTAGGGCTGAGTATTGAGCTTCCACCAGCACATCCTGAGCGTTTAAAACAGAAAATTATAATCTCAGATTCAGGCCACATAATTGTACACCACGTTTGTGCAACTGCTAGACCACAAGGCCAATCTGTAATCATGATTCTTTGCCGGTGAAATTCACCCCTATTCAGAGCGCCAGCATAACATCTCTGTGTCTTTTAAAGTCTACTTTAAGCCCTCAAAATGGGCCTTAATTGGTACAAAAGGCTTGAGCTGGCCCTGTGCACAACAGTGAATTTTACCCAGTGTGCTCTACTCACTGATCGTTCACAAACCACTAACAAGCTCAATATTTGTAATTTTGCATTAAGTCTCTATGATAAATGTATGTTGTCATGTCTATGGCTGGGATTGTCTGGATAGAAATATTCAAAAAGTGACTAACCATCACAGCTATTGAGTGTTTGACCAGCTAACAGGATTAATAGAATAAATGAATTATAAGGTAAAGTAGACATTGTCTCAAAAATTTCTTTGAACTCTATCATGGCTTATAAAGACCTCAGTTCCCGGCCTGATAAAGTGAGCCTTCTAGCACCTATAAACGTATGGAGACATGTCTGCATACATTTTAGACAAACATTTCTTCGAAGCTGCTCGATTGTTTTTTCTTCCATTTTCATTTGCTTACTCAACCTCTGCAGCTCCTTTGTTGCTTGGTAATAAGTGAGATAGGCAAATACTAGCTACGGTCAGTGGAACTAAAGGGCCTTTCATGTTGTCGGCATTACAGAATAAGCAACTGATGTAAGCCGTCTTTGCAGTTTACATACTGTAGTGGCCTGCTATAGAAACTATGTCATTTGGTTTGCTTTGTTACTTGATAAAAGCAAGAAAAGCTTTGTAGCATGTTGACTGACCCTACTTGTAAGGTCATAGGCCATTGACTAGAGTAAGAGGATACGGCATGTTGCTTGATCCCAGAATGCCTTGAGATTGCCTGGGAGAGGTCAGATTTTTCAAAAAGTTACAGAAACCTTAAAAATAACTGAATTAGCTTTTAGGTCATTGGACAACAAAGTCTCATAAATAAAAGACAAAAGTGTTTGACATATAATTCTTAATTGTGCACTCTTACACAGTCTAACAATGTAGAAGTTAATCAGAAATTAATTATGATCAAATCACATAAATGATATTATTTAGTTATTGAATGAAGATTGTGATCCACCTGGAGGAGAAGATCCCTTTTGGGCCCCAATCCTGCAAGCCTTTTGTTACATGAGCGATCCTATTAAAATCATGAGACTTCTCTCATGAGGAAGGGATTTCAGGATTGGGACCTTCATTTTTATTTAACAGAGAAGAATGATGTCTCAGCTCTTCCTGTGGCATACTAGAAAGAGAAATTAAGAAACCGTGGGGAGGGAGATGCAAAGACTGGGAGTGTGAGCTTTTGGCTCTGATTTGGCAGAACGGGTAGTAATACAACATGGAAATTAACAATGTGGAGCCTCCACGACATGCCAGCAACATGGCTGTGACAGGGACAGCTCTGAGCTGGTTAGGAGGCTGGTAGGAGAAGGAGGAAGAGTTAACCTCTTCACCTATCCCCCTCTGCCAGAGCCTTGATTGGTTAGAGATTTGGGAGAAGTCCCACCCCTCCTCCTGTTTAATAGTTAATTGGCTGTAGGCCACCTGTTCAACTCTAGGTCAACTGGTTGGTTTAAAGAGGCCTGTGGGGCAGAGCTAGGAGTAGAGAGCTTATTGTGTGTTCCTGGCAGTGGATGTGTGCTGCTGTCCCCTGCAGCCTCAAACACAACCTTGTCTCAGGTCTGCAATATAGGCTAAATTACAATGAGGCCATTTCTGCTCCTGCAGCAACACAGAATCTGCAGGGTGTAAAGGTAGCATACGGCTATCTTTGCCCTCCTCCTGTCCCGGTAGGCAGCCCCTAAAGGTGCAGCCCCTCAGGAAGCACAGTGTAGAATCAAAACCTTGTTGCAGAAATGTTATAGTTAATTAGCAATGCATGTGACTCTCAGTTGTTCCTTTTCAATATTATGATGGTTCCATTCATATCACTAGGTGGCTGATAAAGGTGTTGAAAGATATCTGCATATTGTAATTATGCCTGGGAAAATTGTTGCTTCCCTAAAGTATGTCCTCCACCCCAAGGCAAGGGGATGCTGTTTGGACAATTTAGCAAAGAAAGCAATTGTCACCAGAACAGTACAAGTTCCACTCTAGAAGAGAGAACTGTAAGAGTGCTTGGCTGTAAGTGGAAATTGTAGAGAAGCTGGTTTCACTCATGTTTAATTGAGATTCAGTAACTGCATTATCCTGCATTTTTACCATCTGTATTTTTATTATTTAATTGGGGGCGGGAAGGGTTGGAGCCCATAAGCAGGGAAACAAGGGGAATATAATTTGTGAGCTCTGGGGTTAACCGTGTAGCTTTTTCTGATTTTTTGTTATTTTAGCTATTGTTGGCCTGCTTGTATATTTTCTACTATTATCATCTTTTAATTACTGATGGGAACACTTTATGCAGTGTAAAGTACCAGAGCCACCAAAGGATTAATTGTACAAACTACCTATTCTGTTGGCAATTAGTGCACACTCCTCTCTATTTTTGTATGTAGAAATGCTGTTTTTTAATATGAATACTGTGTCTTGCTTGATCCAATATAGTTGTGGGCCAATCTATGTTTAACTTCAGATTTGTCACCATTAAGGCATAGTGAGAAACAAACTCTAGGGCCTGATTCTGCAGGCATTCCATGTAGATGATTGAGTGATTGTTTGGCATAGCTATTGTAAGGGAAAAGTTTAATTGTCTGCATTGGGTTATAGAGGCCCACTAAATTCAAGTGCAAAAATTATTAAGTTGTCATTTAATTAAACGTTGTCTTATGATAGGTGATACATGACTGATGTGTTAGTTCTTATGGATGGGAGAAGAGGGTTACAGACTCGGACCATCTATTCAAAACTAAAAGTTTTAGATACTCAAATCCAGGGATGGCCAACCCGCAGCTCCGGAGCCACATGCGGCTCTTCAGAAGTTAATATGCGGCTCCTTGTATAGGCATCGACTCCGGGGCTGGAGCTACAGGCACCGACTTTCCAATATGCCGGGGGGTGCTCACTGCTCAACCACTGGCTCTGCCACAGGCCCTGCCCCCACTCCAATCCTTCCCACCGCCTCCCCTGAGCTTGCCGTGCCCTCGCTCCTCCCCCCACTCAGAGCCTTCTGCATACAACGAAACAGCTGAGCGGGCAGTGTGGGAAGGGAGGCGCTGATTGTCAGGGCTGCCGGTGGGTGGGAGGTGCTGGGAGCGGGGTCGGGGAGCTGATGTGGGGCTGCTGATGTATTACTGCGGCTCTTTGGCAATATACATTGGTTCCTTCTCAGGCTTAGGTTGGCCACCCCGGCTCAAATCCAACCACAGTTTGTAATGGGAGTTGGGGAAGTTCAGATTCAGGGAATAGCAAGAAACCCAGGAGAACCCTGAACTTGACCCAATGATGCGTTCTAGCTGGAAGTGAATATGGCGATGTTTTTAAGGTTCAACTCCAAGCAGGATGCTCCATCGGTAAAAGGAATTTGTCATGATATAATATAAATGTTCCCACGCACCAATGAAGTAAACAATGAAACGTGATGACGCTATACTCTAAGTCCAAACTTACACCTACAATGTTTAATAGCACCTTCACTGAAGACAAAATGTAGGTTTATTGGGAATCTTCTGCTGAACCATTGGTCTAGCTTCAGATTTGGGTGGGCTATTTGTGTTACGCTGTTTACGTGGTCAGAGCTGGGAAATAGAGAATCTTAATACACTGTAATTTTTAAAAGGTACAAAATAAAGGCCAAGAAAGCCTAAGGAAACTCTGGAAGCAAGCTGTTACGAGAGGGGCAACAAAGTTTGGCAGGCATTAAAGCCAAGAGGGTGGGAGGGGGAAGCTATTTGGGGACACACACAATATAAATAACTCAAAGTATTTGTCATTGTGAGGGGTGATTTGTGAATATATATATTAGCGTATTGCTCTTCCTCTGTCCCCAGTGCTTTTCTGGGGAGTGAGAGCAGAGATGCATTTCAAAGTACTGGGGAGGGGAGGGTAATGGGTTTTTTTTTCAGGAGGGGTGGGGGGGGTGGCTTCATGCTTCTATCACAGACTCATTCCATTTCAGCCTTGCATCTCACCTCAGGTTGAAAACAAAGTAGGCAGATTTGGAAGGTGAATGGACAGGAAATATTATTCTCACTCTGAACATTGGTTAGCCCCTATAACAGCAGTGCTGTGTCTGGAGCACCTGGATTTTCTTCCCTCTTTTCGCTGGCTTTGAAAGTCAGCCTGCTCAGGGGTGGGGTGATTAGGTGGCATAGAAGCAGAGGCACATACATGGCCCCACAGGCTCAGCGAACAGCTGGAGTTGCAATAGCCTCTGACAGGGGGAAGTATGTGTTTCGCCTGTGCACAGGCCCTTCTCTTCTAGCTGATGTCATGTCCTGCTTATTGAGTTCTCTTCCTCTCCTGTGCACACACACAGGGACAGCCACTATCCAGTCCTTTGTGAGCAAAGTGTTTTATATTGAGCAGAAGAACTTTGGTGGTGTAAATGGGTGCAGCTGATTGACTTCAGTGGAGTCTCATTCATTTATGCCAGCAGGAAAGGTGGCTGTTTGGGTTTTTTTCCCGCAGAAGCCAGCCTAGTAGTTGCACAAGTGTTTAAGGGCCTGTTCTCCAAAATACACAATTCTAGCAATTTAGCATTCTGCAGTAATAACACCTAGCACTTGAATAAGGCTCTCAGCGCCGCCAGCCTCATGCATTCAGAAACAATGAGTCATGGGGCCAAAAAAGAGTTATTGGCTTAAAAACCATGAGATTTTTTTTAAAAGTGTGGTTTGCTGTCTGGTTTGAGTCTTTAGGTTACACTTGGGTCATATTTTCTGGATTTCCCACACAATCGTGAGGGCTGGAAATTTACTTCTACTTTTTAAACAAATTAAAACTGAGATTTTGATGACTCCAGGAGCTGGAGAAAAGACATTGAATATTATGAGACTCGTGATAAAATTGTGAGAGTTGACAACACTGGATTTTTCTTCTTGAAAGAGCTAATCAAATGACAAATGTTAATCAATTACTGCACCACCCATCTGGGTAAAAAATATTATCTATGTGATAAGAACATAAGACCACCAGACTAGAGCCAAGGTCCAGCTAGTCCAGTAATCTGTGTCAGATAGTGGCCAGCACCAGATGCTTCAGAGGTAGGTGTAAGAACCCTGAGGTAACAGATGTGGGATAATCTGCCTCCCCTCTGGATTAGGTCTCTAACAGTTAGGGCATGTCCACACTATGGATCCACCAGCACAACAACAGGGCCGCAGCTGTGCCACAGTAGCACCATAATGTAGCACACTTCCTACAGCCATAGAAGGGTTTTTCCACTGATGAAGGAACCCACCTCCCTGAGCAGCACTAGCTAGGTTGATGGAAGAATTCTTCTGTCAACACCAGCTGTGTCTATGCCTGGGGTTAGGTCAGCTTAACTACGAAGCTCAGAAATGTAATTTTTCACACCCCTGAACACGACAGCTATGTTGAACTAACTTGTAAGTGTAGACCAGGCCTTGGAGCAGGGGTTCCCAAACTTGGTTCGCGGCTTGTTCAGGGTAAGCCCCTGGTGGGCCGCAAGATGCTTTGTTTACCTGAGCGTCCGCAGGTACGGCCGCTCACAACTCCCAGTGGCCACGGTTCACTGTTCTCCGGCCAATGGGAGCTGCGAGCAGCAATATCTGCGGACGCTCAGGTAATCAAAGCATCTCGTGGCCCGCCAGGGGCTTACCCTGAACAAGCCGCGAACCAAGTTTGGGAAGCCCTTCCTTAGAGATTGGCTTAAACCCCAAGTCATGAGGTTTAATGTACTTTCTAAAAAAATTTGTTAACATTATGAAAACATATAGATGGATACACAGAGGCAAAGAGGTTAATTGACTTGCCCAGGGCCACAAAGGGAGCTCGGATTGAAGTTCTCCCAAGGACTATTCACAAGCTTAAAATTGAAGTATGTGCTTTGCTGGATCAGAGCCAGAGTGCTCACTGCCTTGCAGGACAGAGACGAAAGCTAGCCTTGAAGAGAGTAATCTCTGTCCTGAAACCACTTTACAGTATCTTCATATAACAGCTAGAATTTTCATTACATTCTCCTGTTCATATCCACATTCTCTTCTGTCCCAATCTCTCCAACTGTTCTGCACAGGCAGAACTCTGTTGACTTCAGTGGTGCTCCATGTAGGTAAAGGGCTCTGTTCACATCAAGCAAGACACTCCACATCCTTCTCTAGAGAGAAGATAACAGAGCACACAAGATGTGACAGATGTGTAGTCACATTACACTACTGGATGGCATTCAGATACTACGGTGATAGGCACAGTATAAAAACCCAAATAGAATAGAAGCAAGTTGCAGGAGTGGAGCCTTAGTCTTTTACCTTTCTTAAGTTTTTAAAAGAATAACTTGCATTTTGAGAACAAAAATGACCAATTCTCATGAGAAAAACAATCCAGAAACCTTGGAGAGGCCAGCAACAGGGCATCATTCTGGCTAGGTTCTGGGCTCAGTCCTCACAGTGAGCCATGAGTTCCTTCTTAGCTCCCCTGGTCTTCGGCAGCCCTCCCTGTGCTCAGTCTTGCTCATACTGACTTGTCCAGGATCCTGCTACTCTTCCAGGCAGCCAGGAACCTGATCTTCCCTCTTTCAGCTCCAGGCAGCAACTGACTGCTCTGTCGCTGATGCTACTTTTTATATGGCCTTGGTGGCTCCTGATTGGCCGCCCGAATGGCCCCTCTGATTGGCTGACTCCCCTGCAGCCACCTGGAGGAATTCTTCTCTACTCTCTTCTGGGGTGGGGTGTGGCAGGGCCACAAGGCCTCCAACATGGGGCCTCCAGACCTAGTCCACTCTTTCATAGTAATATTCTGCCTCTACTGAGATCAATGGCAAAACTCCCATTGATTTCTGTGGGGCCAGGATTTCATCCACTGTCTGGGTGCTCTGCATAACTATGCCCATCACTGGTCAAAATCTGAATAAATTATTTGACAAATTCATTGAGTAGCTTCACTGCATAATTCATTTGACTAAGGGCTTGGCTACACTTGAAAGTTGCAGCGCTGGGAGTTACAGCGCTGGTCGTGCAGCTGTGCAGGAACAGCACTGGTGTGTGGCCACACTTACAGCTACCAGCGCTGGTGTGTGGCCACATTTGCAGCATTTGCAGCGCTGTTGGGAGTGATGCATTATGGACACCTATCCCAGCGTTCAAGTGGCAGCAACGTGCTTTTCAAAAGAGGGGGGTGGAGTGGGGTCTAGTGTGACAGGGAGCGGGGGGAGAGAGAGAGAGTGGATTTTTGGAGCCAACACTGTGTGTTTAGCTTCCTGCCTTGAAAAATCAGAACATGTTTCCAACCCCTTAGTCTTAACTCTTAATTGCAAACAGCCTGCAGCCAACACGACTCCCCGCTGTTTCACTCACTCCCTGCCTGCCTCTCATTTGATTGTTTACAGCCAGGTACAGATTGATCACAGCAAACAGGAGCTCTGTTTGTTTTTTAGATAAGCAGCACTGGCAACGGAGCTCCGCGGAGCTCCGAGTTCACAACAAAACAAAGAGAGGCTGCATAACAAAACAAAGAGAGTAATTTAGTTAAAAGCATTCTGGGATATCTCCTAATACCCTGGAGGCCAATTAAAGCGCTGGTGTGTGGCCACACTTGACGAGCAGCGCTGGATCACCAGCGCTGCACTAGTTATACCCCAACCAGACCAGGTGTACAGCCAGTGCTGCAGCCAGGGAATTGCAGCACTGGATGTGCCTTGCAGGTGTGGACAGTTACTAATTGCAGCGCTGGAAAGCCTCCACCAGCGCTGCAACTTTCAAGTGTAGCCAAGCCCTAAGAGTATTCAATCAGCTACAGCAATATATGAACAACTCAAAAATATTTACTGAGGGCCAGATTCTGACATTTTTACTTACACCAAGAGCACCTCACTCTCCCAATAGCCCTGTTGACTTCACTAGGTCATCTTATGGTGCAAGATGCTACCCAACACAAATGAAAGTGGAATAATCTGGTGTCAAATAAACTATTTACTGAATAACCTATGCAATAGATAGTATTTGACCAGCTTTAGTTATGTCAGGTTGAAGCCCCTTTCCAAATGTGGCCTGTAACCTAAACGCTAACGTGCATCACATACCACCACTGCTAAGATTGTAAAGCTTTTCTTCTACTAAATGTTGTCACTATTCATGCTAGGTTGCTTATTTGCTTAATTTCACCTTCCTTTTAAGTTGCTTTCCCCTTGAGTGCTCTAAGTACACTTATATGACCTCACCTCTATAGTAAATAAAGAATTGCCAATGTCTGTCTTGCAAAGGAGAATGAGTATAAACCTATTGTCGAGGGGTAGCTACATTAAGAGAGCTCTAACAGAAGACAACAGCTTAAGAGTGTGGATGGGACAAAACCAGAAGCATGAGAATCCCCTACACCTCTTTAACATCCCAAGGATCTCAAATTGCTTTAAAAATCTCTATATTTCTGCCTAGATACTCTGGAGATGATGAATCAGAAATCACATAAAGAGATTGGGTAACATATGGCTTACGAACATCCTGACTATTTTGAAACAACAAAACCTAAATGTTACAACTTGAGCTGGGTGAATTACACATTTTTCAACTCACTGGCAATTCTAAAAAAGAAAAAAAAATGTTTTCGGATCAAATGAACTATTCTGTTTCAATGTTCAAGTGTTTCTGATTAATAAAATCAAAGGCAGGTTTGTAATGCAAAGTTATTTCAAATGGAAAAATTGAAATACTTTGAAACTGTCAAAACAAAACTTTTTATTTGTTTGTTTTTAGGGTTTTTCTAAACACAACAATTTAATGAAATCAGCACAGATTTGCTAAATGTTTTCGTGTTGCCAAATCTACTTCCCTTCCCAAAGTTTCATGTGAAAAATTTCTCCCAACTCTAGCTGCAACCATCTTATCCCAACTGCAAGACAGTCCATATCGATGCCTCTCCACTTGGTTCCAGTGACATGACCTCAACAGGGGATTAAAAAAACCTGGCTCACCTAGACCAACTATTTCAGACTTCAGACTGGAAATCATTTGAACCTACAATCATATTCCTGGATGCAATCCAGATCACTGAGGGGTTGTGTCACCCCTTGCCCTGCAACCTTGGGTGCCTCCAGGTCCAGCTCCAGGCACCAGCCCAGCAAGCAGCTGCGTGGGGTGGCCAACGGTGAGGGGTGGCACGTCCGGGTCTGGGAGCGAAGGACCAGCCACCGAATTGCCGCCAAAGACTGAAGCAGCGGCGGTAGAGCTGCAGATCACGATCACGGCTTTTTTTTTTTTGGCTGCTTGGGGCGGCAAAAACCCTGGAGCTGGCCCTGGGTGCCTCACAATGCTTTGCTATTGTAGCTCCCAACTTGGGTCACTCACAATCAGCCTGCGAGTCACACCATGAGTGTCTGTGTACAGCCATAGCCCTGGGCCAGCAATTCTGACCCCAGCAGCCTGTCAGCTACTGTCCAGTCACACTCTGGCTTACAGTAGCCTTGGTTACTACCTGTAGGGTGACACCAACAAAATCCCAGTCCCAAATTTCCCCCCAAAACACGTGCTTTATACACACACACACACACACACACACACAAATGTTCTTAAAGACATACAGCTATACTGGCACATAATTTAACTGCACAAAACCACCAGTTATTTCTGTACCAACGATTGAACCACTCTTTGCTTTAAATCTGTAACACAAATTTGACTGTACGAAATATGCCTCCTAGTTGTGTATCAGCTAGTGCGTAACAACTCTGTTCTTTCAATCTGCATAATTATCTGTGAATGCTACTCACTTCTGTTCATATTGACATATTTAATCTAATTGTAGAGCTGGTTATATACCTACCCATAAATAACCCTTTCAAATATAAACAAACACTTAGTCTTTGTAGAGTAAAATTGTATATAAAATGGAATCATGACACTACTTGTGTTATTTCATATGTGTAAATAATATACCACTATTTGACAAATATCTTATTACCCAATGTTCGTAAGAGAACCAACCAAGAACCATTCCTCTTTCCTGGTGACAATACTGCAACCTAAATAAAAAATCTTTATGCAATATATTGATCTGTATCTATCACTACTTGATCAAAGTTTCCTGCCTTCTGTTAAGGCACTACTGATTTCCTAAGCCAAATCAAACAAGGCTACTTCAACTGTCTGAACAAGTTAGATGAAGTCACTTTAATTGCTGTCTTTGATGCATCCTTTCCTGCATACCAATTTCATCTCAGTGAGATGGTGAGCAAGCATTAATGGAAGCACTAAATTATGAAAAAAATAGTCTTTCAAAACCTGATTTTCTTATTCCTCCTTTCAATAAGAAAAGCCTAAGCTGCAGGGAGTGGCTGGCTGGAAAACAAGACTACTGTGTCATGAAAAGTGTTTACATTTGGTACAATTACAATGTGGAAAGTAACTAAGATAATTCACAAAAAAATTGTGAAAAAATGAGACTCTATAGCCCAGTGGTGGGAGACTCAGGTTTAAGTCACTCGCCTGAATCAGAGGGGAAGGATGGTCCAGCGTTAGGTCACTGGTTTAGGACTGGAGACCTAGGATCAATGGGAGCTCTGCCATGGACTTCCTGTGTGACCTTGGGCAAGTCACTTAGCTTCTCTATGCCCCAGGTCCCATTCTGTAAAATGGGGATAATGCTGCTTCCTAACCTCAAGGGTTTTTTTGAGAAGACATGTAAAAATGATTGTGAAGCACTTTGAGATCTACTGATGAAAAATGCTACATAAGAAACAGGCATTATTTATTATTAACGAGGCAGAGAAAGGACATGAACCTAGTACCCCAACCACTGAGCTGCTAGGCCCCCTGGTTGTGCTGGAGGAGCCTGGCGAGTAACATATGGGGTGCAGTACATCAATATCCTGCTTCTCGAGGCCTCTTTGTTGGGTGGAACCACTGCCCTAGACCAAAAGTAAGCTGTGTCTTGTTTGTGAGGAGGGAAAGACGTAACCGTTACTCCCCTATGCAACCATGTTGAACAAGGAGATCATCTAGCTCTTGAACTACACATCCTGACTAGCTGTTCTATTTATTGCTTCCTATGAGCACCCATCACAAGCTGCACGATGTGTTAGTGCATTCGTTGAAACAGAATGGAGCCTAATGACTCAGAAAGGAAACACAACCAAGATCTTTGAGTA
This sequence comes from Mauremys mutica, assembly GCF_020497125.1. Classification (NCBI taxonomy): domain Eukaryota; kingdom Metazoa; phylum Chordata; order Testudines; family Geoemydidae; genus Mauremys; species Mauremys mutica. Next base: position 16,926,782 of record NC_059085.1, read on the forward strand.
AATGGGCACAAAGTATTGCCAAGTGGGATGGGGTGTGCAGACCCCAACCCTAAGCTGTCAGGGAAATAGTTAACCCCCTTTGTCAGGAAGGGGCGCAGCTTTCTATCCCTTTTGCAGAGACAGCTGTGGAGAAGGGAAGGCTGTCTCATCCTTCCCTTCTCCACAAACGTTTCTCCACAAACGGAATTTGACAGCCCCACAGCCCAAGCCCACTGACCTAGGCCAGCCAGGGTGTATAACTACTGTGTAGACATACCCTCAGAGGGCTTGGCTGACTTTAGACCATGGATAAAAATGTTCAAAAGCACCCAAGTCACTTTTAAAAATGGGACTTAGTTTCCTAAATCACTTAGGTGCTTTTAAAATGTTACCCTTTGTCTATTGTGATGAACCAGCAAGGAAACTGACCCTGGAAGGATGTGGATCACTGACCCAGTGTATGTACACCTTCCATATGGGCAGTCATATCACACCATGGGAAACACAGCAGACAGCATGCTGACTTCATGCTCTCCTCGTGTGCACTAATAGTCACATTACAGTCAAAGCAGCAAAGAGTCTTGTGGCACCTTATAGACTAACAGATGTTTTGGAGCATGAGCTTTCGTGGGTGAATACCCACTTCGTCGGATGCATGTAGTGGAAATTTCCAGGGGCAGATATATATATATATATATATTGTAAATCCCACTCATATGAGTAGCTCTTTTGACTATAATATATATATATTACAGTCAAAAGAGCTACTCATATGAGTGGGATTTAGTCCCCTCTATAATCTCTTTACTGTGCATATATATATATATATATATACACATACACACACATCTTATTTAGAGCCACATGTTAATATTAGTACTATTCAGACTGATCTTTACACCATTACCAGGTCATAACTCTAGACATGTGTTAAATCCATGATGGTTTAGATGCTACCAGCATGAGACTGCCTGGTGGTATTTGACAACTCGCTTGACAAAAGATTTGGACAGGAAGAGGAGAAATATTATACTTGAAAGTAAGTTCAGAGCCAGTTGGACTGAAAGAATGCTCTCTCCAGTTTTCCTTGTAGTGAGCACAGTTCGCATTGACCATGCAATGGGAGTGAATGTAGCCCATTCATTGCCTCTAAGCTTCTATTGGTACACCTAATAAATAAAAATAGCCTATTCAGTAATGAGAGCTGTATCAAGGCATCCAATCACCAATTCTGATTCTACATATCTATAACTAAGCCATAGTGTTACCCGTGATCAATAAGCAGTACAACGGTAGAATCTATAGTATGCACCTTCATCTGTAGTGCTGTTATGCTGCTGTCACTGGCACCAGACTGCATCAAACGACTCGGAGGTAAAACACAGAGATCCACATTGAGTTTTCACAGCTATCACAAGTCATCAGCTTCGACATAGTCAGCTTGCTCACAGATCTAAAGGGGAATTCTGAGAAAGCATATAAAAACCGAAAGATCTGGATAAAAGAGATGAATTTGGAATATATAGGCCTAATGCATCAGCTCCCAGTGGCTCTGGAACACAAGCTGTTGAAGATTTTGCAGTGTCTGGAATTCTCATCAGAAACTTTTCTGACATTGCTCCATCTTTGCTTTTTAAAATTCCATATAGAGAGGGTCATGTTCTCTATGTCTGTATCTGCTATGTGATGAAAGAAAATAATTAAAGAGAATGGTACTCTTACAGTGGTACAATCACATCACTATTGCTAAAATTGTGTCGAGGGCTTATAACTTGGCCATAGGAAAACTTGTTCTTAGCAGAAATCTGGAATATATGTGTTTGGCCCCGAAGGGACTCTTTTAGAATATCAAATTAAGAAATGTCAATTGGGTTTGTAGATGATACAAAGGCAAAGTTAATAAAATAGACCTGCAACTTCCAGTGCTTTTTTTGCAATCAAATAACTTGTGTTGAAAACTGAAAATTGGCAAGTGATTAGTTTTCACTACGATTAATTACTCTCTCTCCCCCTTTCTCTTGGCATCTTATAAAAAAGATTACTTTATAATGTATCTGAATGGAAAATTACTTTTTAAGGGCACCTTTATGGATTCTATCCCTAAACAGTTGTTTGTTTATAGAATACTCTGTAAGAACTCTGGGAACAAAAATTTCCAATCCCCATAATTTGCACATCAAAAATTGCATGCCTGGGGGAGGTCCAACTTTTGGGGTGCTTAGCTTTAGGTAGGCCTGATTCTGGTGTCATATTGCTCAGTATCTTCAACTCCCATGAAAGTCATTGGAGTAAAAGGTTCTCTGTATGGTGGATTTGCATGTGCAAATTGGGTAGCTGGACACTTAAGTAGTCATTTTGCTCCCTCAAATACAGTTTGTACACCTACAGCCCAGTTATTGCACCCATGAAAAAAACAATTTTTTTAAAAACTCCCTGAATTTTTCAGAGATGCTGAGCAGCTGCAACTCCAATGGAAGCCAATGGGAACTGTGGCCGCTCAGCACTTCTGCCAATCAGACGCATAAACAGTCAGAACAATTTTAAGCGTGGTGACCAGAATACGGCTTCTGAAAACATGTCCCCAAATTACTATTGTATGGTGTCCTCAAATAAACATGTACATACAGTAGTCACATGACCCAAATTCTGGCTCATTAATGGACTTAACATCTTTTTCAAACTCTTACCACATTGTCCAGATTCAGGATTTTTTGTTGCTGGACTATACAGTCTAAAAATACATGTACTTCTTCTCCCTTGTTTCACAATGAAAACGACTATGTTTGGAGCTGCAGGGCTTCAAACTGGCCATCAAACAAGAAGGGGAGCTTTACAATGATGCACCTGGGACTGATGTTTCAATGAAAAATGGTAAAGTGTGAAAAACATTAATGCATTAAATTATACCACTAAGTTTTGTCATTCCATTGTACAATGTTTTCAGCGGGAAATGTCACTGAAGTTTCCTGTGTGTTTTAATAGTTATTGTTAGTGTTTGACAGTTACACAGCGCTTGTTGCTTTCTTCAGCCTGAAATATGCATAGTGCCATTCCAGGGTGGGTAACATTCTGCCTACCTAGGGTGACCAGACAGCAAATGTGAAAAATCTGGACCGGGGGTGGGGGGTAATAGGACCCTATATAAGAAAAAGACCCCAAAATCAAGACTGTCCCTATAAAATCGGAATATCTGGTCACCATATGCCTACCTAAAACCTTCTGTAGCTTTAATTGGATGCATTCGTCTTCACTTTCTTACCTTTAACTATCATGTAACATGGCTGGCATTGCATAAAAGCGGCAGTGTTTCACCCTGGCAATGGCTACACTTCAGCAGTGGGTGAAATTAAGTGAAGTCTCATCATCATATGAGGCTACATTCTGGCCAGAATGTATAAAGTGGCTTAACCAACCTTAGAAAACGCACGCAAATGCACTTCACAAGCAAGATGCATATGCTCATGTATTCCGGCTCTAAGCAGTCCATGCAGAGCCATTTCTCTTGTTCTCAGAGTATTCCTATTCCAAGCAGAACTAATCTGCAATGGGGATTGATGCACAGGCCATTGCCAAGGCAGGTGGGTTTATACAGGTAAACGTCATATGCCTAGGTCCCACCCCAGCTTTGGCTCCTGATATGGAGAGTCTAAGGAGCAGCCTTTTTGTGGGATGTTTGAGAGAAGGCAGAAAGGTGAATGACAACTTCTGCTCTGCTACCTGTGGTGGGTTTTCTGGCATTTTCCAGAATTTGGCTTCAAGTTTGTAATTAAGTAAACACAGACTTGCAAATGGTTTCCAGTATGAACAGTTCATAAGCAAGCTCTGATGTGCCCCAATCCTGCATTCTGATCCCCGCAGGCAAATCCTTGTGTCCACTCAAGGTGCCAGTGAGGCTCTGGTGTGTGTCTATGGATACACCTGTGTGGATGAGAGTGCAGGATTGGGGGAAAATGTATCAAGATTCCTAGGCTCCTGTCTCTGTAAAAAGCTGGGTTTTCTATAGCCATATTCTACTTCCATACTGAAAACTTCACCTTGGCCGAGTCTTTCCCATTTGTACCTCTCTAGCCATTTTTTGTTATGACTTGCATGTAAAATTCCTAATATAAACCTATCTCTATGCTATCCCTTAGCAATTAAAGGAACATATCCCTTCCTCCCATGGGCAGCACAAGACAAGACTCCTTTCCAAGAGAACAGTACAAAACACCTTTCATACACAGACCAAATTATTTCACTAAATCATGAGCTCAGAAGTCTGTCCCAGGGCAACGAATAGCAACCAGTTTTTAATTTTAAAATGATTTGCATTCATATCAAATAATCTGATAGTTTTGAACCTTCATAATCATCTTGGAGTTGTCTACATCTTTCCGCCTCTCTTTTTGTGTGTATATCGTAGCCAGTGTTACTGCAATACAAAAGGTAAACTGTGCTTGATTTGTTTCCCTTTATGCCCTAACACTATTCATTTAGCTTTAACAACAAAAGTATTTACAATCTCAGGTTTTGGATGAATGCATTAATTGGTCTTTGAATTCATGAGAGCAACCACTCTTGAGGTTGAGAAATATTTCTACTGTAAATACCAGATCAAAGATTGTATGTTTAGCTTTTGCTTTTCTCCATAGTGATTTTTGCATGCAGCTTATGACACAAAGGTGTTCACAGTCCCCATAGCAAGTGGATATAGTACAGCTGCAACAAAACATTTCGGTTGGAAAGAAACTGCAATTTAATTTACCTGTTACTTGTGTCTATAATGCAGCTGTGCATCTAAACAAAAGAGTCAATGCTCTGTTCATGAGGGGCCATTTCAGTTTCTAAGGTCTGCTACTCACACCGTAAGTTATGCCCCTGCATTGAATTACATTGAAACAGGCTGATCATGAAACATCTTGCTGATAAACTTCTCTAATTGAGGCTGGAAAACAGCATTGCTTCAGTTTCAAAGCCGTGAACTCTTATGTGTCTGGAAATGTTTATTTGGGAATGGAACTAGCAACTCCTAGTGAAACTTTGAAAAAAGATCTAGTAAATTTTGCCTGTTTCAAATTGTTTTTAGTAAAAAAAAGAGCTTGATTATTGGTTAGGTTAGTTATCTCAATTATATGGTGCTCCATTTAGCCACATGTGTGGCTAGCTCCTAAAACCACATATGTGTGTACAATATATTCTCAATACATGCTGTATGTATTAAAGCCTTGTATATGGGCAGATGACAAATAAATGGTATAGTTGTTCTCAAAGTCTATTTTCCATTCAGGGAAATAGTTAATTGGTCAGGCTTAGCAGTAAAATTGGAACTGGGAAAAAGAGTAAAATCGGACACAGAGAAAGAAAGACTTGGGTGTTTGCATTTTTTTAAATGAGCTCTTAATGCCAGATTATCACTGGGCCTTTTTCATTACACCCAGAGCATTGGTGCAAGCTAGAGCCGGTACCTGATCACACCAAACGAGTGGGTTTTATTCTCCTTCCACTTACACAAGTGTAAATCAGAGGTAGCTCTGGAAATCAATGGAGTCACACCAGTGCAAAACAAATGAAGTGAAAGGATAATCCAGCCCAGTGTGTGCAAATATTGTGCATGTCACCATGCAGTTGTGCATGCAGTTACCAGTTCTACGCGCACTAATTGATATATCCACAATATTGCTTTGTGTGGTTGAAAGTCACTGAACCTGGGCCTAACTTCTCAATTTACTAGTTTAGTGGATGAACTTAATACACTAGATGCTGGAGCATACTCTTTGAATAAGTGATTGTTGGCTAAAAAACACAGTATTATTGAAGACTCAACAGTTCATTCTCCTCTAGTGTTAAACTATTAAATTATGCAGGTATAACAAATAAAAAAAAGGCTTGCTTTCCCTTTAGATTCAGCTTTAGGTCTTTCTGTGTCGCAGTAGGATTTTTACTATTAAAGAGAGTCTCCTCTCACTCTGTCATAGGTCTTAACTCAAAATCATTTATTTAACATCTGTTCCACAATCATTTCTTAAAGATTTACTTCCTTTAAATACAACTGGGACACTTGATCCTCCCTTGTTTTCAATCTGCAATATCCTTAAAAATAATAGTAAAAGATGTTATGAATACAAAACCAAAGCTGACACCAATAAATTTCAGTGACTCATTTCTTTTGCATTATTCCTGCTTGGCTGGTTTCTGGGAGTAGATGAACTGTAGAGACACTCAGAGGCAATTTAGTGGTATTACAGAAAGACCCAGTTGGTGTGGATTGAAGAGATCCACTCCACATTTATTTTTATATTAGAGACTGAGAAACTTTTAAGAGACACCTTCCTAAATGAGAAACCCAAAATTGCTGTCTCTGCAGTTAATGTTGTATTGTGCAGCTAAGTACATTAGCCTGTGCTTTGGGAAAAACAAAGCACATACATAGTTATGACCTTACTGAGTCGTCATTTATTTAAAGTATTCTGATTAGAGCAGTGCTTTCCTCTTTCTATTGCAGTGGGGCAGGTGGTCTTTATGAAATCCACCATGGTACTTGCCTCAGACAGCTAAGAATTAATTATAAGCAACAGTGAATGTTTATTGGGTTTTTATTTTCAAATGAGCTCAGGATTTAGATGCACCTGTACACGGTACTGCTCAACTAAGTTGTAGCAAGTTTTGATGCTACAGCAGAGTGTTTCCAACTCCTGTGATTTTATGGCAAATCACGCAATATTTTGTTTTTCTTATAGCCCCCAGTTTTTGGAGTCAAGTGATTGTGTGAGAATCCCAGCCTTCCTTTAAAAAACATTCTTAAACCAGATGTCAGATCACTAGCTGAGGATTGGACTCCCCTAGTCCACACAGCTGTGGAGAAAAGCTTGCAAATGTGACCTCAGTGCACCCCAAAGGCTCAAAAAGCAGCAGGCAAATAAAAAGAACACACAATTTATTATTCTTTTAAAAAAAACTCAATTTTTTTTAGCCAATCTCATGATTTTGGGGGGCTTCACTCATGATTTTTTGAATATATGGAGTTGGCAGTGCGTTAACCTGAAGACTTTATTCTGCATTTGCTGGCTTTTAATTAGATTTTATTACCAACAGCTTGGAAAGTTCATGTCATATTGCTAAATTTGACAATTTATACATATTAAAGTATATTTTGTGTGGGAAAGGGTTTGATGAATGGTGCGGAATTAAAATCGGGCTTATGTGGGGTGAAGTATTGCTAATAACCTATATGAAAAAGGTCTTATTAGAGAGAGTCTTCACTGAATGACATTGATCACATATTCTTGTGTGAGACAGATTTGCCCTGGTGTTTGTCTGAGGTCTGCTCCCGAGGGCTGAAGGGTATACTTCAGTTAGCTGCCTGTTCATAGTGGGACTGGCTAATTTCATTGTGTCTAGTGAGGGTGGGGATGGGAATGGATTGGCATGGTAAGAAGTCACAGGTCCTAATAATCTGTGTTAAACATCAAGCAGCAGAGAACAAAAAAAAAAAACCAACAATGAGAAATCTCTAGAATCCAAAGTCATAACTAATGTTTTAAAATAAGTAACATTTTTCCCCACTTACCCTATAATAGGAACTGATTCTTTAAGCTGCACCCAAATATTTATCATTTAAAAGAGGTGATAACATTTTTGTGTGTCCCTTTTTTAGAGGCAATGCTCATGAAAAGTCCTGTTTTATCTTCAAAAAAAGTGAAAGAGCTAGGAATCTGAGAACTTCATACAATCTTATTTATAATATGATACATCTGACAGTCAAACTAAAGTATATCTTTAAAAATGGATACAAATATTCACACACACACACACCAGGCCTGAGTCTACTTTTAGATCAATGGAAATCAGGAGTAACCCACTGAAGAGCAACAAAGAATCCTGTGGCACCTTATAGACTAACAGATGTATTGGAGCATGAGCTTTCATGGGTGAATACCCACTTCGTCAGATGCATGAGAGTCAGTGGAGAGAAACTGATGTAAAACCAGAGTGAGTGAATGGAGAATCAGACCCTAAATATGTCCAAGGAAGGCATCACTTGAGTAAGATATAGGGCCTGATTCTCCTCTGCATCACACCGGTGTTATATTGGTAAAACTCCAGTGAAGTTAATGGAATTAAAATGAAGAATTCGACTCATTGATTCCAGAAGAACCTCACTGGCATTGCAGACACCACTGAATTATTATTTCATTAATAATGATTAGTGTGGAGCTCTGCTGCTGAGTGTATTTTACATAGCAACATTTAGCACAGCAACGTAGTTTATAATAGAGCAGCTTTGCTACCTCATCCCAAAAGGTTGCTTTACTAACACAAACTGCAATGATATCCATAAAATACTACACTCGCCAACTACACACATGAACCGGTGACTTGCATGCTCTTCATCTATCCAAACTGCCACCACAACTTTCTAAATACACCCTTAAAAATGACCCGTGGCTAAGATTTGTAGTTTTGAACAAGATGGGCCGATTCGGTGCTCCTATATCTTCCCTTCTGTACAGTATAAATCTCAGAAACTACTTTGGGAGCATACTGTTTCACACAGGAACTTTTAGAAAAGCACTCAGGCCCGGATCCACAATGGGACTTAGGCATTGCGATGCTGAGAATCGCATCACCTAACTTTTAGCCACCTAGGAAATAATTGGAATCCACAAAGCCTGAATTAGGCACCTAGGCTCCTTATACAATGCACAGGGAGGGGTAGGCATTTAAGAATGGAATGCACAAAAGCCAGCACTGCTAGGTGGGGAGCCACGGAAAAGAGCCAATGAGAGATGCTGGTGAGAGAAATGAGTCATCAACCCCACTCCTCTCAGGGAGTTAGGCCAGGGCCGGTTCCAGACCCCAGCGCGCCAAGCACGCGCTTGGGGTGGCATTTTGCCGGCAGGGCGGCAGGCGGCTCCGGCGGACCTTCCGCAGTCATGCCTGTGGGAGGTTCACCAGAGCAGTGGGACAGGTGGACCTGCCGCAGGCATGACTGCGGAGGGTCTACTGCTGCCGTGGCTCCAGTGGACCTCCCGCAGGCATGACTGCGGAGGGTCCGCTGGTCCCACGGCTCCGGTGGACCTCTGCTCCACCGGAGCCGCGGGACCAGTGGACCCTCCGCAGGCACGTCTGAAAGAGGTCCCCCGGAGCCACGGGACCGGCGTGCTTGGGGCGGCCAAATTCCTAGAGCCGCCCCTGAGTTAGGTACCTTCGCCCAAGTTGCAGGGAGGCTTCAGTCTCTGCTTGTGATCCGCAGCCTGGAACCCCTCTCTTGGAGTTAGCCGGCTTCGCTGCCAATGCCGTTTCTTACTCCTTTCAAAACAGCTAGGTGTGATGGGAGGAGGGTGTCTCCCACATCCCGGGTGAGTCCCCTCACCTGGTCCGAGGATCGCTCTGGGACTTAAGCACAAGCTAGGCCGCCGGGCGCCTGTCTAAGGCAGCAGTGCACATGCTCGGAAGAAGGAACTTAGGCTTAGTTGGCAGCTGCACCGAGGGGTTGTGGATTGCAACAGTGCCTGAATTTAAGATTTAGGAACACTTGTGGATCTGGGCCTTAGGGAACCACAAATTAGCAATGGCCTGATCCTGTCATGTCTGTTCACAGCTATAGTGCCGTGGAAATGAGTGGCGATTATTTGTGTGAATTGAGTTTACAGGATCCTGTAATTGTACTTGGAATGAACTGTTAATAACTTGTAGACACTTTAACAAGAGTTATATTAAAAATAAGTTACTGCAGGCTAACAGGGCCAGCCAGCACCTTTGAGACTCTACTCCTCATGAGCACCTAGTGGCAGTGTTGGTGCTAGCGCTGAGTCTGATATAGGGACACTGCACACTTCCAATCCCAGGGTTTCCAGGGCCCCTTGGGCCCCAGCACAAGTAACCCAATTTTATAGGGACAGTCCCGATTTTGGGGTCTTTCTTATATAGGCTCCTATTACCCCCCACACTCTGTCCCGATTTTTTGCATGTGCTGTCTGGTCACCCTAAGCACAAGCAACGGCAGCCATGAGACTACCCTAATTTATTCTCCAGAAGTTGGAGCATAGGACTGTCACTTCTTACCCTGGAAACGTCATGCCTGTGTTGAGGGTGGAGGAAGAGTGCAGAGATGCTTAAGCTGGGGGCAATTTCCACTGGGGCGAACCATAAGGCAATGAAGGATTTTGCCCTTGGGGTTGTTTTTAAGTATTAGTGTAACTTACCCTTCTTTCCTCACCAGTGGTGGATTCTGTAGTACTGTGAACAGCACCTGATGCAGAAAACCCCCTCCAGTGTACCTCAGCTACAGCGTCATGGTGTGCATGCAGGAAAAATTCCTTCCTGACCCAGGCAGCGACTAGCTTGTCCTCTGAAGCATGACATTTGATTCCCATCAATCCAGTTTGGCAAAGCCACCTCACTATTCTTCAGCCCCCTCCTAAAAACTCTCCTTTTTTGTGATGCCCATAAAAAAAAGTAACAGGCTGAGTCTCTCATGCTGACCAATACTGTCTCATTGCTTTCTTGTTCTCTCTCATCTCTCCATATGTTGTTCCTTGTCTTATGCTTCAATTTTAAGCTCTTTGCAGCTGGAACCTTCTTTTTGTTCTGTGTTTGTCATCCAGCCCCTGCTTCTGGAAGTCAGAGGTTTAGGGACACCTAAACTCCTACATACAATAATAATACAAAGAAAAGTATTACTACAGGTAGATGCAATTTTTTTTGGACAGCAAAGCTAACCAATATTATTTTAGCATATTCCTTTGCTATTTATACATACCCTAGCAGATCCAGGTTTAGAATATTGTTCTTCAAAACAATGGATATGCCTGCATATGTAAACACATCCACTATTCACACTGCAGTTCTGACTTAGTCCACTCAGGTTCTTTTACTGGTAAGTGACCGTATTTTAAATATCAGTAAATGCTGGCAATGACTCCCCCATTGTACCGAATTGGGATTGCTGGCTATTTATATTTACACTGACCACTCTCAGCAAGCAGGCCTCTCTCAGCTGTAGTTTCCATGGGGTCTACTTCACAAGACTCCTAACGTGGTGGGCACTGTCTGTCCATTACTCATGTGCATAGATCCTGGACATATAATGCCAAGGCCTATCAATTTACAGATAATAATAATCATTTACATTTGTGTAGCATCTCCCAGGAACTCCCATACTCCAGGGATGAGAGCCATCTTGCTATAGATAGAGCTGAGGAACGCAAAACATTTTACAAACACTAATGGCTTAACCTCACAATACCATTTTACAGATGGGGAAAACAAAGGCACAGAGTGATAAAGAAAAATAGCTAGGGCAGGCAGGGATACACCTAAAAAGAGAACCTAGACTGTCCACATTACCATTACTGGACAGCCTCAGGATTTCTATTACAGCTAAAACTGCTCAGGAAATGTGGTGAATATTTTTGAAAACTGACATTTCCATGGATTTTTTTTGTTAAATGAAAAGCCATTTTCAGTCAAAACTTTCAATGGAATCTTTTAAACATGCGCTAGTTATGCTGCCATAGCAAAGCAAATCATGCTTTTGGTGAATATTTTCTTTTTAAAACAATATTTAAAAAAATTAAAAAACTAGCAACAAAGCTTGGCCTTCAACAGTCAGGAAAGTGCTCAATCTGCAGACACTGAAATACAAAGTAAGCTGACAGAAGAGAGGTCATGTCTGAGTTTAGGACAATCCAATTTAGCCATTCGAAATCATCTAAAGAGGTTGTTTTGGTGGGTTTTGTTTGTTTAGTTGCTTGGGGGGGTTGTTTGTTTTTTTCCTTATAGGGAGGAGTGTCTGGATTTTTAGAAGAGCTATCTTAGACTGGTTCACAATTTAAGCAGGATAAAACGTATGTATGGTTAGTATGAAAACTCAGTGGAACTAGATTCACACATATAAGCCTGCATTCATGGGAACATGCACAACACTGAAGATTAGTATTACCTATGGGGGGGCGGAGGGGTGGTTTTCCAATGGGGAAATTTAATATGAAAAAAAGGACCTTATTCATCTTAGTTATTGAAAAAACCTTCATTGTTGGATCTGCGGCAGATTTCCCACTTATCCACTTTGCTTCTGTATCAGGTAGTTATAGGTACTTCATTCTTTGATGAGAAAGCCAGAAAATTAAAATCAATAACTTCATTACATTTCCAGTGTTATTCTTTTCACCTGAGTTTTCCAATCTTAATGTTTTACTATAACTTAAATACAAATCAGCGTTTGGTTTTATTAAAATGTTCCAATTTGATTCCTTTCATACAAATATTAAGAATAGGGATGCTATAGCTTTATTCTTTTCAAAGATATATGCTGAAGGGGTAAAAGCAAAGATCTCAGTCTTAATTCTTGAAATGTCCTATTGAGTACAGCATCAACAAAAATACTTCGACAGGACCTCCAAGCGGAATAGAACATTTTAATCAAAGTCTTTTTAAAAAAACAGTTATCAGGTATCTCTTAAATTTATAATTTCATTTTCTGACAAGATTTCCTCCTAAATACTGTTCTTGTAGCTTTTTTGTATATTCAAATTAATAAATAATTGACACATTTTGTACTATATGAACTTCATATATTATTAATTTGATGGAACTGAACAAATGATGGAGCACCTTCTTTATCTTTGTGGTTGTTTTCACGGCTATGTCACCAATGCTGATATTGCATTGTCTGATGTGTCCTAGAGACTGCAAAATAGCTGTTGAAATATAGTCCCACCCACCATACCTTCTAATACCTTGCCTTTCATTAAAATCATCTACTGCAATTCGAGAATTGAGTCTGGAAGACAAAAAAAGCTAGCAACAAATGAACCAAACTCTGAAAGTAAACCAAGTGTTAATATATTAGTGCAGTCTTTTGAAATCCTTTTTCTTAAAGTCCTAACAAGGTAATTGGAATCAGGCATAAAACATATCCAGATAGTATGTCTTCATGGTGGCACAGCATTTTCTCTGCAAGAATTTTTGGGATTGCCATTCAGTCAAAATGCTATCTGCCACTTCTATCTCATCTGAAATTCTGGCATCTCATAATGATATATTTCCCCAGTGATATACACACACATGTAACCCCCATTTAAATTAATGGGTTTATGGCTGTTTTGTATCTAGGAAAAATACCCCCCCCCCTTTTTTTTTTCAGAGTGCTTGCTCACTATTCAGCTGGCAACTGAGATGTATTCAGATTTTCCCTAAACAGGAATTAGGTCTCTACTGTACAGCATGTCATACTTGCCTGAAAGCAAAAAAGCTACCTACTAAGCAAAAGACACCCTAATTAAAGTTGCCCAGAATAATACTGAACTATTAGTGTAAACTAAAGACCAAAGAGAATAATGGAAGTAATATTAGGATACCACTAAACATAACCTGAAGTCAACCACACTGATTACTTTGCTTTTGGCAATTTTTTCAGTGTATACATTTTCAGTCAGTTTCTGTCTCTTATGGTAGCTTTCCAAAGCCAAATCTAAACAGAGAAATGCATGTCAGTTTTAAATCACTGCCAAAACAAAAATAACAAATAAAAAACAGCAATAAAATAATTGTCAATCAGATGCTCTGGCATGAACATTTCACAATAATGAGGCATGATAAATATTCATCAACACATAATCCATACAGGCACATAGGAGCATATTTTATGCCTGTGTGTAACATATTATACTGGACAGTTACAGCTAATCACTGAATAATAGCAGGGGCTCACAAAGCTTTACTGCACATTACAATTCGTTCACCTCCTAGATAAGCTGAAAAATCTGAACAGGTAAAAATTATGTGGTTTTTGTGTATACATTTTTGTAAAATTAGTTTTTTCTTTTAAAAGTTGATCTTCAAAGAGGGCAGACAAAGCTTTAGAAGTATTCAACCCAGAAACTACTTTTTATGAAACATCTTGCCTAAAGTATAATCAATTACCTTAAATATGAAATTTTATATAGATCTATTACTTGATCTTTTTATTCACTTTTTATTCACTTAATGTAACAGCAAAAGGATACATTCATAAAACATATGATCAAGCTCTTTAGAAATATATACCTGTTAAAATTAGTATTTGTTAAAAAAACATAACTTTGAGAGTGACAAATATTAAACTAAAATTGAAAATTCCACAATAAAGGCAAATATCTATTAAACACTTTCAGAGCATTGTAACAAACCAGAGCATGTTTCAAATGAACACCAAATAAAGGACCAGACCTATAGAGAATCTGTTTGGGGGCATGACAATAAACAGTACACTAAATTCTTTCTCCCATTTGAGACTGTATTGTACAGTTCTTAGAGCTTTTTCTACCGGCTTGCAAAAAGTAGCTGTGCGTTGCCGCAGAGTGTGTGTAGTGACAGACACATTAACATAAATTCTGCTCTAAATTGCATCAGACTTCCACCCCATGTAACTGATAGCACAGGTTAGGCTCTCTCCAAAATTAATACATGGGCCCAAATTCTGCCCATGTGGAGACACATCATGGTCTAGCTTGACACCGGAACAAGCGAATACAGAGGTTTCATATATTCATAGATTCTGAGGCCACAAGGGATCTTTGTGATCATTAAGTCTGACCTCCTGTATAACACAGGCCGTAGAACCTCCCCAAATTGCTTGGAGTATAAGGCACCCCCTTACTCCCTTAAGTCATAACATCTCTTCCTGTGCGGCAGGGGGTGAGGGGAGGCTGGGAATGCGTGAGACACAGCAGAGTCCAGAGAGCCACTATGTCCAACCTCATCTTGGATTTGTCTGTGAAGGGGCAGAGCCTTGACTCTCTCTAACACACGCAGCAGTTTAGCTGCGCTAGGGCATTGGACAGCATGAACTCTGTCAGGTATAGACCTACCACACCACACTTCCTCACTCGGAGACCAGGAAGGGACTGGTGACTCAAGCAGTCTGTCTCCCTCCTGGGCTGCTCCTGGGGCAGCACAAGAACACGCTTCCCTTTGCTATGAGATAGGTTGTAATGTTAAAGTCTAGCCCTTGATTAGTCTCAGTGGCACTATGAGATGAGCAGAAATTGCCATACAATTTAGTTTTGGGGCATGTCTATTAACGTTATGAGAGAGACAAGGTGGGTGGGGTAATATCTTTTATTGGACCCAACTTCTGTTGGTGAGAGAGACAAGCTTTTGAGCTACACAGAGTTCTTTTTAGGTTATAGTGATCCATTCAAATGTATGTAAATTGTGCAGAGAACGATATGTATGGGTTACCAAATGAAATACTCCATTACTATGAATAGTAATGTAGTAGTAATTCTCTCCTCATTGAATATATCAGCATTTGGTAATTTGTCTGGCACTTTTATAATGAATTCTCTTTAACTAATTTTCTGTTTCAAAAGTATGTGTGTAGTCGCCATTTCTTCTATGGGCTTCTGGCCCTAATAAGATGTATAAATCATGACCCTGAATGCATGTAAACTGTTTAATTTGATCTCTATGCAGCTTTTCCTTGTAAAACCCTCTTCAGCTGTGATTTAGTTTCTTTTGATTTGTAAGTTCCAATAAAAATCTGAATAGCTTTAGGCACTTGGCTATCAACTAAGCATCATATCATATCGATACCAAACATATTTCAATACAAAAGGCCTATCCAATCAGTTCTGATAAAGTACATGGTTTGCTATTAAGTATTACTCAAATACAAAAGCCCAATTTTTTTCCGTAAACAACGAGTACAGAAAATACTCAGTTTTGTAAAACAAATTAAAATGAGTCAGCTCAATACGCTCAAAACTAGTTGATTGTTTAGGACAGGATTAAAAGCTATGATATCTACTTTTGAGCAGGGCAGACTCTCCCCTCAATCCAGGATCCAGATGTCAAATATTTTTCTCCCAGGCCAAGAATCTGGAGAATTTTTGTAGCTACAAAATAGTCACAAGTATGTACTTTAATCAACAAACTGTATTATTTCAGGTGGGTGGCTGCTTTATGAAGGACCAGGGCCGCTCTCATTCAAATCAGTGGCAAAACTCCCATTGGTTTCAGTGGTACAGGAGCAAGCCTTGTCTATGAGAAAAATAAAAGTAGCTCTGTAGATGAACATTTACACAGTTCAGATCCTGGTAACTTGAGAGCTCTCTCCTTAGGCAAGTCTGCCACTGTCACTATCAGTGTGGCCTGAACTTGAATGAATTCCTTTGATCTTTGAGGAATATGGATGACTTGATGGGGGCTGCTGGAATTTTATATTGAGTCCACAGAACGAGTGACTTATCTGTTGCTGTAGTCAAGGACAGGTCTTGGAAAAGATGGGTTAGTCCTCTCATAATGGACCATGAGCCTTAGTTTACCGTACTCTTAGTCTTGTATGTACATAGACATAGAACTATGGACAGGAGCTGTTAAAATATATTTCAACCTGTTAATTATAGTCATCGGACTGTTCTCAAAATAGTCATAAAAACCAAATATGATGAACGAGGATGATGTCGTGAAAGCTATGTTTGAAGGGCACTTATTTGGTTAAACTCTGCCCTGACTTGTATCCATTGCGCCTTCAGCAGGTTCAGTGGAGCTGCCCAGTCGAAAATTAGGGCAGAACCGGATAGTTGTCTGGAGTTCTAGTGACAATATCGGACACATCGTTCACTGCAAACACCAGTATAGGTGACCCAAGTTATATTTGTATCCCTGAGACTCTGCTCCCCACAAAACCTCATTAGTCTCTACAGGGTTTTGGCAGACCTAGCCTGGCCTGCTTCTGGAGGCTCTTCAATTTGATCATCCCTATGTGTCATCAGGGCAGCTTTGGACCAGTCCAGTAATTGCCAAGGCTTTCCAAGTGCCAGGAAAAAAACAAACTCCCATCAAATCTGAGTGGCTCTGCCAAGTTCAAAAGGTGAAATAAATGAATCTTTACACATTATAAGAACAAAATCAACATTCTTCTGTGGCATAAAGTGCCTGAAAAACTAGCAAGTAAAAGCAGGTGTGATGTGCTCCCTGTCAACTAACGACACTGATAAGCTTGCTATGCCTGGTTCTGCTTCATTTCAAACAGACTGCTGGAAAAAAGAGGGGAAAAGCCAGAGCAGAAATAATTGCTGGAGCTTCGAGTTAGCTGAGCGAGCCTGCAGGCTAAGATCAACGCGACTGATTTCATCCTCTTCCTTTTATTTCTATAACCTTAAACGTTCTGCTATTATAAAAGTCATCATGTCAGCTTTCCCTCAAGCCTTAGCAGCGGCCTATTTTAAAATTGTATCAATTGGTAAAGCTCTTGGCTGGAGTATTTTCATCTTGATTTATGGTTTTTGAGCTTTAAAGATGAAGCAAAACTCCACTGACCTGATTCAAGCATGTACGCACATTGTCCCGGGCATATGTTTATAATCAGATCCTACAGAAACAACGTATGTTTAGGAAAGGCTTTAAAAGTTATATAGAATGAAGCAAAATTGCCAGTGAACATTATTTATCACAAATTTGTCTCCAGCAAACAAAATCCCCCCTCTGATTAGAATATCTTCCTTTGCTGCTTAATACCAGAGATTTAAGACTTCCGGAGGCAATTGATAAGCTAAGTTTTTTTAGATTGAAGAAACTCATAAATAAGAGGATCAAAATGTGGACATATAATACTGTGGCCTTGTCTTTGCTTCTAGATCAATGTAACTGATAAACAAAATCTGGAAGAATGAGGAATAATTGGTGGAGAAGGGTTTTGTTTGTTTTTTTAAAAAACAGAGACGGATCAAAAGCAAAACCATAACTTAGACCATTTCAGCAAAGAACCAGTCGCCCAGTGCTAAAGCACATTGCTTCCCTTTAAACCCTTGCAGCACGGACCCTAGAGAGCACATTATTAAAATGTTCAAGAGGATCGTATTAGGACTTCAGAATAAATACCAACTTCCCACAATAATCTTCACACATTTGTCCATAGGGAACTATGGAATAATGACCCTTTGAATTTGGAATACAAAGGAAAGGGGTTTTTTCCTCCCCCACCCCTTGCCAGCAGTGGGGTGGCACTACACACTAAAGAGGCTGCACAGTTCGTGGAAAGGTTAAACTATTAGAGGAGGGAGGTGGAGGAAAGATGCTTACTCTAATGCCTGAAACCAAAGCAGGAACACAGAGACAAAATCTATCAACATAATGGAGGAGATGCATATTATGTATAAGAGATGCCTATGATGACTCAGAATTACAGAGAAGATGACTGTCCTGTGCATTGTTTCAATCTTTAAAGTGAATTGTCTGAACATATCTTCCTTTGTCTGGGAAACAGTCACATTTGTGGAGCTATGAAACTCAGCTGTCTGCCAACCCACACTCTGCATAATGCACACAAGACATCAGTGATTGCATTGCACGTCTCAGCAAAGGCTTGAGAGCAGCGGTTGTAGGGAGATCTCACCTCTAGAAGAGTTCATTCTTTTAACACAACCAGGACGATATGAAATACGATCTTAAGTTACTACAACTAAACTACAGTGGACAAAGGCTGTGATTCAGCGCCACTGAAATCAGTGGAAGTTTTGCAGAACTGGGCCACAAACACGAGCCAGATCCAATTTCCAGTAAAGCAAATGGGAAGACTCCCTTTAGTTTCAATACAAGCTGGATCGAGCCTTGAATGAACAGCCATACTGTCATGTTCTTTTCCCGTTATGTCGGTTTATGTACCTACTAACGTACAGAATCCATTAGTGCTCCTTTTGAGGCAGAAAGAAGGCCCCATGACTCCAGATTTTAAATAATCCATTTTCTTTTTCTCTCTCTAGTCTCCTTCCTCTTTTCAAAGCTATCTTGATAAAGCCACCTTATATATGTAGGTATCTCATCTATCTCCCTTCCAGATACAGGATTTCTCCCTGCGGTATATTTTATAGCTATCTTCAAATATATTCAAACATGCAAATAATAGAAAGGGCTATTAAACGATACAGTAGCTTTGGAAGCATTAAAAGTCACAATTTACTGTAACTAGGACTCTCTAAAAAAAATCCCTTAACTGGGAGGAAGGGGAGCTTGTGTATGCAGTCAAAGCCATAAAGGGAGGCCTTATTCTGAAAGAAGGTAATTGTGCTGAGAATGCTGACAGATTTGACAGAAAGTGTCTTCATTGAGAAATGGCATTTTGAAGTTCCTCCCGTTCCTTCAGAAATAAATGGACTAAAGCAACAGGGCTGGCTCTGACAGGAAGCGGGGATTCGGGACTTCAAATACAAACATTATGAAAAACAAGCAACATCTGCAAACAGTAAGTACTTATTTATATTTTATGGAGTGTGCTTGAGATTTTGACAGGTTTTTAAACAGAGCCTATATTGGGCCCATACAAAGGCGAGAATGTCCCTTTTAAAAATGCATTATGCTGCTGAAAAGAAGTCTAAATCTGCAGCCCAAGCCTCAGGTGAGCTCTGACCCCTCCTAACCAGGCCTAACAAAACACACATGCAGTGTTTGCAATAGAACAGTTTACTGCTACTTTCTCAAGGTCAGGACAAGACAGACACTTGAGGGTTAGCATTCAGCAAGCTTTTCCCTTGGCTGCCAGAGTGGCTTTGAACTTTTCCTCTTTGAAAAAATAGGAAACGAAACTGTGAGGAAACAAGTGCTTGAAATCATAGAGAGGAACACATACCAAAAAGAGAGGGGAAAAATAAGCCCTAAACAGAGCCATTCCTACCATATAAAAAAGCAGCCTCACGTCTCATTCAAGTGTTTAAAATTATTCAGTGTGTAGTTTTGTAATTTTTAAAAACAACCCTTTTCATGAGCTAGCCCGCTACTTTTTCTTATAACAAATAATAACCAGTTGGCAGGTATGGCGCACAGCGCACTATAAAATATTTAGTAAGGCAATAACGACTCCCTGGGCAGCATAAGAAAACCACGATTATATTCAGAGAGAAAGCCATGAACAAACAAGAGGGGGAAAAATACAAAGGAAGATAAAGGAAAGCCTTTCATCAGGTCTTCCTGTCCAATAATACACTGAGGCTTGATCCATATGTTTTGAGAAAAATCAAAGTGTCACGACTATCAAAAATGTCAATAGCTCCAGTAAGGAATATTGTCTAACATTTTCTATTACACTGTTGAAGAATTTGCCTCCCAGCGCAATTTGGAAGAAAAAAGTCTTTTATTTCTAAAACACTAAAAAAAAAAAAAATGAACAAGGCACACTTCTGTGCAACGTGTAATACAATAATGCTGTGGGCTCCCAAACTATCCTGGAAACTGATACTTTGATGAAAGTGAGTCCTTCTCCACACCTCTCATATTTTCTGTCCTTTCCACAGAGACAGTGCTGCAAGGCACATCCTGGTCAGTTTGATCTAATAGAGCAATCACCATTCTGCTTGAAATTGAAGAAGGCAAACTTTCATCAGCCCTAACATTTTTATAATCCTGCATAATGATCCCTAGGATCGGTTCGCAAAAAACCAGAACAAAACAACTAATTTTACTTAGCTCTGGGTGTACGTTTGTCTGTTCATTGTTTGCATCTGTGTGCATAGCCTGCACCCCCACCGCTTTCTGTCATCTGTAAACAAGCAATTTATTGCTGTCTTGGCAAAATGTAAACAAAACTTAGCACTTTGCCCTGGGGAGAGCTGCAGCTAACATATGGTTTGCCTGTACCTTGATGCGCAATTTCTATTGTATTTGTCTTCTCCAGCACCCTTCAAGTTCCAGAGGGGAGAGTACATCAGTGCTGTTGTGTCTTTATCCGGTGGAATCTAAACGAGAATTGAACATGTTGCAGACAATCAATATTACCCTGCAAATTAGCCTTTCTGACTGAAGCACTGGTTGCTCAGAGGAAATTTAAAAAAAAAAAAAGTTGGAATGACTACAGTGCTATTTACAATGGGCCAGATTCTGCAGACTTTTTTCACAGTGAGTAGCACTTACTCAACTAGTCCCACTATAGTCAGTTTGCTACTCAACGTGCATGAAGGTTGCAGAAGTGAGCCTGATGTTTTTTAGGCTTATATACTTGGGACTAATCCTATCCTCCAAGCAGGGGTAGGTGGGCCAAGGAGAGAGGATTCCTCTCTCACAGGCTGCTGGGAAGCCGTGGAGCTGCTCTGTTGCCTGGAGACTGCAGCGCTGTGGAGGGTTCAATGTCTGGTGGATCAGTGAAAAAGCAGATCCAGCTGTCCTTAGCCTCCTCATTCTTCCTATGACCCACCGATGCCCCCTCAACTGCCCAGGACAGGGAATCCCCAGAGAGCTGGGCCTTGCGATAAGCAGGATTTCTGCTTCTTTGGTGGTTGTGGAGCTTGAGGCAAGATCTAGGGTGCGATCCAGCTCCTGCTAAAGTAAGTAGGACTGTTTCCATTTACTCCAATGTGTTTTGGATGGAGCCATTAATCCATAAAGCAAGATTATGAGTTCCTTATTCACTGAGCATTTACTCACAGGAGCAATCTCTGATTTCAGTGAGACTATTTGTGCAGAAAGGTACTATTCTGCACTGAAAGAAGAGTCTGTGAATCTGGCCTTTTAAATGGTTTTAAATTTATCTGCCCTAATAAATCCATATTATGGTATTTAAAGATCTCACACAAAACACACATGCCAACATACTGTTGCTATGCAAAAAAGCACACAGCTTTGCTCCATAGCACACAGTCCAGCGTAGTCCATCTTCCGCCTGTACACTATTAAATGGAATGGCCAACCTCACGGTGGACATTAGTAAACCAAAGCACAGACACTCAATGCATTACTAAAGAGATAGCGGGAAGATAAGCCAAATAGAACTTGTTTTCCTAAACAAAGCATACAGTAGGGGAAGAAATATTATAGGAATCATTTTATAAAGGACAAACCATGTAAAATCACCAGAGCTGGCTGACCTATTTCAAGTGACCAATTTATTCAACTAATGTAACCCCTTTTCCTGTTTGCAAATTAGCTGCAGACATTGATCTTATGAATCTATTTGCTATTTAGAATTACTCAGCAAATGGCTTATGTCAGCATATTGCAGTCTTTGGGTTCCTGGCAAATTATTTGCCATAACTATTACTTTGAGTATCCACTGTGTGTGTGGTTAGCTATTTGTACTGTACAATTGGTCACCTGAGTCACATGGTATTCTCATGCTCTCTCTCTAGTCTCTAGCTGGCTGACTCTCAAACCAACAAAAACTATTAAGATGACCATATACTTTTGGCACACATACATATGGAAAATATACAATCACAAGAGTACTCAAAACAAGTTTTCTTGTGCACAGAAAGTTACTCATACTAAGGTTTGCAGAAAGTGAACAAAGATATTGTAAATACTATCAAAGTAATCTTCTGACCTTTCCTTTAAACTAATATTCGTGGATAATTTTTTCATCTCTAAATATAACCCACCACTTTCTGCTACAATAGCATGCTATATGCTAAATAATAAAGTTTAAAAGGATCATAAAATCCATGAAAGCTTCCTTCCTTTATGCAATGGATTTAAGGGTTTTTTTTAGCTATCATACAACCCAGGCATTGCTTCTGAGACTAGCATACACAGAAAAATAGCCAGAAAGGATAAGATTGGATTGACTGTCACAGCTCCATATTCATTTCTGCCCCTAAATATACAACAGAATGATATTTTGTTCATCCTAAGGCTAGCTGCATTACTCTGGACACGCTAAGGCATGAGACTAATGTGTCAACAGCCTTTTTATTTGCTGCTACCCACTACATACATTGACTTTCTCACACTTCCATTAGCTGTGTTTGCAATGTACGTCATTCTAGCCTGAATTTATAGAAAGAGGAAGACAGCAAGCATTTCAAACTTTTCCCTTCATAAGTTGCTTTTAAGGCAGAAGTCCAGAAGGCGATTGTTTGGCTAAGATTTCAAGCATAGTATTTAGCAGAGAAATTACACAATTTTCCTTTAGAGAAAAGAATGGTCCCCAGCTGACTGAAATTTCCTTCTAGTCACTAGCAGTAAACAGCAACAGACATCAAAAGTCACAAGGGTACAATTGTCATTAGTATGTAAATTTTAAAAGCTCAGTCAAAAATATCAATACTTTCCACTTAATTTATTACTGTATAAAGATGGATGATAGTAAAGTAAAAAATTGATTTTCAATGCCCTTTAAAACATGGTGATGAAGAAAATACTCAAGGACAACTACCTCAAACTGCACAGTCTCAAAATTAATTAGTGGGGGGATTTTTGTTTGTTTTTTTCTTACAACTGTTTGTTCAGTTCAATCCTATTTGATTGCTTTTTTTAATGAAGAAAAGGAATAGACCATTTATGTAAAGAGCCTTGCAAAATTGATTAGATGTAAAGACAGGTTAGCATTTTTACAGTATTGACAGAAAACCATTAACCAAGCAGCCTATAGACACGGTCACTGAAAGTTAATCGAAGTGAATAGTAATTCAGTAGTGCTTTGCGTGACAATCATACAAGCCTACTGCTGCTATTCACAGATTTTGGTTGTAACTGATCTCTGAGATGCATTGAACTGTCTCTTTTGACTGCACTGTATAATTACTTTTTGATTATAATCATTGAGTTTTAACATTTTTAGATAGTGTTTACTATTGTCACATTCTTGTTTCTAAAATTAACTACAGCATTTGAACATTGCATAAAGATTTGAGTTTAATAGCACTGTAAATAGTCTCGGTTAATGATTTCTCTTTGACTATTTACCTTTCAGATTATTTCGGTCTACACTGTAAGATAAGGCTCCAACTAAGAAATTATTTTAAAGGAAACAATAGTTGTGGGCATTTTAGGCTGATGATTTTGCAACTTGTCCTGTACCTCTTGAGGAATACCACCTGCTGGCAGCAAATATGTTCTTAACAGTGATAAACTACAACAAGCCACAGATTTTGAAGCGGTCCCAGCCTATGAAAATGTCAGTAAAGCCAATACATAAAATGGTGAACAGATACTAGACAGAAGTGTCTGAAGAGACACTCAGTTTAAGCATATTTATTCCTTCCACATTTATAATTACACTAGGGTTTATTAAATTTTAAAAATACAATTTTCCCACTATTTACCATTGAACTGGATTTCATTGCATACTTATGTTTATAGATCATTTTACTTTCAGGTTCTCAGTGCTGCAATATTTGGAGCATTTTATGGACTGTATGGAAACATTAGTATCAGTGCTAGCTTCCATTAAAGCTTGTTTTTTACAAAAACTTAAATATTAGGCCAGTTTTGAGAAGGCAGGGTCACTGTAAGGTCCCTTGCTTCTGAGAGTAATATTTGCTACAGATGTTGGTATTTGGAGAATATGTAAGAAAATTAAACTAAAAGTATTACACTTTATTCAGCTCCTACAAATTTGACTTTTTCCTGGACATAATTAGTTTTAGATAATCTAACTGCAGATAAAGATTATTTACCAGCATCTGGAGTATCATCATTATATTTAAATAGATGGGATTTCTGGATTGCATTGTGTGTAGTGATGCAGTCCTCTTGCTTGTGTGTTCCTCTGAAAGGCTGCATCAGTGGGTTGGGGGAGCAAGTCTGGGTACAACTTGATTGTTTCACTGTCCTACGTCAAGATGATAACGAATAAAAGGATGAGAAAATTTTAAAGCCACTTCCAGGGCAAGTCCTGCCTGCCACTCAGTCCACAAGGCCATAAACCCATTGCGGCTCCTATAGTTCTACTGCACTTGAGGTGAGAAAGGGAGCAGACTGCAGAGAGGCCACACAGGAAGCTCTGTGCTGCAAAGCTTTGCTCCCAGGCAGATTTCACTGAACCCCAGCAAAGTGGGGTGGGTCTCAGAGCCCGGGACCGTCTCCACTGCCATTTTTAGCCCCATGAGGCTGTGTCATTGACCCGGCCTCTGAGACTCACCGCCACATGGGTTTGTTTTTGTTTTGCAGATTAGAGGTGTGGAGGCAGTTTTAGAAAGAGGCAGGGACAAAGCCAGTCGGCTCCTCCCCTGTATTGATCGATTAATTCAGCACTGCTAGAGGGGATTAAGCAAGGCAGTGCTGTGGAGCTGCTGCACATATGCTCTTTGGCCCAGGGCAGAGCTCCCCTACACAAAGCTCATTTACCCATGGTTTTTGCTGGGGACCAAGATTTGGCCCTTGGGTATTGCAAATACTTGGCAGGACCATGGCAACATGTACTTTAAAAAAATCAGATTAAACAAATATAGAAGTGCCATTAACAGCAAATATTTAACAACAGAACCACCTACACAGTCTGAACACAACCATATCCAGGAGCATTTGAGGCATGTAGCTGCATCTGTACACCTGGGCCATTAACATGGAATCTCTCTCATGAAACATGATTAGCTCCATCATGCAAACATTATGAAGAGAAACTGTTATCTGGGTTGATATCCAGTACTCCACTTGCCAAGCTTGACTGAAGTCTACCATTGTTTATTATGAGAGAAAATGCTCTGGCTTTTTGATGCACTTCCAGCCGTGACTGCATTTAAAGCAAATGAAGAAACTGAGAACCTCAAAGAACATCTCCCTTGTCAAAGTGAGAAGCGGTTCTATTTGGAGTTTGAATATGCGGTGCCGGCTAAAAGCCTGGTGTGAAAAGAGTTCAATCATTTTCTTGTTTCGCTCCATAGGAAAACAGAGCAAAATGCAAAGATGCTAAAAGCGGTAGACATGCAAACTCAGAAACACTCACCAAAGGTCATCCCGACCTGCAGCTGTTGCACAATATAAATTTAAGGCCTTCCCCAAAGCAAATATCCTCCTTGCCTGCCTCTTTTATTAACAAATTCTACGAACCCTGACCCAGCTCCGAAAATTTAATATTTTTCCCCAAATACTTTTTAAAAAAATGTATTCTAGGGCCCTGGTGGAGTCAGGAAGTCTGGCAAGATGTAATTTGACATCTGAATTATTTCAAGGCCAATATGAAAAGCTATTCAAAGGCTTATTTGGGGATATGTCAATCAGGAGATCACTTGTACTGCAGAGATGATGTCGGGAACCTAGATAGCTTTCAGGAAACTGAGATAGTAAAAGGGAACTCTGCTGAATGTCACGTCTCAATCTAAGATGACTATGATTAAGAAAATTATCTTGGTAATATGCCTATTTCCACACCTGTAAAGGCATTTTAAAGTTTATTAAAAATGATAACCATAAACAATGAACATGGTGTAAAAGCTCGCCTCTGCTAATTTGGTTGCACTAATTAAGATTTTAAGTGATGCTTTTAAATTAGAATGTCAGGCCTGGACTCCATGATGAGGCATCGAAGTTCTATGCTCACGTTGGCTTGGTTAAACAAGTGGCCTTTCAGGACTCTGTTGCACTGAGGGCCAGGCAATATTAAACATTCTTTTATTCATTTTATAGAAGATGTGGATGAATTAATTATCTTTGATTGTCCATGCAATGGGGCTTAAAATAAAATAGCCAAGCTTCTGCTTTTCCTTCTCTTAAGGTATTTCCCTGCAGATAAAAGAACAATGTTAATTATCCTTTGTTCTAATCTGAAAAGACATCAGCATTGTAATTATGCAAATCTGGAGCCATTTTCTTAGGACATGCACAAATTGTTTCTAAAAATTAATCAGCAGATAGGAAGGAAAACTAAATTAATGCTTGAATCTGCAAATTGTTAGTGGTAACATGTAGTTAACAGCTACTTGTCAGGGGAAAAGGAGAATTCTAATCATCTCCCGGTTTGCTGTTCATGTTTTCCTTTGTAAGTGACACTGGCCAGTTTTTCAGCATTTATATTAATCCAATATGTGACTCACTGGACAAAACCAGAGGGATGGGGCTGCAGACTTGGCTTCACTTCCCAGGTAGTGGGAGTGACCATAAACAGCTGGCTCTGCACACCACAAATTATTGTAGGCACCCCTACAGTCTGATCTGCTGCTCGAAGCTGCTATGGTGGCTTCTTTTGTATGGCAAGGGATTAGTGACCCAATGGGTAGCTGTGGAAGTGGTTTGGTGTAAGCCTGAGATGCTGTAAGTCAAGCGATCGAAGTGGGTACTGATTTATAGTGTGGTCCACAGTTTGTGACTGGGGCCCACAGTCATATTGTGCATTGTCTCTCATATTGCAGAGGTGTAAGAGATGACATAATCTGCTATGCACAAAGCTCATTTACTTAAATACCAGACTGACGGGTACTATAGACACATCTTAAATGATACCTGGATGGCTGGACTAATGCTATCTCTTATCACCATAATATGTGAATGCTCACATAGGATAGAATTTGGTTATAGACCCCCAATCACACAATCTATCCTACAATCAACGAGTAGTGTTTGAAAGGAATCTAGGAGCGGATCTTAAGTCTATCTACAGTTAAAACATTTAATCGCATAAACCAAATGTTTCACTTTATCTGTTTTTCAGAATTCATACACACACACCCCAATGCTCTTTTAAGACTAATTACTATTTTGGCTCTAGAAAGCCTTCTTCGGATGTCTTTTCCCTTTGCAAATATCTTTACTAGTTTTTAAACAGACTTTCCCATTTTACTGGCCCACTGTGCTCCATTCCATATACAGAGCTGTAAATACCAGCTGAAATTTCAGTTCAGATTAATACAAAGTTACAGTTCACAGACTCGATTCACTCAAGCTGACAAAAGGACCAAGGTAAATAACTTCTCCCTGCACAAATCTGGACTTCTGCATCTTAGCGAGGATCCATCCCAAGCAAGATCAGCTCATGGCAACACAGCGCCGCCTTCCCCCCCAGTTTCCACAAGGAAAGGGCAGTTGGATGCTCCAAAGGAATCTCATCAGGGGAGGCTGTTGAGGAGGATGTGATGAATCAACACGGCCCTGACCACGCTCCATCCTCAGCCAGTGCTGCCCCATTTTGAACTCCCACTTTCCAGTGGTGCACCCTTCCCTCCCATCCCATTGGTCTTTCCCAATCTGCTTCTCCAGATCATGGAATGGTGACCATCATAAACAGGGAGGACACGACTTGATACTGCTATGGTGGCAAACAAGCAGAAAAACTTTTAACCTCCCCTCCCCACCCCCCAAGACCTTTCAGGCCTTCTTTATACAGCTTACAAAGGCAAAGAAAAAGGGCACAGCCCCCATTTTCCCCTTTAGGTAACCTTTCAATGTTGAACTGTCCAGCCCAGCACATCTGTATTGGTGCGGTCTCTGGTTCAGATGAATGAACCACTATTAACCTAGGGATATCTCTGCTGTCTGGACTCAGCCTCATTCTCATGCTTCACAAAGATCTTATCCACTTGCAAATCTCTTGAGAAAGGCTTGTTAATGCATTGCTGGCTGGAGAGATGGCTAATGTCTTGTTGCCAGGTGATTTCCATTTTAATTGCATTTTAAGTCTTCTCTAATTGGTCCCCTAAAAATTTCCCATAATGTAAATTGAATAAAGTTACATTGTGTGGCTGTCTTATTAGCTACCACCCTCTTGTAAAGCATTCTCTGCGGAAGATTTTGTCTTTGTGTTCTGGTCTTAAGCTTCATTATTTTAAAGATTGGATATTACCCTTTAAATGCTGGCTCTGGAATTACAAACCTCTTCCTTCCATTCAAATTTTTTAAAATCCACCATATTTCATACTTTGGATTAGACCTTCCTAATTCTTGGTAATAGTTTTTGACCTTTAACTACAGACATGTAGTTTCCTGGGCTTTCAAGAATGAACCCCAGCATCATGCCTGTTTGCAAGCTCTGTTTCATCTCCTGTGTGCTTCTAAGCATAAATGCTCCATTCACTCTCTTTGGTATTCACAAATCCCTCGTATATTAGGGGCATGGCTCCATTGACTTCATTTTTAATATTAAGGAGGCAGTACATGATGCCCTCAGTATTGACTCTAGTAAGTCCATTAATGACCCTTTTGTGGCATCACTTTAATTTACGTTTTGAAGGAAAACTGCAGTATTATGAGTCAGGGGCCAGAGAGAATATTGCTTATATTAAAGATCTGTATAAAAAGAACATCAGCTCTGACCTACTGAGGCAAAGTTGAGCATTCAGAATGATATTTCCTGCCATCAAGGACCTAAGAAATTTTAATATGAAATGCCTGGGCTTTCATCTGATGAGGAAGATTTGCAGATTCCATTGTTTACATAAGTAAGGAAAACAGGTTACTAATATTTGTTAAAAGCCAAGATGCAAAAGAAGAGCAGAGTGGTCCAAAAATCAGAACGCGCGCACACACACACTCGTCTCAATCCATAAAACTATAATAGCCCTGAAACAGCATCCCTTCAATTTGCCCTGTTGTGCTATATTTCTGCAGCACAAAGATCATTAAAACCACTACCGGGAGAGGCCTCTGCAAAATCTAAACATTACAGGCCACACTAAGGGTGGAGCTTCAGAACTTCCCGAGTCTTAAATCAGACCCTTAATAACTCTGTAGAGCTTTGTGTGTGTATCAAACACGGTACCAGAACTAAGTGCCTTGTAATGAGATAGGCCCAGATCTGTATTACAGTGAAGGATAATGTGGGCTAATGGCTTTTGCTGCAGCGCAATGTGTGAGATTTAAATTGGCTAAAGTGAAGTGTAAGAGCGATATTTGCTAGAATGCAGTCATCTGAGGCATGTTCTCTTGGATAGCCCTAGGGAAGAAACACTGCTGAAAGGACGTTCTGGAAACCGTCAAGGAGACTGTGTGATAACTGCAGTCTGTTCTAAAAAAACAGCTTCTGTGGGTACAGTGGAAAGAACAAACTTGCTGTGTGCCAGAATTCTGGTAGTGCTCGTTTGTATGGCTAATTTACAGAAAAGTGCTGAAAGGAAGATGTCTGAAGAATTCTACAGTGGGCCTGCTCTATTAGCAATGGGATGGCAGATTGAGCTGCTGAATTAAAAAGAAAATGTAAAATAAACACATTATGCAGCTTTATAGAGGTATGTTAAAGGAATTTGAAGCAATGCAGCAAATGCAAAGAAACAAATTTGGTGTCAAGTATCAGAGGGGTAGCCATGTTAGTCTGGATCTGTAAAAGCAGCAAAGAGTCTTGTGGCACCTTATAGACTAACAGACGTTTGGGAGCATGAGCTTTCGTGGGTGAAAGCATCCGACTAAGTGGGTATTCACCCACGAAAGCTCATGCTCCCAAACGTCTGTTAGTCTATAAGGTGCCACAAGACTCTTTGCTGCTTAAACAAATTTGGATTAATAACACATTCACAAATGTGATATGTGTATACACACACACACATCCTTCATATACATGAACACACGTGCATACATGGATAGATATAGCATAAATATTTCTAGTGCAGATCTTGCGATAATCTACAGGCGTGTAACTTGGGAGATCATAAGAGTATTGCAAAAAGCTAGAGATCACTTTAGAAAGTTTCATTAAAAAATGCATTTGATCTCCTTAATATTCCTGCTATAAATGTAATAAATTCTGACAGCTCCTGGTCCAGCTGAACCTGAATTCGTATGGAAAGATGGCTGGTTGAAGCATCGTCACCTAGCCCTCCTTGTGGGTCTGAAGAATCCTCTGTACCATCCTTACCAGCAAGCAACACCTAACTTCACCTGTTTGCTACATTTTGGAATTGGAAAAAGGCCAGCAAATTCATCTGAAAATATATAGCTCAGTGGAAGGGCAATATTTCTCCATTAAAATCAAAGGTAGGACATGGGCCTAACTTTTTTCCCCCCCTTAAGTTGTCCCTGATGCAACATTTCCTTTCCTTTCTGGCCAAGTCACAGTAATGTAATTATATTTCAGTGAAAAAGTGAACCATATGCCTCATCATTTTAGAGTTGTGTGTCCATGTTATAAAATCTCAAGACTACCAAAAAAACCCAACCATCTGTTAATTTCAATTCATTGAGTTTTACCTGTCAGAAAACCAAAATGAAGTCCCCCTCCCGCTTTTTTTTTTTTTAAGGTCAGAAAAATCTGAAGTCTCAGTCAACCAGCAAGAACCAAGAAGTCTGTTAAAATTATACCAATCCAACCAGTAGCTACCTTAACAAAAAAAAAAAGCCTGTCAATAAGCAGCTGGGCAAATGTTCACAAAAAGCACTACTTTTTTTCATGTTTGTAAATGTCTTGTAAAATCATTAGTTAAAAAACAGAAACATCTCCTGGGAGGAACAAGCCTACATGTAATTATAAAAGGAACCCAAGTTGTTAAGGTTTTCTCCTGGACTCAGCCCTTAACTATACCACTTTTACTTGGTTCACTGGAGAAATAGATTGAGATCAGTCTGACTATAGAACAACTTACTTTCACTTCGGTTTCAGAGTTAATACTGCACTGCTCCTTCCTACATACCCAGCAGTGGCTTCTCACCTCTGTGCAGAACCCGAACATCACCCACCCTGCAGAGATTCCCAGAAAAAGGTACTATAGCCTGGAACTGGATTCCCTTTACTGCAGTCCCATGAGGGTTCTGGGGCCGCTGTTGCTGGAGGTGCCATATTGCCCAGAGGCTGCTGAAAATCATCACTACTGCAGAGGCACAGCGCTGTGCAGACGTCTCTGGTCTCCCTTGGCCCACCGAATTTCAGGGGCATGTTCAACCCCAGTGGAACAATACAAGAGGCTCTCCATGAGAGGGCTCCATGTCAACTTCCCATCCCCTCTCCATGGGTTTTACCATGGGAGTGGATGATCTGGGCCGACACAAGTAAAGGTGCCAGAATTGAGGCTGTAACGTTTTGCAACGTTCTTTGCAGATGATCAGTGCTATGTATATGTAAGTGCAAAGTATTTTACACAAACTAAAGACCAAAGCCACCATTGAGCCATAGGAAAGAAAAGGCATTGTTTAGAGGTAAGATTTTGCACTTATTTTTGTGCTTATGGAGAAAAATGTAGTTACAAATAGTAGATTACATTAAAGGAAATGAAAGGATAGCGATTAACTTTTAGAATGATAGAAACTCATTTTCTGGTTCATTAGTTTGTCCCATTTTTTCAGTACCGTTTTCCGAGTGAGGCGAGGTGGGGAGCAATAGATTCAATGTGAGGTGTGGCAGGGAGAGGTAGAGAAAGTGTTTCAAAAGCATCTAAGGGTATTGCTACACTGCAATTAGACACCCGTGGCTGGCCCATGCCGGCTGACTCAAGCTAATGGGCTGTTTAATTGGGGGCTTGGATGGTGAGGCGGGAGCACAGGGGACTCAGAATCCCACATCATTGAGGTGCTTTTGAAAATGTTACCCATAGGCTAGAGGAAAGCAGCATGCAGAATGAATGGCTCCTTACTCCTCCTTATCTACTGTTGGTCAGATTTTTAAAGGTATTTGAGTGCCTGAAGATGCAGACAGGCATCTGGGACTAGATTCACAAGGGAGACGTAGGCTCCTAACTGCCCCTTTAGGTGCCTAAGTCCCTCATTTAGATACTGCTGGCAATCACAAAATCACCACTCAGCTACTGCTAAAGTCCTGTGGCACCTACGTTTCCACTGGTAAATTTCCCTGGAACCTACATTATTGCTGCTGGGGGAACACAGGCACAGCCACCTAAGTCCTGACACCACCAAGTCTCTCAGCACCTAACTCAGGCCTAAACCCCAGTGGGATTCACAAACTAGGCATTCCTCTGCCGTAGGGCCTGATCCAGTAGACATGCTCAGAGCCCAACTAAGAGCCTGCAGAAGTGGAGAAGGTGGGGCCACCACAGCACCCCTTGCTCTTTCCCCAGAATCCAGTGGTTTGTGCACTCTTCAGGGACCTGGGAGATCAGGGTTGAAAACCCTGAGGTACATCAGGCCGAGTGGGGATTTGAACCCAATCTCCCACATGCTGGGTGACTGCTCAAGCTGTTGGGTATTAAGGGGCTGGAGGGAGGGTAGTGGCACCCCTGCTGTCACCATCTCCTCCTTCAGCTGTATTTTGTGGGGGGTCTGATCAGATAGGCACACTCTTAAGTGGCCTTTGAGCATACCTCCCAGATGGTTAAAGCACTCACCCGGGCCATGGGCAGGTTCATATCCCCACTGTGCCCAATATGGAGCAAGGATTTGAACGCAGGTTTCCCATATTGCAAGTCGATCCCTGAACCACTGGGGTGCAGGGTATTTGGGGGTGATGCTCTATCAATATCTCCTTTTGAAGCGGTTCCACTTTTTATAAAATATCTAATATTCACTCGGCCAAAGAGATGATGAGACTGACTCCAGAGTGAAGTTCAGAACAAGGGATGAATGTCAGAGGAAAACATCTTCCCCTAGCTATGCTCTTTTGAATATTAATCTCCAATTATTGCTGAGGGGATCACCTCCTAATGCAATCCCTTGACACGTCCGCTGCCTCCAAAGGAAAAATCTTATGATGTGTTCTAGCTGTGGCATCCTGCACACTGGCATGTGTGGGGGACATTTTCCATTTTTGAAAAGAGAAGGAAAAGGGCTTATAATGGCTTTAATTGCTTGATTTCTCAGGCCAGCAAACCTTTGTAATCAGAAATCACAAAAGGTACTTATGTATTTAATAGCACTCTGTGGAAACTGTGGACCAAATTCTGTGGTCATTGAGTAAGCAAACTCATAGTCTTCAGTGGGAGTTTTGCTCAACATAGGACTGCAGATTTTAGTCCATTCTTTTACAGATTTTTTCTCTTCATATAGGAGAGTAATTAGCTTAACTCCTTCAGAATTAAGGCTGCTTTGAAACCTTGTGCTGCAGAAATGTCTTAGATTTTTAGGGCAAAGCTAATTTAAACTTCACTAGCAGTACACTCCCTTAGGATACCCTAGGCAATATTGATTTTTCTTTGCAAACCCTCTCCTGTTAACTGTTGCCAAGTTTTGGGGTTATTTCATAATGTATTCACAATGTATATTTATGGAAAATATAACTCAAATCTGCACTGATTAAAATTTAATGTATTTAGTGCAGAATAAACCTGTGAATCATAGTCTATATAGTGACATAGATGCTGGAGCTGCCTTCTACAGACCTAGTTTCCAGAGTAGCTGGTACAGCAGGTTAATATGTTGTATTTGTAGAGAGTCCCTTAAATCCTAACTAAGGTACATCACAAAAGAAAACTGAATCAGTAATCTCAGTCTAGTCCCCAATGGCTACGTGTATGCATCCCAGAACTATTACACAATTAGCCATGATAGTCAAAGTCTCAGGGTTGCATGACTGGGATGTTAAGTCAGTATTAAGGTGCACTGGCAGTTATGTGGGAAAGTACACAACTGATCAGCATTGTGGAGACCTGGTGGGGTTCTCATTCAGCTTCTGGAGTATAATCCTGTACCTAGCCCATCTCATGGGAATATAGCATTTTCCCTCAAATCCCATGAAGGATTTGGCTTGAGAAATGCGTCAGACACCACAATAACACATACGTGTTCAGGGAACATAAAGAAATGCAGCTTGAGCAGCTGATCAACTTGTGGATGGTACCTACCCAGAACTCGAATAGTCAGTACAAACAGGTGTTCATTTAATAAAGAGGAAAATGAGATTAACATGAGTATGGCCTATAGACCCCAATAGCCAATATTTTATGTGTGAATATTTACTCTGATAGCCCATGCCACAGCCCTTCAAAAATGTATTGATATCTATGGCTTTCAGCACTTGCATGTCATTAGTGATCCCATAGATTCTAATTCTGTATCTTATTCAAGTTCATCTGGAAAAAATTGTGAGGAGAAAGAAGACTATATTGAACAGGGGCAAAATAAATCTTGCAGCAGCGGATGCTTGGACCCAACTCAGCCCTGAAACAAACAGCTGTTAAATGGAACATGCAACATTTAATTGAGGGCAGAATTGGGCCCTACGTATACATGTTAACAGGATGTTATGGGACAAGGTAATCCAAGTAAGAGAAGTCTTGATTCTATGCCTCTTCTATTATCCTTTGGCCCAGTTAATAGCAGTTGACTCTGATCCAGCCTCTGGCTAATCGAGCAACATCACCACCTTCTCCACCACTAGCTATTTATCCACTAATCTTGTATACTGCAGAAATCCCCTGGCAGAAAACAACCTTTTAAGTCAGAGACTAATGTCACTTTTACTCACTGACATTAGTTCTTTGATTAGATGTACCAGGTTAACTCAATTTAAATAGTCTAAAACTGTGGCTGAAATGTTCAAACCAGGATGCCTAAATTCAGCCACCTACATACATTTGCAGAGAATCTGCAGCACCTCTGAAAATCAAGTCACTCTTATTTAGGTGCCTGAATATAGATTTAGATGCATAACTTTAGACACTCATGTTTGGTGGGGAAAAATTGGCCTTTGACCATTGTTTTTAACTAACGTGGATTAGGTCACTTGTCATCAGAGTTCTTGTGGCTGTCACCTATGCCAGTCTCATTTGTCTAACACCCTTAATGCCCTTAAATAGGCATTTGCCTCATCTCCTCTCCGGTCATTTTCTTAGGAGCCTCTAAAGCCCATGTAATGGAGTGACTGGGTGCATGAAGTCATTGGATGGGTATATTTTTTCTTATACAACATCTGGGTGTGTGCATGTATGCGTGCATGTGAGAGAGAGAGAGAGAGAGAGACACCAAACCATCACTCCTGCTTTTCTGATTTTATCTATTATAGCAAAAAGCCCACATGTCTTTTCCCTCCCTGTTTTTCTTTTGATCTCTCAGTATCTGAACTTATTCTCTGTCTTGGACACTGTACCTCATCTCAGCAATGTACAGGGTTGAATGGCTTCCTATTTTCTAGAACTTCTGTTTTTTCTCTGCTGTATACAAGATATGACCATTACTGGAATTATGCTATGGCCCACCACAACTAAGCTCTGGGTACTTCTCATAATGGGAGGTCAAACTAAATGAAAGTAGGAGCCCAACTAGTTCACACAGCTGAATTTCAGCATTGGATATGACATGGCCAAGGGGAAAATATTGGATTTATTTTTATGAGTTAGTCATAACCCTACTGCCCTTAAGAGGTACTGTGAGAAGTGAATCCATTCATGAGGCCAACAAGGTCACTTTTAACTTGTAAAAATAAATCCAATATTTTTCACAATATCTTATTAGATTTGTACAATGCAGACAACCATGGGTGGTTTGTTTTGTAAAATGTCACTTTGCACAGCTGCCTATATAACTTTCTAGCATGATCCTCATCACCTTCATTGTGTCTCAGCTCCTCAGTTGTTTGTGAGGCGCTATCTGATCTTCTCTTACCTACCTTTGGTTAATGCTTTGAGATCCTTGGATGAAAATGGTGAATTATTTACAGTTTTATATACATCCCTCACTCCAAATCGTCTCTCCCATCATTCTTCCTCTTTTCTTAATCTCTCCTAGTGTATGGTCTTCAATTGTTACACAGGATTATCTTTTTAGAGCTCATCTCAGTGCCCACTGATAGCTGAACCATAATTAAGGGCCAAATTCCAAGCCTCGCATGTAACCTAAATAACTAGCCTACACACTGGTAAGCTCTGCACAGATCAGGGGCTTCCTGAAGGCTTCAGGAGGGAGGAAGAACTGACAAATGGAGTGGAATAGTTGCAAATCCATTGGCCCCACTCCTAGTCTACTGTCCCCATCCATGTGGAATCCTATCATCTCAGGCAGTGGAACTTCATAAGGCCCAGGTATCTACCTGGATCTGGGGGCAGTATCTGCCCCAGAGATAACAAAGGACCATTATAAGGCTGTTTTTAATTTTGCAGTTTATCACAATTTAAAAATAAGCTAGGCTAATGCTATGGGAGAAGGAGGAGGAACGGAAAGACATTACTTAGAAGGTAGGTGAGAACATGTCCATGGCAAGTTGTAAAACAAAGGAGGGCAGTTTTAATACGGATTATGATTTAAATGGGAGGTGATAGCAGCCTGGGGATGATGTGGTCCCACTTTTGTGTTTTTACAAGAAGGTGGGCAGCAGCATTCTGTATACTTTAGAGTCTGAACTTCCGGGACTTGTGAGCTTTTTTAATTTAGGAGCCATAAAGGTTTACAGTGGTGTTTTGGGGATAAATTTTGCAGTAGACAAAGCAAAAGGAGACGAGACAGTGGCAACAATGGTGGAACATTATAGAACTGGTGAAAGGCAGATTTAGAGAGACACCGCTATGAGAGGTCAAGGGAGAAGGTATTGTGTTAAGGAGGACACCAGCATACTGCAAGTAGAAGGTATGACTCAAGGAGGGAGATAGGCTAAAGTATTTAGATATAGCAGGACAACTTCCTAGCAGTTTCATTCAAACCTGTTGGCCAAATCCTGCTCTCAAGTGCATAAGGAGTTCCCATTTCCTCCAAAAGGCCATGCACTTTTGAAGGCCAGAATTTGACCCTTAACAAAAATTTTAAAAAGGCACTGTAGACGGGCTGACTCACCCCTGCGGCGCCTCCTGCTGGTGACTCCGGGAATTAGCTCAGTCCAGTGTTCGGAGCACCCTCTGCAGGCTGGTGATCCACTATCCTCAGGCCCCCCCATGTCCCTCCCTGGACCCGGTGCCCTTTTATTGGGGGTGCTGCCCCCTGGCAGTAACCCCTTTCTCTCTGGGTTTCTTCTCCTTGGGGAACCCCCACCCTCTAGCCCCACCTTGCCTCAGTATTGGCTACTGCCAGTCATTGTCTAGCCCCACACCCTGGGGCAGACTGCAGTATCAGCCTACTCATCACAGGCAAAGGGGTTTGGACCTGCTGCCTTGGCCTACCCCTGGGCTGCCCTCTGCAACCCCTAGTACCTGTTAGCCCTCTGCTAGGCCGCAGCCTGGGGCTTCCAGGCTGGAGCTCCCCAGCTCCTCAGCCTTTCCCCAGCCCTGCTTCACCCTAGGTACCTTGCCTATAGCCCCTGCAGCCAGGCCCTTCTTCCTCTTCAGGCAGAGGAAGACTGTCTGGGCTTCTGGCCTCCAGCCTTTTATAGGGGCCAGCTGTGGCCTGATTGGGGTGTGGCTTCACCTGCAGCCACTTTCTCACTCAGCCCAGCCTTGAGAGCAGCCGTTCTCAAGCCCTGCCAGGTCACTTTTAAACCCCTCACAGCAGGAGCAGGGTTTCACCCTGCTATAGGCACCTTCATTTATCGTGGATTATTAGCCCTCTTCATACATCATTGTAGTATGCAGAATAAATTCCCAGCCCAAGAATAAGAAACCCACCAAATCAACTGAAAAAGAGGGGCTTATGCCAATTACATTTTATTGCTTTCCCCCACCCCGCCACCATAAAAAACAACAACCTGTAAAGGGATGTTGGTAAACCTGCTAACAATTCCCTTTAGTACCTGTTAGCTTCTTCAGTCAAGCAGTATTTAAAGTTTCTGAAAGCCAGGAAAGAAACTTCTTGTTTCTCTTCATATTAACATTCCACAAAAGGTAGCATGAGAAAATCAAGCTCTGTTGTAGTTAAAGGAACTAAAAAAGAAAATCTTCAATATATGGCTTGATTCTCTTCTAATTTATCCTAGTTATCACCCATGTAGCAAACATTATCTTTAGGGTAATGACCCCTGATTTACACCAGTGAACATGAGAACAGAATTTGGCCCTCAGTGTGCCATGATTCAAAACCCTGCAAGTCTATTTTATGCCCACATTTTACAGTGCATTTCTTTCTGATAATGATTTTCACTCACTAGTGTAATTGACTACACAAGATGCAGGACAACAAAGAATCCGCACCCATGTATTTTTAATTGGAAACAGGATGGGCAATTCCAAGCTATCACTGATGCGCATTGATACATATTCCTTTTGAAAATGGCATAGCCACAACTTTATGTTTTCAAAGCTTCAGCTCACCATTTGAGTAGCAGCTTCTGACCATACAGTGCAATTTAAAATCTTGGCATTTGGCTTTCAATAATTCCCTGTTAGATTACTGTCTGTGGAAGAGTATATAACACAACTGCTACAAATGCTGGGAGCAAAATCTTCAATAACAACTTAGCGCTTATGATAACTTTCCCAATTTCCTGCATCTACACCACCTATCTCTTTACTCAGGTCTGTAGCAGCTTGTTTCTTTATTGAACATCTGCCTTGGGATCCACTGTCACAAAAAGTAATAAACACATCAATCCAAAAGAAAGAGTATTGCATGGTCCAAAACTACTTACCAATCAAATTGGCAGCTGGCAGCGTGAAACTAAAGAGATAAAACTCAGAGGTGCATTTTATATGGAGTATTTCTAATGATATTACACACCTGCTGCCATTTTGCACACCTAACTGCCTGAGCGCTCCTAATAAGTTAATTATACTTTCTAGCACCAATTATAGATTTTAACCTTTGTTGAAATATCAAGCAATGGGATTAATTTGTAAATCTGCTATCTTGCTGATATTTGACAGCTATTGCTTTGATTTTCCGTGCTACAAAATATGGATGGACTGTCTTGGGAGAAAGCACTCTTTAACTAAATGAAAAAAAAACACAATAAAAAATGCCTTGTAGCTTATTACCCATAGACCCCACAACATGCAACTGTGACTGTAATTATAGTTGTTCTAGTTTCCTCTGCAGGTTTTCATCAAACAAAGAAACAAAAGATACTTGAAAGGAAAAACAAAAGCAATTTGTGCTCTCCAGTTATCAGAATATAAATATCCACAGATCACTTGCATAGAGAGTTGATCAGCTCTAATCTTTCACCAGTGTTCCTTGTGTATTATAAATTTCATTTACTTCAGATAGGGGTAGTTTGTCAGTTCATATCCAGCTGTAAATTAGAGCAGTTTTGTCTTTTGGAGGAAAATTCCACTTTTGAAATGTGTCTCCTTGACTTTGTATAAATTAGCAGCAGCAGATCCATGAAGCACATTTCAAGATAGAGCTGTCTATTGGCACCTTCACACAGATATAGATTATTCATTGATATTCAGCAGATTTTTAAAATAAAATGAAGTAGCAATTTAACTACTAAATCTTTGTACAAATACTAGGAATATTAATTTGCATAATACTATAATTGACAAGCCATTAGTTCTTCTTGGTACAAGATTATACACCTAAGCTAACTTTTTTTAATCATCACATTGTGTGTGTTTAGAAAGAAAAACTATTATTTAAACCAAAATTTTCCTTTAGAGTGTATCGTGTCAATTTTTTTTTTTTGCTAGACCCAACCTTCTCTCAGAAGATTAGCATATGAAGGGCTCAATCCTGTAAGGGACAAAAGACTCTGGTCCCAATTCTGCACAGCACTTAAATACATGCATTGAAGTCAATTCGATGGTTCATCCTCTTAAAGCGTGTGCCCATGTGCTTTGCTGGGTCAGATCAAAGCGCTCAGCAACTGGCACAATGAT
Organism: Mauremys mutica; assembly: GCF_020497125.1. Classification (NCBI taxonomy): domain Eukaryota; kingdom Metazoa; phylum Chordata; order Testudines; family Geoemydidae; genus Mauremys; species Mauremys mutica. The sequence goes on from NC_059085.1 coordinate 16,966,912, forward strand.
GCACAAAATGTTGGACTGACCATTATAAGCAAAATTACCTTAACATTGTGCGTCTATTGAGGGTAACTCTCAGAAACTGTAATACTTACATAGGTGTTGTATAACTTGTCATCCATAGATCTCAAAGCACTTTACAAAGGAGGTCAGTATCATTACCTCCCATTTACAGGAGGGGAAAAAGGAACCCCAGGGAAGCAAAGTGACTTTCCTAAGGTTACGCAGCAGGCCAATGGCAGAGCTGGGATTCGGAACCCAGGTCTCCTGACGCCCATTGCAGTGTTCTATCCACTAGGCAACATGGTCTCCCTTGTTCCTGTAGCTGGTGTCTCCCCCCTCTGCATGTGGCAGTTATCCTGTTTTCAGATGTGTTCAGCACAACAGAGTCCTGATCTTAATTGGAGCCTTTGGCTTCCAATGAAATATAGATATTCAAGTAATAGTAGTAATGGGCAGGGGGAGAAAATGGCTAACATAAATCAGGTCAGGGGAGCTTAAGTACACATTGTTGGATAGGAATGGTTGTTTTTACAGGGCTGGTCAGTTCACTTCTTGTAGATACCATGGCAGAAGTGGGTTTGTTTAAGATGGAGACAAGGACGGGGGTTGACAGATTGGTTCTGGGAAGGCATTCCAGGCATAAGGGGAGAAGGCCTAGAGATGTTTGTGAGGAATAAAGCAGCACCTTAGACACAGCATAGTTTAACCATACTTTAAATGGCTCTTGGGCATAGGTGTCTAAGAAGCAGCAGCATTACACCTTCCGAAAACTTTTCCCCCCAAATTTATTACAAAGCCAACCACTTACAATAGCCACTAGATTAATAAACAACATATAAGGACAAGAATTTACCAGGTGCGTGTACACTGAAATTATTATTGCTAATTAATGGTGAAAATAATTGGGCCCACACCACTCATAAGTACCCATAAATTCTTCTGTTATGAGCGGCAGTGAACTTTGGCCTCTGCTGTTCTCTACAATGTTTGAGGGACTCTTCTCCTCTGTTGCTTATCACATTCTTTCTAAAACTGTACGCAGGGCCGGTTGTGTGAGCAAAGTGGGACTGCAGTGCAGTACTTAATTTCAGAGAACATTACTCACTGGTAGGCAGGCAAAATGACTTCACTGCGTGGTTATCTGCCCTCCTAATGCAGAAAAGGTCTCAAACCCTTTCCCCGTATGACTTTCCCATGCTTAAGTACATGAGTTTCCTGAGCTATGGTGTTGGGTTGCTTTTTAGCACTGTGCATGGCACAAAGATTTATGTTGCTCCATATGACCATACCAATCATCCATCACTATTAGTTACAATAAAATCTCTCTCCTTTTTTTAAAAGCCCTTTGAGTTAGATTCCATTATGAAGTTCACACATCACAGATGGTCACGTGCTTATTCAATACAGGAGTGATTGCCTAATCTTGGAATTGGAATAGAGAGAGGGCAACATTTTCAAAAGCACCTTTGTGATTTAGGCTCCTAAATCTCATTGAAAGTCATCAATGAAAGTCAATGAGATTTAAGTTCCTAAGTCACTGAGAAACTTTTGAATATTTTCCCCAGGTTGGACCTTTGACCCACTAAGATGATGACAACCTTGAACGCTGAAGGAAAATGGGGGCAGATATAGGCAGGAGGGAGATTAGTGAGCAAAAAAACATATCTGAGCACAATGATTGTTAAAAATCAAATTTATCAAATTCATCCACTATAGTTAATGGAGTTACACTAAGGCTGAACATGATTGAAATCATTATGTCTTCAGGATGTAACCAGTGTGGTTCTCTCTCTTCTTTCATCCTTAAAATTTACTTTCAAGATGTTTCAAGTAGATAAAGAGATTATTTAACTTCTATTCACAAGGACACAGTTACATTTGAACCATGCAAAATACTCCCATGAAGGATTCCATTGTTATATCTCCTTATCCTCGGCTCCATCCCATCACACATTAATTTGAACTCTATTACTTCTGTTTAAAACTAAACGATAAAGCCATAGGTATATCCAGGTTCACAAATAAGCCAGGCCCACAAAAATCATGAGGTTTATTTATGTGATCTTTTTATTTCCTGCTAGCATTTGAACTTTATGGATGCATTTTGGTGGCATTTCCAAGCTTTTTATTGCAACCATGAGGCCTAGATACTTCCTGTCCCTGAAAACGGAAAGAATCTTCTCACATAATCACTTGTCTCCAGGAACTGTGGCTTTAAGTGAGAACTGGAGCTGAAAGTAGACAACATAACTGATGTGACAAGTACCTCCCTACTGCTTTAGATTAAAACCCTGATTTCGGGCCACATACTAATCCAGAATGAGCGGGAGTTCTCCCCAAGTCAGAATGTTCAGTCAGATCTTCCCCTTCAGGGATCAAGAATTTGGGCCGGTGTGGTGAGAAAAGAGAACAAGGCCAGGAAACTAATGCATCCCATGAACTACCAGGAAATCTCCATAGACCTGTTCGGATCCAGGCCCATCCTAGTGCTGCAGGCCTGCAGTATGTACAGTATGTACCTAGGACAAGGGTGCCCTCATCTTTGATTGGATCTCCTGGGCACTACTGCAGTATCAATAATAAATAACAACAGTAGATCTCTGCCCCTCACCTCTAACTGCCTGGCTGCATCACTTTGGAATAGTGCTGCTGGTCTGTAGCCATGTGAGGCGGGTGGTAGGGCACCTGTACTGAAGCAGAACAGAGGGATAGGGTTGGGCCTGGGAAGGGCTGTTCCTGTGTGCAGCAGGGATGGAAGTGGAGCAAAGGAAAAGGAATCCAGCAGTGTCCCTGCCTGTTTGGAATGAGGGGGCAATCGGTGCCTGGTGGTGGAGAGCAGGAGGGTGGCAATGGAATAGGGTTTGTACGTGCATGGGGGGAGGGAGGGGAAGAGGCATAAGCTGCCACCATACGGTTAAGGAGAGGCATAAAGCATGTAATACCTGATCAGCAAACAGCGAGGACATTCAGGGACTTCTTAGTGAAAAGGGGAACCTAACCAAAGCAAAGTCGTTTAAAGGCATTTCTTCTTGAAAAGAATTTTTTTTTAAAACTCCAGGAGGATTGTTACTGAGGGTGTTTGCTATGAGCTCAGCAATAGCTGATGTCTTTCAGAGCAACCTATTCAGGGATATGCTTGCATATAATGTCCTTACAGGATCAGACTATTAATCTAGTTATCATCAATTATTTTATAAATTAGAGTCATCTATTTAATCCAGTATCCTCCTGCTCTTGAAGGTAATGCTCCCCTCCACCACCACCAAAACTGCACTTTTGTGGTGTGGGAAAATCCCTTCCTGACTTCCACAGCTGTGTGCCCTGAAGCATAAGATTTGATTACCTGTATATCATTAGTTTTCAGAGTTATACATGTTGTTTATGGTAAGGAAATAAGCCCCACGACGCACACTCTTTTAAAAAAATCCAGACATTTTTTGTCTTACTGTATTGTGATCCATTCTTAGAGACCCCCTCTATCATAAGCCCAGCTATTGTAATCAATGGGTATTTCAGCAGAGCTGCATTTAAGTTGGGTATTTAGAGTCCTCTGGCTCACTTGAATCACTGTTTGCTTTTGAAGAAATCAAACCCCTAATCTTTCTCTTGCACAGCACCCTAAAAATCACATATTTTAGTACAGGCAGTAAAGAATCCTGTGGCACCTTATAGACTAACAGACGTTTTGGAGCACGAGCTTTCGTGGGTGAATACCCACTTCGTCGGATGCAAGTAGTGGAAATTTCCAGGGGCAGGTATATATAAGCAAGCAAGAAGCAAGCTAGAGATAACGAGGTTAGTTCAGTCAGGGAGGATGAGGCCCTGTTCTAGCAGTTGAGGTGTGAAAACCAAGGGAGGAGAAACTGCTTTTGTAGTTGTCAAGCCATTCACAGTCTTGGTTTAATCCTGAGCTGATGGTATCAAATTTGCAGATGAACTGAAGCTCAGCAGTTTCTCTTTGAAGTCTGGTCCTGAAGTTTTTTTTGCTGCTTTTAGTACTGTACGGGTCAAATCCTGAGGAGAGTATTTCGCCCTGTTTAAAGGTTTAAACATATATTAGGGAATGCTGTGTTTTCTATGATAAAATGATAAATGACCTGACTTAAATGACCAAAGGGCATCTACTTTCCTTCTACTCTATTTAAAAGGTTTCTGTGAACATTTTACAAGCCTTATTGTGCGGATTGCGACTGTCTAATAGCAAAAGGAAACAATAGCCTCTGATGTCCACAAAGGCAGGGCTCACCACACAGGTGCCGTGTTGTACAACACCACTCTATCTTGTCATTCAGAACTGCTCCCTGAACAAATTGCCTGTCATATTTAAAGATAAAATCTGACAGTGTCACAGCTGACAAGTAGTCCTCAACCCTGACATACTACATGGAGCTGAATTTTGCTAGATTCACTGTAGATGGATTTGTCTTTAGAGATTCACAGCAAAGCCACCTGCTGGCAGAGCAGCAAAAATTATCTCACAACATTGCTACTAAGTGTCAGACATTATTAAGCGGTTGCTACAAAATAAAAATGTTCCAAGTGTTGGGTTTTTTGGTTGGTTGTTTACCCCACAGAAATTGGTTTTTTACATATTGTACTTCTCTGTAAAATAATGATGTGCTTCTAAATTTTAAAAAAATGGCAGCATTGCATTTCAGGAGCTATATTTTCATTACTTCTTAATACTGAACCATACTGCTGCTGTATTGTTTTAATCCCTTGAGGTTTTGAAAGGAAAATACAGTAAATAAGAACTAAATAGTAATTACATAGCAGTTTTAGTAATTATAAATATATGGCTCTAGTGGCTGCCTTTAAAAGCTTCTGGGTTTTGCTTTAGATAAACGGATATGGTTACTTCGGGACCTGCAGTATCCCTTATGGGAATACGTTGGGAATACCAAACTAATGTTATTTAACTGTTGAACGTGACTGAAAAGTTCTTATGGGGGAGGGAGCCATTGCATAGTAATGTGAAAACCACACTGCACGATTGTCTTTTAAATAAACTCCTTGCTTTTTGCAAAATGGCCATATTTACCCCGTCTCTCACAATAGCATTTGCAAGATTTGCTAGCGCATCTCGTTGTAGCCACTTACGTCTTTAGGAATAAATTAGATCACTGTACTTTCAACTATCCCCTTGTTCATGGACATACCAAGTTTTATCTGTACAAATGGAGGCCTCAGGGACTCTGTTCTCCTCTTTATGTTCTTTAGTCATGAATGCCGAGCTGTAGGCTTGCTTTGAGGGGAAAATAAGGCCTAAAATATTAAGTGCAGCTCAACACATCACATTTCATCAAATCACCCTGCACAGACTCGCTTGATGTTGAAATGTCTTTTCCTACATATCCCAGGTCTAGCGATGGGCCAGTATAAATGGAACCGCACCACAACAAGGCAAAAGTGACCGTGCGTAGATCTGCACTCTTACGGACAGCCCTGTTCCCAACTCTGGAACTTTTTGTGTTGTACATGGTTAGCTCCCCAAGTACATTTTGAATGTCTGACATTTGAGGAAATCCTTGGCCACGGGGGGAAATGGACGAGAATACTTTCATAAAATCAAGAATTTTTCCAGAGAGTATGTTTTGGGACCAGCCAAAATAGAGGATAGGGGCTGGTGCATCAGTGTAGCCCATCAGCCTTGTGAGACAACTGTCTTTGTAAACACTAAACACTCAGAGTCAAATTGTGTCTTTGCTCCTTGAAGGAACAGGGGCAGGTGATGCAGCACTGCAGTGCCTGAGGAGTGATGCTCAGACACATGTGGCCAAAGCACTATGAACGTGTGTGTGTGGGGGGGTGGTAAATGGGGGGTGAGAGCAGGGCTCTTTACACCTGCTGCAGAAATAGGAAGCGTGCAGTCTCCCAATGCCTACCTCTGGGTGGTAGCAGGCATGCAGGGGTGGGATCCTAACCACATCCTCTGAGGGCCATGTGGTGCCTCTTGGCAAGTTAGCCAGCCTCCCTCTTGTGCTCAGGCAGTGCTAGTGGTAGGTGTCTGGCCCATTCATATGTCGGTCTCCTGGGGCGATGAACACCTCCCTTTGCCTGTCTTCTGAACTTGGATATGCAAGATGGATGATGTATTTTAATTAAGTCAATACTGGAAGCTGGACAGGAGTGAAATCTACTGTGAGTAAGTCTTCAAGGGAAACAGGGAGCCAATAGAACTGTGGAATTACAAAGCTGAGAACAAAGCATCAGAGGCAGCCACATTCTCACTCATTCACCGGGAGTCATTTGTGCAGGTTCCAACTTATTTAAAGAGAAGTTGGGCTGTGATTTTAAGACTAGTCCAAATTCTGGGTTCGCCTAACCCTCACACAACTCCTATAACTTCAGAGAGAAGGTTAACTCAGGCCAGAATTTGATCTAATGTGTGTAAATTTTAAAATATCTATAATTATCTCTGTAACAAAGCTTTCCAATAGCATGAACAAATCTCCTTGACATTTCTGTACTAACAAATTCTCTAAATACAGTATTAGCCTATGTTTTCTATGGAATATGACTTTGTCTTAGGAATAGTGTTGGTAAAGGGTGTAATTACTGCTCTCTTCCACAGCAACAAATGTTATTTAAGGGTAGATCCTCTCACAATGTCTCTTAGAGGCACTTTTCCCAAGAGAAAACCAATCTATTATGGAGGAAACTGTTTTGACCCCATTAGCTGAGCAGATGCGTATTTGAACTACAGACCTCTAAGCACAGGCAAACCATTCTCAATTCAAGACAAGCCAGGGCAACCATATGGAAGGGGTGCAATGTCTGACGTTCCCGAGATCTGCATTGTGCACCATGTGGGCAATTGCTGAATGCTCACTATGTGAGACAACTGGGAAACTAATATGTGACAAAGGAGTCTGAAAGAAGAGCGAATATTAGAGTACACAGAGGAATAAAAATTCCTGAAAAAATGTGTTACTTTGGAAATATACCTTGTTAAAGGAATCAGTATTGGGAAGAGACTCTGTGTGATTTATGCCCTACACATCACCACGCACTCTAAGATTAGTGTGTAAATATATAGATATACAAGATCGTATATGTTTTAGTATATAAACAGCTCTATTCCTATCTTTGTTCATGCATATTTGATTCCATCCCGTGGTGTGGACTGGAAGCTGCATAAGTAACCTTTAAGAGTGGAAATGTCACAACTTTAGTTAGAGAGACAAGAGAGAGAGTCCAATCTTTTATTGGACCATCTTCACCCAACCTGTCTCGCTGGTATCCTGGGACCGACATGGCTACAATTACACTGCATATAACTTTAGTTAGTTAGTTAATTGTGGTCTTCATTCTAATAATAGGGCTGTTGCACCACGAACTTTCACAACATTGATTTTTTTCTCCTACCAGCTGGGAGCTCTGCTGAAAGAACAATAGATTTAATAATATCAACAAAGCAAAGAAACCAAGAAAGAATGAGCTCTTGAAAATAAGTAGGTCAAGCCACAATCAATTTCCAGATTTAAAATTATGTTTTTAAAATGTATGTTTAATACCAGTTCCTGTTCTATGTTTAGCAAGTCGAAGCATGTAAGGTTCCAAGTTCTTGAATGACTGCTTTATCTGGTAGCCCAGAGTTAAGCCCCGGAGGTTAAGCAATAAAAGCGAAACAAAAATAACTTAACAGTTTTTGCAGCTAGTTGAACCCAGCAACAGCTCCTTAAACAGCTTTTACCTTGCTAGGGTTTGAAATGCTCATAAAGCTACAAGATGCATTTAAAAGCTATGAATTTGCTAAGTAGGATTTCATTTCCCCTTCTTATTAGAGGTCATTAAATTTATTAGACATTACTAAAATCCTTGTAAACAGAAAATATGAAGGCTTATAAAATGTGCTCTCTATTTTCAGCCTAATAATTAAGATGCAGCTAGGAACAGGCTAATAACAGAGCCCTAATTTATGAGATGCCATTAGATCCAAAATCTCAGGAGTATGTATTATACAGTGAATTGAATACAATGCCTACTGAACCACAGTGATTAACCATAGCACTATATAGAAATATAAACACATTATACAAAGGATGTGAGAGAGTTCAGAGTGAAGCAATGCATAGACATTACCTCTAACAGCCTATATTTTCTATTGGATACAAACTCTTAAATCAAATTCACTACTCACAGAAAAGGCAACTATCCAGACTGCTATAGTAGGTCCAAATTTTCATATACTTTTCCTGTTTCTTTGCATCTGTATGACAAGCCCATGTATTTCTTTGGCTTTGTGCTGCTGTTTCTTTAATCCAAATGATCTTTAAAGAAAAGCAGCAATCTAATAAAAATATTTAATAAAAATGCGCTGTCATGAACCTGTGACAGCAAAATGCAGACATGGTGGTGGACAGACATGACGCACACATGCAGCATCAGGAATATAGCTTTAGACCTTCTGCTTCAGGAACACAAGCCTCACCACACTAGGTAAAGGAGAACTTCTATTAGCTGTAGTGGAGCTTGTATCCCTTGTGGGCCTGCTGCTCAGTTGAGCAAAAGTGGTGGGTGATAAGGGCCTTATTATGAAAGGAGGAGCATTAGTCTCTCCTTCTTGGATGATTTTGGTTATCGCAGGGCAAACTTTCTGTACTGAGGGTAGAGATAAATTAAAATCTGAATGCCATGTGAGATACTTAACCAGTCACTAGTAACACATACAGTGCACAGTGGCATTCATAGCAGGAGTCTGCAATCTCAATAAGGAATGAGTGACGTGTTTTCTCTGGTTTTCCCATTTCATTGAATGAACGGAAGCCGGGGAACTCCTATACCGGGTGTAACGAGATTCTGGAATTAACATTGCACATCTAAGACCTAGACAAGTGACTTCTTGACTGTAAATACTTAGGGCCAAATTGTGCCATTTGGGACTGGTCTGCATGGGAGCTGTGTGAAGCTATTACATGCCAGGAGGTAGCTCAGGGAGCATGCCTCAAAGAAGGCACAGTCCTTTCCTGGGCAGATCAGAACACTGTAAAGGGGGGAGATGCACAGTTTGTTCTATCCAATATACCAGTATAGACTGAGGCAGAAAGGCCCTAAACCAGGGGTGGGCAAACTTTTTGGGGCGAGGGCCACATCTGGGTGAGGAAATTGTATGCAGGGCCGGGGCAGGGGGGGTGGAGTGCGGGATGTGGAGGAAGGGGCTCAGGACAAGGGATTGGGGCAGAGAAGGGGTGCAGAGTGTAAGAGGGGGCTCAGGGAAGGGGGTTGGGGTACAGGAGGGGTACGGAGTGCAGGATGGGGCTCAGGGCAGGGAGTTGGGGTGCATGGGGTGCAGGGTGCAGCAGGGAGCTCAGGGCAGGTGGTTGGAATGCACAGGAGTGCAGAAAGGGGCTCAGGGCAGGGAGTTGGGTGCAGGAGGGGTGCGAGGTACAGGCAGAGGGCTTAGGGCAGGAAGTTGGGGGGCGGGGGGCAGGAGGGGTTTGAGCTCCAGCCCGGTGCCGCTTACCTAAAGTGGCTCCGGGGTGGCAGTGGCGCACACCAGGGCCAGGGCAGGCTCCCTGCATGCCTGCCCTGTCCCCACACCACTCCAGGAAGTGCTGCGGCCCCTGGGTGGGGAGGGGGGCAGAGGGCTCTGCATGCGCACATGGAGCCCTTTGCCTCCCCGCCTGGGGGCTGCTTCTGAGAGCAGCGCCAGGCCCGCAGCACCACCAGGGGTAATCCCGCGGGCCGGATCCAAAGCCCTGAAGGGCCGGATCCGGCCCGCGGGCCATAGTTTGCCCAGCCCTGCCCTAAACTTTTCCCTGCCCCATTCAGGGCAATGTACTCCCTTGAGGCACACAGATGGAGCAGTCCCTGCTTCTCCTGAGTGCATGGACTGTTACTGTCAGGGCCGGCTCCAGACCCCAGCGCGCCAAGCGCGCGCTTGGGGCAGCATTTTGCCAGCCGGGTGGCAGGCGGCTCCGGCGGACCTTCCGCAGTCATGCCTGCGGGAGGTCCACTGGAGCCGCGGGACCAGCGCGCCCTCCGCAGGCACGTCTGCAAGAGGTCCCCCGGAGCCGCGGGACCGGCGACCGGCAGCGCACCCCCTGTGGCATGCCGCCCTGCTTGGGGCGGCCAAATTCCTAGAGCCGCCCCTGGTTACTGTCCTTGGCACTTGAGCTGGGGATGGCGAGGAACAAGCTCCTTGCATCCAAATCCTTTTCCCTTGTTCGCAGTTCACACTAGCTCCTTTATGAAGAGGTCAGTAATGTGATGTGTTTCACCATTGCTAGGTAAGACTACAAGGCAGGAAAGATAAGGGGGTTCTTGGTTTTGAGATAGAAAAGTTGGAACAGACTGAGGATATCTAGATGCCAAGCTAATTTGTCTTCATATTCCTGGGGGGATAGTATATGGAGCAACCATTTTGGAAGTTCTAAAAATAGTGCCACAGTACAGAAACAGCGTACCTGTTTCAAAAGCTTACAATCTAGGGAGGAACTCTGAGATTGTGTGTCCAGGAAAGATAATTATCCCTTTCAAACCTAGAAATCAGAGGTAAGACCATAACCTTCCACTGAAGGAAGCCTACAGTTACCCAGGGAAAGTTAGTGAGAAGCATTAACGGTAAGATTGCTATATCAGAAGAGCGACTTAAGAATTTACCTTGCTGTGTTACCTGCAATGTAATGAAAATTCAGCCCAATTTGCTGCAGCTACTGCAGCAAAGCAAATCTTTAAAATATCTTTAGTGTTATGTTACCTGCTTTAACTCATTCCTACCACCATTTGTCGGCACGATCAAACTCACCATGTCCATGTCCCAACAATAATAGTACTTTCTAGAGTACAAACAATAGGCACAGAGTGTTTCTTAAATGTCATTAATATGAACAAAGACACAATATGTACATTGATATACCACAATACATCTCATGGTGCTTTATAAACAGTCCTTAAAAGGAACACTAAAATCTAAAAAGTAAAAGTCTCATTGAGCTGGCTAGAAAACAAATGTCATTAGACCAGGCTAAAACACCCCAAACAATATCTAAATACTGGACCAAAACAAAAAATGGAGATCGTTCCAGAACGGAGTTGTTCCACAACTCAAGATTTAACATATAAAGGTTTTCTCTTATGCCTGTTTGAGGGGGCCACACAACAAATGCAGGGGTTGCCATTAAAATGGGTCATTTTACCTTAGTGCTGTCTTAGATAACTACAATGAATTCCTGTCCTAAGTACACAAAAACGTTGCAGTATCTAATATGCCACTATGTAGTAAATATTGGAAAGGACTGATTTTTTTTTTTTTTTTTTTTTTAGGGACAACCACTTTATGATCTTTTCATTAAGACAATGCTTTTCGATACAAAATTTTAGATTTTTCATGTTTTGTAATCTTGACTTATGGAGTAATGTTACTAGACTTAATAATAAAACAAGTGCGCAGGAAGGGGTACAGGAGAGGAGGAAAGAGATACTAGCAATGGAAGCTGTGTAGAATGTTTTGATAAATGTTTAGGTAATAAGTTAAATAGAAGTAAAAAAGTAGTGCCTTCAATACAGTGCTGCAGTACAGGCTATAAAAGAGGAGCCAGACCAAAGGTTCATAGAAAGCATTCTAACACGGTTCAGGCCAATACGTGTATATCTAGACAAACAACACCCATCCTGACCATATCTGGACCTTTTCTGACAAGTTACTGGCAATTGTATCCATATTGTACAGTTGTACCATAAAATGGAGAAGTGTTAACACAGTTAAGAAAGAGAGAGAGAGAGAGAGCTGGACTAAATTCCTCCTTTTATATTATCTGTGGAACAGTTTACTGATTCCAATGAATTGTAAAGGCACAACCCATTGAAGGCATTGGGACTGCATGCATGTCACAGAGGGTTTTATCTGAAGACAAAAGTTTAACCCAGGGTTAAAGTGACCTGCAGAATCTCTATCACAGGTGAGGATGCATCAGAAGGAAAGCACCCAGCTTCACTTTCAGATCCCAGTGTGATTTTTGGAGGGAAGGCAGTCCAATAAAACATCTTTTAAACTCATTTAACATGGAAATAGTTGAGACAACAGCCACAGAACTATAGACATGCCACGTCTCAGAGTTACATTTGAAATCAAAATGGCACTTTTAACTTGTGTGCCTGAGTGTCTCCATGTAAAGCATTCTGAGTTCTGAAGATGAAAAAAATGCTTAATGTGCTAGTATTATTAATCATTCACATTTTCACTGAAACTCTTGAGCAGAGGTCCTTGACAAAACTATTTCTTCCCATTCCACATATGCTTAATGGGTACAATGAAATGGGATAAATTTGAGGAAAAACCTTTGGAAACGTACAAGGGTCTGCATCTCATTAAAAAAATTTACATAGACATTTATTCTCCAAGTGAAACCAAGTTTCTTAGGGCACATTGGAGATAGCAAATGGAGTCTTAGTCATACACATTTAGTTTCAAAGTTATGTTACTACTCACAGAGAGAAATCAATGTATAGTATATTAAAAACAATCATTGCAGCCCTTTAAATGGTCAGATAGTTTAGCTTTGAATCCATTCGAGCTAATGGAGGCTTTAATGGCTTCTGACAGATTGTTCCATTGATCAAGGGATGTATGAAAAGCACTGCCTACCAAACTCCGCTTTGATTTTAAGAAAACTGAATGTTAATGATAAACAAAAGTATATTGTACACATTTTCATTGGAATAACTCTGTCTGACCTGTTCACAGAACCAGTGAAATAAAGGATAATTGGAATACTATACACCTGACTTTATTCTTTCATTCTGTAATCAAGCGGAGTAATCAGACCAAGATTGTTGGCATGGAGGCAAGTATTTGACGATATGAGAAAAAGAGCTAATTTGAGGGCAAAATTCTGACTTGTGCCACATACAATTGTAATGAAATCAATGGGGTCTCATAAGCCGTAAGTCAGGACAAAATTTTGTCTTTATGTGATATGAACGATGAGTGGTGTCTCCATGCCAATGAGAGATAAATCTTAGATGATGCAATTTATATTTGGTAGGACTTCAAGTCACATGTGAACTGCTCTTCTCCATACTAAACTGCTGGCACTTTGATGTAACAAGCTAATCAGGTATTTCTGTAGCCTTAACAAATACAGCCTCTGCAAGTGTATGCATTATTTTCTCTTATTTAATGAATGGCCTGAAATGTGCTGGCTTATTCTGAGAAGAAGAATGGGTATGTAAATTAAATTTTTATCTCAGTTTCAGTGGCAGAGTTTCCATTGCATTGCGCCAGGTCAATGGCATTACACCAGCATATCTGAGAGGAGAATTATGCCCATTGTTAGTCTCATAGCCTCGTCCATTTGCATTGTTTGTGGTGGATTTTTTATTCTTTTTTTGCCTTTTTTGTTTTTATTATGGCTTTTGAATCCCCAAATCTGTCCTACGCATTGCAGTAATCTTGCATGATCTGAAAGGTCATCTTGCTAAGTAAAACTAGTACATTACCAATTAAAATATCCACTATTTCATTATGATAATAAAGAGAACTGATTTGGATAGTTATGTGGCAGGCTACACATCCTTGAGATTTTCCATTTGGTAATTATTCATAGCATTCTTATTTACATTTTAGACATTCTCACTCTCTTGTAAAGCTCAGCGCGTAAGAATGGTGACTTTAAAATCTACTATACTGGTGTTAATGTTTTGCATTTACTTAAACTTTTAATGAGGGGAAGAACCTGCAGGATGAAATAGTTTCATAGGCCATAATGTGAATAAAGCATTATGAAATAATTTCTGATCTACATGGTATAACACCTGTAGTTTTCTATTGACCACCTTAAAATTGGCCATCATCTTTCATCCCCTAACTAGTGACACAATATTGATTAAAATGCATAGCCAATGGATTTTGACTACACTTGTGGTTCCTTATGAAAAATGTTCAAGAGACCAAAAAACCATGCTCAGCCAAGTTATTGACTATAGACAAAACATTAGTGCAGGAAAGAAAGAGTTAATACACTGCCAATCCTTCTGGGAATCAGGTTCCACAGCATATTCAAATCACCTGACACTGACGATGTGCTCCCCAAAATACGTCCCCCAAACCACCTGTACTCATAGAATGGTGCTTTCAAGGTAGAAAGCATTTTATACATCACATGAGATCCAACCCACCAGTTCCTTACCTTGTTGTTCTGTACCTTCCCTTATCTCTGTTTTCGATGTCATATTCTAAACTACTTGCCCATGAAGGTACATATACTAAGACATAGACTAAATATATCTTGCCTTTGACAGCCTGATGCCAAAGCTGACTTCAGCTTTGCAGAGTGTTGTGGGACAACTGACATGAGGGAACAAAACTGTGGGCAGAGAATAATAGTCAGTTAATATAACTTCCCAACACTTTTATGTCATGCGCACAATGCCTGTTATAGGGGTGTGTACTATGCCTAACATATATGTATTGGCTCTCTATCTTCTGCCAAAATGTTCCTTCTATCAGTATAAAACTGTGTATCAATTTTTTTTTAATAAAAAGCCCCTGCCTGGAGCATTTCATTTGTATTGCTTCCATGTTTAGTCAGTAGCTTTTGTAAAATTGATGAATATTGTCTAAAGGCAAGTGCAGACAGGCAAACAGATCTGTATCTTCTGTAATCCATTTAGCCTGACACACACATGCAAGGGAACTATTTTACCTCAATTCTTTCAGGGCTGATGAAAAGTAAATGTAAGCACAGTCATGAACTTCACCATTTGAAAAGAATCACTGAATCCACCGTTGAAAGCTAATTTATGCTTTTCCCCTGAAACAGTCTGACCTCGGTCCTCATGTATCTAGAGTATCTAGAGTCAGTAAACAATTGCTATACATAGAACATCCATTAGAGGCCTATGTTAAGAATGTTTCGTAGTGCATCCAAAATGGTAATGTGTTACCTAATGCTGCAATGTTAATGGATGTGCTAGAGGATCATTTCAAGAGGACCTCAGTCATAATTATTCAAATGAAAAAAAGCAATTTTCTAAACCATTTTCTTATTAATGTCTAGTAATATCTTGACCAAGGTAACAAGTGTACTGAGTGCTCCTTTTTCTTGTCTGATTATTTACCTGTAACTGTGTTCTTCTGAGTGCTACAATGTGCTCTGGACAGTTCCAATCAGCTTTGCTAATTCATGGTTGCCCATCATGAGCACTGGGAAAATGGAGGGCTGTATTCGGATTTTACAGTGCTGTAACTCCAATGAGTTCAATGGAATTACTCGCATTTACAATGATATAAGTGAAATTGGAAGCAGAAATAGATAATTTAATCCGATCTGAGCCACCATTAGGTGTCCGAGTCTCAATATCTTGCTAGTGAACCGTAGGCCTTGTCTATACTGGGAATGTCCCCCAATTACAGGCACCAGTGTAGCTGCACCAGTGCAGACTCCTAGATTTTCACGGATTTATACCTGCACCATTGCAAA
The DNA here is from genome assembly GCF_020497125.1 of Mauremys mutica. NCBI lineage: Eukaryota > Metazoa > Chordata > Testudines > Geoemydidae > Mauremys > Mauremys mutica. Next base: position 16,982,334 of record NC_059085.1, read on the forward strand.
CTGTGGCACAGAGCAGGTGTATCTGCCTGCACTAGAGGCTTGGACTGATGCAGCTAGTACTTTGGCTTCAATCCCCAGCCTAAGCAAGGCCTTAGACTTATGTATTTTTAAAAATTCTATTATAAGCTGCCACCAGTCTTCTAAAAAAAGAAAAGACATTAGTGGCCTTTGAATACTGAAGTAAATTATTATTTGCCAATATTTTTTACTAGTTATGCTTTCACGTGAGCCACAGTCTACAACATTGAAGTGTCTTCTCTCATTATGGTGGTCAAATTCATTTCACCACTGCAATTCCCATAGTTTCTACCTGTGCTTAATTAAACAAAAATTAATCAAAGTAGCAACAGCAAAAACAAACAACTCCTTACCCCCCCCAAAAAAATGTTAACTCCTTTCCAAAGGAATATCTGTCTGCATGAGAAACCACCTTTTCTGAAGCAGAATCCCCACAACTTCAACTAGTTCATCTTTAAGTGATTTCCAAAGCAAACAGTATTTAGTGTGGCACTAATCCAAATGTATGCAGTTTACCCAATGGTACAGCCAAGCCTTAACTAGAGCAGAAAAAAAGCTGTGCTCATGAAATAGCATTCTTTTCAAGTCCTAAGAAAACGGACACAGGGGATATCAGTTAAACGGTGTGTACCGGGATCAAGATCCTAATCCAATCAAATCTAATTTAAGTACAATAGCTACTTCTTTAAGGGTGTCTTACCTTTTTTTAAGGGTGGCTGATGGCCAGAGCAACAGTCCCAGAAATGTAGTGAATATACCATATACGCAGGGCAGTCTACACTACAAACTTTTGCCAGCACAGCTATATTGGCCAGGAATGTGAAGAGATGTGATCCCTGACTGACATACCTGTGCTGGCAAAAGTTCCTAATGTAGATGCAGTTATACTGCAAAACAGTGCTTCTGTTGGTATAATTATTTTGACTTGGAATAAGCTATACTGGCAAAGACACAACTGCTATGAGCTGAGTCTACAGTCAGAGCAGTTTCCCAGTATAGTATACTGGTATAGCTATCCTGGCAAAGTGCACCTAGTGTAGAGTTGGCCTCACTATGATTTTAAATAGAATAATGCCCTTCTTAGTAGCAATGTCAAGCAATGAATGTTACACGTTTTGGTTATATGACTTCAGGAAATAAACCAGTTTAATTTAGAATACAATTTAAATTAAAGAAAATTAACACTCTTTTATTCAGGATAGTCCTGTATAGTCCAGCATGGAATTGCTGGCTTTTCTGGAATATTATTTCAAAACAGATCACAAACAACCTTACTTTTAAGTTCTCATATTTTGATGCTTAGTCCTCTTTTTGTGTGGCAATCACTAAAACAGTAGCTAAGAACCATAATCCAGTTACAAAGGGCATAAAAAGGGTAAAAAGCATATATCTGCATTCAGAGAAGACATAAAATAACTCATATGATTTAAGGATAAGAGAATTTGAGAGATTTATTCCATTTTGACTACGTTTCTTTCAAAAGGATGAAAAGTGGAGCACTGGTCATTTTAAACTGGGAGCACATCTTCTAGTGCTCCATCTACTCAAGCGGAGTTTGCAGGTTAGCAATGACTTCTTCAAGATCATATGGCAGAGGCATACTGGGATCGTCATCCTTCCAGAAGGGATGGCACTTTGGCTTTTGCTCTTCTGGCAAACTCATTGCAAGTTGGCATTGGCATCTGAAAAAAAAAAGATGAACAAAGAATTACTTTTAAGAGAAGGAATGTCAAGAAACCAAACTCCCAGAAAGGTATATTCGTCCATTAAGATAAACAAACAAAGAGTGAGAGAGAGAACAAATCTGTGGACAAAATGGGTTGTTCACTTACAGAGAAGCAGACGTGTTTTCTGTTGTAAGCTTTGTGTTATCTACAGGGATTTCTTAGAAAGCCAATCGGAGAGAAAATTCAGTTTGCGTACCTTTTTATGGTGAATTATTTTTTCATTATCTCAGCTGTTATTTAAAGTACATGATTAAACTATTATCAGATTTAAATGTTTGTGGGTTTTCAGTGTATTACTAGACTATTGAGAAAGATTAAACTGAATTTACTGCATTAAGGTCGGGGGATAGATTAAACAATATTACAGAAGCAGGATTGGCTTTGTAGATTCTAGAGATTTACAAGTGTATAAGCCTCCTTTGCTCTGAAAAAAGCAATGTAAAAAGGGAAAATTGTATAAAGATATATGCAAATGGAAGCTAATAACAATTTCCACTGATGGATAGGTAGGCAAAACTTCAATAAAATTAAATTAAGATGTTAGTGTATGTTAGTCCCCAGAGAAAACTTTTAAATTACAGTGTTTTTTATTAAATGGATTATTCATCAATACTAGTGAAGTCTAATTATAATATGCAGCTAAATTGCAGCCCAGCACAGGAAAGTTTTATGAGTAGCAACAGTCACATCTCTTAAGATTAGTTTGTAATACAGGCTGCCACTTATTTGCACTGCATTAGAAAATTTGTAACAATTCAGTGACTTTTTTTATTTACCATTTGCTGATTAACTAACTAATGTCTGTAAAGCATTATGATGATGAAAAGTGCCAAGTACTATTACTTCATATGTACAGGAGATTAATTCATTTCTTTACAAGAAACATCAGATCACATAGATAGAATTTAACTGTTTTATCCCCAGTAAGAAATATACAAAATTATATTTTGTATGCAAAATATAAATAGAAGTCTTTAATTATTTAAAAAATATAAAATGAAATTTATTTTTAAGTGCCTTTATACCACTCAGGTATTTTTCAGCTCTGCAAAATGAACAAGATCAACTCATATAACTTCCTGGCCCCCTCTCGAGGACTTCTGGAAGAGAATGTTCCCAAATGAAAGATGTCTTCTTCTCTTGGGAATTATTAATGGCAGTGTAATACCCATGAGAAAACATACTTCAACTTTACACCCATGTTGGTGTGCGGTTAATTGCGGCATCCTGTGCACTCAATCCATCGTACATTATACTACAAGGACAGTATTAACACATAACATTCCAATATATCTTCAGCTCTCCACATCAGCCCCTGATAATAGCATCTGTTAACATGCACTAAGTACTATTATGTAGCACATCACTTCATAAATAATAAGATTAGCCGACCTCAGGGCCTTGAGAAGAGTAATGTGTTTAAATGTTCTCATTATTTATTTAAAACAAGAATTAAAGGAACAGAAGCTACTTGTGACAATCCTCTTAGCATAAATATTAAACTGTTTGCATTGATAAGCTGCACTGTACAGAATAACAGAGGATTTGTTTTGCAGGCTGCTTTATAACAGTTGTTAGAGCAAATGCAGTTTAGTGTATGAGTTCTGAGAGGTACTTAACTGATTGTGCCATCATGTTCTGAAGACATTTTCCAAATTATATAAAGGAACAGGAGAAAATTAATATGCAAGAGAAGCTGAACCTAATTAAAGCATAACTCTGTAAGGCTTTTAAAATCTTGCTTTATTTTCGGTCTCGGCACAAAATAACATGCTCAATTTGCTGGGTAGTATAAGATATTCCAGTGTAAGCATTTCAATCTAAAAGTGGATAAATTAAACCGTGTAGAGATTATTACAGCTGACACATCAAGAGGCTCTGCTAGTAAAGATTGCCAGGCATATTATGTGCTTTAGCAAAAGTCAATTTATTAATAACAATCACTTTAAATTCTTTGGGAGGGAACATGCATCACCTTTCAATGCCTGTGTAGCCGTAGTGTATATTCTTAACCTTCAGAGCCTCCCTATGTAATTTATTTCCTACCAACTTTTTCCTCACATTTGAATTTTGGGCATCAGTGGTCACTTTAAATATACCAATAGTTACCAAAGTTGCTGTCATTTGGGCAGCCCAGGAGTGGCAGTGCAAGCTGCTCCATTGCTCCTCTAGCAGAGATAGTCTGAGAGGTCACCTCACCACATGGTATACTTTGCTGAGCACATGCCTCATTACATGACAGTCATGCACTTGGGAACCTTGAGCCATATTATATTCTACATGAGGGATTGATGTCAGTGACCATCCACAAGAGTCTTCCTGATTCACAAGTCTGAGGCCAGAAGTGCAACTGAGAAGGGAGAGAAATGGCCAGTGCCAGCATCCCAACATTTCCATGCCCTCCACACCATATCTACCCAGTCTGGGGCTCCTCTGAAAGTCACAGATGAGTGCACTCTGATCACTTCTTCTACTTGTTCTGTTCACCTATTTTAATGTCACTTTTCTAGTGAGAGAAGTTGCGAATGGTAAACATATACATTATGTATATCACCTATTTTCAACCAGGGTTTTTGGCCCTCGGTCAGGCCCCACTGACTTATATGGGAATTACACAAGTAAAAAGGTGGCAGGATTAGGTCCTTCGAAATCACTGCTAAAGACGATGCTGTGCCTGGCAACACTCATCGTACCATAAACAACTTGGGTGATGCTGTTATCACATGAAGTAGCATCCACAACACTGAAATAGGCCATCTGATTATGTACCCCCTTTTTGATGTGAAAAGGAGTCAGTAGCCTTTTGGTAGTAATATTTTTAGTCCTAACTTTAATACATTTCCCCACAATTGTAAAGGGTATTGTCCCAGGTCTGGTCTTTGATACTATAACAGAGTGACAGACCTGAGCCACCTGCATAGGGGCACAGGTATCCAAAGGCATTGAACCTCTCATAAAAATATATAGTGGAATTACTGCTAAGCCACATTAACTCCTCACAGGATATAAAAATGTCTCCTCCCAGAGGCAGGAGGAATTAGGATCTACAACAGAGGAGGTGCTGTTGGGGAAACCCTAGGAACACCCAAACTTGGTGGGGAGTAAAAAGCTTAGGCTGAGGATTATATTTGGTGGTTGAAATTTGAGTAACCAAAAAAGGCCAACCCCTCAAAAGAGAGTAAGTTGGAACAATATGTATTGCATGTAGCAGGCTGGGAATGTCATGGGTTCATAGATAGGATGAGTGAGACGCTGAACTAGGCCATCCCTGCGGAATGACCTCACTGCACATTAAGCGACGGGGGGGGGCGCGGGGGGCTGTTATCTGGCTCGTTCAAAAAGGTGTGTACCCCTTTAAGGGCTAGAGAGCCAAGGAGGTGCTTTTGACTGCAGCGGCAGAGCAGGTCAGCCTGGGGATGCGGATTCATCCCGCCCCTCCCCCCCAGGTGACTGGAAGAGATGGGGTGGGGGGGACAGGGACTATATAGGTACATGCTGGTGCAGAAAAAGCCCTCTTTTATCTAGACCAGGCAGAGCTACTGAATCTTGGATTCTTTCGTATCCTGCTCACAGAAGGCTGACTGACCAACAGCTGCAGCATATTTCCAACACATCAGCTTAGCGCCAGAGTGGCCCTCCAGCCCATTGGTAATAAAAATCCACCAAACAGGAAAAGGGACATTTTAAAATATAAATGACTAGTACCTATAAACGTGTGGTAGGTGTCCACGTTTCCAAAGCCTCACCTTCCCCAGGCCCTCACCAATACCACCAAAACCATCCCAGTTTCAATTACAATGTCCATTTGGAAGTAGCAGTTGATTACAATTCACTGTGCACTGATCTACATTCTCATTACCTCTCTCCCACCATATTCAACTAGTTTTGATCCTGACTATGGGCATACAATAGGAAATCTCTTTTGCTTATTAATATTACCAACTAATTTTCCTTTCATAACAATTCAATTAAACAAGAATATACAATTTTTATAAGAGTTGTTTGTTTCACCGAGATGGTGGCTAATCTCACTATGGGCAAGTACAAATTCACTAAAACAGATATTTCCCTAGTTATCATCTCTAGGATTGCACTTACATTTTGATGATCAGGATGTCAGCTACATTAGAGGACACTGATCATGATGCTAAAATTAACCACTTTAGCTAAAGTGTGTGTTAATTATGGGTATGCAAGCAGTCAATAAAAGGTTAATGCAAAAGTCAAAGGATAAATTTATTTCAGTATTGCATCATTCCACAGACTAAATGACTAACATTATACTTCGTGTTTTTAATCGATAGATTTTACAGTAATGTGCTAGCCATTGATTTTAGAAACAGTATTCTTTCTTTCCCCTAAGTTTTGCAGCGAATAAGGAATAAGTATCAATATTCTTACATACTCTTATTTCAGGCAAATACTTTTCTGTTCAAGTATGCGGACTAGGATCACATGCAGAAAAATGTGGGTGCTATGGAAGTATGTGATTAATGCAGTTGCGGAATTGTGAGATATGACTCCTGGCTTCTCGTAACACATTTATCTACCCCACAGAAGTGTAGGCACTTAGAGTGGTTCACCCTGCACAGGGTAACTAGAATGGGGAGAGGGCACAGTGAGTCTATTCCCTGCCTCCCCGCCCACAGGAGGTAGCCCTAATTTGGTTGACTTTGCTCAGGAGTGCAAACAGTGGTGGGGACCAGATAGGGGTTGGTGAGGCAAAACGGTGGGCAAGGTGATGGCCTTGTCTCCACTACGTACCAATAAGTGCAAAAGGGGATAATTGAGGGGGACACGTACTACTCTGGAGGCATTATGCTTTATACGGGAGCTAATACCCCCGCCCCCCATCCATCATTGCCAGAGCAGTAAGTATTCACTCAAACACTCCAGAGAATTGCAGAGTTATACCTGGATCCTTAATGCTGAAAAGTGCTTTAAGATGCACAGATTGAAAGCCTTATTATTAGTTATTATCTCTATTGCTCTCTCTAGAAACACTAAAGCCACCCCTTTATCACACGTAGAAATGGAAAATATTGGGCACCACAGTGTGCTCTGTTGGTGATACACTGGGCTAAAGATATTGTCTAATAAAAACATAAAACAAATAAAACATGGAGATATACCTATCTCATAGAACTGTGCTTCTATAAAACAGTGGCACAGGTAAAAGGTCAATAAGACCGTTTCCAAGCAAAAGGACACCAAACTGCAAGGGCCTGTTTTTGAATTCAATAAGAGCTGCAGGTACTCAGCACCTTTGAACATCAGACTCTGAGGGCCTGAGCCACATGCTTAGGTGCTATACTAGTTGAATAAAGCCGGCTGATTTTCAGCTCATGGCATTCACTTGTGCACATGCCAAACTGCATAGACATGTACATTTGGCCATAGTCCGCAGGTATCCACAGCTGTGTATGCACTTGCACATGAGCAGGTTTTAGAACTTTTAAAGTAATTGAATTTGCACACTTGAAGTCCAATTATTCTATTGAGTTTTCAGGATGCAAATTCCAACACTGTGTGCGCAAAGGTGTTAGAATTTTTAAAGCAGAAGTGAATGTACATCCTTAGGAAGTTTTTCACATGCACAAGTGGAGGCTGGGTAGATGTCCAGATGAAAATATAGCATTCATATGCAATATCTGTATGTCAGTAGAATCATTAGAGATTTGCAAAGAAATGGGTTGTTATACTGAATAATTCCCCAATAAGACATGTGCATGCATCAACCTTGATTAAAATGATTTAACATTTCTAACATGTACACTGTTCTGAATAATAAATGTTCTCTTTAGACAGCATGAAGATTCACAGGGATCTTACCAAGTTGGGTCCTGCCCATGCAAAGAAGTCTGCATGGTTGAACAACTGAGCCAGCAGAGTCCAACTGAGTTCAACAGGACTCTGCACAAGCATAGGCATCTATATACACAGTTCCCCTTGCAGGATTGTGGCCTAGGTCCTGAGCCTTCAAATCTTTCCTCTCCTGAGTAATTATGACAGATGAATAGTTCCACTGACTTTTAAGATTATTCTAGTTCATTCTGAACCCACATCCTTAGCTATTTTAGCATTGTACCAGAGAATGCATTTCTCTCGAATTATGTATATTTGTGTGCTCAACCCTATAGAAAAATATGAGAATAGTAACGTGAGTACAGATTACTCAGGTGAGTAAACCTCAATAATTACACACACACAAAATGCCTCTCTTGCCAGTATAATGCAGCTACTTCTGGGGTGGTAAGCATCAGGGTTGAAATCCTGGCCCTATTGAAGTCAATGGCAAAACTCCCATTGACTTCAACAGGACCATGATTTCCCCCTAAATGTTTACCAGCAAACAGCAACCCTGACAATGGCCCAAGGTAACAAGAAAAATGTCATATCCAATGGAAGCTGCAGAGAGACTACTATAAACTAGATGTAATTATCCAAGCTGAAATTTGGCCAGGTCACTGAAGTTTACATCCCTTAAAAAAATCCAGACTTTTTAAATGTCTGACTGTGATCAGTTCTTTGGCCTTGCATCTTATCTAAGTAAATCAGCTGATGTCACTTGCAATCACAACATGCAATCTTTTATCATTTTTATTTTAAGATGTCATAGAAAGAAAACTAAATCTGATTTGCTAAACAGACTGATTTGCTTGGTAAAGAACATGAAAAGTATTGCTTTTAAGTAAAGAATTAGCTTGATGGTGGACAATGTCCTTCATCTTTGGTCATGAATGGCGGAGTGGGATAAATTCCTTAGAAAGTATCAAAACTGTAACATCTGCCATTAAAATAAATGATCTTGTACTATATTTTCATGGTAAATCGAAAGGTGTGAGGATAAAAATGCCTGACATGATACAGTGGGGTTAGGGAAAGCTTTGTAAAGAGAAAGCATTTATCCACTTAACCAGGTGGGTGTCCATTATGACATTAACAATTTAACAAATTATGATAGGCCTAATTTTATCCTTCCCTTCACTCCAGGCACTTGTCTGGTCACAGTAGCTGTTAACATGAAAATTTACAGCCACCAATTAAGGTTTAAGGCCATCAGGTAGAATGCTGAGAACAATTTTATACCCAGGTCTATTTGTCAGCATGTCAGTTACATAACAATGGTGATGAATGGGCTACCCTGACAGCTGAACAGTTAGGAGTTGCTGACCTCTGATCTCAGTCACATGATAGGGTCACCTGAAACTTGCATTGCTCCTACCTGACCGCATATAACAATATAGGGGTCAAATGGCTTGGAGATTATATGTATCATGTCTGAGGCAGCCCAATTATAAGCTTTAGGGAACGCAGTGTTGAATTCCATAGCTCTGCGGCATAGAGCTGTAGAAATCTGTGAAACAAAAGGTATACAATTTCAGAGGTCTAAAGTAACTTTCCTTGCTGTTCAGTAGAATGGACTTATTGTCCTCGGAGAACAACAATGAAAATAAACACTTTTGAAAAAACAGTGACTCTACCATCGGAAGAAAAATGTACTGTAGCCATTGCATTAACTATGGATTTTCTCTCAGAGAGTTTCAATCTGGGGCAATGTATCAGAGTGGAATTACTACTATGCTCTGTCAGGAGACCTTTTAGTTGGAGATTGGCCTTAGCAGCAAGGCTTACATTTGGAACTGGAGCTGAACTTCCCTAAGGTTCAGGGTTAAGGTTCAATTCTAGGCATCTGGTTCAGCTTGTTTTAGAGAAAGGAGTAGGCACAACGTCTAGATATAAATCAGCAAAGAATCCTGTGGCACCTTATAGACTAACAGACGTTTTGCAGCATGAGCTTTCGTGGGTGAATACCCACTTCTTCTTCTTGCATCCGAAGAAGTGGGTATTCACCCACGAAAGCTCATGCTGCAAAACGTCTGTTAGTCTATAAGGTGCCACAGGATTCTTTGCTGCTTCTACAGAACCAGACTAACACGGCTACCCCTCTGATACTAGATATAAATCAGAACTTCAGCAAAGTTCAGGGTGCTTGGAACTGGAGTGTGAGTTCATCTCCCTTGATGCTGCTTGTGCTTTCAAGGAGGACAAAATTACTTCCTGATCACTATAGTTATCTCTGTAAAATACTGGCAGGCCAACTCTATACACATTGGTTACAAGATTCTGAGTAAGAGATTCACACTGAGTGACCTATCAAACTGCTGCTTGCTGAAAAACAGTGAGATAATGGAAATGTATTGAGTTAGAAGGAGTTTAGAGAAATGTAACCAGGAAAAAAAAATCATATGGCTGGATGCTATTTATTCCTTCAGAAATAACAATAGGATGTCCTGGGATGATATATTTAAATTCCATTTTTTTCAGAACTGGAATTTTGAGGCTCATTCTGAATCCACATTACCAATTTTCTTAGCATTTTACTAGTGCAGAAATTGCACTCACACCACGCTCTCTAGAGAAGAGAAAGGTGATCAATCTGTGGGGGAGACATTTTCTTTGAGGTTGGCTCTTACCTGACAGTGCAAACTAAAACTTAAAAAAAAACAAGCCTCAAACAAAATGCAAAATTTAGTCTGATTACATAAGAACATAAGAAACGCCGTACCGGGTCAGACCAAAGGTCCATCTAGCCCAGTATCTGTCTACCGACAGTGGCCAATGCCAGGTGCCCCTGAGGGAGTGAACCTAACAGGCAATGATCAAGTGATCTCTCTACTGCCATCCATCTCCATCCTCTGACGAACAGAGGCTAGGGACACCATTCTTACCCATCCTGGCTAATAGCCATTTATGGACGTAGCCACCATGAATTTATCCAGTCCCCTTTTAAACATTGTTATAGTCCTAGCCTTCACAACCTCCTCAGGTAAGGAGTTCCACAAGTTGACTGTGCGCTGCGTGAAGAAGAACTTCCTTTTATTTGTTTTAAACCTGCTGCCTATTAATTTCATTTGGTGACCCCTAGTTCTTGTATTATGGGAATAAGTAAATAACTTTTCCTTATCCACTTTCTCAACATCACTCATGATTTTATATACCTCTATCATGTCCCCCCTTAAGTCTTCTCTTTTCCAAACTGAAGAGTCCTAGCCTCTTTAATCTTTCCTCATATGGGACCCTCTCTAAACCTCTAATCATTTTAGTTGCTCTTTTCTGAACCTTTTCTAGTGCTAGAATATCTTTTTTGAGGTGAGGAGACCACATCTGTACACAGTATTCGAGATGTGGGCGTACCATGGATTTATATAAGGGCAATAATATATTCTCAGTCTTATTCTCTATCCCCTTTTTAATGATTCCTAACATCCTGTTTGCTTTTTTGACCGCCTCTGCACACTGCGTGGACATCTTCAGAGAACTATCCACGATAACTCCAAGATCTTTTTCCTGACTCGTTGTAGCTAAATTAGCCCCCATCATGTTGTATGTATAGTTGGGGTTATTTTTTCCAATGTGCATTACTTTACATTTATCCACATTAAATTTCATTTGCCATTTTGTTGCCCAATCACTTAGTTTTGTGAGATCTTTTTGAAGTTCTTCACAATCTGCTTTGGTCTTAACTATCTTGAGTAGTTTAGTATCATCATGATTGACTTTAAGGGCCAGATTTTCAAAAGCACTCAGCTCCCAGTCAGGTCCTAAACTGAAGTGGCAAGATGGAAACTGAAGGGTGCTGAGATCTTCTGAAAATCTGGTCCGTAGTGGTCTGGCCCACTTACATTCAGTCTGTGCTGATGCTCTTTTATATGCTGTAGCTAGAGTGTGCCCAACAGTGAGTAGTAGCTCAGAGCAGGAGCAATTGCTATTCATTTATAGAGGGAAGAGACAATTGAGAAAATGAATTTGTTCCCAGGTGAGGAACTGGGAGCAGGAATGCCAGAGTTAGGGTTGGATTGAGAGCGTTCCAGTTAAGAGTTTATAATCCAAGAATATATGAAAGGCTACATATGATCCTTCCACAGATAACCGCAGGGGTGGTAAAACATCCACCCCAAACTCTGACTCAAAAAAGCTGTAACCAAATGTGCCAGTGGTGAATTTGACTCTTACTACATTACAGAAGCTTGTAGTCCTGCTCACAAAAAACCCTGAGCTTCCTGCAGGCATTCTTTCCATTGGTAATGAGGGCTCTGATGCAGCATCCGGGGGAATCACTCGTGACCCAAGCTTGATGACCTGAAATCAACCAGCATTACCACTGTATGTGGTTTTGCAAAGTAAATCTGAATAAGAATCCAGTTTTTAACATTGTCCTGCAGAGAGTGTTTTGCTGTTCTACATAGAGGCAGGGGTGAGACAAATGAATTTGACAATAAAGAGGTTTAAGTGACAGCTGCATGAGCTTTAAAATGCCAGTGTTTCTATTATTACCCAAATTGCAAGCTTAATATTTCTCCCCCACCCTCCATCTGCTCACCTGAGAACTGGACGGTAAGCTTGAGTCCAACTACTGGGTTTTACAGAATGTCACACTGATGGAAATAGCAAGGCACACACAAGTAGTATCTGTCTTTTCTCTTCACATAAAGACTGTTCAAGGCCCTAAAACAATACCCACTCGGTGGAACTAAGTAGAATCAATATTTTCATGCACATATATCAATGTATGTTAAAAGGAACTCACATATGTATATGCAAAGGCACTCACATAGGACGGAGATTAATCAAATAAAATAAATTCAAAGGCTATCGGATATAGGAGCAATAATAGTAATTTTAATACTGTTAAGATTAGAATTTTTAGATGAGTTTTTATGTAACCTTTTGGAGAAAGCTTATGTGGGCTTTAATCTCTGTAAGTCTGCTATTGTCAGCACCACCCATATTTAATAACCTGACTATGGAGCAGTACTGTACTAATCAAGGCCCAGGTAACGTAATACATCTTTCAAGGTTTCTTACGTTTTTATATAGAAAATTGAATTCAAAATTTATTTCTCCCGTCTTTGTTCTGGAATATCATGCAGAGAAAAATTAGACAAATAAGAAGTTAATCTCCTCCAAATGTATGAAATCATAACAACCAAAGAGATAAAAGTATACATGCAAAATCCAATGTTGATGAACTCACACAACAAAGAGAGAGAGTTTAGCCATGGGCATCAACAATTAGGCTCCCACATTTTAAAAAAAATTATGGAAAACTTGTAATTTTAAGAAAATATCACATATGTAATTATTGCAGTGAAAACGGAACTGACATCCAAGTTTTTCAATAGCAGTGTTAAATAACCCTGTGCAAACATACTTCACTGCTTTTCTCACTTGCTAACATACTTCTGGCTGTAACTTCAGAAAAGAGCAAAGAGTGGACTGCAGGCTAACCTCTGAAGTGGAGGGTGTAAAATGAGACTGAAAAGCCCCTTTTCCCCATCTCAAATCTTTCTCTCAACCCCAGCCAAGTGGAAAGTCCCTTCCTGGTGTATGGACTTTGCAGCTTTAGGTGGATGGGCTGGAGGAAGAAAGAAGACACAGAAACAGTATGATTGGCTCCGCTAATGAATTTCCAAACAGAAATCCATCAAAGAGTTCCCTCTGATCAGATTAGATCACGTCAGCCAAGCCCATAGTCCCAAACAGGATGAAGGGTGGAGGTTCCTGGAGTAGTGACGCTGGAGACTGCATGGAGTCATGATACCCATAGGAGACCAGATAGCCAGTGGAGCAGTGCAGAGACACTTGGCTTCCACAGAGGCAGTCCTGCTCCCTCTCTGTGTCTTGAGATCTGAATGGATCTTACGAAGTCTGTGTGGTTAGTGGACAAGTCTCCTGCCAGTTCAGTTTGGGAACAAATTAGTCCCCCTGAGAGGACTAGGAACAAGCATAGAGAAACTCCCCGTGGTCCCTGTTCCCCCCATAGGAATGCCTGCACAGGGGTAGCGTGTGTGCCATGTTTGTCCGGTTATTTAATCAACAAATCTGACCACTATACTACAGGGGTTACAAATCCCCCAGAGCAACACTTCATAAACAGCACAGCATTTGCAGAAACACGATGTTTAATCCAATCTAACCTACAGTTTTCATATTGTATATGTGCAACAACTACCTGTTTCCCAGAGACTTCTGTTCCCCGTTTCTTAGAATAACATGCGCGGCTGCACTGTATCCTGAATGCATGAGAATAATGTGTATGCATATTTATGCACACACCCCTCCATATGGACACTTACAAATAATACCACCACTCCAAAGGGTTCAGCATTTAGAGGAAAATTTTCTACACCATAGGCGTGGATTTAGGCTTACTGGTCTCATTACAAATGACGGCTGTGCAGCAATTCTTGACTGAGAATACTGATTTGACTCCAGACAACATAAAAATATCTCAACCTCAGTTCCCTCAACAGGAACCTAAAATGCTCCATTTCTCTCTCATACAGTGTACGATCTGCTGTTTTAATTCACACACAATACGTGCTTTCCTATGATTTCTCAGACAAAAACAAAATGTCTGCTGGGCACAGAGAGTATAAACACAGCTGACTTGTTTCCCCCAAAGTATTGATTTTATGCAGTTTTAAAATAACTATTTTCATCCTGTTTGCATTATCAACTGGGATATTGTTCCATCATGCTCACTGAAATGCAGATGTAATTGCTGATTTAGGGTCTTTGGAGAGATTGTACTGTATTATCCAGAATCTACGCTTTTATTAACATAAAGTTTCTAGCTCTTCTGGTTGAGAAGATAGTCTGGACAATGTAAACTGATGCATGGTTATCTTGTTGAGTCCACAGACAAACTGACACAATAGCACCCACGGAGCTGTGAACTTCCCCCATTTATTTTACTAGGAGGTTTGCTTGGGGCCATATGCTCTCCTCTGTTGTGCAGTGTGGCAATAAATAAAAGAGAGGAAAGAGGAGTGGCAATATAACCAACAGAAAATGGAATATCAGTAGTATGCTTCCCAGGAGGCTATAGATACTCTCCTCTGTTAACCTACGCACTACATGGCATGTTCTTCTCTTCTGGCTGAAACCCACACAAGAGTTAATGATGCTTCAAGCAGCATTTAATCTCCCCATCCATGCCTTTTAGCTCTCTTGGTAGGTGGAGAACATACAAGGCTCATGAATCAGAGAAAATGAACTGGTAGCATAGTTTCTGGGGAAGTACTGCAGCAGGGTGGGATTTCCATAGGATGCCCCAGGATTTACAAGGAGGGAGCCCGATTTTCCCAAGAATCCTTAGTGTTTGAAGTCTGTGCCCTTTGTCTCTTCCAGGAAGCTGAACATATGTTGCAGATTTTTGATCATTGTTTTTCCACGGGAAAGGAGCATTTAGCCCTTGCAGCTTAGTTATTAGGGACTACAAACCTACACATTTGTGGGAAAGGCAAATAGAAACCCATTGTTGAATGGAGAATCCTGATTTGGTGTACATGGGAGTGAGATCAAGAGAAGATTTTTTAGACTGTGAAAGTTTCCCCCAAGGGGACTGATAGAAACCCCACTGTTTCACACACTTAAACTAGACTGGGCAAAACAGTAGAAAAATGTTCTCTGACTCTTTAACCACCAAGTTTTAAGATTCTTTCAGACCCAAACCCTCCACTGCTGCCCTCCCAGGTTCCTGAAACAATCCCTGACCTGCCCCACCACTTCTGTTAGTAGTACCTCCAAATGTCCCATTTCACTAGCATCAGTTCTCACCTGCAACCCCCTCTCAAACCCATCCCCCCCAAAAAACCCAACCCCCAAATCACTTCCCCCCCAACCATTAACTCCTATCACTGTGCTGCTCCCACCAACTTTGGTCCATCTGAATGAAACGGGATCTCTATTGACTGTAATGAAACCTGGTTAGTCAAAGAGTGAGCTCAGTGTAGCAAAGAAACGGTGACAGGCCGACTAAAGCCCTGTCTGCAGTGTGAAAATCTAATGTTTTGAGGTACACCATAGTGCCTTAAATTTAAAAAAATGGTTTGATCTTGCAGTGTAGAAAGAACTAAGTCACATTTTCCAACATATTCCTGAAGTGTGCTCGAGCCTTGGAATCCATGCCTTGGGGAACACAATTAAAACAGGGTTCGGTCCTATTTACACTACAAGACTATGCTGTTGTAGACACTGAATCCCACAGTAGGGGGGAAAATGTATAACAAAGATTGGGCCTGTGTCCCACAAGTGCAACACAATGCTAAGATCGAAAAGCATCGTTATTAAAAAGTAATCTTTCCCCCTAGGTCATAGCAAGGTGAGAGGAAAGCAGGAAGGGGCAGATTCTGGGGAAAGTGGGAAATAAAAGGACCAAGAGCCACAAAAGGAGAGGAAGATTTTTTTTTTTAGTCAAATATACTCCTACAGTATCCAAACAGGTATTTTAATATTCCCTGAACTTCTACATGTCTATTTCTCTATCCACCCATATTTTATGGATAAAGCACTTAGAAATGTACTGTAAGGAACACTCCTGCACTGGCAGGAGGGGAATGCGCTAGATTATCTAACAGGTCTTTTCCTAACATTTCTGATTGAATGTTCATGCTGGTACAAATAAAAATTGCATAACACCAATGAAATGCTGGAAAACAGTCTACTAGGGATTCAAAATCCTGGAAATATAACTTAACCATTGCAATCACTATCAACAAGTGTCCCTGATTATCAGTGGTCATGCAGGAGATGAAGAGCAATTGCTCGTTTGTCATACAATAATCAATGAGAGAAATGGGAGCCTTGGAGGAACATCTTCCAATTGCCATTTCCCAGTCGCACCCACGACTATGACTTGCTGAGCAGTTCTATTTGTACTGAGAGAAATGTCAAAATGCTCAGCTCTCAGACAAAGGGGGGAGGGGAGTTATATGTCTTTTCCTATAAATAGCTGCAATATATTCTAAAACATTCAAGGAGTGTGTGTGTGTGTGTGTGTGTGTGTGTGTGTGTGTGTGTGTGTGTGTGTGTGTGTGTGTGTGTGCATACACATATTCCTGTTTTTGCTGAAGAACTTTATTTCAATATAGCAGAAACAGCAAAGATGATTTGTCCGGGCGAGGTTCCAATCAACTAGTGTTATGAATTGTATATAATGCATATAGGTTTGGTTCAGTGTTTTATAAATGGTGCAGTCATAACTTAGAATTTCTGCTACTTTCTGTGTTGACCAGTTCTAACTATAGGGGTTTTTGTCCCTATCAGCAACTGTGGTAGGTATCAAATTGTCTACTCCTGGATTCTCTGTAATTATCTTTTTGCATTCCAGTATGAAATCTTCCAAAGCAATATACAGAGAGATATCTAATAACCACTTCTACTCCAGTGTAATAAAACACTATCCCAATCCATATACAGAGTCAAAGGATCACATTCTGAACTCTGTTAGACTGGTACAAACCAGGAGTAACTCCAGAGTAAAAGTAGTTTGAGAACAGAATTAGATCCCAAAAGATTACAGTTAAAAACATTTTTTAATATTTTATTTTAATCCCACTAAAACTCCAGTGTGGACTGGAGAATTTGAATAAGAGATTATAAGATGAGAACAAATTTTCTTGTCTGGGTCCTGATCACATCCATCTTATTTAAAGAATAAGAATAAAACTGATAAGATGAATTACATGCATCTATCTGACCCTGCACTCCTTGCACAAACAAAATTCCCATTGAAGCCTATACGGAATGCAGAATCCAACTCTAGAATGCACAAGTCAAAGTCATTAATTTTGTCCACCAACCACGACTGAGCCACCACGGACTGCAGAACTCACCTGCCAAATGCTTCCAACAGATAAAACGTGTAGTGCCTAGTATAGTAAATTTTCCATATTTATTTTCTATAAAGCAAAGGATCTTTCTGACCACAATGCCAGTACTGCTCCCACAGAACGGGACTTTAGATTTTTTGGTGGTGCCAAACCATTTGCTTTATACAATATGATATACAGTACTGACTTTGAGCCATCTCACTACTGATGCCTTTGATGCTTTGTTCTCTTTTACTTTAAGATGGAAAAGAACAAATAATTCTGAGATCTTTCCTTACTCTTGAGTCCTTCTGATGTCTATCTTCAGAGCTCTTCGAACATCCAATTTATGTCAGTCTTTCTCTTTCTTATGCTGCAGATTCGAAAAGAATGAAGGTAATATAATATCCTGAGATCTATGGAAGATTGCAATTGCCTTCGGAGTAAACTTCAGTGTTTTTCTTAAAACTATCTTGCCTGAATGGAAACTACTAAATTGCTTTTCAATAGATAATGCGCCAGGTCTTGAAATTCCTTCTTGATAAAGTTATTGCCACAGGGGAATATTTTAATGATAATAAAGTAGGTGGTGACACTACCTTAAGAAGTAGTTCAAAATGGGTATTTTGTGGGCATTTGCAATGCACAATTCAAATTAACCAGCAAGCACTTGTGAATTTTCTGTGGATTAATCATTCACTGTGACTCGCTTAAGAAACCAACTTTGTCAATGCTGAAAACACAGGCATTTGCTGAGCATACTGACCTGTAATGCTATTGTGGCATAAGTCTGTCATCTAAGATGTCCTTTTAGACCATCATGTAGAAATTCTAAAATTCTACTTCTATTAGCAAATTTAGGACCTGATTCAGCAGTCCATCAGAATTCAGCAAAGCTCTTCGCCATGTGCTTACGTTCCACGAACTTCAACAATCCTTCAGAATGTGATTAAAGTTAAGCAGGTGCTTCTGTACTTTCCTGAGTAGGATGGATTTAAGTAAGTGCTTAAACAATTTGCTGAATTGGGGCCTTAGGGATGATCTAATTATACCAGAGTTTGAACCCTAGCCATACATGCATACCTGGTTAGTTGAGACTTTTCTTATGATAGCAGTATTTTCTATTCTATTCAATATATAAGTTCTTATACTGTGCACATCATCATGGGATCTGAACACCTGCCAGTAGTGCATTAAGTGATGTGACAAACATTTGTCACATGTTCCTTAAAGTAATGCCTTGGTGGACTTTTCTAGAATCTACCAATGACACTATGAGTAGCCATGCATAGTGACTTTGCTCAGTAGTCATTGTATCAGGTGTAAACTATATGGATCTTTGTGTAACATTAGATACTTAAAAAAAAGCCTTTCCTGTTAGACAGATGAAGCCAGATGAGTATGGATAACTAAAAGGTTTAAATACCAAGACCTGTTTGATCAATAAGTGAGTCCATCCTTCCAGGGCCGCCCAGAGGATTCAGGGGGCCTGTGGTCTTCGGCGGCAGGGGGTCCCCACTTTGACGGTAATTCGGCGGTGGGGGGGTGGTCCTTCTGCTCTGGGACCTTCCGCCAAAGTGCCCCGAAGACCCACGGCGGGGCCCCCCACCGCCAAATTACTGCAGAAGACCCGGCACTTCAGCAATGGGTCCCACTTTGGCGGTAATTCAGCAGCGGGGGGCCCCACCGTGTGTCTTTGGGGCACTTCGGCGGTGGGTCCCGGAGTGGAAGGACCCCCCCCACCACCACTGCCGAAGACCCGGAGTGGAAGAAGCTCCGGGGGCCTGGGCCCTGCGAGAGTTTTCCGGGACCCCCGGAGCGAGTGAAGGACCCCACTCCAGGGGCCCCAAAAAACTCTTGTGGGGGCCGCTGCGGGGTCTGGGGCAAATTGCCCCACTTGCCACCCCCCTCTGGGCGGCCCTGCATCCTTCCAGAGTTTCTGTGGAACAGATACAATAAAGGATTTTTGCCATCTCTCTGACAATGGGTCCTCTGTTGTGACTCCCTTGCTTTCCATGCCTGCAAAAGAACAGTTGCTGGAGCCTGATGAAAACAAGATAGTCTTGGCCTTCCAAATATTTTGTTTTGTTTATTTGAATGTTATTTGTCAAACTCCAATTTTCCTGGTTTCTTGTTTGCCAGCTGAGCCACATTAGTGACCTCTTTGCATGAATTGCTGATGAATATTTTCCTCTTCCCATTCCACAAGAGTCATTATTTCCTTGTGCAGGCCAACAGATCTAATTCTTCCCATTTCTCTTCCTAATGGAAATTGCTATAATACTGTCCTGAACTATGAGTTCATCTCAGTCTTTGTTTAAATGAAATTACTGCTAATCCAGCTGTTCTTAATTCCAGGAAATTCAAACAAATTTTGCTTTCTGATAGTGTCTACATACCATAGGTATATCATCCAATATCTTGTGCCACAGTCTCTCATTTTGTTTCTAGTAGCAAACATTATTTCATTTTTTCATGAGATTTCATGAGTTTGGTTGAAAGGTAACTGCATAGTTGTAATATACCTAGACTTCTGTAAGGCTATTTTGGAAGTCTTCATACTGAACAGCATTCAGATTAAAAAAATAGCACTATACCATATCAACAGTGCACACAGTAAAGTGATCGAGAACTGGCGTATTGACAGATCTCACAAAGTAGTTGTCAGTGGGGAATCACCATCAAATGGAATTTTTCTAATGGGATTCCGCAGGGTTCAATATTAGGCCTCATGTTATTCAACATTTTAATTAATGATTCAGAGGTAAATATAAAATTGCTGCTTATAAACTTTGTGTAATCTGCAAAGATTACATAAATACCAAGGAAGGCAGAGCAGTCATACAGAGTGATCTGGATTGCCTGGTAACCTGGACTGATTCAAACAAAATGTGTCTTAATACAGCCAAATACAGAGTTATCCACCTAGGAGCAAGAAATGCAAGTCATACCTATAAAATGGGGCACTGTATCCTGGAGCACTGAAAGAATTATGAAACTGAACATGAGCCACCAGTGTAATGTCGTGGCGAAAAGAACGAATGTGATTCTTGGATGTATAAACAGAGGAAAAAGGAAGGAATTTATGTCTGTATATGGCATTGGCGAGACCAATGTGTGGAATTCTGCACACAGTTCTGTTGTCCTCCTTTTTAAAAGGATATTGAAAAATTGGAGTGGGTGCAGAAAATAATTCATTCAAAAATGATTCACGAGCTGAAGAAGATGCCCTACAATGTGAGACATAAAGAGGTCAATATGGTTAGCTTATCAAAAAGAAGACTGAGGGATGACTTAATTACCGTGCATAAATACTAGGGCTGTTAATTAATCACCGTTAACTCACGCAATTAACTCAAAAAATTAATCACGATAAAAAAATTAATTGCGATTAATTGCACTGTTAAACAATAAAATACCAATTGAAATTTATTAAATATTTTTGGATGTTTTCCTACATTTTAAAATATATTGATTGCTATTACAACACAGGATACAAAGTGTACAGTGATCACGTTATATTATTATTTTTGATTACAAATATTTGCACTCTAAAAATGATAAATGAAATAGTATTTTTCAATTCACTGCATGCAAAAGTACTGTAGTGCAATCTCTTTATTGTGAAAGTGCAACTAACAAATGTAGATTTTTTTGTTACATAACTGCACTCAAAAACAAAACAATGTAAAACTTCAAAGCCTACAAGTCCACTCAGTCCTACTTCTTGTTCAACCAATTGCTAAGACAAATACATTTGTTTACATTTACGGGTGAGACTGCTGCCTGCTTCTTATTTACAATATCACCTGAAATTGAGAGCAGGTGTTCGCATGGCACTTTTGTAGCCACCATTGCAAGGTATTTATGTGCCAGATATATTAAACATTTGTATGTCCCTTCATGCTTCAGCCACCATTCCAGAGGACATGCTTCCATGCTAATGATGCTCATTAAAAAAAACACAATGCATTAATTAAATTTGTGACTGAGCTCCTTGGAGGAGAATTGTATGTCTCCTGTTCTGTTTTACCCACATTCTGCCACATACAGAGGTGAAAGTAAGGTGGTATGGTCCGGTATGGCGTACCTGCAAGAGCCATCACACAGCCGACGTACTGGCAGGGGGCAGCTTTCCCAGGCCGACAATTTAAAAGGGCCCTGGGCTCCCAGCAGCGGCTGGAGCCCCTGGAGCCCAGCAGTGGCCACATCGCTGCCAGAGCCCCACTGCTGGAGCCCTGGGGTAGCGGCAGTGGTGGTGGCGGGGAGCCCCGGGATTCCAGCGATGATTTAAAGGGCCAGGGGATCTGGCCGCTGCTGGAAGCCCCAGGTCCTTTAAATCACAGCCAGAGCCCCAGTGTTCCCAGGCACCACTACTGCTACCACAGGGCTCCAGCGGCGATTTAAAGGGCCCAGGGCTCTGGCTGTGGTAGCAGTGGCCAGGAGCCCCTGGCCCTTTAAATCACTGCCAGAGCCCTGGGGTAGTGGCAGCAGCCAGGAGCCCTCAGGCTCCAGCAGCAATGTAAAGAGCCCAGGGATTTAAAGGCCCCGCCCCTTCCACCTGAGACCCCGCCCACCTTGCTCAGGACCCTGGCCCTGCGTACTGGTAAGTCCCTTCAGTTACTTTCACCCCTGCCATATAGTTCATGTGATAGCAGTCTCGGATGATGACCCAGCACTTGTTCGTTTTAAGAACACTTTCACTGCAGATTCAACAAAACTCAAAGGTACCAATGTGAGATTTCTAAAAATAGCCACAGCACTCGACCCAAGCTTTAAGAATCTGAAGTGCCATCCAAAATCAGAGAGGGACTGAGTGGACTTGTAGGCTGTAAAGTTTTACATTGTTTTATTTTTTAAAGCATTTATTTTTTGTACATAATTCTAAATTTGTAAATTCAGCTTTCATGATAAAGAGATTGCACTACAGTACTTGTATTAGGTGAATTGAAAAAAAAATCTTTTCTTTTCTACTGTGCAAATATTTGTAATAAAAATAAATATAAAGTGAGCACTGTACACTTTGCATTCTGTGTTGTAATTGAAATCAATACATTTGAAAACGTAGAAAACATCCAAAAATATTTAAATAAATGGTACTCTATTATTGTTTAGCAATGCAATTAATCACAATTTTTTAATCGCTTGACAGTCCTAATAAATACCTTCACAGGGAGAAAACACAAGGTACAAAAGAGCTCTTTATTCCAGCAGAAAAACACATAACAAGAACTAGTGGCTGGAAGTTGTAGCCAGACAAATTCAAATTAGAAATTAGATACAATTTTTTTTTAAACAGAGAAGGTGCTTAACTACTTGAAAAAACTACCAAAGGAGCTGATGGATTCTCTATCTTTTGATGTCTACAAATTAAGACTGAATGCCTTTCCTGAAGATGTGCTTTATGCTTCAGTCAAACACAAGGTATCGTGCTCAGTCAGACTGGATGATCAAATGGTCCCTCCTGGCCAGGGCCGGCTCCAGGCACCAGCTTATCAAGCAGGTGCTTGGGGTGGCAACTCAGGAGTGGGGCGGCACTTTCAGGGATTCGACGGCAATTCGGCGGAGGGTCCCTCACTCCCGCTCGGAGCAAAGGACCTTCCGCTGAATTGCCGCAGATCGCGATTGCGGCTTTTTTTTTTTTTTGACTGCTTGGGGCGGCCAAACCCCTGGAGCCAGCCCTGCTCCTGACCCAAACTCCATGAAACTTTACCACAGAATTTGAGTATCAGAGGGGTAGCCGTGTTAGTCTGGATCTGTAAAATGCAACAAGGAGTCCTGTGGCACCTTATAGACTAACAGATGTATTGGAGCATAAGCTTTCGTGGGTGAATACGTCTGACGAAGTGGGTATTCACCCACGAAAGCTTATGCTCCAATACATCTGTTAGTCTATAAGGTGCCACAGGACTCTTTGTTGCTTTTCTCAGAATTTAACTAACTGCTGAAAATTCTTTGCAATGTAGCTCTGTGCAAAATGGTGCACGGTAGCTGATATAGATATTCCAACAGAATGGAAGAGGATTTCTTCCATTTCTTCCATAGCCCCAAGAAAAGCATTTTGGTATTTGGACCCTATAACAGTGTGGAGAGGAAGACCCTAAAGTGCTGACTGCAGACTGTTGAGAATATCTAATTGCAACGCTGGATCTATTAACAGAGCATACAGGCCACATTCTTCTTTCTCTTACACATGTTATACACTGGCGTAATTCAACTGACTTCACAGGTCAGGGGAATCAGGCCAGAAGAGTTTAGCTGATAATCAAGCAATAATAAAGTTAAAGAAAAAAATAAAAAATATATAAAAATTACCCTTGATTTTCTATGTAAGTTTACAAAGATGCTCTCCAGGGGAAAGCTTAGGTATGGAATGTACCTTTCTTCTCATGTACACTGTTCCTCTTAAAGCATTCTGTACCCACTAAAACTAAGAAGGTCATACTGAATCAAAGGCCATCATCTGCCTGTTCAAAATGTCATTATGGAGGAATCAGGAAAAAGGAGCAGTATTACAAGTCACCTTTTCAGCTCTCACAAACAAAACTATTAATGGGGAAAGTCAGCTCCTTCCAATGCATTAAAGGACCAAGGTCACCTGGGAAACCACTTGGCCTCATCGCTTACCCAACTTGATTAGCTGCAATAACTTCTGCCCTTGCAAAAGTAGTGATGGAAAGTCAGGTTTCTCAGCAGACTGCTAAATTTGTGTTCACACTTTCTAGATTAACAGTTCCATAGGCTAAAGTGCCTGGGAATTAACTCAAATATTTAGGGTCTATTAATGCTTCTCTGCAATGCTCATTATTAGGTTATCATTGGGATGACCAGATTCATAATCTGCCTAGTAAAACATGCCTCTTTAAAAAAATGAATATTTCTATAAATCCAAAGTTCTATAAAGACCGACAACAATTCAGGCAGAACGAAACTTTGGAACTGTAATCTTTTGATTGTATTGCTCCATTTACTTATACAATCAAGGGACAGGAATATGACTTTAGTAGGTAAAGTACATTTCGGAAATAACATGTAACTATAATGTCAGACCCATTTAATCTTTCTCTTTGGAATATACACAAACTAAAAAACAGGCTTTCAATACATAACGAGATCATGGTCCTTTAGTGTACTCTGAATTGAATCAATCAATCATGTTATCTACCCTAACGTGCCTCTAGTTTGACCTTCTATAATGCACATGGAACCCACCCCCATACATGCAGATATTTTACTTTTTAAAATCAAATGTGGGGAAAGATCTGTGGCATTATCTTATATCTTTGTGATTTTTAAATTAACAGTTCCATAAAATTAGAAACCATTTACTGCTCTAGCCACACATAATATTGTACTAACCTGCCATTTGGGAGGATTTCATAATAAAAGTAAATAAATACTGATAATATAGAGAGATATTATGTATAGAAGGAAAATTCTCCCCACAAAGTAGCCGCACTTTTTTTTAGCATAGAAATATTTACTATCACGTTATATTTGTTACATCTAAATTATTCTGAATATTTGTTGAATAACGGGTTTGTTTTTTTGCATCTGTCATAGTCCCTCTACAGAGAATTTGTCAGTCCTTACAGAAGCTATGACTAAAACCATTTCCTTTTAATAATTATATCCTATGTTGATGATGTTATCAAAATACTACAGTCTTTTCAGTAGAATGGCATAACGATGTACACATTAAGTAAAATGGTGCATTCTACTGGGCGATTTATAATTTTAAAACTGGCAGTATAAAAGAAGGCAGCATTGTGCAGTGGTCCGAGTACAGTGGCAAATTCAGGAGCTTTGGTTTCTACTTCAGGGGATAGGTTTCCCGGCTCCACCACTGACGTGTGACCGGGAAACATATCCCCTGAAGCTTCTCAGTGCCCCATTTCCCCCATCTTATAAAGCAGAAACCACAATCCTGCATTAGAGAGATGTTGAGAAGGAAAATTAATTAGGCTTAACTTTTCAAAAGCGCCCACTAATTTTAGTTGCCTCCATTTTTTGTACACCCAACGGGCTACAGGCACTCAGCACCTCTGAGAGATCTCTCATTTGGGCACCCAAACCCCAAACAACCCACAATTAGTGTGGATCTTTGAAGTTTGTAAAGCACTTTGAAAGAAGCTGTAGTAGTGTAAAGTATTACAAATAATTTATTATAAAATCATTTTATTCATAATTCTAGAAAAAATACTTCATTAAGAAAGTATTGAGGGAAAGATAAAAAAGGCATTGTTATCAAGCTTATCAGAATACAAAGATCTCTAGTCATCTTGTGGGCAAATACAGCAAATAATGTAAGAAAAGAATTAGCATAATTAAAGTTAAAATTTAACCTAAGAATACTGGGTTTGCTTTTCCTTTCTGAGACTAGTGTAAACCAGGAGTAAACTTATTAAATTAAGAGAAGAATTAGATCCCATTCATTAGTTATAAATATTGCATTTTATGGTCAAATATAGTGCTAATAACCAGGGACAGCTCCAGGCACCAGCATGCCAAGTGCGTGCCTGGGGCGGCAAGCCACAGGGGGCGCTCTGCCGGTCGCCGCGAGGGCGGCAGGCAGGTTGCCTTCGGCGGCATGCCTGCGGAGGGTCCGCTGGTCCCACGGCTTCAGCGGACCTCCTGCAAGCCTGTCACCGAATCCGTGGGACCAGGGACCTCCTGAAGGCAAGCCGCCAAAGGCAGCCTGCCTGCCGTGCTTGGAGCAAAATACCTAGAGCTGCCCCTACTAATAACATAGACTTTTAATTCAGCATTATCCAAAGTTAGGTAAGGATTTGGATAATGATACATAGTTAGATCCATTTTTTCTTTTGCATATCCAAATTAGTAAATAGACTTTGATCCTTCAAAGACATATATATATGCTTTACTTCATGCACTGTGTGTTGTCCCATTGAATGTCTCGAAGTACACATCTATCACTAATCTAAATAGGGAAAAGTTCCTTACTTATTTTCTGGCTATGATGATTCAGTGTTTTGATCTTTATTCTAAATATGTACGATATGGAACTGAGGTAACATAACCAATTGTCTTTAATGAGAACACCCATGATTACTTTAATAATTTGTTACTATGTTTCTAAGACAACGTGACCTTGCATTTTTTCTATCACTTGTCATTTGTTTTCAATTGAGAAATGTTTAAAGATTCCTTCAGATGCATCAAACCCAGGTTCAAGATTTTAGATGTCTAAAAGATATCTTCCAATGAAACATCGGATGGTGCAGTAAAGATTGATTTTTCTGGATTTACATGATTTATCTGCAAGTCGATCTGCTTCTACTGCAACAGTGTTATTTAGGTAGTATCTGAACACTTTACAATCATTAATGGATTTTATCCTCACAACACCCCTGTGAGTCAGAGCAGCATCATTCCCATGATAAATTACAAAACTAGTCCAGTGCCACACATGATGATAGAGGCTAAGCCAAGAACTGAACCAGGTCTTCTGACGCCTAGCACAGTACCATCTTCTGGACCGTTCTTCCTCCCCGCTAACCTTCTTTCTATGCTATTGTGGGAATAACAGACCATCTATTGTCAAGTCATTATCCAACACCATTAGTACAGGGTGTAGGGGAAATGGGAGCAAGAGGAGGAAGTAAGGGCAAACATGTAAGAAAAAAATCCTGTTCCAGTGCTTTATCCCCTAGAACATCCTACCTACTCACAGCTGCATGGGGATTGAAGCATCAACTTTGAAATGCCAAAGTTTCATTTCTACAGATCCCTTGGGTGTAAACGATCAGCTGTGAGTTTTTATTCATTGACTCATTGGCAAGTCATTTGGGAGATATTTTTAGGAACAAGATGATGCATATAGTACCTCCTGAAACTCAGTAAATGCAATATAGTAGAGATACTAAACTAACTAGAAGTAATTCATTAAAATTCCTAACATGGGTTGCACTGTCATTTATACCTTTTCAAACATTCAAATTACTTAGGAGTGTGGGAACTCAATCTACCACTCCCAGGTTGCCGAATCAGTGTGCAGGAAATTGGCATACCTGCCCAGGATGAACAGTCAATTTTGCCCTCCCTAAATTGCATGATATAAGAGGGAGTAATAGGTTTCCAGGGCCACTAGTTTTTAGACGTTATTTTTAGTGAAAGCATCACACTGCTTAGGAACTCGATGGAATCCTCAGTTCTTTAGAGACCAGATTCTGCAAGGTGCTGAGCACTTCATTCTCATGGATATAAACGGGAGCTGAGGTCTCTCAGCATCTCATTGGATTAAATGAATGAATGACAGCTACAGTTGATATTTTTAAGTGACGTTCACTCTAAAGAGAAATAGTTTTCATGTTAAAATACTTCTTAAAAATATTAAATGCTGTTTAATATTTGGCATTATACTTATATTTGTTGTGGAAAATGTATCAAATTCCCTTATTTAAAATATATTTCTAAAGCGTTGTTAAAGCCGTGCGACACATTGGAGAGTGTGGTTACACTTGATAGCAGGGCCACCCGGGGGGGGCAAGTGGGGCAATTTGCCCCACTTGCCCCACAGAGGCCCCCATGAGAGTTTTTCGGGGCCCCTGGAGTGGGGTCCTTCAGTCGCTCTGAGGGCCCCGGAAAACTCTCGCGGGGCCCAGGCCCCTGGAGCTTCTTTCACTCCGGGTCTTTGGCAGCAATTTAGCGGCAGGAGGTCCTTCCGCTCCAGGACCCGCCGCCGAAGTGCTGGGTCTTCAGGGCACTTCAGTGACGGGTCCCGGAGCGGAAGGAATTCCTGCCGCTGAATTACCGCCAAAGCGGGGGACCCCCGCCGCCGAAGACCCCAGGCCCCCTGAATCCTCTGGGTGGCCCTGCTTGATAGCCACACTTCTTGGATAGTTAAAGACATAAGGCTTGATTATCCATTCTCTCACGCCAGTTT
Source organism: Mauremys mutica (assembly GCF_020497125.1). Lineage (NCBI taxonomy): Eukaryota > Metazoa > Chordata > Testudines > Geoemydidae > Mauremys > Mauremys mutica. The sequence goes on from NC_059085.1 coordinate 17,010,644, forward strand.
TACACTGGCATAACTTAGCTGACTTCACTGTAGTTACTCCTGATTTACTCGTATCTAAAGCAAGTGGAGAATCAGGTCCACTGCCTTTCATTTAATTCCTCAAATTCACAGAAGATATGCAGGAATCCAATAAAACTATACACCTTTCTCTGTGTTATTGTTTATATATTAACAATTTTATACTAGTGACAAGAATTCATAGCTCTTAAATCTAGAGTTCATTTTTCTCCCTGGAAGGAGGGACATCTGGTCTGTATAGTGCTGCCACATCAGTCTATAGCATGATCTGTTCTGGTAAGAAATTTCAATTAGTTATTCTTTGCTTTCAGGTACCTTAGCTGCTAAAGCACTTTAACTTTAATTCCATCTGACTTCAACTGTGTTCAAATTGCAGTAAAAAGGAAGAAGACAACAAGATGTAAATATGAAAAGAGACAGAAAATCATTGAGAATCCCGCCTTTATGAATATTTGATGAAGAAAGGTTAGATCTACTGCTGGTAAATTACAAGAAATTATGTCCATCATGTGACTCTGTCAGCAAAGGTTAATACAAATGGGTTTGGATTTAGTTGAGATGACAACGAGGATTAAAAAAGATTTGTCCTGTCCTCACTGCAATTAGTTTTTCTTCTATTATTAGTGTAACAGAGTTTATCATTAGGATTATGGCAACAGAACTACTACTCAATGAAATCATTTTGTTTTCCATAATACTGCAGCAGTTTTGCAATAAATTTTTCATGTCTACTAATCTAGCTCTTAATTGGCCATTTGCTGAGGGATGGATACAGCCATTAACCCATGTGTTGCTGTAATGTCTTTAATATCCACTGAACTGGTATTTGGGCCCTTACAGACTGTGACTACAGGCCCCATGTTTTGCCAGTACTGCAATTCCACCAGTTATAATCAGCAGGAAGTTATTGTCTTGATAGGACATGATGCAGTATAACTTGAAAAGTTAGACAATACAGCGGTGACATCTGGATCTGGTCTACAGCACAGTCTCTACCATTACTACTGCTATTGAAGAAACACCGATGAAATTTACCAGTTAGTCACAGAGTAAGGTCTACAGGATCGGGCCCTTCATTTCAGCAGTCTCAGAATGTAACAAGCTCCCCCTCTCCCCCCAACAGAAAGGTTCAGCCAAGTGTGAAATGTACATAACTATGTCATAAGGGCTGAATTTGCTCTTCAGGCAATTTATGTTACAACTCTGTTTTTTTTTAATCTGAAGTGAGTTTAAAACTTGGTGCATATGTTGTCAGCCTGGCTAGATACATTTTTTTTCAAAAAGGGCTTAACTGGGCCCTATCTTGCAGACCTCATACAAACGCACACACACTTACATACACACAAGCCGTACTTATTCATGCAAGTGATTCCAGGGTTTCCTCTCTGTGCATGAAGAAAACATTTCATTTGAGCCTCTATTTCTACACACTTACCTGTTAGGGATTTATATTTTTATGTATCCAGGTTATAACTGACTTAACTGGGACTGGTCATGTGAGTACTGCTTCCAGGCATATGCCCTGGAACTGGCTGAATGCTACTATTTGTGCTAGAGTGCAAAATATAATGGATTTAAAATTCAATAATACTTTCTGCAGTATGAGTTACGTTATATTACAGCCACTGATGAGACACCCTATGCAAAGAAGCAGGGAGCTGACACAGAGCCCAATTCTCTCCCAGGCAATAGTAGCCTGCAAAGGGATAAGAAACCTCACCAGTTTTAACTTACAGTGCTTCCTAGGAATTCATCCATGGGGACGGGAACAGGGCAAAGGACCCATGAAGGGATTTCCGCAGGGTGGGGAAATGCTGAATCAAAATTCCCCACTCCTGTGGATCCAGACTTCTTTACCTATACAGACATGCAGGTGAACATGGGGCCTATTTTGCCATTGCCCTCAAACTCAGTGTAGTTATTGTGAAGCCTTAGAAAAGCAGGCATGGCAACATGTGCTGCAATACATAGGTGCATTGGGATGAATTAATGATGGAGTGGCATTCTCTGCTGGTTAACAATACTTTAACAGAGGTTATTGTTTTAAATAACGATAATAAAGTTTTAGAAGTTTATTATACAGTAGTGATATTCGTACAACAAATATGACATTTATACTTTCTGGGTTTTTTTAAATCTAGAAGAAATAATTATTTAAAAGCTTTATTATTGCAAGGACTCTGCATTTTGTCACATGCCTTTGAAAATAACTATAAGCTGAACTTAATGTTTTCAGGGATACCATGGATACACAGTAGATGTGGTGAAATTTTATTCCATATACAATTCATTTTTAAAAAATACACATTTATGACCCATTCCAAGGAATGCATAAATGTAAAACCCTAGAAACCTAGAGTGGACTAAGAGGTTTATATGAAATGCAGATGCCGATGAATTACTGGAAAGGGTTAAAAGTGACTGGCAAATGACTAATTGGCATTGGCATGCATGGCACAATTTGATCAGAGGCAGTCATACTTTTGCGGTGTCCACTGAGAGTTGCTTTTGCAGTCGCACACACTTCTTCCACACTTAGAGCCATGTGAAGGAAGGAAATTTAACACATCAAGGAGCCTGCTGGATTATCAGATCAACTAATCAATACCATTGACAATACTTCTGTCTAAAAGCACTGGAACTAGACATAAGTAAGATACAAAACCAGACACTGAGGACCTTTACCAATATATTACCTTTGACCCGTTGCTTCTACTGTGTGCCCAAGAGGCACCTGGTTTTCCTTCCTGAGCTCTTCCACCTAACTGATTTCCAACTGCCTTGTTGAATAAAATGCACCCTTTGTAGTAAACTGTGACCCAGGAAAAAAAAAATCTAGAGCAATGGCCATGGTCTTTGAGGCATAAGAAACTATGATTCAGGTCAGACCGTTGCTACCCTGCTGCAGCCATCTCATCAGCTGCATAGATCAGACCTGTGTAAATCTCAGCAATGCGCTCAACATTACGGGACTCAGAGGGATACAAATGGCTTCTTCATGTACTAGGCTTGCTCACAGAGATTTGAGTTACCTGTGGAGTAACTTTCCCACTAGCTGACATACACCTTGTAGTCCTCAAAGACATCCTGACAAATTTCAACTCGCCGGATTTAACGCTCTAAAAAGCACCCAGATTTTATTGCTCAAGTTGAAGTTAACTCTAAAAGACAGAAAGACAGGGCTGCATATGTCTCAAAATACCTCAGACAGCATTAGGGAGATGAAGTGCAATGGAAAAAAACCCATTAAATTCATAGTATATGCAACATATCAAATTTGACCATTGTTCCTATGTAGTGGTAATGGGCATCTATCACCAGAAAAAGGACTAGATCAATCTATTCTGCAAAGAAACATCCCTCAGCACAACTCTAGTTAGTACACCAGAGTCATGGATCAGCAAGTAAACTTTTAAACATGTAGCTTCTACAAAGAATCACAAAGTAACACAACAAGGACAGTCATAACAAATGTAGAAGCTGTTCCCTAAAATATGCACACATCCCTTACACAAAAGAATCCAGGGTGATACAGAGCAGGTGAAATGTTTTTGTCAAACTTATCAGTGACTTGACTGTGTGTTTAGCAACGAGGCTAGGCAGCCTGCAAGAATAATTCTTCCATGTAGCATTGTGAAATAATCAATGGGACACAGGTTATTTTAAGGACATTCCACATTCCATAGCTGAATCAGCCACTGAATTTACTCTCTTCTAAAAAAAAAAAATGTGAGTATTATTTTATGATTGCCCAAACTATCACTCTTTCAAAGACTATCAAATTAACCCCCCGGAGATATAGCTCTTTAAGTTAAAGAATGTGCCTTTTATTGTGTCATCGAAGTAGAATAGAAAAGCTGAAGTGTTCAGCTTTAAGGACAACATAATGAGATCAGAGATTTTGCTTGCAAAGAAATTAACTTACAGTTAATTAATGAAAGTAACTTTAAACAGTGGGCATGTTGGCAGCAACCAGGACACTGTAATAAATGGGTAGGAAATAATAGGCCACTTTCAAAGAGCTAGAATACAGCAGCCTAAAAGAGAAATATGAGCAGGATACTGCTTGTAGATTTGATCTCAAATTCTTACGACCAATAAGTCTTATCTGCACCAGTCTTTTATAGTCTTTAACTCACTGTAATTTTCTGTTCAATTTAGATAGTAGATTTAATTAACTGTTGATGAAACAACAGTTATTAAATAACACATAAAAAAAATCTAGTTCATAGCTATAGAAATTACCATAATGTCACTACAAATTAAAAAGACAAACATTTTGGAAAGCTAATATTTGTTAAAAACCCAGTATCCCTCCTCAAAAATGCAGTAAGTGTATGACAAACACAAAAATTTTTTGGTGCACAAGCCAACAGATATAATGTTTAAAGTTAAAGTGAGATTCGAAAAGTTTAACTTTGTCATACTTGAATATGTTTGTGTCAGCTGTACAATTTACCAGCCATAGAGGCTCACTACTGCAAAGTGTTGAGTAGCCTGACCCAGATCCAGCAAAACACATAAGCAATTTCAAGCGTGTTCTCTTCAACGGGATTACTCATGCTCTCAAAGTTAAAAACATACTCATGTGATTTGCATGATTGGGCCTAGACTCTCAGCGTTTTGCAGGATCCTGGCCCATAAATGTATATGGGGCAAGGATGATGACTTCTTTTCTATCTGGAAAGGCCTAGTAAATTACCAAAGCTACTAGGAATCAACAAAAACAGTTCAGCACGAGGAAAATGGCAAAGAATATGCATAACTTATTTCATGTCTCATTTTCCTGAAATAAAATGAAATCATAGTAATATGATCTAGTAATATTCAACTGAACATAGTTGGTTATCTGCCACTCTATGTGGATGGATGGCATATTACAGTGTTATTGTACAAATCAGCTGGATATATCACTGACTGTCAGAAGAACTCCACCCGTTCCGTTCCTTTAACCAGTCCTTTACCAGGCTATTTATCTGGCCACTGGATGCCTTCCCTATGGAGTATCTGCACTGGACATCCGTCCTACATTTACCTAATGAGTTGCAACATATAGCCTAACCCCCAGTTTTCCTCACCATAATAAGCCCTCCCTGAAAACCCGCTGGGAGGGAGGCAAAAAAAACAACAACACAACAACACACAAAACAAGCAAAATAACAACACCACAACTCAGTCCATGTAAGCCAATATGGTGGTGAGGAAAAAATTCCTTCTCAGCCACCTTATAAAGGAGCAACTAGCACAATGCCCACAGCAAGTCCTAATATTCGCCACCTTGAGGTGAGGGAGGGTAGGTGCTGCTTTGCCTGCTGCATGGAGAAAGGACTTCTAATGCCAGGGCTTGACCCTTTTAAAGCCTCCGCACTTACTTTCCAAGGGGATGAGTCAGCGCAGCTTCTGACTGCCTTCCTCCCTCTGCCCATAAAGCACTGCTACCCCTCCTCCGGCAAGCCCGGACAACGTCCGCACACACACCTCCCGCCCCACCCCCATTTCTGAGGCGGTGCAGTCATTGACTTCAATGGAATTTCACCCACATAGAAGTGGAGTCACACAGTGAAGAAGCAGGCCCACTGCATTTGTGTGAAATACTGTCTGTAGGAAGTGGGAGTTTGCACAGTGCCTGTCTTTCTAATAGAGGCCCAAAGAATCAAACACTGCAGGAAATAGATTGTCCTAGGAGTGTCACTGTTTAGGGCTGGGTCAAACGATGGCACTGCCTTGGCTGTGCTACATACTAGGGATACCCATAGTGTTCCCTCAGCCAACACCAAGCACCCTTCCTATACCCTTTGTGCAAAGTAAGTCAGACATTTGATGTAATTTCTACACTAAGCTCTGACAGAATATTGTAAAAAGAGAAACAGGCAGGAAAGATTTTGATTAATGACTATACACCTCCATTTATGTAAAAATAGCATGCTTATGGATATTTTGAAAGCAGATTGTTCACCTCCACGCTGGGAGCTACTCACAATATAGTACTCACATAATAATGGACAATAGAAACATTCTTATATTGCAAATAAAAATGTTGACTTGCATCCAACTTCCCAAAGCAGGACTGGGGTGGAGGAGGAAGAGGAGAAACCAAACCTTTATTGATATAAACCAGGACATAGTGGCTTAACGCTTCCAAACTATTAACACTGTAATTAGGAATCATGAGTTTTTGCTTCAATTGTGGGTCCCCTACAACATCCTGCCTTAACAGAATCTCTTGGAACTTGTGACTACTTTAAGCACAAGTTGTTCTTCCAAAGGGATGTTGACTTTTGTGGACTATTACGCAACTAACACATAAGTCAAAGAATATTCTTCCAGGAGCAAAGTGATGACGCAAGTACTGCAGGCCAACCTGCACAGAAATCAGTTCCTTTTCCCCAGGGGCTCTGTATATTCACTATAAGACAACATTAACAATAAACTTCAATGTTTAAACAATTACTGACCAGGCAACAATGGCAATTCAGACATTGTTACGTTGCCAGCCGCTTTTCTCTAGTGAGATGGAATAATTGCAGGGGAAAAACACAGCTAGTGGTATTCTTTGGTTTGAGCCAAGTCCCAAGAGTTAATGTTAACGTACATTTCCATGCTGTTCACAGCTTTTTTTGGTCCAATGAGATTCTGTTGAACCATAACATCTCGTGGTAAAATTCAGGGGCTAGATTCGAGAAACCTACCGGACAAAGGGTGGGGAGAGAGGAGTAAGGAAATAATTCACTGTGCTTCAGCAGCAGTACAGTGAGTATTCCCTTGTGAAAGGGAGATGAAAATCAGCTGCCTCTACAGCAGTGTCTCACTCTTCCCCTGGACCCCAGAAAGGACACACTGTGGCTCCAGGGCAGGTCAGGAAAATTGAGTTTTCCAATGAAAGTTGTTAAGTACAGAGGCTGTATTAATGTTCCACTGGGCCCTCCAGGGTGCAGATCCTCCTTTAAAGACAGCTGGGAGAGTCCTGGCCATAAGGCTCTAAAGAACTCACGCTGCAGGGGTGGGTGATACCAGGGGCACAGAACCTCTGCAGCAGATAGGGTCTTCTCACTGATGGTCTTGGTTTCCTACAGCTCACAGAGATCCTGCAAGATTTGTTAGTGTGCTCTGCTGTGGGGCAACCTCCCTCGACTGAACAAATAAGAAAAAAATCTTTATGAGCCAACCTCCACAGAGAGTCCCCCACCCCACTTTGTAGTCCTTATAAGTAAGTTTGTAGCCCTTATAGGTTGTAGATAAACGCTTGAAAATATGACCATATTGCACCCTAAAGGTGCAGATACAAGAATGCAAATAAAAAGAACTTAAAATTTATTTTTTTAATCTCACGATTTTAAAGTCCATCTGATTATGATGTTTTTTGAGGCCCAACTCATACTTTTTTTTAACACTTGGGGTTGCTAATGTTGATTAACTATCTAGATTTCCACACACTACCAATTACCATAATATCTGAACTCCCACTATTGTGAATCATCTTATGTGTTAAAATACCAACGGGATTTAAAGGATGGAATATCAGCTTTGCCTCTGAATTATAGCACTTGGAAAACTTTAACTGGCTCTAAGTTAGAAGCATTAGTGAAGTCTACTCTAACACTATGAACTTGGTTCATTAAGATATTACAATGTCAAATTTGCAGTGGAATTCATGTAATCACTCAATCAGATGAGTAGAGGCTTAGTGCACTGAATTTCACAGGATATCTCTAAATACATAAATACACTGCACAGTTAAAAACATCAAGATAGCAAATCTGCTATTAAATACTCAAAGGGCTCTATTAAAAATGCAAATACTGTCTGCCATCAAGTGTTCAACAGTGCAACTAATGTTCCTATACATTCCAGCCTAATTCCTCTGAGCATAAAACACTGTTTTGGCAACTTATTTGTTGATTCAATTTCCATTTCAGAGTAACCATTCTTAATGTTGCTGTGAAATTTTTATTTTATTTTATCTGTTTTTATTGGATTTTTAATGGAAATTCTTCAATTAGTTTCATGTTTGTTTGTTTGTTTTGTGCAAATTTAAATTATGGGTTAAATTTAAGTTGTCAGTGTCCCATTTTAACATGCCCTGTTCTAGATAAGCAGCAAAGAGTCCTGTGGCACCTTATAGACTAACAGACATATTGGAGCATGAGCTTTCGTGGGTGAATACCCACTTCGTTGGATGCACGAAAGCTCATGCTCCAATACGTCTGTTAGTCTATAAGGTGCCACAGGACTCTCTGCTGCTTTTACAGATCCAGACTAACACGGGTACCCCTCTGATACTGTTCTAGATAGTCTTCTTAAATATATTATAGCACCCTATTCTGCAGGCTTTACTCACACAGTACTCGCATTTACTTTGATCAAAGTTATCAGGGTCAATTATCCCCAAAAGTTCAGAGGTCAGATTTTTAAAGAAAACTATTATTAATATGTAAATCAGGTTTCCTCTATACTTTCTTCAAATTCTGAATTACCTTTTTATTTCTAGTATTGATTAAAAAAAAGAGTTCTTTTCTTTCTATTCAGACTTCTAAATATTTCAGACACTTTTGTTGAGTTTCAACAATAAATGCATTATTTGATTCCTTCTAAAAATCTATTTGTAACTGAGCCCATATATTTATTATACAAGTGCAGTAACTTCACCTTACATAAAAGGAAAAGCTTGTCATCACAATCTTAGTAGGATGTCATGCATTGTTAAACCGGTAAAGTATTTCTGTATATTCCAATTAACGAAATCATTTACTGGCAGAGATGTTACAAAGAGAAATTTCAACTTTAAAAATAAACCCTTCCCATTGGGAACTCATCCTTTGTTTGACAATTCAGGGAATTTTATTTAGAGATTTTAATTGCTCCGTTGATCTGTGGCTGAATCTCAATAATCAAAACAATAACACTGAGTTGGGTTCTTTTTTTGACAATTGTAATAAAATGTTGGTAGTATTTGGGGAATGTTAACTCTTTAGTATTGACACTGGCAGGATTTTTTTCATACTTTTTTTTTTAATTTTAGACAATTAACAGTTCTTAGTGCTGTGAAGCAAGAATAGCAATACTTAGAATGTGCATAGCATTCTTCTACGTTCAAAGCACTTTAGATACACTCTATCAAATGCTACTTCTTTCATGCTTAGGAGCAGTCCTTTTGACTAGTTACATCAATAGGGAGAGGAGGATTTGGTCCATTATAAATAATATTCTTTACTAGAGCTGGTTGGGAATTTTTCAACAAAAACTTCTTTTTGTTGGATAATGCCGATTCATCAAAACTGAAACTGTGTGTAGGAAAGGGGCAATTTTGACAAATTTCTCCTGTTGAAAAAAACCTGAGAATTTTTTTTTTTAATTTGAAAGGTCCCATTTTGACATTTTCAAAAAACAAAACAAAAAAAACCCCAGTTTTTTCTATTTGAAACAACTTTTTGTGTAAAATTTTAAGCTAATCATATTATAAAAATAAAATATAAAGAGATCAAAATAAAATAATATTTTCTAAATCATTGAAACAAAATGTTTTGATGGACCTGAACTGAAATTTTGTTTGGATTGTTAGTTTATGAAAATTTTTGAGATTTTAACTTTTTGGCCTGACTTGGGATGCAATTTTTTTTCAAAATCGCAAGTTTTTTCCCAGGACGGGAAAACCATTTCCCGCTCAGCTCTAATCTTCACTCAGTCTTATTTTTATTATCATCATCATCATGATCATTATCCCCATTTTACAGGTGTGGAAACTGATTCCCAGGGAGATTAAATTACTCATTCAAGGCCACAGAGGAAGTCCACATCCAACCAGGATCTGGAGTTGGGACTTTTTGATTTCCAGCACCATGCTTTAAATATCTCTCTCTTCTCAACTTATATGAGCAATTATTACTCTGTGCAGCCATACCCTATGTGAGTGAACAAGTGAGAAGCAGCACAAGGAGATTTTCTCCCACCATTCCAGCCATTGTTCAGGTGCTTGCCAAAATCTTTTTACAGTGCAGTACCTGCTCTATCCACTAATCCTGAGAGAAGGATCAGGGTGAGGGTAGACAACCAAGCTAGCCAGATACAGGGTACGTCTACACTACGGGATTATTCCGAATTTACATAAACCGGTTTAGCAAAACAGATTGTATAAAATCGATTGCGCGCGGCCACACTAAACACATTAAATCGGTGGTGTGCGTCCACGGTCCGAGGCTAGCGTCGATTTCTGGAGCGTTGCACTGTGGGTAGCTATCCCGTAGCTATCCCATAGTTCCCACAGCCTCCCCCGCCCGTTGGAATTTCCGGGTTGAGATCCCAGTGCCTGATGGGGCAAAAATCATTGTCGCGGGTGGTTCTGGGTACAGCCTCACCCCTCCCTCCCTGAAAGCAGCAGACAACCGTTTCGCGCCTTTTTTACTTGGTGAACTGTGCAGACGCCATAGCACAGCAAGCATGGACCCTGCTCAGCTCAAGACCGCAATCGTGGATGTTTTAAACACCTCGCGCACTCTCGTGCAGTATATGGTGAACCAGGACCTTCAAACCGAGGCGAGGAGGAGGCGGATACGGCAGCGCGGCGATGACAGTGATGAGGACGTAGACACAGAATTCTCTCAAACCGCGGGCCCCTGCGCTTTGGAGATCCTGATGGTAATGGGGCAGATTCTATCCATTGAACGCCGATTTTGGGCCCGGGAAACAAGCACTGACTGGTGGGACCGCATTGTGTTGCAGGTGTGGGGCGATTCCCAGTGGCTGCGAAACTTTCGCATGCGTAAGGGCACTTTCATGGAACTTTGTGACTTGCTTGCCCCTGCCCTGAAATGCCATAATACCAAGATGAGAGCAGCCCTCACAGTAGAGAAGCGAGTGGCGATAGCCCTGTGGAAGCTTGCAATGCCAGACAGCTACCGGTCAGTCGGGAATCAATTTGGAGTTGGAAAATCTACTGTGGGGGCTGCTGTGATGCAAGTAGCCAAAGCAATCACTAAGCTGCTGCTACGAAAGGTTGTGACTCTGGGAAACGTGCAGGCCATAGTGGATGGCTTTGCTGCACTGGGATTCCCTAACTGTGGGGGGGCGATAGATGGAACCCATATCCCTATCTTGGCACCGGAGCGCCAGTACGTAAACCGGAAGGGGTACTTTTCAATGGTGCTGCAAGCACTGGTGGATCACAAGGGACGTTTCACAAACATCCACGTGGGATGGCCAGGGAGGGTTCATGACGCTTGCGTATTCAGAAGCACTACTCTGTTTAAACGGCTGCAGCAAGGGAATTACTTCCCAGACCAGAAAATAACAGTTGGGGATGTTGAAATGCCTGTCGTTATCCTGGGGGACCCAGCCTATCCCTTGATGCCATGGCTCATGAAGCCATACACAGGCAGCCTGGACAGTGGTCAGGATCTGTTCAATTACAGGCTGAGCAAGTGCAGAATGGTGGTGGAATATGCATTTGGCCGTTTAAAGGCGCGCTGGCGCACATTACTGACTCGCTCAGACCTCAGCCAAACCAATGTCCCCTATGTTATTGCTGCTTGCTGTATTCCCCACAATCTCTGTGAGAGTAAGGGGGAGACCTTTATGGCAGGGTGGGAAGCTGAGGCAAATCACCTAGCCGCTGATTACGCGCAGCCAGACACCAGGGAGATTAGAAGAGCACACCAGGAAGCGGTGCGCATCAGAGAAGCTTTGAAAACGAGCTTCATCAATGGCCAGGGTACAGTGTGACTGCTGTGTTTGTTGATGAACACCCAACCCCCTTGATTGACTCATTCCCTGTAAGCAACTCACCCTCCCCCTTCGAGTACAGCTTACTTATGCAAATAAAGTCACTCTCATTTAAAAATCATGAATTCTTTATTAATTCATTATAAAATGAGGGAGAGAAGTAAGGGCGTGGTTTGGGAGGAGGATAGGAGGGATGGAGAAGGCCATTAAAAAAATTTCACAGTAACGACAGCCTTCTGGTTGGGCTGTCCACGGGGGTGGAGTGGGCGGGTGCACGGAGCCTCCCCCCACGCGTTCTTACACGTCTGGGTGAGGAGGATGTGGAACATGGTGAGGGTTGAGGGTGGTTATACAGGGGCTGCAGCGGCACTCTGTGATCCTGCTGCCGTTCCTGAAGCTCCACCAGACGCCGGAGCATGTCAGTTTGATCACGCAGCAGCCCCAGAGTTGCATCCCGCCACCGCTGATCTTCCTGCCGGTCTTCCTGCCGCCACCTCTCATCTCGGGTGTCCCTCCTGTCCTCACGTTCACTGGCATCTTTCCTGTAATTTGATACCACATCCTTCCACTCATTCAGATGAGCTCTTTCATTGCGTGTAACTTCCATAATATCCGAGAACATTTCATCTCGCGTCTTCTTTTTCCTCCGCCTTATCTGTGCTAGCCTTTGGGATGGAGGAGGGACGCTTGAAAAATCTGCAGCTGCATGAGGGATAGAAATGTTTAAAAAGATACATTTTACAGAACAATGGTTATACTCTTTCACAGTGAACAGCACTATTCACCTTACATAGCACATGTGATTTCCCTACAAGGTCGCATTTTTCATCTTAATAGTGAGTGCCTGCAGCTCTGGAGTTACAGATCTCACAGACACAGGTCCAGGCATCAGAATTCAGCTTGCATGCGGCCATGGTAAGCCACTGTCTTTCGGCTTCTGTAGTGATTTACCCCTCCCCCCCAACGCATGGCTAATACCACGCTAGCTCCCTGCTAATCAACACCCTTCCCACCCCCCTACCCACTGTGTGGCTGGTAGCTTGGGGAAGATCCCCGCTGACCAAACACAAAAAAGATAATCTGCATTTCACTCCTCCCCTCCCCCCGCTTGGCTACGTGCAGGAAAGGATTTTTTTTTAAGCTGCTGCAGTCCACAAACCCAGTAGGAAAATGGCCATCCCCCTTACTTAAATTCCTGATTTTTAACCAGGTTATCCTGAACGATATCACTTTGCTGAGGATAACACAGCGAGATAAAGAACGGATGCTTCTTGAATGCCAGCAATCACCGGGACCATACGCTGCTATGCTTTGCCATGCAATGATACCTGATTACTTGCTACATGCATGGCGTGGTAAAGTGTCCTACCATGGTGGGCGGAACAAGGCTGCCTTGCCCAGAAACCTTCTGCAAAGGCTTCTGGAGTACCTACAGGAGCGCTTCATCAAGATGTCCCTGGAGGATTTCCTATCAATCCCCGGACATGTTAACAAACTTTTCTAAGTAACTATACTGTCTGCGAATGCATCCCAAATCCTCAGGGCAAATCAATCATTAAAAAACGCTTGCTTAAAAAACAATGTTTGCTATTTGCAAAGGTACACTCACCAGAGGTCCCTTCCATGGCGTCATTGTCTGGGATAGTTGCTTGGGAGGCCTGGGAGGAGGGTAATTCCGTCAGGGTGAGAAAAAGCTCCCTGGCTGCTGGGGCTCACGGAGTGCTGTGTGCTCTCTGCTAGGTCGTCCTCCTCTTCTTCATCTTCATCTTCCCCATCTGCATAATCCTCAGCCATGGCAGAGATTACAACCCCCACCTCAGAATCCACGGTCAGGGGTGGGGTACTTGTGGCGCAGCCCCCTAAAATTGCATGCAGCTCAGCATAGAAGCGGCATGTTTTTCGACCTGCCCCGGACCTTCCGTTTGCTTCTTTGGTTTTCTGGTAGGCTTGTCTGAGCTCCTTAACTTTCACTCTGCACTGCACTGAGTCCCTGCTGTGGCCTTTATCCGTCATAGCCTTAGAAATTCTTTCAAATACTTTTTCATTTCGTCTTTTGGAACGCAGTTCTGTTAGCACTGAATCCTCTCCCCAGATAGCGATCAGATCCAGTGCCTCCCGTGCAGTCCATGCTGGGGCTCTTTTTCGATTCTCAGGAGACTGCATTGTTACCTGTGCAGATGAGCTGTGCGTGGTCACCTGTGCTGATGAGCTCTCCACGCTGGGGAAGCAGGAAATGAATTTCAAAAGTTCGCGGGGCTTTTCCTGTCTACCTGGCCAGTGCATCAGAGTTCAGAATGCTGTTCAGAGCGGTCACAGTGGTGCACTGTGGGATACCGCCCGGAGGCCAATACCGTCGATTTGCAGCCACACTAACCCTATTCCGATATGTTAATCCCGATATTAGCGCTACTCCTCTCGTCGGGGAGGAGTACAGAAACCGATTTAAAGAGCCATTAAAATCGATATAAGGTGCCTCCTAGTGTGGACGGGTGTGGCGTTAAATCGGTTTTACGCTCCTAAAACCGGTTTAAACACCTAGTGTAGACCAGGCTACAGAATAAGAAGCAAAGAAACTCAACTAACAGGAGGAGGCTTTTGAGTGCAGTAGGCAGAACTTTTACAGGAACTGGACCGAGACTATGAGACTGACTTCCTCAAGAGATAAGAATGACCATGGAACTACCTACTGAAATAACTAACTGCAAAATTCAGCTCTTCAGTGTAGTGGTCCATCAGCTTTCTTCACTGACACACAACACACCCACTAGCATAAACAAAACACATTCCGACCAATCAAGCTATTTCTCCTGGGAAGGAGAGATTATTTCTTTTTCTAAACACATGGGAGATGCTCAAATATTATAGACAGTCAGACTCCTATTAGACAGAAAGAATTCACCAGATGGGGATTCCAGCAGCAAAGCAGTCCCTTCACACTCCCTCTTACATAATTCCACAATGTAGCTCAAAATCTTACCTTATATTGTATGTGCACATATTGGTAAAATTACACATTTATCAACAAATGATCAAAGCACTTCCTAAATTGTACAAGAAAAATGTTAAGTATAGCAGCATAATTTTATCTTGCAGAAAATAAAATTTTTGTGTAACATTCTCCAGCAGCTGAATTTAAACAGGAACATATTCTAAGAAGCTCTATACAGGTGTTTTTCTCTTTTTTACATAGCTTTGGCATTTGTGTAGTTACAAATAACCCGAGGAACTCAAAATTGCTATGTTAAAGCATCACAAAGATTGAATCAGTACTTAGAGCTGTCATCAAAAAGCTTGAGAAGTATTCAGAAATCAGTCATTTGTCCTTTGGATATTGTTTTGGTACTAACTCATTTAACAGGATGTAGGGAACCCAACAAAATCAGTTTCTTTGCCAAGGTAAAGATGAGGGTTTGGCTGAAATTAACAATGCATGCCAGCAGAAATACAAACTTAACTAAACACTGAAGTCTGGATTGAGCTATAACTCTAAAACAGTTCAGCCGGTGAAGTTTCCATTTTAAATACAACTGGGAAGAAGAAAATTGTGTTTTTGTCGCGTGGGGAGTTTCTAAGGCCTCCCCTTCACAATGGCAACAAAGAACCCACTGGAACTTACTAACAGACCACCCACATTATGTACAGTGTAGTGGAAATCTCAGGGAAGCACTGCACGTGAAAGTAAAGAATACATGCCTTATTTCCTCTGAAATATTCCAATAAGGAATGCATATATTGGACCAATCTGGACTGTCACTCAAATATCAGAGCAGAAAGAGAAATTGCAGGGTTCGGTTTCTTGTTTCCTACATTTTACCAAACTCTCCCCTTTCTTCCTCCACCCATAACTTTATTGCCTGTCACCACCTCCTGCTTGTTTCTTGTGCCTGCCCCAAAGAATCTGAGAGAATGCATGAGCAGCTTGCTCTAAGACCAGTACTCAAATTCACTATGGGTGGGCCAGCAAATGGGTACGCTGTGATTGTGTAGTCTCAATCTAGCCTCCATTGGTACGAGGAGTAAGATGCCTGATTCCATCACTGAAGCTAAACAGCAAAGCAAGGCATTGTAACTGCATCATCGTGTTGTGAAAAGGGGCTTTCGTCCTATGAAAAACAAAAGCTGACAAGCAGAGGTGAATTCCATTCAGCCTTGCAAATGTGAACTGGAGAGCTCATCTTCACAGTGGTCCAAACGCTGCTGACTGGATTCGTTTCCTGCACAGCTTAAAAGAACTGAATAATGTACAGCTTATGTCTGGTATACATCTATATTCATTCTAGTTTATGCAGCAGTCTCATAAAAGTGAGAATGCAAGATACAAACATGCAAAATCAAGTTACAAATATTATGCTCTGCATAATTCTTCAATATGGAAAAATAAAACACAATAGTGTGGAAATTAAACATGCAGGTCATCGGCGATAATTTGCTGCTCCAACTTGAAACCTCTAGATTTTAACATACAAATGCAAAGCACAACTTCCTAACGTTCCCTAGTAAGCAGCTGCTTTATGAATAACTGGAAGAAAACCTTTATGCTTGGTCACACCACCAGCAGGAGACAACTGGCTTTTCTCATGTAATACAGGGAACTGCAGCCAGTACTTCATTAAAACACAAGACACTTTGGCAGACATGGATGCTGAACATTGCTTACTGTTCACATCTGTGGATAATGACAGCTGGCTGAAACTCTTGCCTTCCACTAAAGAGCAAGTACATGATCCAGTGCAGTTAATCAATAAGATAATGGAATGAATCAATAGCAAAGATTTTTTAGGAGGTCTTAATTAAACAAACACTTGCAGATACAAATCATGTCTTCAATCTATTGATGGTACCAAGGTGAGGGGTTAAACACAAACAAAACCATCAACTTTATTTTGCTGGCATGTATTTCACTAAACAGCCAAATAGCTTCTTGGCCTCTGAGTTGGTCCATTAATCGAGTCCCTGTTCAATTTCACCACCATGCTGCACAGGGAAATTAGTCTATAATCAAAAATTTTAATTACTGAACAAGAGGTCAAGATGTGATGATGAAAAATAGATGAAAGTGTCTTCACCCAGTGTTACCTCCTCTCTGAAGAAGTGCCGAATACCTGGGTACAAGGAACGGATGAGCTGATAAGACCTGTTTCCAGCTGTGAAGTGTAGAATTAGAATAATTAAAGAACACCTAAATTGATGGATCCCATTAATGCAGAGGAATTCTCCAGTGGGCCCTCTGCACAAACATGTTAAGTCAATATTTTTTTATTTCCCCAATGGTTCTGCACTAGGCACTGTTTTAAAGAGACATCAATCTGTGATGTCAGCATTTATCTAACAGTCCTTCAAAAATCAATGTCCAAGATGGTCCGCTTCCCGTATGCACCCAATTTGTCCATTCTCCAAGGGATGCTAGATAAAACTAAAACATCATAAAAGCAGTAAACACTGACTGTGACCATTGTACCTGACTTTGAGGAGGATAACTTAAGAGAAAGAAGGAATGTGGGAAGGGAACAGGGACAATTCAAGGAGAACGAAATGGCTCAGTTTAAAGCATTTTTAAAGTGCCTTCTTAAGCCATGCTACACCAAAATAACATAAGTAGATTACTGTTTATTTAAATTGATATAATGAGAAATGGAAGATTAATATCTACAGGATATCAAGATGACCTTATTTAATATATATATTTCTCCTGTCGCCATGGCTAGTCAGTGTTTATTTTCTGACAGTGCTCCACTCTACACCCGCCAGCCAGTTTTTTTCTATTCCTTTCATAGTTATTCAGCAGGAATAGCCATGTAGTTTCACTGAACTTGTGGATGCTTTCAGTTCTTTTCTTGTTAGCATTTATCCTCAGCTCATCTTCACGCTTCCGTCCACGAGATTCCTTGAAGCTAATATTTTGACACAATGTCAGATGGAAAGTGAAGGTCTAAGTTTGCTTCTTTCCTTCTCGTGTTTGTAATAAACTGGCCTGTATGGTTGCTATGAGGCAGGGCTGCCTCTAGTTTATAACTAGAGGTGACAGGTACACTGTTCACAGCTTTAGCAGATGGGCTGTCTTGTAATCTTTTTCTTTATGCACAGCAACTCCATCTCTTCCTTCTCTTTGGAGTATTTACTCTTGTTGGTAGCATGTAGTAGTTAGGCATGCCTTAGACAGTTCAAAGATGTGTTATGCGGTTGAATTAGTTGTTGCAGGATGCTTGTCTGCCTCCACTTGTATGCTACTTTCAAACGTTCCAATTGCTAGACTTCTGTCCAATTAAATTATGAATAAAGGGCCTGATCCTGCGATCTTTACTCACACAACATTTCCGCTGAAGTCAGTGGGAGTTTTGACTGAGCTGGGTGTGCAGAATTGGGTCTGAATATATCGTAATTTCACCTTTCTAGAATGTCAGATTTCAGACATTCAGTTGTCTGCAAAATGTACACTTATAAAGCTACTTCTCTTCATTGCCTAAAGTCTGTAATTTAACTTCTTTTAAGAACGTCTTGTCTCTCAGATCCACAGATGATTGGATGGAGTGAAGATTTTTTATACATAGAAAATATTTATAAATATATATTTGGCATTCCACAGAAACAGGGTGGCATATCTGAATTGATTTTCAGGGCATCAATTTTTTGTACTTCATACATTTTTTTATGTATATATAAATTTAAAAGTGTGACGAGCTTTTAGGATCCTTTAGGATGAAATCACTATATAAATGTAGCATCTTTTATCAATTAGACTCATTTTTCTTAGCCATTGGCAGCAGCAATATATATATATAGATAGAGAGAGAGAGTGTGTGTCTGTGTTTACTTACAAATCAGTATAATTTTTGAGGAACACTAAGGGTATGTCTACACTACGGAATTATTCCGATTTTACATAAACCAGTTTTGTAAAACAGATTGTATAAAGTCGAGTGCACATGGCCACACTAAGCACATTAATTCAGCGGTGTGCGTCCATGTACCGAGGCTAGCGTCGATTTCCGGAGCGTTGCACTGTGGGTAGCTATCCCGTAGCTATCCCTTAGTTCCCGCAGTTTAAAGAGCCTTTTATAATCGATATAAAGGGCATCATTGTGTGGACGGGTGCAGAGTTAAATCGGTTTAACGCTGCTAAATTCGGTTTAAACGCGTAGTGTAGACCAGGCCTAAGATCTCATAACATACATAAGATCTAATACTCTGTAAGGATTATTTTTATGTGTTCCACTGCGTTAGTGTGAAAGTTACTGTTCTGTTTTTTTATCCACAGGTAGCACTGTGCGGCCAAGTCCAGTCCCGTGGGTCCAATTTCCCTGAACTGAGTACAGTCACACCAGGGTTAAATTTGTCTCATAACCCTTAGGCAAATCTAGCTGTTCTCTTTATTTAACTATCCTAATTCTTGACCCATAGAGCTAAATTGTCTCTACAGCTGAGCATACAATCTTTGCATGTTTACAAAACTTTCTGAAGTTTTCCAATTTTCTTAATATAAGGTGGGATTTTCAAAAGTGCCTAAGTGATTTAGGAGAATAAAGTCCATTGGCTTTCACCGGCACTATGTATTTGGCTTATTTATTGTTTCCCCTTAAGATGACTTTAAACACTGACTTAGATTTTGCATAAAAAGAATAGAGAACAATAAAGAAGAGTTTCTTCATAGTAAGTTTGATAGCTATTATCTGATTCTTCAGAGAGCAGCTTCTGGGGTATCTTCCATGGATATCAAATTCCATAACTGGCCATCGTAATATAAGATTTACTAGACAAGATTACACCACACCAGTTGTCTGTTAAGTCTAGCAGTGGTTAATACAAAGGAAGAAATAAAACCTTAGCAGCTATGCAATATTTTCAAGTCTTTCTTACCCCCTGCAGCAATCAGTTTACAACTTGGCAGCATGAGACTTGATTACTTTTAATTTAGCATATTAAAATTATCCAGCGCTCTCAAAAACTCTAGCCACAGCGTTTGACTCAATGACGCTTTATGGTGAGGTGTATTTAATTTGCTTCCTCTTGAATCACTGTATATAGATGGTTGACGAATGGTCTCATTAGTTGTGGGAAATTCTTTTTTCCTAAGCTTAATATGTAAGCTGAGTACAATGAATAAGCGCTGCTGCCAGTGGGTAAGAAAAATGTGTCTAACTGATAAAAGGTGCTATATTTATATAGTGCCTTTCATCCCAAAGGATCCTAAAAGCACTTCGCAAACTAAAATTGATAAACACTCTAGCCAGATCCTAGGCTGCTGTAAATTGGCATAACTAAATTGACATCAGCAGAGCTAGGCTGATTTACACCAGCTGAGGATCTGACCATCTATGAGAACAATCCCGCCTTGTTGGCTCAGTCCTCCTCAGACAGGCAAGGTGCTCATTTTTAATTATAGTTTTAACTGTGCTAAGGATGTAAGGTCAGGACATTATAGATATGATGCATGCACATACACACACACACACAAATATAAACCGCTATTTTAAAAACTGCTGCTTATCTTAACAGCACTTAACAACAGTAAACAATGGATTAAAATAAGTGCAGAATACTATATCCAGTTGAAACTGAATGGGGAGGTTCTCAAATTTGTTCACTATTCGAAATTATTCACCAACTAGAGTCTGTGAATAATTCTTGGTCTGCAGATTGCACATGAGCAGATCATTGAGAGTTTTCAATACATAACATAAGAGCTCTGCTGGTTAATTCTGAGAGATGTTATGGTATGTTTCTGCTCCCTGATTGGATAGTTTCTGGTGCAAATACTTGCATTTATACATTCAAAATGTGCATGCCATGAATATTCACAATATACACTTAAAGTAAGCTGCTTCCATGAACACTCTTGCTAATAAACTTGTTCATAGGAATATTTGTGGCAAGGAAACACAAAAGGGGCTTGAAGTGAAATCTTTCAAACATTCAAATAAATAGTTGTAGAAAATGTTTTTCAGTATTTACCCAGCTCTAGCAATCACTCAAGTTGGAATTTACCCAGAATGCCTTATTTTTCAAACAGTGTGATGGGACCTTTAATGACTATAATGGTTAATCCCTCAGTTTCACATCTCATACAAAAAAAGGGGGAGGGTGCATCTCTGATGATATAGCATCCTCTAGAACCATGCCAGCATATTCATTAATTAATGACTCCAAGAGACAAATGCCACCTACAAATATCCAGCTTCTTTTAGGAAAGCACTATGTTGTTCCTTCAATGTCCCCCATCCAAGAACTGAATTGGCCTCATCCTTCCTAACTTGAGAAAGCTGGTTGCAAGCAATACTGATGCAAAACTAGTCCTTGTAAATACTAAAAAGTTGTGATTTTAATATGTAAAATTCATATTCTTACTACTAGAATCAAAATGACACTGTAGCCAGATGCTGCATATGTGCTAAAGTCCTTAGAAGTATGCTATGAAAACAATCTAAAATCAATAGCAAGAAACAACTGCTGCATCTGAATACCATATGGGTGAAACAGGCTGATGGTGGAGATGGTGAACCAGAGATGTACGTCAATAGCTGTAACAAAGTATTCTACAACTTTTGCACAATGAGATATTGAGTAAATATCAATAAAGCAATTCCAATTATTACCAGTAAAAATGATAGAATCAATATTATAAAATAAAAAGGTAGCCCTGTGGTTGAACTCTCTGTGAACTAGATAGTACTGTGGTTTGAACTGGAGGAAGCTGTTATTCCCAGGCTTTTAAGTCTGTGGGCTCTGAGTGCAGAGAGGTTAACACAGAATGGCTGAATTTGCGCAGTGCTTTGATTAAAGGAAAGCAAAGCATGGGACAAATGGCATAAAAATAATTGCACCACAGAAATTCATTCAAAAAAGTATTTATGCCCTAGAAGAAAGGACCACATTTCTAGTGCACCTGCTAGCCCACTGCACTGTTAAGAAACCTCCTAATAGCCCACACTGGGCAGTATGCTGCCAGCACTGTATGGTTAATGGTAGACACTGAAGGACTTCATATTTGTCAGTGAAAAAGACAAATTAAGACTATTCCACTCCTGCCAAAAATTCATATGAAAACAGCAAGTCCCGGTAATTTTTTTAAAATGCAAAACGGGTAAAATTGTGAGTGACAGCCCATCTTCAAGATTCTGTTTGTAGCTCTGACCTGCATTTACACACAGGGCTGCTTAGCCTTTTGAACACCTAAAGTTAGCTTCCTTGTTTGCATTTCATAGAAACTACTATTGAAAGTAAACAAGAACCTTTGGTGAATTATTTAGCATACAAATAAACCAGCAAAGAAGGCTAAGTAGGCCAATATGAACTAACTGGATTGAAATATTCATCTGTAAATAACTCTTCAATCTGCTGCTTTCACGTACAAATACTACATGGAACATTAGACACAACTAGCTTCTAGGGATATTTAGGCTCACTGGAGAGCAATTTTTATGTCTACTGGCATCTGTGGGTAGTGATATGGACTGACTGTTAATATAACCAACATAAAATTTATGTGAATACTCACTGCAATAGCAACACACTGTCAGACAGCTGGTGGTTGATGCGTAGCACATGCGGAATTTATATGCGCTGCGTAAACTAACCTTTGCAATAAAGATTTAGCAGGTTTATTAGTTTAGGAAATCGCTATAATTAAGGATAATTCATAATGGCCGCTTATCCACTCTACAGCAATAGCTAGCTTAATTTAGGCTCCATTTCTTTGAGCCATAAATAAGTGTCGCTGCTATCTTCTGCACAGATGTGGCATTCAACCTGTTCAAGTTGGTTGGTTTTTGCTTGTGTTTTAATCAAAAGAATTAGTAGATAAGCCTATAAAATGCAGTGTGCTTGAAATAAATTAGCGAGAAATGCATATTGGAAGTTTTGAAACTCTACTAAAAAGCTGCCTTTTTTTCCAGGTAGAACACTAAGAAATAGTCCAGTTGCACTGAAGATATTATGCTTTCACAGATCTGGCATGAGCTATAATGATGGAGCTACATAATTAATTAAGTGGAAAAGAAATATGACTGTGACCTTTGTGTGACTGAAGGTTTGACCTTTATGAGTATTTCTAACTATACTATAACTTTGTTACTTTCTTTCACCACCCCAATTTTCTATGTACTATATGTTGTTACTTGAATCCCTATTAATAGTTCATATAAAAGGATACTTCCTTTTTAGATTTTCAGCCACTGTAGGTTCTAACTGGACAGAAATCTCTCTTGGCCTTCCTAACTATACAGCCACTGAGGCCATTTCCTTTCCTTTCCTTTCCCTCCCCTTGGAGAGGGACTGTGTAATCTTGGTATAGGCATTACATGGCTACTTATGATTGTCCCTCCCCAGGAGCAGAGTGGAATTTTGCCCTATCCAGTTGCTAAACAAGCTAACAGTATCTTAGGGAGGATGCCAAGGAGACACAGAACATGGCACCAATTGCCTTATGTGTAAGAGTGAGTTCTTCACTTGGCTGACGTTAATCTAAAACAGTGGTTTTCAACCTTTTTCATGCATGGGCCCCTAAAAATTTTTGAATGGAAATCTTAGGCAGAGTCTGTGGACCCCCAGGCGTCCAGACCACAGATTGAAAATCACCGATCTAAAACAGTGTTTCTCAACAACCGGTCCCTGAGATCTCCCTGACATAGGTTAGAAAGGCAGCAAGCTGGTCTCTGGTATCAAAAAGGTTGAGAAACACTGATCTAAAAGGGTCACACAAACCAAAGTTACTCCTTGCTACAACTCTGCTGGGGTGAAGGGAGGGACCCTGCCATAGTAGAGGATCGCTGTTCTTGTTAGGGAGATGAAAGCGTGGACCCTCCATGCCCCTGAAAGCAAGATCCCCATTAAAAAAAATCAAAGCAATGTCTTCAAGATGAGTGGCAGGCCTTGCTTCACCTGGCCAATAAAGCCGTACACGCAATTTATCATGAGAAAAAAAGTTTCCCTATGTTTTCATTTGACAAGCTGCTCCGTGTCAAGTAATGACCTTAATACATGGTACACCTGCCTGCACATGTGGAAGGAGAAGAGGCATCCAGCAACTGAGTTATTAGTTCAGTAGCAACTGGTAGAGGCCTGGAAATGGGAATTGCGGGGTGGGGAGGGGAAGACAGGGCTTTGTGCAGTTAAACACTAACCACCAATAAATTGTCACTTACAAGCACTCAAGAACTAAGCTTCTGTTGCTATTCAGATGCGGAAATGCTGGGATCTGGTAGCACAGTGCCCAGCACTATAATACAAATACACTTTCTGACCCACCATGGACATTCTTCTATGCTAGAGAGCTAAACATTGCTTCATGCAGTCACCTCATCACCATGTGCTGCTATCAGAAAGGCTTTTCATAGCTGATATGCCAAATGAGCTGGTCCTCTAACATTACCCTCCACATTTACCACTTGTAACCACTGCCAGCTGCGGACTATCCACTTGTCACATGAAAGACGCATACACAACTGCAGGAGGATGATGTGAGGTGTCCACACATATTGTCTAAGGCACGAGGATGAGCTGCCATGGACACAAACACCCTTCAGAACCAGAACTGCTTGGAATTTGTGGCAGAGCTGGGAATAAAACCCAGATCTCCTGATTCCCAGTCTTGTGCATCACCCAAACCATCTTCCTTCACTCCCATCATAATGATGGTGGTACTGCCCCTGTTCTTCCTGGAAAAGCCATCTATGGAAATGTTCAGTAAAAAACTGGGAAATCTAGCCCCACAGCAAGTGGCCAAGGGACACAGACCACATAGCAAAAATGTAGGGTAGAGTCCTTCCTTCCCAATGTCTAGAACAACCTGTAATCTATAGACATAAATCTGGAGAGTATTGGAGGAACTGTGTAGCGGGTCTGCTACTGCAGAGTTCTTGATATTTAAATTTTTGCTCTTTGGGGGCCCACTACATCTGCTCCACTTCAATTTTTGTAGGAAGAGTGGGTCACAGTCAGCTTGTGTGAACTGGCCAGATGCCATTGAAGTCAATGGAAATACATCAATTTACACCACCTGAGGATCTGTTCCAGTGAATGGAGCAGCGACTCTTGGGGGTGGACAATGCCCAGTTCTCCCATCTGCCCTATCTACTTTATGACTGGGGAATTTGCACCAGCCAATGCACTGGAGCTACAGAATTTTATTCAGGGCCCTATTTTAAATGCAGATTTGATGTTGTTGTTTTTTAAAAAGCAAAACAAAACTGGAAGTACTGTGGTTGTAATCACCCTTGGGAGATGCACAGGCATCTTATTTCATAAAAACAGCTATCATACTTTCCATATGTACATTGAACTTAGACTATCTAAAGCTGTCACCTATCACTCATTGATGGCAAATGGCTATACCATTCCACTGATTTGCTGTCCTATCTGATGAAGTGTTTACCCTTGAGATTTAAATCTCATTAATAAAACTCTTGGTGAAATAAAATACTAAAGCTGTAGGCTATAAAACCGGGCTGGACCTCAGAATTTAGGAACAAGTTAGGTCAGACTGTGACCTTAGCTTTGCCTCATCAAACATTAAGGTTGCAAGTATTAGTTTTGAATGAAGACCATGTTTATCAGCAAAACGTTTTTAAAAATAGTTTCCTTTCAGAGTCAAAGTTCACTGAAACATTTACCATTTGCGTGCACAAACTGACATCTGTACCAAAGCTTCTGAAATTTCAGATTTTAAATCACTGCTAAACCGTAGGGTCAGCTAATGTCAATTCAAGAACACCATTCTCTGAGCCTTTAAAAGATTTCCATTATACCTCTGTGTGCCCCCCAACCCAAAAAAAACCTTCCGAAAAAATAGTCTGAGCAATATGAACAGCTAATGATATTTATATCATGCATGATACATCAAGGCAGGGAGATAGAAAGGGCTTGGCATGGCTTTATAATCTTTCAGCGGGACAGTTAATGGATGTTTAAATATAGAACGCCCAGAAAGGTTTTCCTAGGCAAAACCATAGCATCTGAAGGAACGTGAGCACTGGAAACACAAATATCCCATTATCAGTGCTCTAAACTAAATCCTAGAAAATGTTACTTGTCAGATACTGTGTATTTCTTTAGCTAATATAGGAACAGATCATGCTCAGCTGTTTCATGAGTGAATGGAGATATGGGGAGGGAAATGTAAGGAGCGCCCCACCCCTTTTGCAGCCCGGTGCAGCAGCAAGGTCAATTGCAGCCCTGCACTCCACAGAGCACAAGGACTGCTCCTGTCATGCACCTCCGGGGGGCAAGCCCCCCGAAAGGGAGTGTGGAGAGCCTGCTGGGCATGCAGGAGAGAGCACGTTGCATACCCTGAAGGTATGTCGCAGCAAGTGTGCTCCCCTGCATGCTAGGAACTAAGAGAGGAATTCCACAAGGAGCTCCCCATGGTGCAGTGCATCACTGCACTGCCCTTTGGATGTAATTTTGGGGAGAAGAAGAAACAGACATATTCTCCCCAACTTTCACAGGTGCGGAGGGAACAGTGGTACTTTTGATCTCCAAAACTTTCATTCTTCATTGGACGGGATGGGGAAAGAAGTGAGCTCTCTAGCCAGGAGCCCTGCTGTCAGTACAGCAGCTCTCTGCACCTTCTCTCCTCCTACTGAGATTCGCCTAACAGCTGTTGAGTGAGATAATAGCTCAGCCCAGAAGCACCGGGCTCAACCAACAAGAGGAGCAGAAGGCAGAGGAGAAATGCTTTCTTTCTGGCATGCTGGGGGAAAATCAAAATTTGTGTCTGGTGGGCAATTCTGGTATTTCAACACTTGTTCATAAAATATAATAATTTTTCACGGAATGAAACATGAGATATTCCTGAATTGCAATGTTTCATTTTGGTTTGTTGAACTGACCTGAAAGACTTCATTTCTAGTCAGTTTAACATTAAACTGCATTTCCTTAGGGTGCTATACGGCCTCACAAGAGTTATTATTCATGAGCCTGATGCCCTCAATCTCCCCCTTGCTGTGCTACATCTCCCATGAAGCACAACGCAGCTTGATAAAAGGGATGTCCATATTGCATCATAGGAGATGTACCCAACCCCTAGGAGAGAATGGGGACCCAAACTACAACTCCCAGGAGGCAATGAGCCACTCTAGAGAAATGCCAGTTAATGTTGAACTGACTCAAACAGAGTTTTGGCTGAGTCCAACAAACCAAAATATTCTAATTCAAATCAAACTGACCCAAAACAAAATATTTTGTTTCAATAAAACAGATTTTTTTTTGTCAAAATGGAAAAATTTACCATAGAAAATTTCAGTTTTTCAAGAATTACAGTTTCCACAGAAAAATTATTTAGACTCGGAATTCTCTGACTAGCTCTAATGCTGCCATCCCACAAGCCTACATAATGATGTGGGAGGAGGAGAAGAATGTTGCCAACCCTTGTGGTATTACAAGTTTCATGATTTGGGGGGCCTGATTCATACTTTTTGAATACTTGGGGCTGATAAGAGTGCATTC
The DNA here is from genome assembly GCF_020497125.1 of Mauremys mutica. Taxonomy (NCBI): domain Eukaryota; kingdom Metazoa; phylum Chordata; order Testudines; family Geoemydidae; genus Mauremys; species Mauremys mutica. The sequence continues at coordinate 17,037,815 of NC_059085.1, forward strand.
AGAATTCAGGAAAAAGTACTTCTGTGAGGGGGGCAGGCAAACCGCCTCCACTGGGGTGACCAGGAGGATGTGCAAAATGAGTACTTGGTTTGGGAGGGAACTACGGGAACAACAAAGAGCCTCAGGTTTGGGGAGACCAAGACAGGAATGAAAGAGTCCTTGATGTGAGGGATGCAGGGAATGAGAGTGGCAGCCAGTTCTTTGCTGCTCTCTAAATTTTGGGTTAAAATGACTCCACTGACTGACTACCCCAGTAACTACAGTGCCTTAAAGGCATAATTCAGCTGGAAGTAGCCAGACTGAGATGAAAGGGGTAAATTACAATCAATAAAGCAATTTATTTATAAATAAATAAATAATGCTTCTGTCCTCACCTAAAACTCACTTCCTCCCTAACAGAGAAGCCATCGAATGTTCATATTCACAAAAGAAATAATGAAAAAGACAGACTGAGTAACTAGATTCCACAGTGGTCTTCAGGGTAAGACTTTGTTCCAGGAACATTTGTTAACAGCTGTTCTTGAAAAAAAAAGAAGTTTTTTTTTTTTTAAGTCAGCAACACAACATTTCATCCTATGATGAGAAGTGCACCATCAATGAGAATGAATTCATCCCCCTAACATACGTGATAAATTGGAAAGGGACGGTTTCTGTTTTAGTTCCTGTGGTTGACAGCAGCAGCTAAAGTCATTATACTGAGCAAAAGGAATTTTTTTTGTTAATAATCATAAGTTGTTTTTATTTTATTTGAAGATGGGGACCTCTATTGGTATAAAAAATTACCAGAAATAAAAAGACTTACAAGGAAACAGCCTCACTGTCTCTCACTAAAATAACACTGGGCCAAATTCTGATCTTAATTATACCAACGTTAATCCAGAATGACTCCATTTCAAGTCCAGTGTGTTAAAGGCAGATAGGATTCTTCTTTTTAAACCATAAAGAAATAAAAATAAAGATCACTACAAAGGAAGAAATAGTATACTTTGATGTTAACCTTCTCATACTTATGCCTGGGGCTCTTGCGCGTGTGTATTTTTACTACAGCCTTCGTGTAACCATGCAGTATTCTAGCTTTGGACTGACATATCTCTGTGTTGGGCAGGATTTTCAATCCTTCATGACTATCTATTTGTCACTGCAGGTGAGTGGTAGCACTCAGGCTGATCCCCAGCCACTTTCACAGTTACTTATCTGTCTTTATAGATTCATCCTGTGTGTCAAGTTGGTGCATAACAGCATTACTGTCAGGGTGACAAAATTGTCCCCAGAGTGTCACAAATGATTCCCTATCCTTATGGCTGCAAGCAGGTAGTTACACATCGACACTGCCTTTCTAAGCACATCTTTCTCCAGTCATACGGCTGGGCCATTATTCCCTTTCACAGGTACAAATATATAATTAACAGTTAAAAATGAAGATAGTTCTACTTTCAGTCTCTTAAAATGAATATCAGAAATGAGCAGAGCTTGTTTTATGGCTGAGATTTTTTTTGACAAAGTCTGAAGTCCCATTCACTTCATCTTATTTTTGCAGTATACAGTGTTTTGAGGGGGGAGGGAGGGAGGAACCTAATAGAACTACTGTGTCTGAATATAGAAAACCCGGTTATGAAATGCAAAATTATACCTAACATGTCTGAGAGGCTGTGGCTAGTGAATTCTGCTACACTGAACTGGCCACTCAAGCTCTTATACTGTTGATGTGGCTTTATTATGTTAAGTTTGCATTTCCCTTCACTCCCACTGCATTTTAAATGTAGTTGTGTTTTGCACTCAGCTACATTTCCCTTAAATAACATGTTTTCTTCAATGTACTGATGGGGTAGAAATTTGCTGTGATTGAAGATCTTGTGAGCTTATTGTCTTTTCCACAATGCTACATCATTCTAAGGAAATAAATTAATGTGTCAAGTTAAACACCTAATTTATAATGCCACCTGCAGCAGACTATAAATCTTGATTTAAAATGTGTGCTCGCCAACCAACCTTTATTGGAGGCCTGAAAATGATTACATGATGACGTAGTAAATCCAAGACTTTCACTGATCCCTGTATCAACCATGTTTGATGGGCAAAACATACTGCACTTTTAGCTATACTGTACTTTAGTACTTCAAAACTCCTCCAAAACGAAGATATTTAATTAACTGCTTCTAGACAGTGTGTCAGAGAGACAAGGTGGGTGAGGTGGTATTGTTTATTGGACAAACTTCTGTTTCATGAGAGAGACAAACTTTCAAGCTCACATAGAGCTCTTCTTCAGGCTTGTCTATCTCAGGCTTGTCTCTCTCACCAACAGAAGTTGGTCCAATAAAAGATATTACCGTACCCAGCTTGTCTCTCTAATATCCAGGGACCAATATGGCTACAACTACACTGCACCTAGACAGTGTAGTCTAATTGATAGGACATTGGATTAGTTGTCAGGAGACTTTGGTTCTCTTCCTGTCTCTGCCACTGACCGTGGGCAAAACATCACTCTGTGCCTCAGTTTCCCCTTTCTGTAAAAGGCTAACATAATACGTACCCTCCTCAATAAAGCAATTTGAGATGATCAACAGATGCAAAGTATATGATATAAATATTATATTATGACTACAGGAATCTATATTAAGGTAGCACTAAGAAGGTAGGAGGCTTTTTTTCTTTGTTTGGAAGGCGAGCCATTTAAAGTACAGCCACAGCAACAACAAAAAATATGGCCAACTTCTGCCCTTATTTATATGAGTTACCTGAGTAACTTGCGTAGCTTCAGGGTACCTAATCTGTATTAACATTCATGTAATGGAGAAGAGAACGATATGTGTACGCGCATCTCTGTTTGTTTCCTGATGAGTACTCATTGTCTGGGTTTTTAACGAGGTTCAGTACGATTTCTGACACTGGAAAAACAAACCTAAAACCAATTTTGAAAACACCTGACCATGAAGTCAAAAAGCAAAATATCTAATCTCTGACCTCAGAGGTTGACATGGTTTGATAGGAAATTTAATGTAATACTCTGAGAAAGCCAAAAGGCCTATTGTCAGCAATGAAGTCTCAAAGTTAGCAGAATTAATAAAACTGTACAATGGAAGTGCCCTCGGGGGACAAGGCTGCAGAACCAGGGCAGAGGGAAAAATGACTTTTGAAGTCATTTTACTATGACATTCTGTCATCACTGCTAAACGGAAATAAAAAATCATCTGACTCACCATATGCTTCTGTGTGTGTCCTTTCCTTATCTAATATAAAGTAATAACATTGACGTTCCATGCCCCACCTAAGCTGTAAAGGGGATCTCCAGGGACCTGGGAAGCTCCATTTTGAATCGCTAAATGCAATAAGAATAAATGCAAGTGGGAGTCTGTTTAGCAGAGAGTGATGTCTGGTCTGTAGCCCATCAAAGCCCAATAAATCTCAATGCTTCAACAAGAGATGAAAATGGTTATCTCATCATTTCAGTGCCAGGGTGAAATTTTCTCTGAGCCAGAGTATTTCTACAGATGATTTATGTCTGGGAAGGGTAGTTGTTTAGCAAAATGGTTGATAATGATAAATAGATAGTAAATAGAAACAGCAGCAAGGGAGTGGTTCTTAGTTGCAGCAACAGAATAAACAATATACTTACATAAAGTATGTCATATGTAAGTGCCATTATTCTAAACCCCAGCAGTTGCATATAACTGAGACTACTATAAAAATGATGTAGTAATATGATTTGTAGGATAATTGTTTTAAGGAGCTTTACATGAGCTCAAGGCAAATAAGGGTCAAATTCTGCTTTCAGTTATACCTGTGTTAATACAAACGCAGTGAAGTTATAAATAAGAAGAATTTGTCCCTATATTAATTGTATTTTAATACATAAGTAGCATATTCATAAGGGAGGAATCTATAAGATGGAATATATTTTTTCATCCTGCATATTTTCCTCCCCTTTTATGCATAGCTCTTATTCTCTGTATATTTTAAAAGTCATCCATAATAATAAACTGCTTTTATGGAAGAGGAGAAGATGCACACACATACGTGACCACTATTTTTTTTTAAAAATCATCCTACACTATAACATTTTTAAGGTCTAAATTTGGAGAGGGTGAGTAACTGAAAGAAATTATTCATGGAGTAAGCAATGGGAGGAAAGTCTAGTTAAAAATAAACAGAACTGACTTTTTGAGCCTTTGAATAAAAGATAAGATGATTGCAAACAGAATGTCAAAATGGAGTTGGAAGTTGGGGGGGGGGGGTGTTCTGTAGCTGTACATGAAGAAAAAAAATCTAATTATAGTTTTAAATGCCCAAAATGCCATGTCCACCAAAAGCCCGATGCTCATTAGTACTAGTAATTAACTTTACAACTGTCAACACAAACATCACACAGTCTGACAGATAGATAGCAGCTCTGAGGGTGCTAATAAATCCAGAAATAACAACTTGACACGCAGATGCACAAAAGGATGCAGGTGATAAAGAAATGTTGACATCAAATCTAATTATCTTCGAAACGGCCAACCACTGCACAATCCACAGTAATGCACTGTTATTGCTAGTGATGAGCCCCATCGGAATGGCTCTTAACCACAGCATATAACTGAGCTTTTACAGCCCCTTGTCATATCTAGTGAGGACAATATCAAAAAGGAAATTATGAGTGTCATGACCCCTCCAAGTCAAAAATCCAGTGATGAATATAGGCTCAGCAAGGCATAGCAGATTACCCCCTTACGAGTTTTAAAGCCAGGATGATATATGACATTTTTATCAGGCACTTTCTCAGGAATGTCACCAAGAGGGAAAATAAAGGCCCTGAAAAGAGACGACGAGGTGAATTATGCAACTGTAATTGCCGATCATAACCTGATATGAGCTGAAATTGCTCTGTTTTCATATTGAGATAGCATAAAATTGTCGGGAAATGCAATGGCTCCTTAATGTGGCCTAGATGAGTCTAATATTCTGATCATTTTTCACTCAGCTGCTAGGTAAATAGTGCTTCTTTAACACAACCACCGTGGCCCAGGGCAGTCTGGGGGCCCAATTTTACACTTGAATTGAGAAAATATGTGTAAACTACAATTTTTCATATTTTCTGCATACATAAGAAGATGAAACATCTTTATCATGTGTGTTGTCTGGCTGAGCTTATAGAAAATATTAGTTTATCTCTCCTACTTTGGTTTATTCCATGGGCGAAACACATAGATCTAAAGGACAGGCAATAATCTATATACAAAATAGGCCCATCTTTTATGCAGTCTTATTTCAAGATTTCTTCCAGTATTTTGTTTTTAAAAAGCAAACAAACAAGTGAAGATATTTTTACAAAAATAAATGAAAATTTTTAAAAAAAAAGATTGCATGCGTTTTATGGGAAATGTGTGAAAATGAAGTGCACAAATATCCATCTGCATGATCTGAGTTTTTATTTTAAACAATGACCTCTAGTAGGAAAAAGAAAGAATGCTTTATTATCGTGTTCCAAGAGAAATAGTTTTTCCCACCATTTCTGATGCACTAATTGGTTTATAAAATATATTTGCTTAAAACCTGTGATGTAAAAATATAAAATAAATTTATGAAATGGAAAGCTCGATACTAACTATTCTTAGACAATAATCAGCAGTAATACCTGGGACAGAAAGATCATAACCAAACTTCCAGGACAGTAATAATTCACTGTACAACTGTATGTTTAAGAATTAGTTTCATAGAGTCATTATCTAGACTGTTGGACATTGTCTATCAACCTGACTTTCCAAAAGACTACCATTTGAATAAAAAAACCTTTGCTCTCCTGAGAAATACAGTCTTATTTATGTCAAGTATCAGAGGGGTAGCCGTGTTAGTCTGGTTCTGTAGAAGCAGCAAAGAATCCTGTGGCACCTTATAGACTAACAGACGTTATGCAGCATGAGCTTTCGTGGGTGAATACCCACTTCTTCGGATGCATCCGAAGAAGTGGGTATTCACCCACGAAAGCTCATGCTGCATAACGTCTGTTAGTCTATAAGGTGCCACAGGAGTCTTATTTATAATTATTTGTGTGTTTTGACAAAGCTCATGATGAAGGTGGCACAAATTGCAAGGAAGTCAAAATAGGAATGTAAAAACTGTGTATAACTGGGTTGCTTGTTCAAATTTCTAATTGCTTTCTTCCCCTGAAAGAACCCTTGCTGAAATGCAGTGCTCTCTTTCTCTTCTTTTTTTTATTCAGATCAAAAGTAAACAAGTGACAAAAGTCAAAAGGATTAAGTCTCTTTGTTAGCATTTACCTTATCTGTTTTTAATTCCTATGTATCCCCACCTCATGTAGGTGCTTCAACACAAATTGCAAAGTAGCACTGACTAGCAGTAATGAGCCTTCGCACTTTGGAAAAAGTCAGCAAATGTTGCTAGTTACTGAAGATAAGAGTCCCTTAACAAAGTTGAATATATCTGGTTCGAATCAACTTACTTTCTACTCCTTTTTACATGTCCTGCTTTCCAGAGGCTGAGATTTTGCACTAAATCATGTAGTGCAGTGCTCCACAGAGAGGATTCTAACCAAGCTGACTCCAAAGGTTCCAAGATTTGGGATATATGGTATTGAAAATAATGCTCTGATGGCTTATTAATCCCATAAACTGTTGTAAATTATTTCACCAAATAAAATGGAATAAGGTTAAGATTTAGTATCTGGAAATTAATATTTTGTTATCCCAAACAAAGAGTTGTTCGGATCTCAATGAAATTAAAATTAGAGACCCATCCATAATTATTATATAACTAACCCTATTATGAACAGTCTTTATGTGAGTAACTCCCCAGCAGGGAATTTTAAGAGATGCCTGCATTCATTTTCACTACTCATTCTCCACGAATTAGATACTCTACTGCAGTGATAAATAGAAGAAACACTGTTATGATCTTGCTTTTTTATTTTTATTTTTTTGCAATTATTGGATTCAACAGTGGAAAATATCTGATAATTTAACACAGGCTCATGGTTGATAAGAAAATATATTTATCCTTACATTTGCATTCCATTCTTATAATAATTTAGGAAGTCAATTGCCTGAGTTCCTACTTTGCTCTATCAAAGCATCTGTTTATAGAAGGCTTTTCCTATAGTCATTGGCACTTACAGAAAAATAACTTACAACCTTAATCATTCACTAACAAAGTCAATCTCACTGAAACTGTATTTATTTTATCTTCCTGTCTCTGTATCCCCCTTCCGGAGACTTAGTGAAGAGACTGCAGCTCCTGTTGCTAAGCAACTATGCCATAGCAGTGCATCACCAATTACTAATTGTTCCCAGCATTTTCAGCCTTGCAAATGCGGAAGCTACTGTGACAATAGGAAGTGGCTAGGATTCCAAAAGTATGATCCAGACATTAAAAAGTTAGTGGAGGGATGGTAAAATAAAACAAAAAAAGACAATAAAATAATTAATAAATAATAATAATGAGTAGTCACGGGTAGTATGACTGACAGTAAGATTGTTGTCAGTATGGTGTCCACAAAATATTTAACCTATAGATTCATCATCTTCGCACTCATCCCATAAATATTATCCCTTCAGTAGATGTTGTGTGGGTATGGGGAAGCAAATATACAGACACACAGACTTTTGTCTCACTCTCCTCTATCTTTGGGTGTAAAAAAGCACCAAAATATCTCTGCTGCTGAAAATTAATGCATGATCTATTAGTAATCAAATTTCAGCCTGGATTTTATGGTTAGTCTAACCGAGTTAATTTCTCTAATGTTAGCAATTCATAGAAGAGGTCTCTTGTGGCAGCACAAACCTGGGATTCACAGCAGCTGTCAGAAGAGACTCTGAGGAATTCCTTATTAGCTGGAATGCAACCAGGCAGAAAACTCATTACACAGTGCTAAATATACTTAATCACATCTATTAGAGAAAAATGAACTTGATAATTACAACAAATAACTAAACTGCAAAAAGTGTTCATGGAAAAACCTGTACCGGGATGTGTAAGAAAGGGGGATGTATACCAGTACTCTCTGGGTGAGCAAGCCATGGATTTGGCAATTATTTAGTTAGCAATGGCGAAGGACATACCATAAGGTACATGATGATTTACGTTCCCTCCGAATGTAAAATATTTACATTTCACAGTTTACTGTGCCTATGATACACGTTAAAAGAATTAACAGCAAAACTCTATTGAAAGTCAAGACAACTACTTCATCTCAACATGCTTCTTGAGAAAGAATGTACACTATAGATATTTGATACACTAGAGGTAACTTTTAGTTATTCAATAGCACATATAGTTATTAGAAAACATAACAGACGGGACCAAAGTCTGCTCTGATTCATACCCTGTGCAGCCCTGATTTTGCTTCCAATGGGATTGCATGAGTGTAATTTGGTCCAGGATTTGGCCCATCAAGTTGGTCATATTTATTTCTAGACCAAAATTGCTGACACTTAATAGATCAAAGACTAAGGCTGTAAGAAAATTGTGGGGCACAAATTGGCGTGGAAGCTGCAACTTTTAACTCATCACAACTTTTTATAGTTGCTGCAAATTTGAGTGGTGCTGTGACCCTGTGCACCAGGTTGTAACCCACTCACTCAAATTTGGCCCCGCCATCCCTACATCATTTGAATGAATGGTGGTGTGTCCTGGCACATGGGGTCCTTCTCCAAATTTGGCTTGGGTACTCTTCTATCATAACCCAGTGGGGGCGGTAGCAGATGAAGATGGGGGCAGCCCAGGCCAGGCTCCTCAGGGTGCTCACTCTGCTCATTGTCCTGTTTTCTGAATAATATGTATGTTGATTTTCCAACAGAAATGTATTTCAATAACCCTGCAATATACATGCAAGAGATTTAGGGGTGCCAATGAAAGACATTAATACAGCAGGCACGATTAGCATGGCACAGTAGCATTTAGCACTGCAGGACTGGAAGAAGAATGGCAACTCTGCTATGAAATACATGGTTGGCACTTATCAAATAATAAATAACAACAGTAATACATCAGGAACTGGGCATATCTCTATGGCATTCTCCACAAGAAATGACAAGTAGTAAATCTCAGACTTCCTGTAACATTCATAAATCAAAACCCCCAACCTGGATCATTTTAGCAGATGGTTCCACTCTTCTGTGATAGCAATTAAACAGATAGTGCCTAAGTGGAAAGCAAATTATCCAGGTTATGCACCCCAGTTTAAAAATGTGCAATCTTTCAGTATCTAGTGTCAATGGGACAGAATCCAAGAATCTCCAACCACAGCCTATGCCGAATGGCTATTATATTCAACGTCAGTCAGAACTTCAGAGAGTCCAAGGTCCTTAGCATATGTTCTTAGTTAAGAAAATGGAAACTTAAGCTTTCTAAGAACTCCTTGCCACCCTCAAAATAAAAGAAAAAATTCTATCTACGCCGATGAGGAATGAGTGTTATCTTCACATGCCAGCCAAGAGCTACATAGAGTATTTTGCTGAAGGGATGAGTTTAAAAGGAATCAACTAGGCTAATCTCATACATCCGTATTTTAAAAGGCTGGAAAAAAAAATGTTCAAAATTGGTAAAATTTTCAAAAGTGCCTAAGTCACTTGGGAACCTAAGTTCCATTGACTTTCAAGGGGATATAGGAACTTCTGAAAATGTTACCTATTCATAGAACTAAGCCTGCATTTCTCTGATATTCTGAAAGTACTATGGACAAAAATGAGTGGGATACACAAAGGGAGAGGAGAAGGTGGGATGCTGCACTGAAAACAGAGGAAGTGCTGTATAAATGTGGTGATACTGTAGGATCTGGAGGACTGGACAGGATAACTCTTTAAAGTGAAATACACTCTTCAGTCTCCCATTATCCTATGGTTAATGCCTCAACAATACTGCCAGTCCCTGCTGGCGCTGGGCTACAATGGAAGGGTACAGTAACCAAATTTGGGTTTCCTGTTCATTGGCAGTAGCTTTTTTATATTATTGCTCCAGTGGAAACACCCAAGTCAAGTGGCATTTCAAATTAAAGGTAAACTGGTTGCTATGAAGAGGTGCAAAACAATACCAATGTTTAAGAGTAGACAATGAATAAAGAGAAGATACGGAAGTTCAATTATACAACTAGTGAGCGCATATTAAGCCATCTATAGTCCAGATGATGTGGTGTAAGTAAAAAAAAAAAAAAAAAAAAGGCACATATTTCAGAATCTGTACCATAGTAATAAGAATGTTGATGCAGATTTTTTTTATATATATATGTAGCGGGTAGAGAGATCAGAGAACACTGGAATGTTAGCCAAAACAAGTTATCCAGCTGCACTGCGTTTCATCACATATCAATTTTTACTGAAAAGAAAACCATACAAATTTAATCAGTTCTTCATATGGTAATATTTAACATTTTTTTCCCAAGTTGTTTGATATTATTGTTTTAAAAATTCCTTTTTTCTCCCCCCAAACGTGATGTGTGATAGTGGCGAACACAGGAAAAATATCCATCCCTGGCAAGACTGAGAGTCTCATTTACAGTAGACTCAGTAATAAATGCACTGGCGTCTGTGTCAATTGCCTGTCTCAATGAAGAACAGGTTACCGTAGGGAACAGTATTAGTAAAGTCCACACTTGAACTCCCACATCCTCATCTGACGCATGTTTGCAGCATCAGTAGAAATTAAGTTGCCCTAATAAATCTTCCGGGGAAGGGGGATTTTCTGGCATCACTAACCCACATAGTTTTCCCCTTTTTTTGTAAGGCCATTGTATGACATTACTTTAGCACTTTTAATTATTTGAAAATATATAATATAGTGGAGACATGGAAAACACTTATATAAATGCCTATTAAAAGGCTACGTTTTCTCTCAGCAATCATAAAACATAAAAATCCTCTTAAAGGAATATAATCCCTTTGTTTTTAAACCAAGCACATATAATAAGACAGCGTGCTCCTTTTAAGTAAATAAAATAATTAGTATTAAATAAAACAAAATATTGTATGCACTACGTAATTTAACAATAAGACACATCAAAGTGTGTGTTACTGTGAGCTAACCCATACCTCAAATGTGTTGTTAGCCAAAGGCTTTAAATGGTCCAAGAAATGTGTTGTAACAGAGTAGCTAAAACCACAGCGCATCATAAACTATCGGTCAGATGAGATGTCAAATCAAGGTCCTGACCATTTGTGGTCATGAAAATCCCAGGGCACTTGCTGCACAAGTTAGGGTGTTAACTCTAGTTTACTGATCACATTCCAGTTTGGATAATCCTGCCTATCTAAATTTTCCATGCATTTTCAGTTAGAAAAGTTATTCTTCACTTCCTATCCAATATTATATAGTGTTGTTGTGCACTGTTGCAATCTTGCCACGTTTCACCTCAGAGGTGGCTGCATTTCAAGTGGTGGTGGAAGTGATTCCTTTGCATATGTCTATATATGTATTCATATATCTCTAAATATCAGCAGCTGCAATCCCATTCAAGTGAGTGAAACTAACAGGATTTCTTGGTTGCATTTGGTGGTGGAATTTGGACCATAGTTTGTAACACAATTTGAGATCCTTCAACTATACTGTAAATGTAATAATAAGACTATGAATAATCTTAAATAAAACAATGAAAAATAGCTTAGTAATGGAAAATATAATTGTATATTTGTAGAAGAAAAAATTCACTGAAATAAAATATACTTGGCAACATTTAGGAAAGAGTGTAGAAAAAAAACACCTCTAGCTCAGATAATTTTAGATCATGACATACAGTTTATAAAGTATTTGTGTCATTTTTATATGGATTAGGATTGTCACATGGCATCCCTTCAACACAAACCTTCAGATTTATAAACTGCTCCTTAGCCTCCACCACTCTAGGTTAAAAATGTTTAACTACCTATACTAAATGAGAAGGCTTATTGTTCTGCTGAGTCAGTATTTTTCCTAAAAAGTAAAAGATTTCTATCTGGGAGTGTTAACAAGGACAGTGTGGTTTTAAGCTCTGGTTGTGCCAACACTTTAATGGGGAGGAAATTCACTGTAGTTATTAGCAATAGTAAAATCTTCCTTTCAAGCAGAATACCATGGAGGGAGGAAATGCATTGCAAACCACTATATTTATATGGGGGAGGGGGTGGAGAGTGAGTGAGTAGTGGCATAAAGTAAAACGTGAACTGGAAAGTTATGGATTATAGAATAGGTTATAGATACTAGCATTATTCCATAGAAAGCAGCTTTTTCCCCAAGGCATGACAGAACAACCGATCCTATTCTGCATCCTAATTCATCAGTACAACATAACCAGCAAAGATACAAACTGTTATTTAAATACTATATTGTTATTTCTATGACTAAATATTCATCACTCAGTGTTCCTAATCACAAGGAGATTGATGGTTATGAAATCTGTATTGCAGTTGGTATAGCAGGTATGGTGATAGAAAGAGCAGAGAAAGGCCACATTTATGTAATAGGTTTGTAAGAGATACAGAAAACTTGCTCTTTGCTTGTCAAAACAGTCACACATTCCACCAAAAAAAGGCCCCACTGACGACAACAACAACAATCATACTATGGTTATAATGTTTGCAAACCTCATTTTCAATCATAAAAGAATTATTACTGATAACCAATTAAACATAATGGCGTTTTTTCAAAACTACACTTTTCAAAAAATTTTACTCCATTGTTCAGTCTAAATACACAATCTTAGACTAGTAACAAAACTATACACACTAGTATACTGCTCTACTTCATCTTTATACAGAAACATCAGAAAAAAAGTAATAGATTTGGAGTTTTCAGGTTTTATATCCATATTAGATGATATGTCATTGAGAATACATTTTAATACAATACTGTCCATGAAAAATTATTTTACATAGATGTAAATTTTCATTTTGTATTTTAAATAACTTTATTTTATAATGAATATCTTATGCCCAATCCTGCAATTGAATCTGCATGGGCAGCTCCCTGTGGCCATGAAGAATCCCACTGAAGCAGGAGGGAAACACTTGTGTACAGTCAATTGCATGACTGGGACTTTACAGTATACGAATTAAATATATAACATACATGTACATACAATGAAAGAGACATACAGACTTTTCACATATATAAATAAAGACATATATATGAGGAGCGTGAGTCTGTATGTGTCTGTTTTGTGGTATGTATTATTGTTATATATTTAAATATTACAATTTATATTATAAATACACATACACACACAAATATGGTGGATTTCAATGTTAATCATTAAATATTTAACAAAGTTATTTTTGAATCTGTCAGCAGCATTTTTATAGTAAATGTTACAACAACATTCTTATTGCTTCTGATTTAATTGCATTCCTGCTAAAAAATAAACATTAATTTGCTTTTGATCAGTTCCAGGTGTTATATCAGCCTGACACTGTTTCTAGCATGATGCCAAACCTCTCCTGAAGTGACCACACACCCATGCAGAATCACAAGTGTGTGCACACAGAACAAACAGTGACCAAATCCTCATTTATTGGATCTTCGAATACTGCTGCACCATTCACAATGACTGGCATCAATCAACTTTTAATAAAGGATTTGCTTCAGTGACTGATACTTTTGGAACTAAACTGCTGAGAGATTTGTTAGGTTATGTGAGTAATTACATATGTAGAGCTACAGATGTTGAACAATAGTGGCTTCATCAAGATGTATACTGTAATATCAAAAAATAACCTGGCATCTGGTTTCTTTACCTAAGTACCTTTCTTAGGGTTTGGATCTTAATTTTTTACAGTTGACAGCAGTGTTATTTGAGCCAGTCAGTGGCATCTGGTTGCTGGGGGAAAAAACAACAACTCTGTGCACTTTAATTAATTGTGGAGAGATTACATGGTCTTCCAACCGTGTAGTTTGTCATCAGAGCACATTACAGATTTATATTAGATGTTTCTCCATAGTGTCAAGAATAATTAAAAGGGGGTAAGAAATGATGCCAGCTAGCAATGCTTTACATCAGTGGTGAAAGTTTTAAATTTATTAAAGCCATATAATTTTAAAAGAAGATGTCAATTCTGTAGTTTGACTGTGCAAGGAATAAATATTAGGTAGGTAAAGCAGCCAATATATTTAGTCTGCTTGAATAATGAGAGGTTCATGTTTAATCTATCAGACCTACCAGAATTGGTGTGGCATGTCAGAGTTATGAATGAAGCAGCATCCTCTTTTCTCATAAAAACATCCACTGAATACAATAACTAACATGTTTTTTTCTTTTTCCTAAAAGGATCTCTGTCCAACTGTTCCTTCTGATTCATATAAGAACAGAAGTGTCAACTGTATGCAAATTTATTTTTGCTCAATTAATTTGCAATACACTTGGACTTGGGCTTCATTAATGATATTGTTTTGGTGTGTATAAGCATAGAAATTATTCCTGCATTTGACTAACTAATGAGTCAGGACCATATTACTGCCCTCATCTGTGTATGGAACTCCTTCCACGTGTCAATAAGGGCATTATGGCGCTGACCTGGGGAACAATGTCTACCAAAGAGCTACAGGCCTAATTTTTGTTCTCACATAGACTCAACCAAATCCCACTGAAATTGATGGGAACCTACATTTCCAAGACAGTTTCAGCATATTGCATTCTCAAACACTCCATTGTAAAGGAATGGCATAAACCTTCATTGTCTTAAATTCAAATAGAGATTTTTGGACAGTCTGTCACTGTTAGAAGCGAATTACTAACTGTAGGTGTAAACTTTCCCTTTTGTGCTCTGTAAGGTTTCCAGAATTTTCTGAAGAAAGGAGTTTCAGGAGAATTACTGCACATCTTGGTGATCAAAGTAATGTAGGCATTCATTTTCATTCTTTATGATCATAAAGCAGGCAACAACCAATCCCATATGTGGAATGGGTGTTTTGTCTAATTTGTGTTTTTTAATAATTTCTATTCTGTAATAGGAAAGATGCACACGTGTTACCCATTCATCTGCATCGACACCTAAGCCTTGCAGTTTGTCTTCAGAATTCAGATAGCAGCACTTCTGAAAAATACCTTTTTTGCGTATGCTAGGGAGGCAGTGTGGTCTAGCGAACAGGTCACTGAACTGGGAGTCAGGAGTCCTGAATTCTAATCCTGGCTCTCCAATGACCTGCTGTGTGACCTTGGGCAAATCACATCACCTCTCTTTGCCTCTTGACTACCTTTTCAATCATTGTCTGTTTTGTGAGTTCTTCATAATAGGAACTTTGACACTATTCAGCCGTACACACCTAGAACAATGGAACCCCAACCTGGGTTGGGACGATAGTTGCTACTGCAATATGCATGTTAATAAAAACATCTTTAAAAGCCAGACCTGTAAATTCCCCATCTTTGAGCGTTCATACTTCACTGGATATGAATAATGATAAAATACACTACACTTCTGGCAGTAGGGGTGGTAATAAAAAGGTATTACTGAATGTTCTAGGTGACTGAAGCTACGTTACCTTTGACCTGCTCTACAACAATAAATGAATTGCAATAATCTCCCCACCCCAAATAAATCTCCTGGGTTTTTGCTTGGTTTTGTTTTCTGCTGAATGATTACCTCATTTACCAAAAAACCATGACAATAGCTCTGCAAGGTTTCGTAACTATGCTAAATCTATTTGGAAACTATAGGTCGGGCACAATCTGCTTGTTAAGTGGCGTTTCTTTCTGTGCTCATATTAACCCTGTGCTCTGCAAGCTACACTGGCTGCCTATTGGTTCCTGGGTAGATTTTAAGATGTAGGTTTTGACCTATAAAGCCCTAACTGTCCCAGAACTTACCTGTCTAAGGGATGTCTGCACTGTAACTGGGAGGTGTGATTGCAGCACATGAAAGGGTACCCGAACTAGATTTGAATGAACTATTGAGCTAAAAATAAGCAGTGAAGCCGCAGCAGCAACATGGGTGGTGACATAGGCTAGCTGCTCAAGTACAAGCCCATCCAGGACCTGGGTTACATACTTGGTGGCCAGCCCATGCTGTTCCCTGTGCTGCTTCAGCTTTACTGCTATTTTTAGTGAGCTAGTCGGATCCAAGCCAGCGAAGGTATGCCTCTAACGGGATCCCTGGGGTACAGCCTGGGACGGTGGGA
This sequence comes from Mauremys mutica, assembly GCF_020497125.1. Taxonomy (NCBI): domain Eukaryota; kingdom Metazoa; phylum Chordata; order Testudines; family Geoemydidae; genus Mauremys; species Mauremys mutica. The sequence continues at coordinate 17,053,889 of NC_059085.1, forward strand.
CAGTTATGCCCCCTTAACTCTCCCCAGCCTGGGCTGTCTCTCACTATGCCTTGCTAGTGATCAGCAGCAAACCCCTCCAGGCGCTGTGATCACTCAGGACAACAGCATGTGGAGCCCCACGCCCAGCTAGATGCATGACTGCTCCCAGAGCCACTCACGAATCACACAGAGAAAGGCACCAGAGCCAAATCCCCGCAGCTCCCAGCACTGTACCTCAGGAATATACCATCTTGCACTGCTCAAGATGAGCAATGCAGATTTATTAATTGGTTCACCACTTCATCAATGGAAAGTGGACATACACCAACCTTTGCAAACCTGAGCACATTTGCCACACACTTCAGGCAAACTCATTGGTAAAGATAAACAGTAAAATAAGTTTATTGACTACAAATGATAGATTGTAAGTGATAGTAAGTGAAAGGCAAAATGTCAGTTAGTTACCAAAAGAAATACAATATAACCACGCAGTCTAAACTCTCAACCCTTTTATAATGGGCAACATCTAGCTTAAGAAGTTTTTCTCACCCCACTGGATATTGTAGTTCACGGTACACAGATTTCACCCTTGAAATCTGGGCCAGTCCCCTCAGTTAGAGTCTTCAGAGTGTCCTAGTTGCCTTGCCTAGTTTTAATTCCAGAGTAAAAGGGGGGGGTGTTGCTTTTTTTTTTTAAGTCTGTGTCTCAGGTTCACTTGAATCCAGTTAGTAATACTCTGAAGTCTAAAAGGCCTTTGAATTGCCTCACATGCATACATACGCTCAAGAGAGAGAAATGCACTTTTTTACTGGAGTTTGCAAAATCCAAATGAAGAAATCAAATCAAACCTGTGCATATGAATGATTTCTCTTTTTGTATAGAGTTAACAAACTAGGCAAGGCAACTAGGTGCACCTATATTTCTCGCCTACAAAAGAATATTTGGTGCATATCCCTTCACTGCTAAACTGGAGAGGAAGAGCTGCTGTTTATGTTGACTGAAAAGCTGTTAGCTGTGAATTGAGGCACCACTAACAGCAATGCACCAAAAACTGTGCCAAGTTGTACCTCCAGGAAAAGGGAGACGAAACTCTGAGTGTCTCTCCTACAGTACAAAATTTTAGCTCAATCGAATTCATACATCTAAAATTACAACTTAATACTTTAACATATGGTGTCAGGTATGATCCAAAGACTCCAGTATCATGAATGTGTCTGGAAAAATGGTCTCCCCATCTTATTATTTTGTCCCTTGAACTGCTCTTTCTTTCTACAGTGTAATGACAGGTAGACAGTGAGAGCCATTAGTAGAGATAGGGCTGGTACAGTAGCTACCTTATACTTCGATGATCTGCTTTGATCATGATGCATCATATTCATTAGAGAACTCCTTACCCTTTCCATTCTCTGGAGGGTAGTTATCTCCTTTACAGATTCTCTTCTCTGATTACTATATCAGGCCAGGGGAATTCATAGCTTGCAATGTAGCTTTCGGTCCTGACACACCCAGAAGTGACAATGTTCAAATTTAAAGCTTTGGTTGCATCAATAGGCAACTGTTTAGACTGAACCAATTCACTGATTAACAGTATTTTATTATTGACTTGAAATGTGGCCCACCTACATGCGGAGTACAAGCAAATAAGTTGTTAATATTCATTCAGCTATCTCCTATCCTAATCAAAGGGCAGCTGTCACAGCACATTCATTAACTATTATTTATATAATGAAAAACGTAAAGCATTATCTAATTACCTTGTCTTTCAAATGATTTAACAGGCTAAACATTTCATAAGATCCAAGTTTTGGCATTATTAAAAAAATATACTAAAGCCATTAGTTTGCATGAAATGCTAGGAAGGGATCAGAAAGGTGCCATTAGTATTACTGGTATTTCTAGGATTACTTCCCATATTGCTGGATGAGATATTTTCCCCTCCAGCAAATACCAAACAACAACAGTACAGTAATTAAAGATAATATAAAGTTGTTCCTAAAGTTAGTCTTCTGCTGCTTTGGTAAGAGCTAGGATTTAGAAGAAAGAAAATAATGACTGTTTTTGCTATTCTGGTTCTTTGAGTTCTTAACAATAATTTTATTTATAAAATGTTCTACCTTTACTCCACCCTGCTAAGGCATTCACGGTTCCGCACAGAAAATTAGAACAAAGTAATAACCCACAGTTACATATCTTTTCATTGGTGGGGGGGTTTTTTGTGGGGGAGGAGGGAAGAGAGAAAGGTGTTGGGAGTATTTTTCAGTCGCTCCACCCAAGCCAAAAGATCTCATGGGACCGGAAGCAAGATTTTCCAGGCTTAACATATTTGGATACTCTGTGACTAATGATATTAAATGAAGGGGGGATATTAGTGAGATTACCACTGGGAGAAATTAGGGTTATTTTGTTTTTATATCTTTCAATATGTCTGGATGAGAACCTATCATCAGAAGGGCCCATGAAGAAATAAAAAGAGGGTCTGTGAATTTATTCAAACTTTCGTGGGTGGCATTTTTAGCTAAATAAAAATGAATTAATCAAAGCATCTTAATTATTGCAGCTTTATTCATTCATACAGCTGCTTGGAAAAAATGTGACATTTTAAACTAAGGGATTGCACTGGGAATCAAATGGCTCTCAGAGCAGAATCTTTCCCCAATGCTACAGTAGTGCTTAGAAGACAATTATTGCTTTTGCAAGCCAAGGCCTCTAAAGTGACTGTTACATACTGCTCTTTCCAAGAGAGTCCCTGGTGGTTCAGCAGTGACCCTGATTCACCTCGGTGACTATGTCCTGTTCCTGATAAACATTTATCACCACATTCTTCCAGAATTCTTCATACAATGGCCTCAACATTCTAGTAAAATCAAGGCTTGAAGACAAAGATTCTGACTCCAGGAGTGAATGATTACACTTTGAAAACCCTTGTTTGAAGATCACTTACATAATTTATGACAATCATTGGAGAATTATGGCCAGACAAATGGACTAGCTCATCTGGGTCACACACTTGGGTCAAAGGGACCTGCAATTGCATGGCTGTCCCAAATCTCCAGGCTTCGGGCCCACATTTTGAAATGCCTAGCATTGTAGTTGGCTCTGGGCCATATTTACTCTTAATCCATTCCTGATGAATGGTTTCCTATAAATGTGGAGATAGTAACAGGAAACTCTGTTTGGAAATTAGAAACTGTGTATTCCCAGATTGTTTAAATCATTAAATGATAGCAAAAATAAGATTGAGATAAATAGAGCGAAGTCTAAATATTGAGAGACAAGAAATAGAACAAGCCTTAAACTGGGACGGTCATTTGAGAATATCAGCTTTTGGGTGAAATTCTGGCCCCACTGACCTCAATAAGAAAACTCCCAGTGACTTCAATAGGGTCAAGATTTCGCTCTTTGGTCTTATGCCTTAGTTCATTAGTCTACCAGATATATTATATCATGCACTACAGATACTTCCTTCACTTGTAAGAAGTTACATGTTCAAATTAAGAGGCTGTGGGCTACAGAGGTGATAACTGTGAGACAAAGAATTGGGAGACAACACAAGGAGATTAAAAAGGTTTCAATTTAATAAAAAATTAAAGTCTTCCCCCCTCCCCCCAAATGGACTACTATTTTGAAAAAATAAAATAAAAAGGAGTTATTCATTAAGAGAATACTGTGTATGAATAGTAGCCACTTTTCATCAAAGTCTCCATGTGTTCCTAGAAGATGGTGTTAGCGCATTTTTTCTAGCAAATGGTGTATGGTAGCTGTATTATCATGATAGAGCTTAATGGCTCTGAAGGAACCATTGTACTCCATGGTGTCAATAATGTGCAAATTAAAGTGTTCTCAGGTAGGCTTAGATACAGTAAACCAAAGGAGCCATTAAGAATCTATTGTGCCAATAAACCCCCAAAGCATATAACTTTAGAGTTTAGAATGACAACTTTCTTGACCTAACCCCCTACATCTGAGTACTACATGGGGCTCAGAAGTATGGCTTATTGTACATATAGTAATAGTGCTTTCTAATTGTATAGAACTAGGATATCAAGGTAGTTTTCAAACATTAATTAATTAAAATGAATATCTCCGTGAGGAAGGTATTTACACCTGTTATAAGAATGTAAAGACAGGCAAAAAGAAGTCAAGTCAACTACCCAGTGTGGCACAGCCTGGCTCAGTCTCCTACACTTCCAGTATAAAACCAGTGTAAGTGGTTTTATGCTACACTCATCTTCCCCCCAGTGTATGCTGGGATGAGAAGGGCCAGTACTGGCCAGGGCAAGTCAGAGCAGCCCCAACTTGGTGCAGGGATTGAACTGGCCGCTGGCTACCCCAAGTACTGGGAGAGTGCAACGGATACCATACTGCTCCCACCCCCAGTCTCACAGTGAGTGTAGGTCAGCCAGACCTAAGAATATATGATTATATTGAAATGTACATAAAAACATTAATGGATGGATTTTCAAAAGATCAGAAGTCCAAGGCTTCATAGAAATATGTTTGCAAAGTTGTACAAATTGTAGTAACTATGCATGCCAGTTTTCACAACCACATTCACAAATCAGCTATCTCTGCCAGCAAATGAAAATCAGCCACTGTCAGAGTGTTCCTGAATACCAGATTCGGACTCAGTATTGCCGTCGTTTCACATATGTTCCTAGACATTGTCCTGAGCACCTGTGCCTTTTTGAAAATAGCAACAGAAGGAAGACAGTGTTGTTGAACTGCTCCTTGCTGCTGTCAAGGTTCCTGGTGTATGGCTTCATAATCCATGACATTAAGGGGTAGGCAGGGTCTTCCAGGATCACAATGGGCATTTCAACTTCCCCTTCGGTGAGCTTCTGGTCCGGGAAGAAAGTCCCTGCTTGCAGCTTCCTGAACAAACCAGTGTTCTGAAAGATGCATGAGTCATGCACGTTTCTGGACCAGCCTGCATTAATGTCCATGAAATGCTTACGGTGATACACAAGCCACTAGAAAACCATTGAGAAATACCCCTTGCGATTAATGTACTTGGTGGCTGGGTGGTCTGGTTGCAGAATTGGAATATGTGTGCCATCTATCACCCCTCCGCAGTTAGGGAAACCCATTGGTGCAAAGCCATCCACAATGTAACGCATGTTGCCCGGAGTCGTGGCCTTTTGGGGCAGGATGCGCTTAATGGCCCTGCACACTTCCGTCAACATGAGTCCAATGGTCGACTTTCCCACTCCAAACTGGCTAGCGACTGATCAGTAGCTTCCACAGTGCAATCTCTACGCACTTCTCCAACTGCAGAGCAGCTCTCATTCTTGTGTCCTTGTGCTTCAGAGCTGGGGCAAGCTCATCTCACAGTCTCATAAATGTGGCTTTTCTCATCCAAAAGTTTTGCAGCCACTGCTAGTCATCCCAGACGTGCATGATAATGTGATCCCACCACTCAGTGCTTGTTTCCCGAGCCCAAAAGTGGCATTCCACTGTGGTCAGCACCTCCGTGAATGCCACAATCAATCTCATGTCGTAGCTACTACATGTGGTGAGATCAATGTGGAACTGCTATTGCCTTTGTAGTTCAAGGAACAACTCCACTGCCACTCGTGACATGTTAGTGAGAGCAAGCAGCTTATTGGTCAACAGTGCGGGATCCATTCCTGCAGACCAAAGAGACAAAGCAGAGTGCAGAGTACACAAACCATTGAAAGATGATGCAAAATGTGGAAGGAAGAATGAAGATTGTTGGGATGTGAAGCAATGCATCACGGGGTATTGGGAAGGAACCAGGATGCTCTGCGACCCCCTCTGCCTTCCCACAAATCTTAGCAGCAGAAGAGGAAGAGATGCTCTGTGGGATAGCTGCCCAGAGTGCACTGCTCCGAATACTGCTGCTAGTGCCGCAAGTGTGAACACGCTATTGCGCAGGCAGCTGACAGTGTGAACACACAACAGTGGTTTCCCTTCAGCACTCTCTGAGCGGCACTGTAACTGCCGGTGCTGTAACGCTGCCAGTGTAGACATACTCTGAGGCTTCTATAATACCCCCAGCATAAAAAGACAAATCAAAAGTTTCTATGGTCATACTGAATTGAAGAATTAATTAATTCCCCCTCCCACTAAAAGTCTTGGATTATGTACATATCATTACAAATAATGTATATATTATACACCACAAACTATTATATAAAAGCAACATTAGAGTTTATGCCAGTGGTGGGCAACCTGCGGCCCATCAGGATAATCTGCTGACGGCTGCGAGACAGTTTGTTTACATTGACCATCCGCAGGCACGGCCACCTGCAGCTCCTGGGATGCAGGTGGCTCACCACTGGTCTACGCTAAACCCACAAAGGCACAGAAATTCTGAGTTAAGCTTATGCTCAAATAAATTTCTTAGTCTCTAAGATGCCACAAGTACTCCTGTTCTTTTTGCAGATACAGACTAACATGGCTGCTACTCTGAAACCTGAGTTAAGGCTGAAACTTTGTCCTCGGTCTTTAAACAACTCAGTTCTTGTTTCTTCGTTCTTTTTTTACTGTAGTTTTTGTTGGGTGAAGTGTTTATTTTTTAAAGCAATCAATAGGGTTTTTTTTGCAGTCTGAAGATGAAAATACAACTGGGGACAGTGGAAACTATATAATCCAAACTACAGCCTGGGCAAAAAATATTCCCACACAAAATTACATCTACCATCTAAATTCAACAATTGTGAATGCAGGCAGAGAATGAAGGCTTGAAAATATCATGACATTTTTGACTGTAGTTTGCCCAGTAATTTTTTTAAAATCAAAATCACCTTTATTTCAGTTAAAAAAAACTGATCAGTATCTACTGAAGTCATTCTTTCAGACTCTTTAATCCAGCCAAATTATTTACCTTTCAAGTCTAGTGGCATGCTGTTTCATTTTGAAACTCTGATGGTCAAGACTGGTCAAAATTACCAGTGAAAATAAATTTGTTGTTCCTCATTTGTGCACATCACAGAATGAACATCATGACTGGATAAAGCAAGCAATTGATTAGATAACTTTGGTCAAAGACATCTCGCCTCATCTCTGACGTCTTTCATATGTACTCTTAACTAGAGATGAACAAACAATTGATTTTTCAGTACAGTCGCCGAGCTGAAAAATCTAAAAAATAATTTATGCTGTGGTGACTCAAAAGAGACATTTTTTGTTTTTTCTTGCTGAAATGAAAAACTGAAAAACAATTCATTTTAGGTCAAACAAAACATTTCATTCAACCAATGTGAATTTTTTTTCTTGGGTTCTTTTTTTCCCCCCATTTAATTTTCTGGTGTTTATTCTACTTTGTGCTTTAAGATAATGCAAACTAAATTTTGAAACAAAACTTCATTTCAAAACAAAAAGTCAAAATGTTTTGGTTTTGAAGTGTCAAAATGAAACAGCATCTTCACTGTTGAGGATGTGACGGTGATTCCCAAACCTGAGTCATTCTTTTTGGGTGACAGATCTGAGGAACTGTCCCAAGTTGAGGTGTCATTAGAGGAGTTTTTGGAACAAATTGATAAACTAAACAGTAATAAGTCTCCAGGACCTGATGGTATTCACCCAACAGTTTTGAAGGAACTCAAATGTGAAATTTCAGGACTACTAACTGTCATCTGTAACCTATCATTTAAATCAGCTTCTGTAACAAATGACTGGAGGATAGCTAATTTGACTCCAATTTTTAAAAAGGGCTCCAGAGGTTACCCTGGCAACTACAGGCCAGTAAACCACATTTCAGTACCAGGCAAATTGTTGAAACTATCGTAAAGAACAAAATTGTCAGACACATGGATGAACATAATTTGTTGGGAAATAGTCAACATGGTTTTTGTAAAAGGAAAAGCATGCCTCACCAATCTACTAGAATTCTTTGAGGGGGTCAACAAGCATCCGGACAATGAAGATCCAGTGGATATAGTGTATTTAGATTTTCAGAAAGCCTTTGACAAGGTCAGTCGTCAAAGGCTCGTAAGCAAAATAAGCAGTCATGGGATAAGAGGAAAGGTTCTCTTGTGGATTGGTAACTGGTTAAAAGATAGGAAACAAAGGGTAGGAATAAATGGTCAGTGTTCAGAATGGAGAGACGTAAATAGTGGTGTCCCCCAGGGATCTCTACTGGTCCCAGTCCTATTTAACATATTCATAAATGATCTTGAAAAAGAGGTATACAGTGAGGTGGCAAAATTTGCAGATGATACAAAACTACTCAAGATAGATAAGTCCCAGGCAGATTACGAAGAGCTACAAAAGGATCTCACAAAACTGGGTGACTGGGCAACAAAATGGCAGATGAAATTTAATGTTGATAAATGCAAAGTAATGCACCTTGGAAAACATAATTCTAACTATACATATACAATGATGGGGTCTAAAATAGCTGTTACCACTCAAGAAAGAGATCTTGGAGTCGTTGTGGATAGTTCTCTGAAATAATCCACTCAATGTGCAGCAGCAGTCAAAAAAGTGAACAGAATGTTGGGAATCATCAAGAAAGGGATAGATAATAAGACAGAAAATATCATATTGCCTCTATATAAATCCATGGTATGCCCACACCTTGAATACTGTGTGCAGATGTGGTCGCCCCATCTCAAAAAAGATACATTAGAATTAGAAAAGGTTCAGAAAAGAGCAACAAAAACTATTAGGGGTATAGAACGGCTTCCGTATGAAGAGAGATTAATAAGACTGGGACTTTTCAGCTTGGAAAAGAGGCGACTAAGGGGGGATATGATAGAGGTTTATAAAATATGAGTGGTATAGAGAAAGTAAATAAGGAAGTGTTATTTTTACTCCTTCTCATAATACAAGAACAAGGGGCCACCAAATGAAATTAATAGGTAGCAGGTTTAAAACAAACACGAAAGTATTTTTTCATGCAACGCACTGTCAACCTCTGGAACTCCTTGCCAGAGGGTGTTGTGAAGGCCAATACTATAACAGGGTTCAAAAGGGAGCTAGAAACATTCATGAAAGATAGGTCCATCAATGGCTATTAGCCAGGATGAGCAGGAATGGTGTCCCTAGCCTCTGTTTGCCAGAAGCTGGGATTGGGTGACAGGGCATGGATCACTTGATGATAACCTGTCTGTTCATTCCCTTTGGGGCACCTGCCATTAGCCACTGTCAGGACAGGATACTGGGTTTGATGGACCTTTGGTCTGACCCAGTATGGCCGTTCTTATGTTCTTAAACATTTAGACTAACCTTTTTTTTTCTTTTTTTTCAGCTGAAGCTAGTCTCCAAATTTGACCTGAATTCATACTTAGTTTTTGTTGACCTGAAACTGTATTTTCTGGCAAATAAACCATGTGTCCCAAAAATTTCACCCTGCTCTACTCTTAGTTAAAAAGGGCTCAAATCCACTCTCCATTGAAATCAATGGCAAAATTCATTCACTTCAGTGAAAACAGGATTAGGTCTTTAAAATATACTAATCAGAATATCAGGCCCTAGTCCTAGCCACATTTCAGCCTCTTAACTAACTACACCTTCCTTGCATTTGCAACTGGAATTAGTATTCTCTATTTACTGTCCTAACAAGTTATGGAGTTTAGCCATGTGTTGTTGAAGGGGAACTGAAATGCTTGTAAAAATTGATCTAAAAGCTCTTTTAGGATCTGAAATCATTATCTGAATACATGTAGCTGTAAAATTACAAATAATTACATTTGAAAAGCAAACAAAGTCCCCCTGCTTTTTTTTAAAACCTGCCAAGACTGAGGTCAGGTTTCTCTGTGCCTCCAACAACAACTGAAGCACCTCAAATATCTTAAACAAGGCTGGGAGCTGCAGTCCTTACTGTGTTAGGGGTGAGGCATGTCTTCAGCTCATGTAGGTGAAAACACAACTGTAAAGTAAGATCCTAGTAAATACCACAAATAAGGAAAGATAATTCCATTTAAAAAAATGTACTTACTGTAGTTTTTAAATCAAACTCTATAGTCTGTTAAGATCTAGAGACCTCCCATTAAAATCAATGGAAGGACTTTAAGTGGTAGCTGGATTGGATCTTTAACTTTTTCCTTCTTTTGATATTTATTTTAAAAGCATTTTACTTATCCTTTAAAAAGCTGCTGTGTTGTACACCAGAGGTGTCAGTATTTTAGTGATATGTGAGGTGATCCCTACCTATGTAGAGATTTTTTCTAAAGTGTTTTGGGATCCTTTGGGATAAAAGGTGATATATAAATATAAGATGATATTTTTAAAAAAAAATACCAAAACCATGACTCCGTTATGGCATGAGTACACTTACACATGTGGGGTGAGGGGTTGCACAGGAAGATGCATTTTTGTTGTATAACTTATCACTTTGCCCCCGTGTGGCAAGGGAATTTTTACTTCAAATTCGTAAACCTTCTAATACAAGTATTTAACATGGAAAAAGTCTGACAGACCACTACTCAGTGCTTCTATACTTCCTGGGCATAGGCATTTAGTTATGCATCGAGAAAGGTAAATGTTTATTATAAGATCTGTTTAAAAATTGAAGTGTATGTTGGATTTTAAATGTATGATATAAAATGTTTAATGTCGTTAGGAAATAAATAGCTTTACATTTTATTCTTTTGTTTCAAATGGTGTAAAAATTCTAGCCTTGATGTGCTTTTATGCCAGCAGTCTTTGCAGCACACCTTTTAACCTTTCAGCACTCAAAAGTGGAGCCCAAAGAGCTAAAATGTGGAAAAGGTAATGAAATATGGAACACATAATAAATTAAAGCCTTGGAAAACTGTGGTAATAAAAGCTTTGAGGTAAGTCTCCTCAAAAGCAGTAGCATTGTTTAGTGTACTTGAGCAGTATGCCTGCTATTTAAGACCAACATGTACTGTGGAACTTTGCCTATTGGATACAGATAGGAAAACTCTTTCCAAGAAAAAGCTTTAAAATGTGATGCTATGCCAGAATGAGTAAGTGAAGGCCATAATTTTCACACAGGCCTGGTCTACACCTAAAATTAAATCGACCTTGTTATGTCGCTCACAGCTGAGAAAAATTTCATGTCCTGAGAGCCATGGTTAGTTTGACCTAACCACCAGTATCAACTCAGCTAGGTTGATGGAAGAATTTTTGCCATTTCTCAAAGAGGTGGATTATCTATATCGACGGAAAAACCCCTGCTGTGAATGTAGGAAATGTCTACACCACAGTTGTGCTGCTGTAATGGCACATCCTTAGCGACATGCACCTTGAGGTAAATGGGAGTTGTACATATGTAACCAATGGCAGAATGTGATCTTATTCTATGTGTCATGTTAATTGATAGGAATATATTTATATTAGCTTCTGACCATATAAATTGCTATCTAACTTCCTAATTAGGCGCTGGGTGTTGGTCAGGATGCGCTATTGCCCCTTTGTTGGGATCCATTAGTGCAAAAGGATCATAAGCCTAGCAGATCCAGCCAGCTGAAAATTCCCTCTTCAGAGACCACCATGGAGCAGAAGCAGCCCAAAGACAGGGGAGCTGTAAATGGCTCCTTTGTATGCCCCTTTCTTAGCTCCAATGAACACACATGATTCACAACAGAAAATCTGGCCCGAAGTGTGCAACTTTGCTTATAGTGAACCTGATCCTCATTTAGGTCTTCAGGAGTCTTTTGTTATCCTCACAGAATTACAAACGTGTCCTGATAATCCCATACAAAATATGACTAACTCTTTGGTGCCAGGAGATCTTATCAAAAAGTTTTACACAATGACATTGTTATGAAGGACAGGCTAAGGGGACAGCTACTTTGAAGTAAAGTGACATAAAGAACTTTATGCTGAAATAGGCAGCTGAACACTAATGAGAGGATAATGCCAATAATAATGAGGGGATAATGTCAATAATAAACTGATCAAGAAGCTGATCAAAATAGTTACAAAACCATGGAGAATTCTCACATTAATAGTAAACAGATGAAAATAAAACTATCTTTGAGTGCCTGACTTTTTCTTTATGTATTATGTCTGAATGTCTCATTCCATCAGGCAGATAAAAAGGAAAAGAGGATACACAGGATGAAATTTAGTCCTCTAGTAATATAACTTGGAAGGCCATTTGATATTTTTGGAAGACAAGAAGTGGTTGTAGTTATGCATATTCTCTTTTATTAATTAATATTTTCTTTAACCTCAGCATCTAGCAATTTAGGCCCCAATACCACAAGTATGCTTCAACCCTGTGCACATGATTAGTCCCACTAAATTCAAAGGGAACTACTCACATGCATAAAGTTTAGTACGTATACTTAATCTGACCTCAGAGTGGGAGGAATGGATGACACACTGAGATCCCTTCCAGCCCTACATTTCTATGATTCAGCGTACACAAGTGCTTGTAGGATTGGGGTTGTAGTTTCCCTTTGTCTTTCCTCCAGCCACTGGCTCAGCTCCCTACCACCAAAACCAAAATTTTTTAGTTGATGTCTAAAAACTGCAATGGGGAAAATACATAATAAATAATCAACAAGGGTAGGAAAAACATGAAAGTCACAGAATCATTTGGGTTCAAAAGGCACTGTAGATGATTGTCTAGTCAATCCCCCTGCACAGGGGCAGGACTGATATAATTATCAACGTACATGGTTCCTGAAACTAGATGTGAAAACATGCTCTAGATGTCATTTGACAAATGACAGCAAACATAGATCAAAATGAAGCAAGCAAATTGGCAGGAAAAAAGTGAGTGACTGAATTGCCCCAGGGATTGCACAGGTGTTACAGGCATGACCATGTGAACAGAAATGTGCACAAGTTATCACATAGAACATCTTTGTACCAAGAAGTTTTTTTTATCTCCTTATTATAAAACTGTCAAATCAAATACATTTTTAGCAACATGAAGGAAAATAAAATGACTCATTTCTATTTAATAGTTTGATATGTTAACTAGCAAGAGGGGAAAAAAGAAACAAAATGAATTAAATATGCTGAGGCTGCCTGTTCTTAATGTCTCCAGTAAATCCTTGATCTATGGTAATTTCATGTTATTGTAGTGAGAGTGCAGAACTATCATTCATCTCACATATGAGCGAGGTACTCTTGCATGTCATTCTAGATCTTATCAAGAAGAAAATGAAGTCAGAGGTGGCTGTCGAGACAGCAGGATGCAGAATCAGTAGAGAACCTCAAAAAAGGATTTTTTTTTAACTTGAGAAATTAGATGGAGGAGACCAGGAAATTTAATCAGCCACTTTACATACACAGTACTTCATTGAGATCAGAAAGCTCTCCTCGTGCAAACATGTGCACAGGTATTTCATATGGATTTCCCAGTTTACTTCATTAGGATAGTGGAGAACTTGCAAAGAAATCAACAGTACAGCAGTTCAATGCACAAACGAAACAGAGCGGGTGGATATTTTACTGTTCCTTTAAAAGTTTCTGGAGAGATGGGATTGAGAACAGGAGGAGATGTCTAGGACATGGGATTATTGACAGGATATTAAAAATAATCCTATGGTGGCAAAGTCAATGTAATTCTCATCACCACCAAAGAAAATAGGCCTGAGGTAGTGCGAGCATAAATAATATTCATTTTGGCTTTTAACTGAGCAGTGGCAGAAAAAACAAAAAATTCCTCAAAAAGCAGAAGTCAGAACGACATCAGCTCTTTCAGCGCTGTTTGGAGGCATAGCACGCAGCTAAGAAAGCAGCACCCATAAGGATGCATATTGTTCTAAGCAGTTGATAAGCAGACTGTTGCTTTACCTGATGCTGCTGCATTATCGGGTGAGATGCAGAGGATCCCCTGACTGGTGCTAGTTACTGGAAGCATTTTGCTGGTGGTGCAGAGAGGCAGGAAAATGGCTCTTGGGCGGGGGACATGGAGGGGTGAGGAGGAGAGAGAGGCTACAGCATGCACTGTTCTCAGCATCAGTTGGTATAGAAAGGAGTGGGACCATCACCATACAGCCTGTGTCGAGGGTTGAAGTGGGATTTAAGTGGTGCATATTCCTTGGGCTGGCCCACAGCACAAGGGTGAATTTCACCCAGATCTCAAAGGTCCTCTGAAGAGGGGGGCATTCCAGTGTGAGACTTCTCATCTGGGTGTGATTAACACGTGGATGCTACATGACCTGAGTATCCAACCGAAGCATCATATATATTATTAGTCCAGTCCATGGCAGAAGGAACATGGGGCAGTATATAAATACGGGCCTACATACGCATTTCTTCTGCAGCACTGATATACCGGTATGCCCAAAAGGGAAAGGGCCTGACTTTGGCCATAATGCTTCAAGGTTGTTTTTTTCCCCCCTTCTACACCGAGACAAAACTCCGCCTACAACACATCAATTCTCTCCTTCATTTTCCCACTCTAATGTATTATTGACTACAATGTACCAAACTTGCACTTGCAGGCTAACCCACTATTACAGCATCTTGTATCAGTACTTTAAACATTGCTTAACAAGAAAAATATGTCAATATACAATGAAAGCTTTCATTTATGCTTTCAAATTGAACAAACTGCTGCGAGCTATGCTGTAAATTACCCCCAAGAATGTATAACTGGGCAAAATAGAGAACAAATTTGAGTGACATCAGACGTGACTGGATTCATAATTAGTAACACTTAACAATATATTAAGTTTATCTCCTTTCTATCCCAGTGACCCTTTCAGCTCTGAGCAGTGCTTGCATATGTTGCCATAAATCATGTCTCTGATTTGTCAACAAGCCCTGCGTACCTCTGTTATTTGAGAAAATTACAGAGTGAACTCCTTGTTCCAAAATTTGTTGATAATGCACTACAGGGTGGGCAGGAATAGTGTGATCTCAGCTACACTCCACCCACTCTGTCCTGAACCTGGAAAAGGACTTTGCACATATACTAATTAAAGGTCCTGTGCTGTAATATCTGATGTTACTGACTGGTGGAACCATGCCAAACTGATCAAAAACAGGTACTAATGCCAAGTTAGCACTCTGCCTAAAGCAACTGTCAACTAATGATAGATTAGACAAATCTGATTTCTCTATCAAAACATTCATCTCAAATCTTGATTAGTAAACCTATTGAATTATGATTAATTCACAAGAGTGCTGCTGACAGATAAGGTACTTTATCTGACAATGTGTAGTAGTTGCTTTGCCTGGAGCAAAAAAGCTCTGAAGTTGGTAAAATAAACACTATCAACTACAACACACTGAGAAGGATAATGAAGCTACATGCACCTTTTAATTTAATAAAGGGCTGATCTGTGAGAACCTGGCCTCAGACACAAAAACTACAGGAAATGGAGAAGCAGGGCAAGGAAAGCATCAAAGTGTGCGCAGGGAGGGCGAGAAATCACTGTATCAACACTAAGGGGTAAAACTGAAAGGCTGAGAGTATAGATCTCATTGCTGAATAGGAATCCGCTTGTGTGGACTTGAATGGAATTCACTATTGGTGTGCCACGTGGGCAGGACTGGGAAGAAAGTTAGGATTTTAAAAGTAGATCAAACAAAACTCCAAAACTGAACATCCACAAATATGGAAGAAGTTCAGATCCAAACTGAACTTGGCAATTGTCCTTTATCAGACAGAACAAGCAACTGTCTTTTATCAGACAGAATAAGCACCCTCAATTTTAAGGAAATTCAGCTCCTCAGATGTAAACTTGTGGCTAGACCTTATCTCTGATTAAAATGAAGCATCTTGGTTTTATTGTTTATTGTTTATGATTCAGGAGTAGAACAGCACAGAGTGTGACATTTTCTTTCCATTAGATGATTTTGTCTAATTTTGACTGTCTCATGAAGACTGGGGGGAAGGGGAGGGACTTTTTAGAGAATTTTTATTCATATACTGCTACTAGAAGGCAGGTCTCAGTGATTCTGGATGTTATATATAATTTATAATTATTGTAATATATACATTATAAATGATAAATTATTATAATTGAAAACAGAGCTATCACTTTTTATTATTTTAGTTTTCTATGGTATCTTCATATAGTAGCAAAGGGAACTGGATCTTTTCAATCAGAAAACAACTTGGATTAAGAAAATACATAGACAGAAAAGATTATCATAAACATTTTTCATGCATTTTGTTCAACCCAAAGTTCAATACAAGGTACTTCCTTTTAAGGATAAGGCTAAAATGTATGTCTTTCTATTCAGTTTTACTTAACTTCCTTAGCTGATTTCAGAATACTTGTAAAGATACAGATCATTAGACAGCACAACATTATTTCCACTCACAGCAGTGTCAATAGGAAATAGGTATTGTAATATTTAGCTGTGATTTAGTGTAGAACCCACCATCTCAAAGTCATTTGTAAGGCTGTAAGAAGGCATTTATTAGTTTATCATAACCTAACAATTTTACAAAAGCCTAATGCAAAATAATCATGTTTTTGCCCAGCCTGTATTAACCTCTCTCTGACTCTTCTTTTTTCTTTCTTTCTCTCTTTTTTATTTATATATTTATTTATATACCCAGCCTCTGTTAATCAATTGTGAACTGCAGATGGGGGTCAAGGAAACCTACTTTCTTCTTTGATAGCCTCCAATGCTTCCACTCCTGGGGATAAAAATGCTTTAAATGGAGTTATATTCCAGGAAAATCAATATATGATTACTGCAAAGATTTGTATCGATTGTCCTGTTGCATTGCAAAGACGCTAAAGAAAAATTGCACTGCCCATTTCCCTTCATTTTCTACTTCACAGAACTTGCAGCAAATATTTTGGGCAAGCAAAAAGTGTTGGAACTTTATTTAATAACCCAAACTTTTCTTCCTTCACTTAAATGTTTACTCTGAAATGGTTTTATTCCTAAAGGCATCTTTTTTATAATGCCTGACATTAGACTGAGGTCTTGAGAAATAACTGCACTGCTGTAACTATCTAGTTTCTAATAAATAACAGCATTAGAATTTTACATGTGTCCAAAAATAAAAACTGCACTCTGTGTTTTCACCCCTTTAACTGAGGGTTTTCACACTCCTTCCTAGAACGTAAGCCATTGTTCATTCAAGCTCTGATCTTACTGTCACAGCATTCAATGGCAAAAGTTCCACTGGTTCCAGTGATGCAGAAGCAGGGTCTCTGTGCCTGCTCCTATTCCCATGGAAATCAGTGGAAGGTCTCCTGTTGACTTAAGCAGCAGCTGGATTAGACCCTTTTCTTCCTGTTGTATACAGGCAGCCTAACTTAAATAATGTAATTATTTCACTGACACAGGAAGAAATCTTCAACCAAAATGGAAAAAACTGTAATAAATAAATAAATACATAAAACTTTGGATGCTGCTCTTACTTACGCTGGCTCTCAACTCCTTCCCGGGGCTGATCCAGCAGCCACTTCCCTATACTGGAGTCTGGAAGGTGGGTGGTATGTACAGTCACTCTGTGATATCTAAGGATGCCCCTTACCAAGGGAAATGCTCAGGTGGATGGCTCTGCCAACATTAAAGAAGCTTTGACGGGAGCAGCACAAAGCACAAATTCAGGAGAATCAGGGCCAGAATTTGTTAGCAAATCATTTGTAACTTGTTCCCAGTTTTCTTTGAATGCATTCATGATTTGTAAGAAAGGGCCAAATACTTTGAAGGAAAATATACCAGTTTGCTTCAGTTATTTGGTATTCATTATTCATGTTGTGTGATTGGTCACCTACATATTATAACATTGCTCCTTGAATGGATTGCTCCTGGAACATTTTAAGTAGAAGACTATCTCTGCCACTGGCTTGCTTGGTAACCTTGGGCAAGTCATTTAACCTCTATGTGACTTAGTTTTCCCTTCTGTAAAATGGGGCTAATTCTTATCTCCTTTATAAAGTGCTTTGAGGTCTACATGTGTCTTGCCCTGACAAGAGGTTTTTCCAGGCTGCACATTTCCCTGCCTGCACTGTAATATCCCCAGCAAGTCAGATCACCTAAACAAGCCAGCTATAAACAACATAACTGCCAGCAGTTTTAAGTTACCACACAGATCTTTATGAGCAAGCACATTTATCTTATGGTGAAAGCATTACAGAGATAACATACGAAAACAACAAAAGAACTGACATGCATGCTAATAAGTTTATCAGAGATCACCCCCCCCCCAACACCAACAAGGGCTCTGGTAGGAATCAGTCCTTCAAACCGCACCAAGGGTTTTTCCCGTCGTTACAAGTCAATAGCAGCCTTAGCTCTGGACCAGAACAACCATGAATACTTTAGTCTCTCCATTATAGAGTCTGGGCCTTTGATTATGGCCTCATGTAATAGGTGATCAGGAAACAAAGACCCATTCCTCAGGGAGTAGCTTCCAAAGGCTGGGATTTTGCATAACCAGGAGTGGGGAATTTGCATTCATCTCCCCCTAAATAGTTCCCAGGAAATCCACTTCATAGATATTGGTCCAAAAAAAGTCCTTGTCTCCCATGTTCAATATAGTCCTTTGATCATCCACGCACATAATAATTAAGGCTATGATTTAGTCATGGGTATTTTTAGGAAAAGTCTTAGACAGGTCACTGGCAATAAACAAAAATTCACGGCCCGTGACCTGTCCATGAATTATACCATGAATACCCCTGACTAAATCTTAGCGGGGGGGGGCACTGCTAGGGGCATGGGGGCACCCCAGGAGGCCACTGCTGTGGAAGGGTTGGGAGGCCCCTGGAGGTCCTGAGGCCAGCGGCACCAGCTGCTGAGGGCCACCCTCCCAGTGCTGCTCTGCCCACCCTGGAACTGCTGTCAAGGGCTGCCAAGCAGCGGCTGCCCTGGAGGCCCCTGGGATCACATTGGCTGCTGCGGCTGGTCCTGGGGCTGCTCCAACAGAGGCTGGTGCGGCTGGCAGTGGGG
Source organism: Mauremys mutica (assembly GCF_020497125.1). Taxonomy (NCBI): domain Eukaryota; kingdom Metazoa; phylum Chordata; order Testudines; family Geoemydidae; genus Mauremys; species Mauremys mutica. The sequence continues at coordinate 17,072,633 of NC_059085.1, forward strand.
CCACCTGAGCAACGGGCCCTGGGGCAAGCTGCTTGGGCGGCCGTGGGGTTAGCCACACTATCCACTACAGAAGTCACGGTGGTCATGGAACGTCACGGAATCTGTGACTGCTGCGACCCCCAATGACAGACACAGAGCCCTGACATTAATACATAACCTAGACGTTTAATACAAAGGACTCCAAAGATACTTAAACTTAATTTAAGAAGATTGTCTAAGCATACTGCAGGAAATGGCCATATGTCACACACTTAATTCTTCCAACTGTACAGAAGCTCCCCGATTCATGCAAGCATTCCGTTCCGGAATGCCTTGCGTAAGTCGAATTTTGCGTGAATCGGGAACGTATCTCCAACAATTATGCAAAAAAAAAAAAGCTTACGGAATTTACGGAACTTTTTCCGTAAGTCAAGTTTGCGTAACCCGGGGAGTGTCTGTATGTCTCAGAATGAGGTACACCAAGTATCTGACACAGTGATATTATTTATGAAAATACCTGAGTTCTTCCTAACATCATCACTGGTTAGTGTCACGTATATGCAAACATTTGGAAATACAGGGAGGTATCAACCAGAACTTGGATTAGGTTTTTGAGACCACATCTGGGAGTTGCCAAGTGCGGAACCCTTTATACTATCCGCCCACTTCATTTAAGTGATCTGGCGGGAGACGAGAGAGTGGAAATAAGGTTTTTGCTGCTGGGTTGGGATTTACATTGATTATTGGGTGAAAGAGGGTTCCTGGAGTAGTCTATTTATAGAACTGTATTTTTAACGGATGTCAAGGAGTGCCTAGAGCAAAGTATGGGTGTGCCTTTTTTAGGGAATGTGTGTGTAAACTGAAAGTAAATAAATATATAAATAGCTCTTCTGAAAACCTGTCCCCTTATTTAGATGCTTAAATGGCAGGTACTGGCTGCTGAGCTCTTTTGAAACTCTGGAACCTTTATGTCTACACCTGCCCATCTTGCAGTTACACATGCCTCATGCAGGGCTAGACTGGGACACTGCTTTCCAGATGTAAGCAAGGAGTAGTGCACTGCTATGCTGTCTCTGGGGCACCTGGGAGACAGAGTCACAGTCTCCCTCCATGTCTCCCCATTGCTCCATGGACACAGTAAACTGCAACAGGCCAATACCTAGTGCAGAGTGTAGTGTCTGTTGCACCAGCATCGCTACGTCACTGAACTGGTTGTGGTGAGGAGGGGGTGAGGACAGATTCAAGGCCCCATTCCCACTCTGCCCCTTCCCACTCACCTGTGAGACTTGGGGATAAAGTGGTACTGAAAGTAGCAGTACAGTGGGCAGTGAGGCCTTATGCCCCCTTTCTCCCTTGCGATGGCACAATCTGGCCTGTTATTAGTTTTACATACTACAGACAGCGAAAGAGTTTTCATACAGAAATTCAAGCAGCACATTTTTGGCCAATCTGTGCCTTCAAATCTGAGAGCAAAACTCTACAGTGAGAGCTGTGCAGGCATATCTGACAGCAGAACTTGGCCTGTCTCTGAAAATGCACAGTGCACGCTCCGCCCAATAAAGTCCATAGGAATCACATGGAAATGAGCCAGATAATTTATGCATTGTTTAAAATGAAGATTTACAGGAGACAAAAGAAACTAGATTTAGTGAATATCACTGGTCAGTATATTCATATATTCAGAAAGGATTGTCCTGAATAAAACCAACATAGATTTATATTTTTAAAAATTCTCCTTTAATCTATTAAAAAGTGAACAAAACAAATATAGCTCTAAATGTCTATTCTACATCCAGAATGACTGGCTGTCAAAAACATTACTGAGATTTATAGAAAGCTTTCGCTAAAACAAATGGAAAAGTATTGCTAATGTTTCTGCATTGAGCTTCTCAAGTTGTGTCTTTTGCCAAGTTATGTCACATAGTATATTGCTATAAAGAAGAAAATTCATCAACAGCAAAGGGAAATATTTTTCTCTACTATATCTCTCTCTAAAAATGACATTACAAATATTTTCCTTCAAATTTAAAAGCCTGCCAATAATTACTACACGTTCACCTCCATATTGTAACACAACATTCATTTTTAATAATGTAATTTAAAATTACACATTTTTTATAAGGATATTATGAATTTCTGAAGGCCAGCCCACTAGCTTGCCAGCAGTATGTGGTAGTGCTAGATAAGAAATCTGGGGTTTGGAGAAACCGGGGAATTCCTGCACCACAGGCAGGTAAAAATCAATGCCATATATTAAAAGAAACCATTTGGTTGTGAAGTGCACTGCTGTCCTAGCATCTTTACCTCCCACACTCTCCCTCTACGAGCTATTATTTAAAAAGCAGAGTGTCAGGCCCCGTTCTCCTTTTCTGGCAAACCCATAACTCCTATCGAATTCAATCATCAATTGTTATAAACTGGCATAGCTCCATTCAGTACACAGAGATAGAGCTATGACAGTTTACACCATCTGAGAATCTGCCTATCGGGCCCTAACATTTCTCCCTGAGTCCAAGATGAGAAACATATGGGAAAACAAATTATGGCATTAAAAGGAAGGGGTACAGTCCTACCCATAAGGGGCCAGTCCTTGAATTGCGATCCGTACCAGTAGGACAAAAACCAACCAAACATAAAAGAACAGGGCGCTCCTCTCAGAAGAGTCACGCTGCTCACTTTTCATCCTACTATTCAAAGATGTTATTTATTTATTAGGTGATTCCAATCATATTTGGATTCAGACACTGATACAGAGCAGTATCCAAAATGGCAGGCACATATACTACAGTACGTCAAGCTGTATTTTGACAATCACATACAAATCTGAAATCAACCAGATGGTCAAACAATAAGGTGATTGATCTTGACTGCGTAATCCAGGGAATTCTCTGTCATTTGTGATAAACACCACAGACTGACCAGAATACTGCAAGAAAGGGACAACTTGTTAAAATAAATGTACTCTAGCCCACATAACATAAATTCTGCTGAGTGGTATATGGAATCTCTTATAGACATGTGAACACCACACAAGGTAAGATTATTGTATCTAGTAGAAAGTGATGCCAAACTTTAATACAAAATATATGAACAAAAAGAATAAAATGTTACCTTAACTACTCAGTTTAGAGATTTCACCCAAAATCTTCAGTGGTTATCAGACAACCTTATGAAAGTACCCTGGTACTGGTAAATAATTTCAGAATAGAACCCTAAATTTGAAGAATTCCAATTTAAAAAAAAATCTCATTTTAGCACTGTATCCCATAAAAGGCTAGTATTCTTAAATTAAAATGCAATATAGAACAATATGTAGAAGTCCAGATCCCATTTATTATTAATTATTAACAGCATAATTGCTGTTCCTGTCTGATCTATGAATAAAAAGAGGATATCATTCCATTTTCATTCAGGAACACTAAATTCATCAATGTGCAAACTGTAATATTTTATTAAATAAACACAAAATAGGATATAATGGCAAACATTTGTTTTCATTACAAGTAGTAATGCAATCTTTCTCTAAGGCTTACTACATTAGCATTTCATTCCATGTTCTAAATGCCTTTGAACTTTCTGAAAAGCTACATCTGTTAGTTCCCTTGTATACACCAGAAAGTTAGCTAGTGAATTAAGTTTTAATATAAATTGCTTTGTTCACTATTAAGATTGATGTTGGACACACTATACTGTAAGTTGCAAACTGCAATTACAATTCACTGCAATTATCTCTGGTTGTTAATAGCACAAGATAGTATGTCACTTTTTACCAAGTGTATAATTTATCTTTTTTTTTCCCCATGAACTCTTGTGGTATTCCAAATGTATAATCTTGTTGTATTATTTCCCAGTGGTCCAACAAAATGCACAGCAAGTGCTGACTAGAACAAACTAAAAAGCAGTGCTATTGACAAGCCGTCACTTGTGCAGTAATGAACACTCTGCCTCTACTTTCACCTCACCAAACTAACAGCTTTAATTTATGATAAAGCAAACGAGAGACAACCTCCAGTTTTATTGTACCCTCAGTGCTGTTTCAAATAAAGTAATTAGAAGGTCAAGAGACAGGTCTAGAAGCCAAATATAAATGCAACCCTTCTGCACCAACATTTAAAAAAAATCTTCAGTGTTCAAAGAGCATTTTATCCATCCTTCTTCTGCAGAGCAGCATGAGCCAGCTCTTTACCACCGTAACCAATCTGAAACAGTGGAGGTTCAATTCCTTTGCTCAGTAATTCAGCCCATATGTAACATGAGTGGGGTACCTACCAGACATCATCCTCAGGAGACGTCTCAAAATAGGGTTCTGCCCTCACCAGTGATTTATAATAAAGGTACAGGTGATTTTGAAAACATTTTTTATAACAAACAGAAACTTCATAGACGGGTAATAGATGAAATAGCTGTTTTGGCTGTGAGGACAAGAAACTTCAATGGATACCGTAACCTAATGTTAATAACATCTGAAGGATGAGTTGACGGTAACAAAGAAGAAAAATGTGCATGTCTCAAATCCTCCAATATCCTTATTTACAATATGAGAAGAACTGTGCATAGAATAGTAGAAGAACCAGGTCTTGTTGTCTGGACTCACTGGAATGAATAGGCAGAGCTATTTAAACTTGTTATGTCTTTGCAGCATTATTATACATCTTTATACATACAGATTTATAATCACGCTAATGCAGCATGTCTCTGTTTTCATTATACAATAACATCCTAACTGTAAACTTCAGCTTTAATCTAAAAGGATCTCATAGCACCCAAGAAGCTAAATAAACTGATATCTAAACTCTATGACATGAAACCTATACAACAAACCATTCTTATAAGAAAAACTCGTATCCTGAAACTGCCCCCCAAAGAATACTCCAATGTATTGATACAATTCTGATAAAGGAGGTAATTTTATAATTGAGGTATGGGTAGACAGAATGGAGATACATACATTGACATTTTAAGGGCACTGAGGTTAGCCTGAATACTTATAAAAAAACATATCCTGGAACTCCTCATGGCCACTAGAGGTCAGGACTTTGTTTAAATGTATTACCCACAATACGACAGTTCCAACAATGTCCTACCACAACTGGGCATGTATTGATCAGTAACAGAGAGAACAGTGCAACCTACAGAACAGTCAACCTTACTTCCTGCAGAACCAAGATGTTCCATTGCAGTTGTCTACACAATTACTGACTCAGCTTGTCCCTGCTTAGATGAGGCGTCCAGAGAGAATCAATACACAAACAGCTATGGCTGCATTTGAAACTTTCAACGTGTTTCCTACATAGCGAAGACACCATACTAACTAAAAGTAACACACACAAAAACTACACTAAAGGCACAGGATTGACAGTGAAAGAATAAACTTTATGGTTAAACACAGCAGTGCACAATTAGCATTAAGATAGTGCTGCTGTGCATAAGGCTTATGCATAAAAGTTTTTTTCCTTTGAGTATGAATTACCCTATTTCAGTAGGTGTGCCTCCTATATTAATGGTCTTTTAATTATGGTTTTGTTGTGTAATTTTTCTCAAAGGAATTTTGCACTATCATGGCATGTTCACGTAATAAGTGTAATTGCACTTAATGACATAAGTGGTATAAAAGATATGTAATCATATAATTAGAACATGTAATCATGTTGTAAAGGCCCTTGTGAAACTGTTAAAAAAACCCCAAAGATATTGCATGTATACCGTAGCCAATTATCAGAGTTCAGCTACCTTTAACTTTGTTTTTCCAAACAATTCAAAGGGATTCACCCACATGACATTGTGGTAAGAACCACTCAAAGATATGATCCTTTTTTGTGATTCATTCTGACTGGCCTCCATTTTTCCACAATTTCTAATGGATTTTTTTTTTTTTTACCAAGAGGATTATCCGTGAACTGCTAGATCTATAGCTCTAGCTGGGTTATGTGTGTATTCTGGTGCATTACAAGTTTTGTTTGTTTGTTTGTTTGTTTTACAGGAGTATCTTAATTGTTAGAGCCCCAAAACTAACATGGCTCAAAGGCTGATCTTAAAGACCTACCAGCCACCAAATCTTATTCTTCTCTATATTTTGCACCAAGACCTAGTGAATTCATTTTTTAAAAACATCCCTAAAACATAAAAAAATACACTTAAAAGTAATGATGAAAAAACCTCAACTGTGTTGCATCAGTTCATATAAGCATCTTAAAGTTTGAATACTTATTCAGACTTTTGTCAGCCCCCCCACTAACCCCTGCAACTCACACCATCATCCCTCTCACCAACAATTCTGCTTCCTCCTAATTATTCTTCTTGTGGGGAAGAAGGCAGAAGAGATGGTCTACTATCTCCACCAGGGGCAATTGGGGGTGGCTAAGCATCTTTAGTTAAGCTCATGCTCCAATACGTCTGTTAGTCTATAAGGTGCCACAGGACTCTTTGCTGCTTTTACAGATCCAGACTAACATGGCTACCCCTCTGATACTTTACTCCCTCTGGTGTCTTCAACAAGGTATACAGCCAATCTGCTTCTTCCCCAGTATCCGTCCGGTACATCAGCCCCCTTTCTGTCTCCACCACCTCCAAATATCTCTTCTTTGTCTTCCCCTTATTCAGTCTTCTCTTCCCCTAAGAAGGAGGGGTCTCTACCCTTTTTGTCCCCTCTTTCTCTATTCCCCCAGGACTGGGAGTTTCCTCCTTCTGGTGCATCCTCTTCCCCAAGAGAGGGCCAAAATTAGTGGCTGTCTCATTTCCTTGCTCCTCTACCTCTTTCCTCCACTTGTCCAAACGGGTTTTGCACATAAACATTCTCTCACCTGCGTGTGCAGCTTTCGGTGCACAGAACTGCGCCTGCCCAAGCAGAGATTGGGGTGAGTACATCAGGCCTGTAAATCCTAATCATGCTTGACACAAAAATAAAATAAATGGTAAATTACAAAGTTCTGAATTCTCTATATAACTCCAATGACATCACAAGCCACTTGTGTATTCCTCTACTGCACAATATATCTGTATGATATCTATTGTAGGTTTAAGAGATTCCTGTTTTATAGTATTAGCTATTGAAACACTATGCAAATTCACAAGAATTAATTTCTCCCCTTCCTAATGTGCCACTGAAGAATTCAGAGGAAAAAAAATCAGTTCAATAATAACATTCAGTGTCCAGTGTCCTCCTTAGATATCATTAGTTGAGTTCTCAGAGTTGATATAATTTGAGAGGTGGGATGAGTCAAAATGAGGCTTCTGGGGAAGCCTCCATTTTTCTCTCTGTGGCTTAGAAATGGTACTTGCAAAGCTTAACAGCACTTCTCTTCAAACTGCTGTTATTCAAAGGGTGTAAGCCCCAGAGGAAGTATAAAGGATATAAGGAAATCTTTGAATAAGTGAAAGATGTTGGTATGCAAGATTGAAGATATACCAGCTGGTCTACTGCTTCAGCTGGTTACCAGAGGGCCAGGAAGAAATTAGTCTCACAGCTCAGTTGAAAGAACACCTGGACGTTAACCTGAGGCACTGGTTCACTTGCGAACAAGGTCATCTTTGTTTCCTCACCACACACACCTAGGAATTAAATAATAACCTGTTAAAAAGACTAACTCTCAATGTACTAAATCACTCAACTTCATTAAACCCCACCTCTGGCTTTCTAAAAAGTTTAGCAGACAATACAACAGAAAACCAAGCTAAATCATCTCCTTAGTCACAGATAAGACAGTGGCAGGAAAGTGCAGTGGTAACGTCAGCCTTTCAAAACTGGGAGCACCCAAGCTTGCCAAACTGAGGGCTGCCTTGGCAACCTCCCAGGTCCTGAACGATGCACCCAATTAGCATACAATAAAAGAGACTGCAGCTCTCTTTTTCAATTGGAGGCTTGGCAAGTTTGAAAAGATATACTATCACTCTGAGAGCTAGAACCATGCTGAAGAGAACCCTGAAAGATGCCTTCCACTGTCAGTATATGGAAAACCTGAAACAGAAGCTGGACCACGGCAAGGCCTTCGAGGCTATGTGCAAGTGGGACGCCAGCAACTACTTCCTCCCTGGGGGCAGCGTCAGCCGATTTGCCAACTGGAAGTTCATCCACAGGGCCGGGCTCAACTGCGTGCTGCTGAATGGAGCGGTCCACCAGGGGAATTGGGACAAGCGATGCAGGAAGTGTAGCTATGCCAATGAGACACTACCCCTCATCTTGTGTAGCTGCAAGCCCCATTCCAGAGCCTGGGAGCTGCGCCAGAATGCCATCAAAGATTGCCTGATCAGAGCCATTCCCCCACTTGTTTTTTGATTAGAAACAAAACAAAATGAAAAATTTTGTTTTAATTCCTGTCATTGAAAAAATCTGTGACAGTTTTCAAACAAAACTAAAATTTTCATTTAATTCGATTTTTCTATTGAAAATACCTCTCATTTTAGACCAGCCCTATTCCAATACTTGCAGGAGAAAAATGATTTGCCAGGTCCTCCCATCCTTCCAGCAGTCAGGAACATAGAGCCATACCCTCTGGGAGCAGTCAGTTTGTCTGCTCAATTACCATCAAGCAACTGTAGTAGTTAGATTTTGCTTCACCTGCTAGCCTTTTATGGAGCTGAGAGGTGCCCTGTTACTACTGAGGCAGGACGTATGGTAAACAGACATTCAGCAGGATCCACTGGGGAAGGTAGATGATGTTCCTTTTTATAGGCTAAAGAAGCCTGAGAAAAATTTACTCTCTCAAACATATAATCTGTCAGAAATTACTGCCAGAGGCATTAACCAAGTGCTGTTCACTCACTGATGCAAGGTAGGGTTGCTTCCCATGGGCTAGTGGGTTAGCCATATGAAAAATGGGTCATTTGACGGTCTGGAGATGTTAAGAGGTTTAGAACAGTGCTTCTCAGAGGAGATTCAAAGGCTAGAAGCTGCTTGTATGTAATCCCTTACTTTTTTAAATGACAAAGGGTTTTTACATTGCTGATTTTTGCAATAAAAAGTACAGTATGTTTTACTTTCCTACAGTGAGACATTATTTTCTCCCAATTAGTGTCAGCACTGCAGCCAATCCCAGTCTATCAGTTCTAAAATATACATACAGTATGTACAGCTATTCCTAAAGGATGACTGGGGGTTGGCAGCTATAGTTAGGTGATTATGGAATTTATTAATATCACATAGAAGTAGAGGCCAATTATGGAAGTATATATTATCTGAAGTTTCCCAAGTTAGCAATTGTTTCTTTTCAGTATGCTCTTATTGAAGCTTCTGGCTCGGGGCATTTTTCTTTAACATTCTGAATTAGTTCTAACTATCCATATTCAGATGTCATGGAACAGAACAGAAACACTCTCCCCCACCACCACCACTATGCTAACCACAATAGGTTTATCTAGTCTGGTAGTACAAGAGTAATAGCTATCCCAGACAGATATGAGAGATTCAGTTTTCCATTTTTTTGGTCAAACTTCATTTGCATGTTATACACATGCTGAAATATTTTCTCTCTCAATCAGTTCATATCGGCACATGAAAGACACGTCCAATAAATTCTCTACTACAGCTTTTGATTCAGAAAGTATTTTATGGAAGACATATTTTAGGTTGTCCATCCTTTGATTTCCCACAGAAACTAATAAATAATCAACAAAAATATGATTAAAGACACTGTTTGAAAACTCACCCAAAAAGGAATACCAGCTAGTGGAAACATCTTTTTGATCCAAATCCGTTCATCTTAGAAACAGAATTCTAACTTAGGTTTTGAAAAACCTGATGAAGGCTTCAGCTAAGTTTTGACATAACATTTTCATATTCAAAATATTTATGGAAATAAGGGGAAAGGGATATGGATCTTGAAATTGCAGAAGGATGAAATGGAGCTTAGTAAGCTAGAAAGGGAAATTACTTATCTGTAATTGGAATTTTCTTTTTAAAAAATCCCTTTGAAATCATATTCAACCAATTTTCAGTCATGTGTACTTGTGAGCATTGCTTTAACCCTTTGAAAATCTACTACCAGCAACAGATTGTGGATAAGGAAATCCTAACATATCTGACTTCTAGTGTCAAGAGGTTAAGAAAAGCTAAATGTCTTCAATTCTGTATAGTATATTTCCACTGTAAACAACAATACCCTTTGAATCTACTTATTAATCTGCTACAAACCATCATTCCAAACTTCCTGGATAGGTGCAGCAAGTGAGAAAGTGCATCTAAATATCTATTACATTTAGTTAGAGAACATAGACATGTCTTTTTCTTCTCTAAATTAAAACGTTGATCTTTAGGTCTGGACACAATAAAAAACTTAGATGATGTAGCAGACATCATAAATCATGGTGCATTGGGTTACTGTGCTCGTCTTTTATACAACTTCAAATTCTGGCAGCCCTGCCTCCATTTGCACACCACGATATGTGGGCACAGAACTACAGATATAACTTAGAAGCAGCAAAGAATCCTGTGGCACCTTATAGACTAACAGACGTTTTGCAGCATGAGCTTTCATGGGTGAATACCCACTTCTTCGGATGCAAGAAGAATGACTTGCATCCGAAGAAGTGGGTATTCACCCACGAAAGCTCATGCTGCAAAACGTCTGTTAGTCTATAAGGTGCCACAGGATTCTTTGCTGCTTCTACAGAACCAGACTAACACGGCTACCCCTCTGATACGAGATATAACTTAGAGGCTATTACTGGTTGATATCTGAATATATAATTAGCTTGCAATTTGACACAGGCAAAAATGAGGGCCAGGTTTGGCTATGGGTGGGCCTGAAATCTGGTCCAAGATGATTAAGCTTGAGAGATTAGATAGAAAAAAGGAGAATGTTGTAGGTATTTCATGGCCCTATTACTGTAGTATCTGAATACCTAAGAGCTGAGAAATTAACCTTCTGTTATACCATAGAAGAGAAGTCTTGGAACAGAGGAGTCGTCAGAAGGACAGTGAGTCATTACATAAGTAGGAGTAGAATAATGAAAAGAAGAAACCAGAGACAGTTTTCTAAGGAGCTGGGTAGCAGTGATTATAGTGTCATAGCACACCGAGATAATATGAATGTTATAGGTCACGATTAAATGCATTGTCAGAGCTACAGAAAATGCTTGCATGACATCAACATCTGACCACACTAAACCCAATTCTAGCTAGTCATCATCGCCTATAATTGGGCACCCAGACTGCTGGTGTGATGTTGGGCAGTTAACAGCTGCAGTGCAGTGGTCTGACAATAAAGCTGCCACAGGTGTGCTGCTTAACGAGGTGTTAATTGTGTAGCTGTTGGACGTAAATAGGGAGCCCAAAGGGTGTGGAATGGGGGTTATTGTGCATGAAGGACTAGTGTGAATGCAGAGCCCTGCAAACCAAAATAAAGTCAAACTGAGCTTGGCTTATCCATGCTCCAGCACCTTGTAGTCTCTCCATTTTTTAAAAAGATCATTTTTACTGAGAAACGCTCAGTAGCACAGATTGCTTCTATTTCATTCCTAAACAGAGAAAACTGTTTCATCCCATATGACCTTTATGTTGTTATTTATGCAAAGTAAAATGGGGAAAAGGTGTTTTTTTTAAGGGCAATATAACACCACCCCTGCATTTGTCATTGCTAAGTCAATAACATCTGCAGATGCCAATAACAACATCACCATTTGTTGTCAATTTGTAAGCAACCACCTTGTGAATCAGGATATAAATACTTGTTATTGTCCAGTGCTGGCTAGCGATGTGAATGATTACAAAAACAATGAACACCAGAACAGCACCAACATCTATGTGATATTTGGGTCTGTCCACTCCCAAGTGATAGGTCTTTGGCCTTTAGCTCATTTTCTATAAGGCTGTTAGTTCACTTCTTCCAAATTCTGACTCAGGCTATGTCTTCACTAGAAATGCTGCCACAGCAGCGCTGTAGTGCTTCAGTGTCGGCACTCACTACAGCAATGCAAGGACTTCTCCCGGCACTGTAGTTAATCCACCTCCCCAAGAGGCGGTAGCTAGACTGACGGAAGAATTCTTCTGCCAACCTAGCGCTGCCTACACTGGCAAGTAGGGCACCTGAACTATGTTGCTCAGGGGGGTGGATTTTTCATGTTCCTGAGTGACACAGCTGGGTTGACCTAACTTTTTAATGTAGATATGGCCTTACATTTCTGACAATCCCATGGGGAGGCATTCCCTCTTGCAGCATGTGCATCTCTGCATCCATGATGGACTCAGTCTCTGTGCATATCTTGGATGAAATCCTGGCCCCACTGAAGTCAATGGCAAAATCCCAGGCCAGGATTTCACCCCTTATGAGTAATCCACTCTGCAGTTCTCCACATAGGGAAAATCAAGAGTGTGTGAAATTTTAAATAGAAAGGTGCTGGCTCCCAGTGCAGACTAAAATATAGTACCACTGCCAAATTCACACCTGCTATTTGGTATATGTAGGAAGCCAACCATAGGATGGGATTCATAGGAGAGGTCATAAAGAAGGAGTGGGGCAACATGGAGAGTCTTCACACCTAATATGAAGTCCTAAATGTGTGAATTTTGTATACCTTAAACTCTGCATCATTGGCTTCAAATTAATACTTTTAATAAGCTACCCGAAAGCTTTCATTTCCTTTAATACAACACAACATCTCTTTCCAGTGTACAATATCCTTCAAGAAGGTCTGAACGTGCTTTGCAATCTTAAAAATTAACTAAGTAGTAAACATGTATTTGTTAAACTGATTTTAATAACAGTATAGAAAGATCCATAACTAAAGTGAGTTATCACTACAGAATGATAACCATTTTTCTTTCCAATATCAGCATCATCATGGCCATTCCCTTCTCTAAAATATGAACAAATTCGCTCACAGAAGGGAGATAATTCCTTTTAACTTATATGAACATATTTGACATTTAACTTTTTCCATAAATTGCTTAAACTTGAAATGTCAAAAAATGTGTGATGAGTAAATCCTCATGCAACATAATCTCCTAACCTTACAGAAAGTTTTCACAAAAAAATAGAAATACCATGTTGGGATAGAGAACCCATTGGTAGTTTACTACTCTATGTCAGCAACTCTTGTCAAGTTTGACTACTCACTACATCTAACACACTGTATCACAATATTTATGGAAAATGTGATGTCATATATCATTTGAAAACTAATAAATTACTGATCAGTAATGTTCTTGTGTGATGCATGTTCAGGGTGTGTACAAAGACTTATGAATACATGCTAGAATTATGTTCTTGAAATGTGTTTGGCAAGCAATGCATAAGCCCGGTCTGCCCTAGACAATGGATTGTGTATTTGCTTGGCTGACCAGCCTGGTCACCATGCAGAGACAATAAAGGTGCAGTTATATAAAAGGTAAACAAAACCATCAAGTTCCATCAAGGGGAGGAGGTAATGACTCAACTATAATCAGTGAGGGGGGAACCAGCATGTAGTCTCCACCAGACCATATGGTGTCTCTTCCCAGGAGGAGAAAAGGAACTTTATCTGAGAGTACATTTCAATGATTTACTGGACTATAAAAGGGCTTGAACCACAAATGATAAATAATTGAACCAACTGACTGTATATAATATTGTATTTTAAAAGTGGATCAAGGAAGGTCTTTTCTGAAAACTAATGACACACCAGTGACTAAGATCACTGTGAAATGTATGTATTAGTACTATATGAGGAAATATGGATTCACACTAATATTATGCTTTCAAGTCTGTCACCAAACACAAGGAGAAACAGGTTTTCTCCCAGACAGGAGGGAAGGTAGCATTGTGGAATCAAAACAATGGAAACCTGATGTATGTATGAATCAGCAGCAGGATGGGAAGTCACGGGAAGGGGAGAACAGCATCCTGAGACAGAGGACAGGTCATCCTGAGACAGAGGACAAAACAGTGAGTTTGGGAAGCTATAAGGAGAGAGAAGAAGCCATCTTAGAATCCATCACTGGGCAGACACATGGGGCCAAGCTAAGAAGATGGATCCTTCAACTAAGGAGGTTGACGTTTCTGGGAACTGAATATAGGTGAGAAATCTGCTTAGGCAACAATCTTTCACCCGGGAAGACAAGGGAACCCAGGCTCTTGTACTTCTGTGGAAGGTACTGATTGAGGAAAAGTCAGACAAGCTTGGAAAGAAAAATACTGTAAGAAATCTACCTTGAGACAAGGCTGTACCTTACTGAGTTAAGTCTTAGCTACTACAACACATACTTTCCTCTTATTTGCTTGTCACCACTGTCTCTTTAACCCTTACACTTGAACTCATGTAATACCTCTCTCTTTTTGTTAATACACTTCTTTTACTTTTAATCTAAACCAACCGAGTGCTGAGTTTGAATTGAAGTGATTGTTAATCACAGTTAAAGAAAAAACTGGGCTTTTGTCTCTTAAGGAGCAATGAACCTTATGAATTCTCTGAGTGCTCCAGGAGGGGTAGACACTTCAGGGTAGATGGTTTTGGAGAAATTTGGGAGTGGGGTTGTTTTGGGGTCACCCTGCAAATAGTAACCAGGGCTGGTGGAGACCAATGTGGGGCTGTTGTGTTGTCAGCAGGCTGCTGGGGTCAGAGTGCTGAACTAGGGCTGCACAGCATACAGACACTCAGGGAACCGAATGCTTGTCTGCTGACTGTTGGTGTGTGGGATGTGAGCCACAGCAGCAGAGCATTTAAAGCACCTACAGCTACAGGACAAGCCGTGACACAACCTCTCACTGGTCTGAATGGCATGCCAAAAGATGAGATGTTAAAAAAAAACCTGAACAACATGAAGATTCTTGAGAACTGGCCACAGCTGTCTCAGAAGGAGACAAAACTGTCGGTCACGGTACAAAATAATTCCCATTCACTATTCTAGAAAAGCAGATTTTTTTTAAAGTAAATCTTAAAATGAAAACAAAATTGTATCATATAGTCATTCTGCCACCCATGTGAGCACTTCCCTCAAAGCATAAAGCAGCAGCTAAGATACTCAACACATAATTTTGGAGATTGCGTAGAGCTGTCCCTGGGGGGGTCGGGACATAGGCGCTGAGTTTCTAATCAACCGGGGGTGCTCCCCACGTCTCTGCCCAGGCACTACCCCTACTCCACCCCTTCCCCCAAGGCCCCACTCCTGCCTCTTCCCCACCCAGTTCCATCCAGTGCCTCTGGATGCCGCGAAACATATGATCCACAGTAGGCGCTAAGAGGAAGGGGGAGGTGCTGATCGGCGGGGCCCGCTGGCAAGCAGGAGGCGCTGGGGGGAGGGGGAGGTTCTGGTGGGGGGCTCCTCCTCGCCTCCACCCCACCCCCATCCACCTCCTGCTTGCCTCCCTGTTCGCCTTCTCACCCCACTCGCCTGCCAGCCTCCCGCCTCACCTCCCCCCCGCCTCCTGCGGGGCCCCCCAAAGCACAGGGCTTGGGGCAGTCGACCTGATTCGCCATACCCAAAGGATGGCGATGCATAGCACAGTAAATTAATGCTCCCATATAATGCTGCCAGAATGAATATTTGTTTCTTCAATTTTATATGGTTGTGCTCACTTTGTGTGGATTACATGAATTAAATGCATCAAGATTCAGTATTCTGGGGATGGCACTGGCATGGTTCCTTTGCAGGCTTTGGTTCATGTGGTTATTCAAATGTGACACTACTTACAGGATTCTATGTATTGTGACAAAGTTCCTCCTCTACTCTGGTGGGTCCTGCGCTTATTGGCAGATTTGCTCACCTCAGTGATCTTCCCCACAGTCTGGGTCAACTCCTCCTGTGTCTGATCAGGAGTTGGGAGATTTGGGGGGAACCCGGGCCCACCCTCTACTCCAGGTTCCAGCCCAGGGCCCTGTGGATTGCAGCTGTCTATAGTGCCTCCTGTAACAGCTGCATGACAGCTACAACTCCCTGGGCTACTTCCCCATGGCCTCCTCCAAACACCTTCTTTATCCTCACCACAGGACCTTCCTCCTGGTGTCTGATAACGCTTGTACTCCTTAGTCCTCCAGCAGCACACCCTCTCACTCTCAGCTCCTTGTGCCTCTTGCTCTGAGCTTCTCACACACACTTCCTCTCCTTTGGCTCTCTCCCACCTGACTGGAGTGAGCTCCTTTTTAAACCCAGGTGCCCTGATTAGCCTGCCTTGATTGGCTGCAGGTGTTCTAATCAGCCTGTCTGCCTTAATTGGTTCTAGCAGGTTCCTGATTAGTCTAGTGCAGCCCCTGCTCTGGTCACTCAGGGAACAGAAAACTACTCAGCCAGTGACCAGTATATTTGCCCACTACCAGATTCCTGGGCTGCCGGTCTTCTACCAAGACCTCCTCCGGACCTGGAAGCTCTTTTCAACGACCAGGTCCGTGGCGGCCACTGTGGGGGTTGATCTCCTCACGGAGCCCCTGCTACATAACCCCCAGCTCCGTGTGCAGGTGGCGGAGTCCCCCGCGGTGCGCCAGAGGCTGGTCTTGGCAGGGGTCACCAGGGTCGGAGACCTCCTGGACTACGACCGGGGAGACTGGCTGGATCCCCTGACGCTCGCTCAGCGCATGGGGCTCTCCAGCCCTCGTACCCCCCGGCGCGTACTTCAGGAGGTGAAGGCCGCTTTACTGCCCGCTGCTCAGGTTTACCTCGACCGGGTCCTGCGAGAGGGCACGCCCCGCCCACCTTCCACCCCGGGCCCTGTGGATCTTTTTATCGGGCCCCTGCCCCGTGGCCCCAATCACCCCCCTCGCCCTTTCACTGCAAGCCGGCTGCCCGATCTGCAGCCGGTTTTGTTCCAGACCGCGCCAAGAAAACATCTGTACATGCTCGTGCTCCACACGCTTCACTACCTCACCCTCGCGTCCCGCCCCGATACAAAATGGCGGGACCTCCTGCCACCTCTCGAGGGTGAGGAGCCCCGGTGGGCCAGCCTGTATTCTGCCCTAGTCCCGAGGCCCGCCAGGGATGTCAGTTGGCGGCTCCTTCACGGGGCCGTGAGCACGGGCGTGTACTTGGCGCGGTTTACCCCTGTCCCCAACACCTGCCCCTTTTGCGGCGTGAAGGAGACCCTGGCGCATGTTTATTTAGAGTGCGCCAGGTTGCAGCCCCTGTTCCGGCTCCTCTTGGATCTCCTATTGCGTTTTTGGTTGCACTTTTCCCCTCACCTGTTTGTCTATGCACTCCCTATCCGTGGCCCCACGAAGTCGCGGGATCTCCTTGTCAACCTCCTCTTAGTCCTGGCCAAACTGGCCATCTATAAAACCAGGGAGAGGAGGTTGGCCGATGGGATTTCCTGCGACTGTGGGGCCTATTTCCGCTCCTCCGTCCGTTCACGCATCCGGGCGGAGTTCCTCTGGGCGGCGTCCACTGGCTCCCTTGACGCCTTCGAGGAGCAGTGGGCGTTGTCCGGGGTTCTCTGCTCGGTGTCCCCATCTGGTTCCCTTCGTTTAGCCCTATGACCTCACTCCCGCTCCTGTTTTTTTCATTAGTTGTCCCACGTACTTAGTTAGTGTCCTGGACCTGTGGCCCCTCTCCTTAGGCTGGGGGGAGGTCCTTTAGCAGTGGGCGGGCTTCGCCCGCCCACTTCCTGGATACTAATAGGACCAGATTCCTGGGCTGCCGGTCTTCTACCAAGACCTCCTCCGGACCTGGAAGCTCTTTTCAACGACCAGGTCCGTGGCGGCCACTGTGGGGGTTGATCTCCTCACGGAGCCCCTGCTACATAACCCCCAGCTCCGTGTGCAGGTGGCGGAGTCCCCCGCGGTGCGCCAGAGGCTGGTCTTGGCAGGGGTCACCAGGGTCGGAGACCTCCTGGACTACGACCGGGAGACTGGCTGGATCCCCTGACGCTCGCTCAGCGCATGGGGCTCTCCAGCCCTCGTACCCCCCGGCGCGTACTTCAGGAGGTGAAGGCCGCTTTA
Organism: Mauremys mutica; assembly: GCF_020497125.1. Classification (NCBI taxonomy): domain Eukaryota; kingdom Metazoa; phylum Chordata; order Testudines; family Geoemydidae; genus Mauremys; species Mauremys mutica. The sequence goes on from NC_059085.1 coordinate 17,090,447, forward strand.
CTGCCCGCTGCTCAGGTTTACCTCGACCGGGTCCTGCGAGAGGGCACGCCCCGCCCACCTTCCACCCCGGGCCCTGTGGATCTTTTTATCGGGCCCCTGCCCCGTGGCCCCAATCACCCCCCTCGCCCTTTCACTGCAAGCCGGCTGCCCGATCTGCAGCCGGTTTTGTTCCAGACCGCGCCAAGAAAACATCTGTACATGCTCGTGCTCCACACGCTTCACTACCTCACCCTCGCGTCCCGCCCCGATACAAAATGGCGGGACCTCCTGCCACCTCTCGAGGGTGAGGAGCCCCGGTGGGCCAGCCTGTATTCTGCCCTAGTCCCGAGGCCCGCCAGGGATGTCAGTTGGCGGCTCCTTCACGGGGCCGTGAGCACGGGCGTGTACTTGGCGCGGTTTACCCCTGTCCCCAACACCTGCCCCTTTTGCGGCGTGAAGGAGACCCTGGCGCATGTTTATTTAGAGTGCGCCAGGTTGCAGCCCCTGTTCCGGCTCCTCTTGGATCTCCTATTGCGTTTTTGGTTGCACTTTTCCCCTCACCTGTTTGTCTATGCACTCCCTATCCGTGGCCCCACGAAGTCGCGGGATCTCCTTGTCAACCTCCTCTTAGTCCTGGCCAAACTGGCCATCTATAAAACCAGGGAGAGGAGGTTGGCCGATGGGATTTCCTGCGACTGTGGGGCCTATTTCCGCTCCTCCGTCCGTTCACGCATCCGGGCGGAGTTCCTCTGGGCGGCGTCCACTGGCTCCCTTGACGCCTTCGAGGAGCAGTGGGCGTTGTCCGGGGTTCTCTGCTCGGTGTCCCCATCTGGTTCCCTTCGTTTAGCCCTATGACCTCACTCCCGCTCCTGTTTTTTTCATTAGTTGTCCCACGTACTTAGTTAGTGTCCTGGACCTGTGGCCCCTCTCCTTAGGCTGGGGGGAGGTCCTTTAGCAGTGGGCGGGCTTCGCCCGCCCACTTCCTGGATACTAATAGGACCAGATTCCTGGGCTGCCGGTCTTCTACCAAGACCTCCTCCGGACCTGGAAGCTCTTTTCAACGACCAGGTCCGTGGCGGCCACTGTGGGGGTTGATCTCCTCGCGGAGCCCCTGCTACATAACCCCCAGCTCCGTGTGCAGGTGGCGGAGTCCCCCGCGGTGCGCCAGAGGCTGGTCTTGGCAGGGGTCACCAGGGTCGGAGACCTCCTGGACTACGACCGGGGAGACTGGCTGGATCCCCTGACGCTCGCTCAGCGCATGGGGCTCTCCAGCCCTCGTACCCCCCGGCGCGTACTTCAGGAGGTGAAGGCCGCTTTACTGCCCGCTGCTCAGGTTTACCTCGACCGGGTCCTGCGAGAGGGCACGCCCCGCCCACCTTCCACCCCGGGCCCTGTGGATCTTTTTATCGGGCCCCTGCCCCGTGGACCCAATCACCCCCCTCGCCCTTTCACTGCGAGCCGGCTGCCCGATCTGCAGCCGGTTCTGTTCCAGACCGCGCCAAGAAAACATCTGTACGCGCTCGTGCTCCACACACTTCACTACCTCGCCCTCGCGTCCCGCCCCGATACGAAATGGCGGGACCTCCTGCCACCTCTCGAGGGTGAGGAGCCCCGGTGGGCCAGCCTGTATTCTGCCCTAGTCCCGAGGCCCGCCGGGGATGTCAGTTGGCGGCTCCTTCACGGGGCTGTGAGCACGGGCGTGTACTTGGCGCGGTTTACCCCTGTCCCCAACACCTGCCCCTTTTGCGGTGTGAAGGAGACCCTAGCACATGTTTATTTAGAGTGCGCCAGGTTGCAGCCCCTGTTCCGGCTCCTCTTGGTTCTCCTCTTGCATTTTTGGTTGCACTTTTCCCCTCACCTGTTCATCTATGCACTCCCTATCCATGGCCCCACGAAGTCGCGGGATCTCCTTGTCAACCTCCTCTTGGCCCTGGCCAAACTAGCCATCTACAAAACCAGGGAGAGGAGGTTGGCCGACGGGATTTCCTGTGACTGTGGGGCCTATTTCCGTTCCTCTGTCCGCTCACGCGTCCGGGCAGAATTCCTCTGGGCGGCGTCCACTGGCTCCCTTGACGCCTTCGAGGAGCAGTGGGCGTTGTCTGGGGTTCTCTGCTCGGTGTCCCCATCAGGTTCCCTTCATTTGGCCCTCTGACCTCACTCCCAGTCCTGTTTTATCATTTGTTGTCCCCCGTAATTAGTTGGTGTCCCAGACCTGTGGATCCTCCCCTTAGGCTGGGGGGAGTCCTTTAGCGGTGGGCGGGCTTTGCCCACCCACTTCCTGGATGCCAAATAGGACCATATTCCTGTACCCCACTGGTTTGGGTCTGTCACAGTACAAACACCCCCACTTAGTATTAAAAATCATCCTTTTACTCCACCACTATTCTGGAGACTGGATAAATGCCTCTGACAGTCTATTGAGTGGTCAGAGGCTGTCAGCTGGCCACTCTGCCCCTCAGGGGTCTCTTCTGGAGACTGATCTGGGGTAGACTTACTGGTCTAGGAACATTTTGAAAATGCATCCCTTCTATCATCAAACTCCATCTATTTCAGTCTTCTGGCCACTTGTTACTTCAGGAGTACATTTCATAGCTGTGCCGGATGAGTTATGAACACAAACACCATTATTTGTAATGCGGATTTATGCACCAGAGTTCTACACGTTGTTTTACACTTAAAACTTTGTACTTAAAATCTTTTTTTTTTTTTTTTTTGGCTACGTTTCTGAAGTGGGCTAAGCTAAAAAATCCAATCCCAGAACTCCTTTTCTCTAGAATATGAATCACTGTATAAATCCACATCATGATTTCTGAATGACACGGGTAGTGATTGTAATATGCTTCTGATTTTAAGTGAAGGCTAGATTTTATGCCAATAGCTACTGTACAAGTTTCCAGAGAAAGATTTATTTCATAGCTACATAGCTTATCTTGAAATGTTACCAGTCCCTAACGAAATGCCAGAGGCAAAATTTACTACAGGGTATATGCCAGCAGGGGCTGGTATAGAGCCGGGGGAGGGCATGTCCAGCTGGCAGTGTGCAAGGTGACTGCAACCTCACACTTCACATTGTGACTAAGCGCATCCCAAACATGGGGTGTGACTCTGGCTAGAGATGGCTATGGTTACACCGGTAGGGGATATTGCTGACTCGGTGTTTATCTGCTGCAGCAGGGTTATAATTTGTTTCTATTTACATATATATAGGGTAAGATTTTCAAAGAGGACTCAGCCAGCCTCTAATTTGGGAGCCAGCCAATCTGAGCTCAGAATTCATTGCTGGAACAAAACTGCAGGTACAAAATTAGAGCATAGGCACAATGACCTTTACAAATATGCCCACAAATCAGGTATTTTGTTGTTAGGCATTCTATCATTTGCACCTACATTTGATTGCAGGTGCAAAACTAGGCTTTTTAAAAAACCATGGCCCTTAATGCTGTAGCAATACTCACCCTAGTGGAAATTCCATTTTAAACTGGGCGTTACTGGTTCCAGTTTGCAACTAGATTTTGGAACAGGCCAACAGTCCTACTGGAGCACTTTCCCCTGGGCTTACTGGTGCTCCAGAAGAGAGAAATGCAGAAACCCATACAGACCATTTGAAAGATTCAAATGGAATCACTACAATTTCTGCAGACTTTTAGCCCTTTCTAACTTCCTATTTTTGCATAACTGATTTGTTTTTAATCTGAAATATATTGCCAGTCAACAGCATTTGGAAATAAAATGGAGAATTTTGACCAAATTATGGCTGCTCCTGCACACACAACTGTGGGAGCATAAACAGAAACAAGACACACATTTCCACCCCACGCACATGCAAGAGGCAGCCATAATGAGGTTGGTTTTTGCTGTCTGAATGTAAGGATGAGTGCTGCTAGCATTGTCACTATTATTGCATCCTTCAAAAGCGCTAGGACTCCTGCCCTGCGCTACACCATCTAACATCTGGTGAACTTTACTGCAGGGGAGCACGCCCTTTTGTACAATGTATGGTCCTCCCGAGAGCTCTGGAGTTATTATGTACCAAGAAGGACTGTCAGCATTGTCAGCAGCATCAGCCAGGGTGTGGATGGGCAGGGTAATGCCCCATATCTATTCTAGAAACGTTGGCAACCTGGGCCTATCAGTGAGGTAATATACACTGTACCCTTACACTGGGCGTATGCAGCTGCTGCTCTCTTGGCTTCCACACTAGGGAAAAGGTTGAGTTTAGGTAAGGATTAGGTAACACAAACCAGCTAAGCCCAATTTGCGCTCTTTCTGTAGTGTAGTTACAGGACAACCACTTAAGGTCAATTTTAGCAATCTGAGTTATAGCCTTTCCTAGTCTTGACAAGGCCAGTGTTTGCTACCCCTGCGCTCAAGGAGACATTCTGTCTGCCTCTGTCCTGCACACACTGAATGCCTCTAGCCGCTAGTGCTGGTTCATTGCTGTGGCCCTCCACACTCCCTCCTTGTGTCAGTGGTTTCTAAAGCTACAATACAGCCCTTAGTCTAGTGGTACCCTTAAAGACATAGTATATTACATGGTGTCCAGTGATCACGCAGTACTTAATGTGCCTGCAAGAAATATTTATTCTGTGTCCAGTTCCAACTGGCTGTGCATAACAAGAACGTCATGGCGTCCTGCCCTGTCTGCCTGCCTGGGAAGCCCACGGCTTAAAGACACAGTCCCCAATCCCACACACTACATCATTGTTTCTCAAGCACTTCCTCATATTGACTAGCACACTATAGATTAGAGTTTATTTGAGAAATGTAAATATATTAGCTCAAAGCTTAGATAAAACATTCCTAAGTTTATATAGCCAAGCTTTTGCTGCCCCAAGCTTTTTCTGGTCCCAACAGCCACATTTTGAGGTACAAATGGCCTGTTTAAGATATTGCCTTTAACTAACTGATTTGTCTCTGTAGAAACTTAGAAGGTGGTTTCAGGCCTCTTAGAAAATGTGGGTCTCGATAAGCAAAGCGAACACCACATGTTACAGTCATGGCAACCTTCACACTCTCAAGCGTGAAAGAAGATTTTGGCCATTTCTTCCCCCCCCGGCCCGTATTAAATGATGACCCCAAGTGTGCATTTTCCATTTGCAGGTAACAGGAGTATGAGATAACATGTCCATGCTCTGCTTTGTTTAAATCATAATAAAAAGTTAATTTTAAAAGAAGTCTTCCTTAATGCTACAAACATAAAAATAACTGCAGCCTGTCCAAGTTTAACATAGCGGATTCTGTTTCCAGCTATAATAAATACAAAGCTCCAGCACTCCTCCTAAGTTATTACAAGCTTAATCTAATAATCACAAAGAAGCTATTATTATACTATTAGAGAAACATCTGTCAACTGTGTTTATAGTTTTTAAGAAACTATGAGATAATGAGATGCTATGCTTTGTGCTCAGACAATTGCCCTGTAGATTATGTCTATGTCCTACAAATCCTGCCATTATTGAAGCACAAAGCACAGCTTTACTTTTTATCAGTCTTATAAAACATCAACCAGATTTTCATTCAGAAATAATGCTTTTTGGGGAGAAACACTTTCTTATGTGACATCATAACATTCCACACATAAAACAGAGATGGAAGTTTATGGTAACATGATGCACATTTTAAAAGCAGTAGTTGGCTATTTCAGGGGCCTGGTAGGAGAGCTAGGCAGAGTGAGAGACAGAAACAAAAAATGTAAAATAACCTGCTATTTTGTTATAAATTGTTGTGCTGCTTTTCCTAAATCCTTTAATAAAAATAGCAATTGTATTTCATGTTTGCAGTTATCTGCAAAAAAATCACTCTTAATTGCTCTTATGGCTTTGTGTTTTAGTTTAGCCTGGTTCACATTTTATTACAGAAGACTAATGGGGCATAGGCTCCCAGTAGAGGTTATTTTAGACCTTGGTCCCGCCAGCAATAAAAAGAGTATAAAAATAGTTAAAGAGGAAAAATAAAAATTAAAAACTATAGCCATGCTTTCAGATTTACAGTTATCATAAAATGAGTCATAAACTTTTGCTTTCATTCCAAAGCTTGTGTGTTAAGAACATGCTGAATCTCTTGCTATTTTAACAGCATATGTTCACGTGTAAAACCGTTTTGTTTTCTTCATTTTATGTAGCGTCTTGATTAGCTATCTGTAACTTCTTTTAATTTATTACTATTTCATTAAATATCTGAGCTAATCAGAGTGCAGAGGTGATAAGACAAAGAACACATTATGCAGTAATAATAACTTAATGGAGTTTCTTGTTAATGAGGTAATAACATGCAGCCTTCAGCCTCCCGCCTCCAAGTTTATTTGGCCAGAGCTACTGTTATTATCATCTTATTAACAGGAAGAACCCTCAAGTTGTCATTAACTATGGGAATCTGAAGATCTACTGGGTTCATTTGTCAAGCTAGTCAAGGAATCCAACCATAAATCAGGACTGAGATCTTGTCCAATATCACAAGCTTAGCGGAATCAAGCCCACTTAGTATATGGACAGATGACATTTGACTTTGGTTTCTGGAGCAAGTGACTGGTGTTGGTGACTCAAAGAGAGGCACTGATGAAGGGCTTGTCTTCACTACGGGGGTAAGCTGACCTAAGTTACGCTACTCTAGCTACATGAATAACGTAGCTGGAGTTGACGTAGCCTAGCTCGACTTACCATGGTGTTTTTACTGAGCTGAGTCAATGGGAGACGCTTAATCTTCCAAGGGAACCGGAGTACCAGGGTGGATTGGTGAGCACTCTGCCATCGATTGCAGCAGTGTCGATCTCCCGGAAGTGAAGAGCAGCCTTAGTGTGATGGGGGGTTGTTCTGCTGGAGGTAACATCTTTTGGATGAGATGTAAGGCTGATGCCCTGATAATCTGTAGCATCTAATACCTTGAAGCACTTTTTGCACCAGTAGCGGTACTGGCCCTGGGATCCTTGCAAAGTTCCAGCTTGTCCATTGCATTCTGCCTACAAACGTCCCCTCTGCAGCTGGAGTTGATCACTATTCTTCTTCACTGCCTGCCTTAACTGTTGTGCAGAGAATGCACAACTAATTAACTAATGTGTCAGAGAAGCCCATTTTATTGCAAGTCTCTGATAGTTGGCATTTTTCTGAAATCCCCAGCTCCTGAAGTCATGTTATGATATGAAAATCTCAGTCTACATTTTAAAAAAAGTAAATGCACACAGCTGCTGAGAAAAGCGACCTAAGTGTAAGACTCAAAAACCAGAAGTCAAATAAAAAGAACCACTATTTTTTTTATAAAACTCATGATTTTAAGGGTAAACTCACTCATGATTTCTGAACATCTGGGGCTGACAATACTGTTTGTATGCTGTAAACTGCTGTAAGACTTCCATTCACATTAGTAGTTGGGCCTTATCTCCAATCAGCCAGCACAAGTCTGTAGGTCCAAAAAGTTGCAGAAATTACACATTACTGCTGCCATGCTAGGCAATATAGAAGAGTGAGGGAACAGAACTCCGCAACTGCATTTCATGCCCTCAGATCAGTTACACATGGAAGCATACAGAATGGATCTACCAAAAGCCATTAAGTGCTTGATCAGTCAAATGAAAGATTCCCATTTACTCCAGTGAGCTTTGGATCAGGCCAGCGACAACAGCTGTGGCCAGTAGAATCAAAACCCTTTGTATGTGGACTGTGTCTGCTAGTTCCTCTGTGCCACAGCTCAGCTAGATGGACACCTTACCCCGATACATCATGCTGAGAGTAAAAACTTTTATTCTCTAGTTCTGTGACATCCACTTGCATTTTCCTACAACCAGAGCCTGCATCCTGGGGCTTTGCACTATTTTTCAGGATGAGGATTCATAGAGCTTTGAGATCCTTCAGGATGAAAGCAGCCACAAAAATGTGCATCATCTGAATTAGTTTTGTGCGATTATTGTGATTTATCTAACTAGACTGCTCTATTTGCTACTGCATCAGAATTAATCTGAACCAATATTCTTCACGTCAGAAACATTCTCATCTGGTGGGTGTATGTACAGTGAACGCTCTATAAAGGAAGACATTTCATTATGTATGACAATGGGCAATTTGACTAACTTTCAAAATGGTGTGCATGCATATATGTATTAGAAATCCATAAAAAGATCAGATACAACAGTATTCTTAGAAGACAAACAGCCAGCATGTCACTTTATTTTTAATTCCCCACCACCCTCTGATGCTGCAAACTGTTTTAAATAGAAACATCTTGAGCTGGTTTACATTAGTCCCCAGCAGGCACATTTGTAAAGATAAAAAGAACAAGGATGTTTTCCCTTCCTCCATATTGTGGTAGTTATTTGGGGAGTGGGGGGGGGGCAAAGGGGGGAGGAGAGGGAAGATGTTGGAGAGGGGATGGAATGTTTAGCTCAGCACTAAAGCCTGGTTTTGTAGAAAAGAGAACAAGAACAGTCAAGCAAAATAACTATGTTCCTACACTTAGGCTTAAATTTCCATGCCAAGTTGTCTTTTAAACTTCTGCTTCTCAAAGTTTTCCTTCTCCTAATCCTACTTGCTAAAAAAATTGTGTTGTTTTTTCATCCTCCAGCTTCTGGCAGCAAGTGGTATGTAAACATTCAGTAGCTCATCTGAACCCTATTTTATAAACTGAAATTGTTTTGTTCTAAGTGTTTGACTTACTTTAACTAAATCTGAGGATTTACCTACTGAAGCTCGAGCAGTTCCCTTTCAACTCTGAATGAGGGAAGAATTATGAGACTGGAGTTATTCAATGAGAGCTATCTGTCCTGGCACTTAATCAAAGGGATTAGGATTTGGAAAGAAAAGCCTACAGGTGATCCTCCAGGAAGCATACCAAGCAGTTATCAAAAACATACAAGTTCAAAGCAGCTCAATTTTCATATGTTACAAGTATTTGGATGAAGCCCCAGGCTTGTTTCTAGGTAAAGAACTGTGTTAAAGCTGTTTGTACTTGCATACTTAATAGACGAGGGAATGAAATAGCACGTGGTGAAGCAGTACTAGGTCCATCTAACCCTGATGTAACACAATAAATCAATCTTGTTCTGTCAGTGAAATATGATCTGATACTATGTCCAGGTTTCACAGGCTCTTTCCTGACTTTGGCAGCTATAACAGATACTCATTTACCTCATCAACAAAGAGAGCTGTCATAACACAAATGCAAAGATGTTAAATGCTACATAAGCATTTTAATAACTGTGATTAATCATGTAGCTGGGCTCTTTCCCCCCTTGCCCTACCACACCATCCTCAAACATGTCTAACAGCTTTAGTTATAACACAAAAGTTAAAAGAAAAATGCCAAAAATGTGTTAAAACGTAAAGGGTGTGGCTTAACTGATCAAAAGCCACAACAATCCAAGTTAAGGCTGAAACCATAACCCACCTCAGTGCACCACAGTGACTTTATTTACCACAAGTGTTGCAATACCTAAGCACAAAAGGACAAGTTATGGACAATATGCACTATGTTCCATTCTGTTGCCAAGAGCAGAAGAGAGCAATTGAGCAGTAACTGGAAAAATTATGTTGAAATGGGAAACAGTTTGGAAGGCAAAGTAGGTAAGATTTATGCTTGCCATCACCATGTCGCTAACAGTAGCTTTATCTACCAACTCTGTGCAAGCCATTCTGTGGGCAGGAGTAGGAAGTAGCCACTGTACACAACATGCTTCTACCTAAAGCCAGTGTAAATCATATGGCCAGTTGCAATGTAACTTAATACTGAGTTATCCTTAATATAATTTGCCAACCTATTCTGTGACTACCATCAGAGAGGTCACAGAGAACTAACACACACTGATAAGCAGTGGTAGCACAGAAACTGAGTCATGCTTCCAGTGCCAAGCGTGTAGCTTTGTGCTACACACAGATGGTTAAGACCCAAAGATTTTAAAAATACATAGCCACCAATCTTATTCTAACACAAGAGCTAGAGGCCAATCGGTCTGCCTCTGCCTGCATGAGGGGAGCATGCCATGGATCTCCACAAACGGAAAAGCACTGGATCATTCAAGGTGTGTGTTTTTTCCCCCGGCACGCATTTCTATGCAGGAAGGTCAGGCTACAACCCAGTGTCTCAGCTTTCAACCCCTTCCTTACATTATTTTAATAAACTTTTCTGTATTTCATTCTCTCTGCATTATAATGTTGATTATTTAAAAAAAAAAAGATAAAAGAAAAGTGTCTCATTGGATTACATGGGAATTGCTTCAATACGTCTTAATGGCTCTCAAGGAGTCCCCGTATTATAAACTCCTGAAATACACACTTTGTACAGCAGGGCTACCAGGCACCACTGTAATGAGAAACAATCCCATAAAACTGACCTTTTGTGGCCTCCTCTTGCCCTTGCATTCAGTAGAGAATTTAAACAATCTTCAGGGGCAACCCTTGTAGTCCTCACTCAGTCAAAACTCCCAATGAAGGGCAGCAAGATTTGGCCCTAGACTATTGAATAATGAAATAATGGGGGAAAACTCAAATTTAGATTCTGCCCCTGCAGCTCCATGAGATGGGCACAAGCATGTGCCTGTATGCAGCCTCACTTACTTACACACGCAGCTGCAGGATTGCAAAAGAAAGAAATACAAGAAAAAAGCTTCCTTTAAAATTATTCTCTGAATAGGCAGAGAGTTGAATACTGACATGTACAGAAACAATAGCAAGTTATTAAAGTATTCACTTGTTCCATGTAGAAGAAATTATGTGAGTATACATTCAAAATACATGAAATAAACAAATAAATCAGAGTTGCCTTATCTTACTAATGCAGGTTTCAGTATTTACCAGTATGAAGTGCAGTGTAATATATTATTGAATAAACATCTTAACTGTTAGCATTTTTAGGCCATTGTTAATTTGTTCCAAACAGATAAACTGGATATTCCAGAGACAGATAAAGGGACCTGTCCTACAAGATACCGAGCATCTTCAGTGAGTTGCCGAGTGACCATAGCCCCACTGTGCTTGGCATTGTATCCACACATAGTAAGATACAGTCCTAAAGTGCTTACAATCTAAATAGAAAAGTCAGATGAAGGATGGAAGAAATGAAATATTATCCTGGTTGTACAGATGAAGAACTGATTCACACAGAGATTTAGTGATTCCCCAAGGTCACAGAGGAAGTCTGTGGCAGAGCGGGGAACTGAACACAGAGCTTCTGTGTCCCTGTCCATGACATAAAATGCAAGAACATCCTTCCTCATCTCCTTTAAAGTTAGTTGAGGGCAGTCAGTACCTTTTAACATCAGGACAATAGACAGAAAATTTTCCATTTTTAGTAATTCAACTCACTAACAGCCAAATATTACTGTCATTTACACTGGTATAAATCCAGAGGGACTCTACAGACTTCAGTGGAATTACAGAGAATAGTATTTAGCTCATAAAGAGAAGGGTTATTAAGGATGATGAGTTTTGTAATTAATCATAACTAACTTCAATGGAGTGCCTCTGGATTTACACTAGTGTAGCTGAAAGCAACTAACTGTGCAACTAAATGATATACCAATCCTCTTATTTTAGCGTTTCACTTTGTCTCCCCGCTAAATATAGAGTGTTGTTACCATCACAACATACATTTTGTGTATACTAATTTTGTGTTAAAAAAAAGATGTATTGCATGATTGGTACAATTTTGTTTTCGTATCTTTTTGCCAAAAAGAAAATATGGCTTTAATAGAAGTATACATCTGCGTGGTATTACATGCATGTAAAACAGATGCAAGCTAATTACATTTTCATTTAAATTGCTAAATAGCTACTTAAGTAAAAAGCTAAAATAACATACAAACAACAGTTACTATAATAACAAGTGTACTTAGAATTAAATGAAAAGGATCAAAGCTACGGCATACAAAATTTGAGCTGGTCTTTGAAAAAGATACAGTGACATTACAACGCTGTATTGATTTACTCAGTAATTTAATGTCTCTACAGCTCAGCCAGAAGACACATCTCAGTTTAGCAAAGACACATGGAGGAAAATCCATAAAGTTTATATGAAGACTTTGGGTTTCATGAAGATTAGATACACTTTAGTAGAGATTATGTAGCAAAATCCCAAATTGGAAATTAGAATAGCAATGCAATACAATCAGCTTGATTATAGTTTTAGGTAGGCCTCTCTGAGCTAGAATCAGGACTCAAGTCCTAAGAGTGAAATCAGAGCACAGGTTTTTTTTATTTTTATCGGAGGAGTCCAGTCTTTAAAAGAGTACCATATTCATTTCCATCTTTCACTATGCAAATGCTGTATGTCCAGTAAAACTAAATTTTATGGGTCTAATCCAAAATGCACTGAGCTCAATGGAAAGATTCCCTATTGACTTCATTGTGCTTTGTCTCATTCTCTTAGTTTGAAAGAAAAAAACCCGCTAACAAACACTGAGATTAAATTTACCACACAGGGCTAAGATATCAAAGGCTGGAAATGGTCACAAACACACATACACACATCCAGGACATGGCCAGAACCTTGCATTTGGATGCAGACTGGGTAACTGCACATGCAGTTGGGAATCTGAGAGCACAACAAGTTGGCCCGTGCAGATTCAAGGTTTTGCGATCACAAAAATACATGATTCTTTCCTAAGGGAAATGAAGGCATTTGGTGAAATCTTGCATTCATTTTTTTAAATTTCATGAATGTCACTTTAACATTGGTTACAATTAGGGCTGTCAACTAATCACAGTTAACTCACATGATTAACTAAAAAAAATCATGATTAAAAAAATTAACCGCGATTAATTGCAGTTTTAATCGCACTGTTAAACAATAGAATACCAATTGAAATTTATTAAATATTTTGGATGTTTTTCTACATTTTCATATATATTGTAGTCTGTGTGGTAATTGAAATCAAAGTGCATATTATTTATTACAAATATTTGCACTGTAAAAATGATAAAAGAAATAGTATTTTTCAATTCACCTCATACAAATACTGTAGTGCAATCTCTTTGTCATAAAAGTGCAACTTACAAATGTAGATGTTTGTGTGACATAACTGCACTAAAAAAAACCAATGTAAAACTACAAGTCCACTCAGTCCTATTTCTTGTTCAGCCAATCGCTAAGACAAACTTTTGTAGCCGGCATTGCAAGGTATTTACATGCCAGATATGCTAAATATTCATATTCCCCTTCATGCTTCGGCCACCATTCCAAAGGATATACTTCCATGTTGATGACGCTCATTAACAAAAATAATGCATTAATTAAATTTGTGACTGAACTCCTTCATTGTATGTCCCCTGCTATGTTTTACCAGCATTCTGCCATATATTTCATGTTACTGCAGTCTCAGGTGATGATGCAGCACATGGTGTTCATTTTAAGAACACTTTCACTGCACATCTGACAAAACGCAAAGAAGGTACCAATGTGAGATTTCTAAACATAGCTGCAGCACTCAACCCAAGGTTTAAGAATCTGAAGTACCTTCCAAATTTAAGAGGAACAAGGTATGGAACATGCTTTCAGAAGTTTTAAAAAAGCAACACTCCGATGCGGAAACTACAGAACCTGAACCACCAAAAAAGAAAACCAACCTTCTGCTGGTGACATCTGACTCTGATAATGAAAATGAGCATGTGTTGGTCCGCACTGCTTTGGATTGTTATTGAGCAGAACCCGTCATCAGCATGGACGCAAGTCCCCTGAAATGGTGGTTGAAGCATGAAGGGACATATGAATCTTTAGTGCATCTGGCACATAAATATCTTGTGATGCCAGCTACAACAGTGCCATGAGAATGCCTGTTCTCCTTTCAAGTGACATTGTAAACAAGAAGCAGGAAAGCATTATCTCCTGCAATTGTAAACAAACTTGTTTGTCTGAGCAATTGGGTGAACAAGAAATAGGACTGAGTGGACTTGCAGGCTCTAAAATTTTATATTGTTTTATTTTTGAATGCCGTTTTTTTTTGTACATAACTACATTTATAAGTTCAACTTTCATGGTAAAGAGATTGCATACAGTACATGTATAAGGTGAATTGAAAAAATACTATTTCTTTTGAGGGGGGTTTCAGTGCAAATACTTGTAATCAAAAATAAATATAAAGTGAGCACTGTACACCTTGTATTCTGTGTTGTAATTGAAATCAATATATTTGAAAATGTAGAAAACATCCAAAATATTTAAATAAATGGTATACTATTATTTTTTAATCGTGCAATTAATCGCTATTAATTTTTTTAATCGCTTGACAGTCCTAGTTACAACATAGCTTTAAGAAAAGAGTAACAGGAATCTTCAATCTGCTGTGAATCCTCCTGCTTACTTTGCCCAAACACTTTTCTAGAACTGTTTGTTTGCTCACTCTTCTCTGGTATTTGTCTTTTGTTTACTTTTCTTTTTAAGTCACTGGCTGACTTTTTGCTCTTATTGGAGGTGGAGAGAAGATGCTGAAATCTATAACCAGTATTATGAAGCAACTGATTTTGAATCTAAAGCCTAACTTAACTATGCATTCTCCATTACTGATCTCTAAATTAACTTTATGCTTGTTAGTTAATTACATTATTCATAAAATGTTGGCGGGGATTCATACAGCATGAGTTGGATGAAAGTTTTGATTAGATAAGATAGTCAGATCTTCTGCTTCAAGACTAATGAATATTGAAAAGAAAGTTTTTATTTGGACTATAATACATCTGACCATGAAAAAGATTATTTGTCAACTTCTTAGCAAAAATAAACTAAACATGATAATTGATCTCATTGTAGATAATAATGTATCTACAAGAATAAGAGTATATATTTTTAATTTTCTGTCATTAAAATTGAAGATACAAAAGAATTCTTGAGCAGGAAAGACTATACAAGTACACACAAGGCCACACAATTTCTTGATCTCTTTAGTATTCATACCCTTCAAAAATGAAAAGGGTAAAAATTTCCATCTTTCAGATAAGACAAGACAAGATAGGTACTTGCGATCATTAAAAATCCACAGAATTTTCTAAAAAGGAGGCCAATTTTTATCCCATCATTTTAGCTAAGTTTTTATTCTGGTAATTAGAGTTTGCCTACCTAAATTCCCACAGGAGTTTCAATGGATAGTCTTGGAGTATTTTTATTTCCATCCTAAAAAGTTGTGTAGGGAGGCTGTGTGCTATTGAGCATTTGCTAGGTTTCGCCCAAGAGGTGACTACATTTTTGCTCTGGGAATTATGTGGGGTGTTTCTAAAGCACTTCAGGATGAAAGGCACTCTGGGTAAATACCTTGCTCAGTTGAAGTCAATGGAAAATTCCCATTGTACCTTGTGAGTGCAATATTATTTCATATCTGAATAGAAATGCATTGTGTGTAGCAGCACGCAAATGAGCGCACAAGCATCCCGCCTCATTTAGAATTGCCATCTCAAATGCTGACACCGCACCAAACTTTTAAAATATCCAGCATGTTGTTCCAGTTCATTGTAATCAAGGTATGAGAGACTAACTGAAAGAGTGTGCTGTGCAGGTGTGTGCAATGGACAATGTGCAGGAAAGATACCGCCATGTGCATGTGTGGGCATGTGTGGGCATGTGTTGAACCCCTTCATACCTGTAGAAATGCTTTACTTTGTCACCTATGTTTCTGTTTCATTGGTAAGTTTTCTGCATGACTTTTTACAACATTTGCTGAGCTGATCAGAATGGCTTTGTAAGAACTTGTGAAAGTTTATGAGTTTGTAGCAATTATTTTTATACTACAAAAGGGTTATAACAGTTATTGAATAATTGTTCAGAATAATACTGAAGCAAACATTCAGATTCAACTGCCACCTCTAATACCTAGAGGCCATTCGTTAGCGGCGTTAGTTCATTAACTAAACTTCACACTCTTTGGAAAGGTTTCAGAGTAGCAGCCGTGTTAGTCCGTACCCTCAAAAAGAACAGGAGTACTTGTGGCACCTTAGAGACTAACAAATGTATTTGAGCATAAGCTTTCGTGGGCTACAGCCCACTTCATCAGATGCATGTAGTGAAAAATACAGTAGGAAGATATATATATACACAGAGAACATGAAACAATGGGTGTTACCATACACACTCTAACGAGAGTGATCAGTTAAGGTGAGCTATTACCAGCAGGAGAGAAAAAGAACTGTTTGTAGTGGTAATGAAAATGGCCCATTTCCAGCAATTGACAAGGAAATGTAAGGAACTGGGGCGGGGGGGAAATAAGCTCAAATAAATTTGTTAGTTTTATGCTCAAATAAATTTGTTAGTCTCTAAGGTACCACAAGTACTCCTACTCTGCAAACACATCAGCGAAAGAGTGGACACCCCATAGTTACTCCACTCAAAAGGAAGGAAGAAAAAGGACAATGGAATCAACTATTTACTTACGCCTCTTCCATCCAGAATCCCAGATTGGGGGAGTGGGCAGGGGCAAAGGTAGCAGATGTTCAACAAAAAAGAAACTAAAAATACCAAACAAAAGGTCAGAGTAACAATATTCCTGCTTTGCCTGAGGACTTAACCTCTCTAAGAGGTGATTATGCAATCAGTGATTAAACCATATTTTACAGAGCTGGAGCTTGGGGTTGTCTTTTCTTCTCTAAGTTCTCTTATGAACTTCTAGTGTTTGCCCCTAAACCATTTTGGTTTCTTGTACATACATACATCTATCTACACACACACACACACACACGAAAAAGTTGTTATATATTTATAAATATTTTTAAAAGCAATCCTGCCCCTCCTTTGTAAAAAGCCCACTTCTCAATGGAATCACTTTGCTGATACTACAGCAATGCGTCAGAATGACAGCTACAAGTCTCCAGGTTTCAGTTTGGGAGAATCCTCCCTGATAAGCTGCACCCCTTGTTCTTTTCTTATGTCTCTTGGAATTTTAATCTTGAACAACACCACAGCAAATTCTAAGAAATGGCAGAGTTGAACATGCGGTTTATCTATCACCAGAACTGATAGCAACAGGAGGAGCTAAGTGAAGAACTGAAGCTACAGAAGTTGTTCAATCCTCCTGTTGCCACACACACATATAATGTTTAAACTGGAAACCTTGTGACTGCTAATTGAAATGGATCAATCCTTGAGATTCTAAGCAATTTCAGCTCCCACTTAAGTCAACAGCAATGGAGGATGCTCAGTACCTCATTGCAGTCAGAATAAGGCCCACAACGAAACAGGATATTATTTGCAAACGAATGGAGAAAAAATTCCTTTTATGGACTCCATTGTCTATATTCTTTTTCTGTACATTATTGCAGTTTAGCCCTTTGTTGCTTTTACCTAACACCGGTCTAGAAACCACTCAAAGAGCTAATGTAGCTAGACAATTTTTACATGGGTGCACAAAGTACATCTAGATTCTTGCCTAAAAAAACCAAATGTGTGTCAAAATTAATGGCCGGGCAACCAAAACCACAGGCCTACTTTGGGGATTGTAAGGAACCCCAGGATGCATTATAACACAGTCAGGCACAATGACTCTGAGTTTGCGGTGCACAAAGAGAAGCAACCCATTGCACTACTCATTACAAAGTAGCATAATACAACACCTCCACTATCTCGTGTGTGTATATGGGCTAGAGGGCTGCAAGGTCTTCCCAGCTCCCTTTTTAGCCTGCCTAGAGCACACAGCGCCAGCGGTTCTAGCTGATGGGAGTCAGAAGACTGCAGGGACTGCAAATGTCCCTGGCTCCTGTGACCAGCACTTGGTTCCTCTGTCCCCTTTGCACAGACCAGACACAATATGGTCCCCCAAGTGTTTTGTTAAATATTTCGGTGGTAAAGAGACAATGACCAACTGGAGAAAAGGTGCATTTGCCTTAAGATGAGCAAAGCCGTAGCAATGCTTTCATTGAGGAAATTATCTTCGTTAAAAGTAACATGACTTAACTTGTCAGTCAGATGCTATTCTGGTGGTCTCCTCTGTGCGGTCCGGATAGAATAAATCAACTTTTTAAAAACTTACATCTTCCCCAATATAGCAAAGCCTTGTTACACTATTTACAGAAATCTTGTGATCTTTAGAAACAAAAAGGAGCTCTGTATGTTTCTTTTCAACTGGCAAAAGTAACACAGTAGTTACTTTATCATGAAAGGCTCAGTGTTTGTAGTGATATACATTAAAAAACCAACACTTCTAAAAGATGGACCCTATTTTGAAGGACCAACACACTCTGGTGTTTGCATTTTAAAATATTTATTTCCTTCATAAAATATCTATGTGTAGATCTCAGTCCCTCTGGAGTAAATATTCTTATTTTTAAGTTAGTAGAAATCCTAAAGTAACATGATGCTGCAATGCAAAAGTACATTTTACACTTTCCATACTTGAAACTGTTCTGTCTTCTTACCAGTTTCTAACTTCAGAATCAGATGCATAGAACAGAGTGCACATGTGTATGTGTAAAAAATTGTAGTGCCTTTCCTTATATTAATCTCTCTAGTCCATTCCATTCTAATTTTTCTCAATCTGGAATATTATTATAGGAAAAAGACACTTATTTAGTGAAGAAGTCATTTCATTTTTCATCCATATTTGTTCCCTTTTCAGATGAGGGTGTCCTTCCCTCACAAAATGGATCCTATCACCACTGAAGGCAGAGGCTCTGGATAGAAGCCTGCTAGTCAAAGATTTGTGGAGTGCCAACATAGTGTGGTTGCTATTTTTCCTAAATTATCTGCCACACAGCTAGGATCAATCCAACTTGGCAGGGTAAATCGCTAGCTACCAAGAAAAACACCCCAGCTCCTGACACAAGTTGTCTTCCATAAGACAGGTCCTAGCTCCAATTTCAAGGACAAGGCTAGTCTTCCTCAAGAAACCTGTTAGTGGTAATTAGTCAGCAGATTCCAGTATCAAGCCCCTTTGATCATATCCCCTCTGGGCTACTAACTTTACTCACCCCTTCCCTTCTCCTCTCTCCTCCTCAACCTTTTGCTTGCTATAGCAAGCTCCTCTTAAAGTGGAAGCATGCCCTGGTCTCTCCCATCCTTGGAAAACCCCTCTGAAACCCCAACTTCCTCTTTAACTACTGCTGCAACTCCCTTCACCTTTCCGCCCACTGAACATCTACAAATGTTGCTTCGAGCTCCTCCCCTCAAATTTCTTTCTGGATACACTCAATCTGGCTTCTGCCTTCTCCACTGCCCCGAAATTGCCTTCAGCAAAGTTTCTAATCTTATTTCCCTAGCCAAATCCCAGGTCTGTATTCCATTCCCATCCTCTTCCACCTCTCTTTCAACACTGTTGATCACACATTCATTAAATCTTAAATCACTTGGCTTTCATGTCTCTAAAACCACATCGGTGATCACTCTTTCAACGTTTGTTTATTTCAGAGGGTCCTCCTCCTCCCATGACCAACAGGGATCTCTCCTTAGTCCATTCTTCTTCTCTGTTGACATCTTTTCTCTAAGTGATCCTATCTATTCACACAGCTTTAACTACTAACTTTATGCCAACAATTCACAGCTCTTTTTCTCCACTCCTGACCTAGTTCCCATCCACTCAAGCCCAGACCTCAACTCCTTCCCCATCCCCCGACATCACTACTTGGGTGTCTTGCCATCAATGTATGACCAAACTGCACTCTCTTCCTTGGGCCCCCTCCAATTCTTCCCTTCTCTGTCACTGTACAATGGGCTTGGTGACTTGGAAGACTACCCCAAGGTACATGACCAAGTTTCCATTAATAGAGTGTATCCTCTACCAACATATTTGGGATTATATATATGCAGTTAGTAGTGGCCAGAATGTTTCTAAAGAAACAGAGAGGAATGCATTTGCTATTTTTCCATTTTATACTATTTTATGGTGCATAATGGAGCTAGAGATATTCCACCTCCAGTTCCCTTCCCTCCACTTATATTCTATATAATTGTAGTGGGTTCATAATTTAGTATTATCTTAATGGTTTGATTAGGTACTATGGTTAACTTGATAGTAATTTGCTGCTTAAAAAGATACCCCATATTATGTCCTCATAGTTGAGGTGTAGTAAAATCAATATACTTTGAATGTATAAAACAGTGATTACATCCAACAAGATAATATCCTGAAAAAAGAGCCAGAACCCTGTGCCAGAAAAAATGTAGAAGGAACAGAAAACTCCATGAGCTGAAAGTCACTGAGTTTCTGTCAGACAGGAGAATGTGGAAATGTGGTTTGCTTCTAACAGAAAAGGCTTACTTTCCTGTAACCTGAAGATGCCTTGAGAACAGCAGAGACATCCTCTGGATCTTGGGGCAGCAGACTCTGGTGTAGTGTCCAAACACTGTCCTCTAGGACAGGGATTCTCAACCTTTTTCCTTCTGAGGACCCTCCAACATGCTATAAAAACTCCAAGGCCCACCTGTGTCACAACCACTGTTTTTCTGCATAGAAAAGCCAGGACTGGCATTAGGGGGTAGCAAGCAGGGCAATTGCCTGGTGCCTCACACCACAGAGGCCCCCTGTGAAGCTACAATGCTCAGGCTTCAGCTTCAGCCCCAGGTGACAAGGCTCAGAGCCCTGGGCTTCTGCCCCATGCAGTGGGACGTCGGCTTTCTGCCCTGAGCCTCAGCAAGTCTAATGCTGGCCTTCTTTGGCAGACCCCCTGAAACCTGCTCATGGCCCCCCAGGAGACCCCGGACCCTGGTTGAACACCTCTCCATGTAACAGTCTAAAAGCAATTTGAGTTTAGTAACTGGCAGTTAGAAAGAGCCCAGCACTTTCAAAGAAATAATATGGAGAGAACAGAAGACATAAAATGGAAAGAATGGCATAGAGAACTCCTTCTGGGACCCTTAAAGTTTTATGAGAATAGCCCCAGCAAAAGATCTCTGAACATGTAAATGTCAATTAATTGAAGCAATTGAATCTATCTGTATAAATTTGTTATGCTTAACAATTAAAATCTGTTTAAATGTTAATGATCTAAATTTTAAAGTGTGCCCCCCATTAACTGCAAAGAAACCTTCTGCAGTTTAATCAATATTAACAGGGGGGAAACACTAAGGTAACAAGGCCAGTGTTAAACACGATATGAAATGCTACTGGAGAGTAGGAATTCTTGGGGAAGTTTTCTATAAACAGTTACATATGATTCCACATTCTGTTATGCATATTGTGTGATTTTAAGAAGAAAGGAACTGACATTTCTGCATGCAATTTGGGAAGATTATTTCATCACAAAGGATTGGTGAATTATATGCTAACCAACAACTGTATATAGAACTGTATATTCTAACTTGCAACTCTAAGAAGCTGTAGAATGACATTTAAAATAATCCATTTATCACTATCTCTTGTACACAAAATGTCAGTGACAACTTCGTAGCATTCAGAATTGCTAGGTAGTGATTGTCTTTGAAAATGAACTTGCAGTGTAATATCAGTTGAGGGTTGCTATATCCTTCAGCTGTGTTTTATTTGTGAGTTACTCATATTTTTGCATCATTTTTAACATAGTCATTTAAAACAACAAGCCTCATCTGTCAACATACACCTTTTTATTTGCTGAAAGATGAATTCTCTGCATGTTCATTTGTGTTCTAACCAAGAAATTAATTTGCTGGTTACTCACTCTCATAATTAGGCAAATGGTTTTTACACTGTCTTTTAACTTACATTCTTTGTCTAACTATGATTTTTATTTTTTATGAGCTCTCTTAACAACAGGGACCATATCCTGGCTTGTGTCCCTCCTGAGCTTGGTGCAGCTTGAAAGAGAAGGGAAAAGGTAGCTATGAACCCATCTTTATGCTACTCCTGAACATGAGGCTGATCTCAGAGCTGTTCTACTTTTGTGCCCAAGTGGCACTTACAGCAGGTGGGGGTCACGAAGGGCATAAAGACAGAGTTAGAGGAAGAGTGGCACAGGTTCACTGTGTCACCTTTACATCACCAAATCACTCCACCATGCAGAGGAAATCCTCAGGTGGCCAGATCCCTGGATTTATAGCTACTCTGTCCTACCAGAGAATCCCTTAGGAACTGGCCCAGCCTTTAACTTTGACTGAACCACAGCTCCAATAACCATTTTCTATCATACCCCTGGAATAATTTCTCAATCTACTTTAATGTGTGAAATTTCAGAGAACATTGTTCACACTTACTGCAATCAATTTGGACAGAGCAAACAAAAAACACCTGAGAATGTAATAGTCTTGCAGATTTTCTCACTTTAAAAAAGCAAACTAAATCACTATAAGGAATTTCCATTAATTAAAAAAGATCTTTAGAAGGGATAACTCGCTGACCTGAGGCTGTGATAGCCGTGAATTGAGCTTCTGCACAGGAGACATAGCTTTGTGAGCTATCGTGAGTCTATCAGCTCCAAGGGATTGAAATAAAATGTCTGTCACTATGCTTATGATGCTTGTATCCTGAATACTGTGAGAGAATTCTGTATACTCTCTTTCCATGGACCATACACATGATATTCAGAAGGGATGTGCCAGCCTCCTGCATACTGGAATTAAGATCCCAGTTTATTGCTTCCAAGTGTTTTCCACACCTGATACTATTCTCAGACATCTGTGGAGTTCCTCTGACATCAGAATCTGGCCTAGCAATCAGAATATATATCTTAGTTTTCCTTCATGGCACATGGATGAACTCTGATATGGTTCACCTTCCATATTTTGTTTTCATACCACACAAGATTAAGAGAGGAAAGAAGATGTATGAAGATGACAAGCATCTAATAACACATTAAAATAATAATAATTATTAAATTGTTTATGATGGTACCCACAACTTTCTAGGGACTTTCTGGAGGCACACAGAGAATGCCCACTGCCTGAATGAACAGCTAATAAGCTACAAGTCAGCCAGGCAAGAGAAGGATGCAATATAAAAAATGAAAATCCTGACACATCCTGACAGAAAACAGCATAAAAACCATTGGTATTTAAAAGTGATTGAATTACTAAGTGTGACCATGGGCCAGAGGTACCACTACCAGGGGCGGCTCCAGGCACCAGCGCACCAAGTGGGACTGGCAGACCTCCCGCAGGCATGTCGCCGAATCCGCGTTACCAGCGGACCTCCCGCAGGCATGCCACTGAAGCCTGCCTCGCTGCCGTGATTGGGGCAGTGAAATATATAGAGCCACCCCTGACCACTACAACCACAAAGGCACACTCCCTCTTCTTCTTAATGCCCCTCTGCTAATGAGAAATCCTCATTTACAAGATTCTACTAAAACCCCTACGGACACATGAACAAGAACAGGAATACAATTCTTTATTGCCTGGCTCATGTAAATATGCTGTTATAGAACATGTGTAGTTTGTGTTTGGAATGGAACTTCTCAAATAAGTATAACCTTGAGATGCTCACTAAATGGAAGGAGTGTTGGGGGTATAATGGACATTAAAGATATAGGGTTAGATGAAAAGGTGCAGCTTTGCTCAAGAACAAGTGCATACTGGAAGGAGGTAGTTAGGAAGGTGGAGGTAGAGAAAATTGTATTACAAAGGGTTGAAACCTGCAGTCCTTTCTTAGGCAACACTCCCAAATGGGGATTTGCCTCAAATAAATTAACCACTGTACATCAAAAACCTATATCCTCTGTTCTACCATCAGTGTCTGAAATGATGGTATATGCCTGTTTGGGTTACTAAACCATCCACTAAACTCCCCACATGTACCAAAGATCTTGAATTAATAAGAAATCACATTTAGGTTAGGCAATACTTACAGGCACGTACAGAACTCAGAAATTATTAAGGCTGGAAAGAATCTTTATTCTACATAAAGGACAAATGCTGTCCTTTAATTAACAACATTTATCTCTGGGACAAGAACATCAGGTATATAATATAGGAGATTCTTTTAATATAAAGGACAGATGGCAACTTCACCCTTGGGACTGACTTAGACTGACCCAGAAAAAAACCCCACCATAATTTTAAAAAGCTTTGAGAATCCCCCAAGGACTGCTAGTCTGGTTACAAGGAAGCCTGACTACCCCATTTGCAAAGCAAACGATACAGCATTTCAATAATGTTTTGAAGTTTTCAAGACTAAAATGTACAAAATTAGTTTAAACAATATGCTCCCTTATCTCCATTGTAAGACTGATTGTCCTTTCTTACACAACATTGTTTTATTAACATAATTTCTGATGGTGTAACATTTAAGTGCAACATGGCAGGTACTATAGCATGGTAAGGATATAGTTTACTTGTTATGTTTTGTTTTTAAATGTGGTGCAATAGTTTTACAACTACCAACGCTCAAGTGAAATTTATAACCTTTAAATGAACATTTCTACCTATCCGAATGCATAGGTACATGTCTGTGTGTTGGATTCCAAGTGCACGTTTTAATACTTCTCTAACTAGGTGTTAATATCATAAACAGTGGATCAACACTTCTTGTCTGAGGGTTAATATCTGTTAATGTCCCGCTGAGTAAAACAATGATAAAGCCAGCAGCAAACTGTATTCTAGACTCTTTATTTCAGTAGTTAGCCCTTCTAGCTCTGTGCCACAATTTAGTAAAAGCAGCTCATTAACAGAATTATCCGGAAAGGCTCATTAGTTCATAACTATTATTCATTTTAATGTTAATTTTCTTATGAAAAGAGACTTGAAATCTAATGTGAATCCAAAGGAAGTTGATACTGCTTTAAAAAAACTGGGCCAGTTTCTGATTTCAGTTTCCTCATAAATCTGGGATAATGCTAAAGTCAATGTTATTAGTCTGGATTTATATAAAGATGATCAGAATCTGGTCCACTGACCTATGTGCATCTCTGACACTAGTGCTTTAGGCCACAAATGACACTTTTTTATCTCTTTGAGTTTTCTTTATATTATACTGATGTAATGTGCAAGTTGGAAAATAATGTTTTATAATGCTTTCTTAAGCTTGCTTCGGTAGAAAATGAAATATTTTAAGCAGGATTTTTTTTTCTCCTGCAAATCAGTCTAAAGTTTCAGAAGAGCAGTATTTTGTATTGCACGAAGTGAACTTTAAATAATTAAGCCACTCAACTCCATCCCTAAATAAAAAAAATACATAGAACAAGCAGAACTATCAATACAGGATTTTCCCCTCTCTAAATTAATCCAATTATTCAAATGTCAGTTATAACTGTCAGAGAGTGGCTCCTTGGGCTTGACCAAACTGTTAAAAATTAAAACTGTTTTACTTCGTTTAGTCTCTCTGCCTCTTTAATGTAAAATCCATGGTCTTGACAAAAAGTTGTGGGATTTGACACCCAGTGCAACACAACCCTATTTCTGTCATACATGCATAATTCACTTTGGAAATTTGCACTTGCTTTAAAATATTACTAAAATATACATGTAACATATGCTAATTTAGCCGCATTGGCTTGTACGCTCCAGTCACTAGGTTATATGTAAACTTTGCCAAGTGCATACACTGTACATAAAGGGATTATAAATGAAAGGAAAGATCACTGTCCCTAGCTTTCACTCTCCAGCCTTGGCCAAACTGACAGCCCCAAATCCCAGCAACATCTAACATGCCCTTCCTGTGGAGAAGACAGCCTGTTCTCAGAGTCTTAATTACATCCCAGCTGACTGCCCAGTGTTGCCAAAATCAGGCAACAAACGATGCACCTTCACTCGCAATATGGTCTGCTAAACAGACTCCCAGTCACACAGAAAGAAACTTTCACAACAAGGAGAAATAAAGGGACAAGCAGGAGAGCGAGGGAGAGGGCAAGCAGCAATCACGAAGATGAAAAAAATCTCTTCCCAGACTCCTCGGGGAACAGCAAGCAGCAGAATGTAACAAACAAGGCTATCCCTTGCTCACAACGAATTCACAGCCCAAGGTGCCTCACGCCAAGGACTGCTGTTCTCCAAGATGGGCCACAGTAACTAAGACTCAATAGATTAATGATTGTTAAGGAAGGCTAACCAACCCCACACTGCTCAGGCCATTATAATTACAGAAGAACAGCATGCCGCATTCTGCAATTGCAAATGGTATCATATGTTTTCCTGGCTGGTTTGCAGGAGGAGCTTTATTTGCACAGACATGAGATACAAGAGCTTTAGATTTAAAGTAAAATAAAACAGAACTTTGAATATGAAAACTAGTAGCAACACAGGTGTTTTCTGGATAACAATAGCATGAAAAGTACATTTAGCTATGATTCAGCCTTGTAGGCCTCATAAGATCAAAGCCTTACTTAAAGAGATTCCTCTTCTCTGCTCGCTACTTGATGCAGATGGTTATACTTATTAATATATTTAAAATATAGAACAAATTATGCTTCTGCAGTTATAACAAACCATATTAATAGAAGTGATATGAAGGACATTAATTTAAGATAATGGGACTTTTTTTTTAGGATCCATGAAATGAAATGTCACTCTTAATAAGCTATTGTCCTTGAATGCTAAAGAGATGCAGAAATTAATTATTACTAATTCAGAGAACTGGTGTTACTGTTGAAATTATGTTCAATCAGCAAACTCTACAAGAGCTAAGAGAATTATATCAAAAGAAGGACTTGTAATTCTTTTATTGTTATAAACTCATTCTATACGAGTTGTCATACATAAATATACTAAAATCCTTCTCAACCATTCTTGTTAGAAATCACATGTTAATAATTGCTTAGGCCACAATGATTCTTTTATGACTTTTTTTTGCCAGTATAATAGGGTGACCAGACATCCCAATAAAATCGGGACTGTCCCGATTTTGAGGATCCTGTTCCGCATCCCGCCCAGAGTATGGTCGGGATGCCATTTTCCCAATATTTTGTTTCCTGGTCTTCAGCGGCAATTCGGCAGAGAGTCCTTCAGTCGCGGACAGTCTTCGGTGGTATTTCAGCAGCGGGTGCTTATGTCTTTGGCGGCAAGGTTTATTACCTGCCGCTGAAATACCACCGAAGACCGTCCGCGACAGAAGGGCTCTCCACCAAATTGCCACTGCACTCCCTGGACGGGTGAGTGGAAAAAAGAAAAAAAAAAACGCCCCTCCATGCGGTGGTCCTGATATTTTCCCCTTAACATCTGGTCACCCTACACTATAATGCTGTCTGCACTGAGACTTCAGTTGGCATAATTATGTTGGTTAAGGGTATGTGTTTTTCACATCCTGGGAAAGCTTTTGAGTGTCAGCCAGACCTAAAGGCACAAAGGGCAGAATACATTGCAATGCACAAATCAGCACTTACTCAGTATAATGTGAATTTAAGGAACTAAAGGCTGATGTGTGAATCCAAATGCAAAGCTGGATGCCCTAACCTTACTTATCCAAAATTGAGCCCTATTTTTTTTTCAAAATTGCGGAGATTTAAGATACTGGATGTAATACCCCTTATGCTCTTTTGTTGAAAGTGTTTTGGTTTTTTTTTTAAAAACAGGATATGTAATATTCTGAAAACTGTTAAATTCTCTCACTACCCCAGATTGGTTTCAAATTTTCCATGGCAAATAGCAAAGACAGTCTTCAACTGTTTTAGGACTGGACATGATTTTAGCAGGTCAGAAAAATCCCCCTGGGAACAAGTTGCTATTGAGGCACAGAACTGTGCATCATCCATCAGTCCACTAATCACATTGTTAACTCCTGCCTATGTCAGGTTTATGGAGCAGTGTGGGGTTCATTTCTCCAGGTGCCATGCACTGTTCGTTTTTCTGCAAGGTCTCATAATGGCAGCTAGAGATGCAGGCATGGAGTGCATTTTTGACTGGGTTTCTCAGCTTGTAAAACCAGCCTGCGATTGGCACCTGCGATTGGCACCATTTGTAGAAATGGTTTGCTCAGACACATGAAATAAGGATCTTGTTACTGGAACTAAGGGGAAAGATTCAGTTATCCAAACACAAAGGTGTAGGCATCAAAGTCAAATAACTCTTTGGGAGAAACAGTGTGGTAAGAACTTTATAACAACATAGGCATATACGTGAGGAAATAAATATTCATCAATAAATATTTGATTTAGTTGGGGATTGGTCCTGCTTTGAGCAGGGGGTTGGACTAGATGACCTCCTGAGGTCCCTTCCAACACTGATATTCTATGATTCTATGATTTATGACTGGCAAACGGGTGCTCTTACTATTCCGTACTTAGACATTATTAGTGTTTCTTTGTTTCAGCCTATTACTTACCTTTGAATGTCTGATTCATTAGTTTTTGTGCCTATGGATATTTAGATGACAATTTACTTAGACTTGTAAATGAATATATCTCTTTACTCTTCCCATACCAGGTGACTGCTGTCATTAATCTCCAAGGGCTCAAGCCTGCAAACATTTACTCAAGTGAGTAATTTTACTCAAGTAAAGTAGGCCAGTTGAAGTTCTGGCTGCTTTGTCTTCCTTTTGTGGAGTAAAATTCTTAGTGGGCAATACTGATTTTGTATCAGTTAGATGGAAAAAACACAGGCATCACTTTTCTGCATAAATTACACAAGTATGAGGCTACATCCCATAAAATTTACTACACTGTTGATCCCTCATGTATCTAGCATAGTAGCAAAACACATCTCTGATGCAGCCCCATGTACATCACCAACATGCCACTGAAATATCATCACTTCAGCAAACACAGCACTTCTCCTGGGGGAATTCTGTGCCCCTGCTGAGGCACAGAATTCATACCTTCTGCAGATTTCTTGTCTCCCCCGCATAGGGTGACCAGATGTCTCGATTTTATAGGGACAATCCCGATTTTTGGGTCTTTTTCTTATATAGGATCCTATTACCCCCCACCCCCCCGTCCCGATTTTTCACACTTGCTGTCTGGTCACCCTACCCCTGCAGAAAAATGGGGAAGCAAAAAATCTGTGGGGACAAATGCCCCTTCCATGGCAGCCCAGGCATGTCTGCTGGGAGCAGCCAACAGCAGAGGGCAGATCACCGGGGTGGGGGGGGGGGTGGGCGTGCATGCTGGAGAGATGTTAAGGGGGTGGGGCTGGGCCCGTGCCTGCATGCGAATGAGTGAGAGAGACTCACTCTGTCCCTCTCTTTCGCTTGCTGTTGCTGCATGCCGGGCTTGGAGGCGTAAGGTGTGTGAAGCAGGCTCTGTCCCTGAGATAGAGAAGAAATGTAACAACTACTATGTAAGGCAGGCTACTATTGTTCTCATTGTTAGTCAATTAAGGCTCCTTTACCTTGCCAGAGTGGTGTAAAGGAGCCTTATTGTAAATGACAGTAACGGAATCCTCAGCTAGAAGATCTATGTGCTTTCTCGCTTTTATTCCTGTGCCAGAGAGGCACAGTGGGGTTAGATTACAGCTCCGGATCTATTTTACTTATCCATTTAAAAAAAATGCAGGACAATGATTAGCAAAACTGTATGACTTTCATGTGTGAAGTCTGAGCAATTTTAAAGCGACATTCTACTTTACAGAACACCAAACACCAAATAAAAGTAATGTAATTTATTTTGAAAGTCCAGGATTATAACTGGAATGCAAGGTATTGGTTACCACGTATTTGTAACTTAACTTTCATGTGTTTAGGAAATGCCGAACAGCTATTGTGATTTTTTTTCTGTATGGTAGTTTAAATAAATTACTAAAGGAAGTGAAACCAATCTGATTATATTGCATTATTTTGACAAATAAAATATGCAGAATTTTGCATTTTTTGGCGCAGAATTCCCCCAGGAGTAACAGCACACAAGATGCAGTGATGACCAGCAGTTAATAGGACTCATGAATCATAAATAGGAAGCGAAGAGTTAAGAGACCAATCACTTTGTAACAGGGTGGCAGATTCATGGACCCTCCATGGGGATGCAGCACTCTTTTCTTGAACCTTGCCTAGAGATGCAGAGATACTGAGTTAGTCAGAAGTTTGAATAGATATATGCAATAAGCACTAAAGTAAGAGTATTAAAGGAGTTGCAGGCTCTTGCAGAGGGAACTAAAGATGGGCATGAACTACAGGAATAGCTACATTTGGGGAGAAAGCTTAGACTGATACTTTTTTTTGTTTTTAGGACTTAAAATTGAGGACATATAAATTTGGACTTCACTCAATGTGTGTAACCTCTTATCAAAGGCATGGTTGAAACTCTACCTACTTACACACTTCTACTGGTAAATGACAAATTATTTTTAATACACATTTTAAATGTAAAGGTCTTGTATTGAATATAGATCAGCATTGTAACTGCAATATTTCCTTTAAAAGTTATTTCACGTTCAATTGCTTTTGTGATATTGATTTTAAAGTAGTACAACAAGCAGTATTTTGTTTAAGGTAAAGTTGCATTTTTCTGCAGTAGAAAAATAGGACTATAGAAAAAAAGTTCCGGCTATTTCCAAAAGAAGCTGCATAAGAACTTTGTCAGTTGCGTGTTTCCAAGGAAAAAATAGCACTTTGTCTGCTATTCGTTTGCAGATTCCAGCAATTCACTTCCAGTAGATTTATGTGCAAAAGGCCTAAACACATAAAGAATGTTTTTCCATGTACTGTTGTGCTCACTTGAAATAGCATGAACAGTGTTGACAAAGACATATACAGGTGAGACAAATGGGACTATCAACTAAGACTTAGAATGGAGGAAGAGTGACTACATTAGAAGCAGAGACGCGAAGGTTTCTAATACAACAAGGCTTGTTTTACTTCACACCTGTACACAGATGTGCTACCAGCCATACACAGAAGATGGAAGTCAACAGCAGGTGATGTCAAATCATTTGGACATAAGGGGTAATTGGTCATGTGGCATCATTAAGAATGCTATTTGCCATTTTCTATTTTATTCAATGTACACAGAATGGGTCTTGGTATCAATATTTCCAAATAACAGAGTATCATCAGTGTTCTTTTCATACAAAACTAGCTCTTGCTCAATAGAACCTACACGCTTGACCTTGCTCTGGAGGAATGCTTTAACAATAATGTCAGCTGATTCATCAGAATATTGCATTTTCAGTGCTTAATGCTCGTTTCCTCTTAGAAAGAAATGGGAAACCTGAGAAATGTTCCACCGCAATTGTGATAAAAGTTTGACAGCCCAATAGCCCCAACGAGTTGAAGTTATTACCAGCACAGGGATCTGCCTCAGCATGAAACAGCTTGTCCTTGATGGCACATGACACTTGGGTACAAGTACTGAAAAGAAACCTGATGAGGTTCAACAAGGACAAGTGCAGAGTCCTGCACTTAGGACGGAAGAATCCCATTCACTGTTACAGACTAGGGACCGAGTGGCTAGGCAGCAGTTCTGCAGAAAAGGACCTAAGGGTTACAGTGGACGAGAAGCTGGATATGAGTCAACAGTGTGCCCTTGTTGCCAAGAAGGCTAACTGCATTTTGGGCTGTATAATTAGGGGCATTGCAAGCAGATCGAGGGATGTGATCATTCCCCTCTATTCGACATTGGTAAGGACTCATCTGGAGTACTGTGTCCACTTTTGGGCCCCACACTACAAGAAGGATGTGGAAAAATTGGAAAGAGTCCAGCGGAGGGCAACAAAAATGATTAGGGGGCTGGAGCACATGACTTATGAGGAGAGGCTGAGGGAACTGGGATTGTTTAGTCTGCGGAAGAGAAGAATGAGGGGGGATTAGATAGCTGCTTTCAACTACCTGAAAGGGGGTTCCAAAGAGGATGGATCTAAACTGTTCTCAGTGGTAGCAGATGACAGAACAAGGAGTAATGGTCTCAAGTTGCAGTGGGGGAGGTTTAAGTTGGATATTAGGAAAAACTTTTTCACTCAGAGAGTGGTGAAGCACTGGAATGGGTTACCTAGGGAGGTGGTGGAATCTCCTTCCTTAGAGGTTTTTAAGGTCAGGCTTGACAAAGCCCTGGCTGGGATGATTTAGTTGGGAATTGGTCCTGCTTTGAGCAGGGGGTTGGACTAGATGACCTCCTGAGGTCACTTCCAACCCTGATATTCTATGATTCTATGATTCTAATATCACACTAGAATTTCAACCTTTCCTTGCTGGGTTGAGGACCCCATGATATAGGGCCCCCCTGTGGCTGCAGCTTTGGATATGGTGCAGGGGGAGCATATGGTATATTATGTTAAGGATGCTGACCTAGGAAATATTAATGCTCAGCACCTTGAAGCTACTATGCAACTTGCAGGATCAAATCCAAAGCAAAAAATGTAAAAAATAAGGCTAGAGACCCCAACGGTCAAACAGTCTGAGATATAATGAATATAAACCAAGAATACACACAATTCTTTTCTCTAGGAAGGACTCAACTTTTAATCAAGACAGATGGAAAGATCCCATTAAAGGAAATGCATATTCTCAAACTACCTCCCAATCTTTATTATGGAGATGTCTCCTGACATACAGGAACTCAGCTTTCTTCATCTGAATCACTTTTGGTACAAGTTATACATAGAGTACTATGTAAAGATTAGTTACTGTATGTTAACAGTCTCAAGTTTTACTTGTAGAGGTTTTTCTTACTTGCTTCCTTCTACTGTCCCAATAAAATCATGCCAAGTGAAATGAAACAAGTGGCCTTTCAACTAGACTCTCTGTCTTACCTAATGTCACAAAATTCAACACAAATGCCTAGAGGCTCATACCTTTGTGTATCATAAATTACATTTTAAGTGATTGCCTAATGATAATATAACAAGCAAAAGGCCATAAAGCTTATGCTTCCCTCTTGCAGCATGGTATGGACGACTGATTAGAGCTAGGTATTTCATGGACATCTAGATATTTCATGGACATTCATGGGTTCCAGCCTGACACATTATAGAGACAGATCTAAGCTATAACATTCAGATTTGCATCTGAATCTCTCAAAGGTACGGGCCGTGGGAGGAAGCTTTAGGCTTTGTTGTCTGGTTCAGACTCCTCTCTACAAAGAAATAAACAAAAAAGCCATGTGAGTCTAGGTGTAATACTACTTGGCACCTGCACTTTCAATCTTCAAAGCACTATATAAATATTAAGGGACAAACCCTTTAGCCCAAATAACAGCCATGGATGGCCCTGAACACTGCAGTGCTAATGAAGTTCCCCTGTGCTGTGGAACACTGGATGCCAGAAGCCTGTGTATGTCTGGGTCCACCATTTTCTGCTTTGTATCGAGCAGAGGTGTGCGGAGATTGCTCCATGTAAGTATGGAGGCAGATCTTGTGCTGGAGATGAACACAGCAAATGGACCCATGAGTTCATGGCTCCTCTGGCTAACTCCCTGGGACAATGGAGACCAGTAGCTTCAGGAGCTACTGTAGCTGTGAGGCTTCATTAGAAGCAATGGAGATGAGGGTTTCCTTCACTCCATGGAGTAATCCTGTGCAGGGCCGGCTTTAGGCCAATTCCACCAATTCCCCCGAATCGGGCCCCGCACCTAAGAGGGCCCCGCGCCCAGTGGCAGGGCTGCCGGGGAGGTAGGGGGCAAGTGGCCGAGAATCCTTTCCCTGGCTAGAGGCTCCTTTTTAATTTTTACTCACCCCGCGGCGCTCCAGGTCTTCGGCGGCCCTTCGGCGGCGGCGAAGACTAGGAGCACCACCCGATGAGTACAAGCCCCATGTGTTTTTTTTATGTTTTTTTTTTAGTCATCCCTGCTGGGGCCCCGTCGAAACTGTTTGAATCGGGCCCCGCACTTCTTAAAGCCGGCCCTGATCCTGTGCATAGCCCATTTATTATTTTATCAAAAGCTATGCACAGGGCTAAATCTTATTCCCTAGCTAGTTAAGGTTATGTTAACTAGTTATGTTACCATGCAAACAGGCCAAGCTGGAAGCCTCTTGTCAATCTCTCTTGTTCAAAGAGCTGCAAGAAAAGACTCGGGAGGAATTGCCTCACTTTTTAGAGAGGGAGGAAGTTAAGGGAAGCATTTGAGAGGTGGAGTGGTAGTAATCTTTTGCGGCTCTAAGAGACCTCCACACCCAGCAAGAAGAATCACCCTGAATTCACTGAACCAAAAACACCATTCAAATTAGGAGATGGAAAAAATTGCAAGTCATTTTTAATGTTTGCCCCTTCAAACAGAACTGAATTCCACTGTGTAATTCCAACCCTCTTTTAATTTTATCATGGATGGCATGTAATTCTTTTGATGTGCTGTTTAAGAATGTATTACATTTGCATTCAAAATATTTGTTTTAAATCAACACTTGATAAAACTACAAAGGCAAAATTTATCTTTATTACTAGCAGCATTGAGATTTAAAAATGGCATTCCTCTTAGATGAAGGAAATACATCATCCTACTACAGTATTTGGTTAGTACAATCCTTGATCCTGGATCTGAGCATACACTGAGTGTGCTTTTCAAGAATGCACAAGATGAATGCTGTATTCACCCAGCACCCATAAATCAACTTGAAGAATTTAATACCTGTTGCAATTTTCTCCAATTTATTATATGAAATAATAGCATGAGAAGTAATTACAATAAAGAAAAAAGTTCAGGTGCTACAGCATTAGTTCAACATCTAGGATCAAGTGTCAGTGCAGATTAACAAATTTCATTCATTTTATCTCCAGTACTGGAGACACGCTGCTACTAGCTTTAATAGTCAGGAATGTCTGTTAGTTAAATGACTTTGTAAAGGCAGTCAAGTGAGGGCAGACAGCGACAGTTTAATTAGGCAGCTTGCTATAACTCTATCTGGGAGCTGTAGGCACAGGACTAGGAACAAGTGTAAAACTGCACTCAATAGTGAGTAGCAACAACAACAAAAAAAGAAGACACTTTTGATGGTAGGGTCTCTCATTTACTCTGGCGTCAGGTTGGCTACAGGTGAACAGGAGCAATGTAACCGCTGAAGCAGAAGAAAGGTGAGGTTAAGAGAGCAATCATTTATCTTGTATTGATTTCTGGACACTGTGTCCTAGATACATTCCAAGATAGAATGACAGCTTTCTGCTTTGTGTCTGTAAGAGAAGAAAATGACTAGTACCAGGACCCTTTGTTTTCCTATCATATTTCCTTTTAGAAACATACCACACTTAGATTTTTTCAGACAGGGAAATCCAAACAAGTTTATCACAGAAAAGGAGGGTTAGGGGGTGGTTAATCAGCCATTTGTCTTTGCTGCTCTGTAACTTTAAGTCAAGGGGTCAAAACCAAGCACAATTGGACCATTTGGTTTTATCTCAGGTAACCCCGCATCTCTGGTAATTAAACCCATTCCATTCGGTCAGAGTTCCTGTCAGTCATATTCAATGTCTGTCATTACTGAGAAATGTTTCATGACATATTACACTGACAGAACCACCACTGCAAGACTGGCAAGATTCCCCTGGCACCAGAGGTAGGAGACAATGGAAGCTTCTTTCAGATCAGTGATGTTTAACGTTTTATGTGCCGATATTGTGACAGTAAGCGCAATACAATGAAAGCCTAGTAAATGGAAGAGTAAAACAAAACTATACTTTATCTACTTCAGAGACTACCAGGTAATATCCAAAATAAAAAACTGGCAGCTCCGAGGCCATTTGTACAAAAACACTACGTCTTTACAAAAAGGTACACACACACGCACACGCTCGCTCTCTCTTAAAATGTGCCAATATGCGAGAATCATTTCATTTCTGGCAAGATGGGCCATGCCTTTTTCACTCATTTGTTAATCACAGCAATCAAATTCTCTTCTTTCTTTCATAGATTACAAGCCTATAAACTACAAAGAGCAAGTGGGCAGCAGAATTTGGGTGTTTAAAGAGAATAATCTTACCATATGTAAAAGACAAAGTCTAACACCTTAGCTTTTGAAGTAATTGTTGCCTGTGCTGTACTCCCTATACAGGAGAGAGACCATGTTTCTGAGAACATAAGAATGGCCATACTGGGTCAGACCAAAGGTCCATCTAGCCCAGTATCCTGTCTTCTGACAGTGGCCAATGCCAGGTGCCCCAGAGGGAATGAACAGAACAGGTCATCATC
Organism: Mauremys mutica; assembly: GCF_020497125.1. Taxonomy (NCBI): domain Eukaryota; kingdom Metazoa; phylum Chordata; order Testudines; family Geoemydidae; genus Mauremys; species Mauremys mutica. The sequence continues at coordinate 17,126,194 of NC_059085.1, forward strand.
AAGTGATCCATCCCGTTGCCCATTCCCAGCTTCTGGTAAACAGAGGCTAGGGACACCATCCCCGCCCATGCTGGCTAATGCCATTGATAGACCTATCCTCCATGAACTTATCTAGTTCTTTTTTGAACCTTTTATAGTCTTGGCCTTCACAACATCCTCTGGCAAGGAGTTCTACAGGTTGACTGTGCATTGTGTGAAGAAATACTTCCTGTTGTTTAAAACCTACTGTCTATTAATTTCATTTGGTGACCCCTAGTTCTTGTGTTATGAGAAAGAGTAAATAACACTCCCTTATTTATTTTCTCCACACCAGTCATGATTTTATAGACCTCTATAATATCCCCCCTTAGTCATCTCTTTTCCAAGCTGAAAAGTGCCAATTTTATTAATCTCTCCTCATATGGAAGCAGTTCCATACCCCCAATCATTTTTGTTGTCCTTTTCTGAACCTTTTACAATTCCAATATATCTTTTTTGAGATGGAGTGACCACATCTTCATGCAGTATTTAAGATGTGGGCCTACCAATGATTTATATAGAAGCAATATGATATTTTCTGTCTTGTTATTTATCCTTTTCTTAATGATTCCCAACATTCTGTTCACTTTTTTTATGGCGGATGCGCATTGAGTGGGTGTTTTCAGAGAACTATCCACAATGACTCCAAGATCTCTTTCTTGAGTTGTAACAGCTAATTTAGATCCCATCATTGTATATGTATAGTTGGGATTATGTTTTCCAATGTGCATTACTTTGAATTTATCAACATTGAATTTCACCTGCCATTTTGTTGCCCAGTCACCCAGTTTTATGAGATCCCTTTGTAGCTCTTTGCAATCTGCTTTTGACTTAACTGTCTTGAATAGAACACTGAAATCAGCTTCCTAATTTTCAGAGTTGTCACACTGGGAAACTTTAGAAGAGACACCGTATTCCGTTATTCCTCAGAGGTATCACTATGCTTTCTCAGGGTCTTCTCACTTTCATTGGAAGGAACATAATTTATCATCACAGACCATGCATTTTTTTCCTCTGTAAAAGTGCTTGTGCCTCAGTCTAGTACAGGCCAATAGTGATGCAAGTAATTTTATTTAATATTTTATTGTGATTTAGGTAGGCTTAGTACATTTAATTATTTCCTGTAAAGTGTATGGGGGTGAGATCTTCAACCCATTTGACTAAAGCTTTAAAAGCCATTGGTGAGAAAATAACTACACCATGTTTAAAATTCCATATAAATATATTAACTTTTCTTACCACTAAAATAGTTACTAGATTCCCATTGGTTGTTTTGCTGGGCACCAAAGCAAAAAGAAAAACCTGTAATCAGCAGAAGTATCTGAGTGAGGGGCATAAAGTCATCTGGGATTAGTAAATCATTAAGATTTGACAGTAATCTTCTTAAATATAAACATTTTATAGCATTTACATTATCCTTTATGGCTTCTAAGCCTATGTTGTATTTCTAGTTTGATAATAATTTGTGTTGTACTGTGAAGTACAGAGCCACACATTGCTTTTAAACAGATTTAGGAACTGCAATTTGCAGCAATAAAAACACAGTTTTGATATTCAGTAAGAAATACAGTATATGGTAAAGAATAGCACAATAATATAGTCATTACCAAATCTAGCACAATAACCATTAAATAATGCAGGATAACATAGCTCCTATAACTAATGTACTACATCTATACTTGAAAGAGCTTTCTAGAATGATGTGTCATCTGAAGAGTCCAAAATTCTGTTCATATGCCCACTCTTTTCTACTAGCCATTCCCCTGCACTGAATGGTTTTATATTTCAGACAGTCAGCAGTGTTCAAGATCCCAAAGTCATATGGCCAAACACTCAAAATTAATGATATTCAGGAGAAGCCTAGCAGGGGAAAATGTGTTGTAACAATTTTTCTAATGCTGAAATACCACATCACCAAATGTTCCTGTCAAAGCATGGTTTAATTACCTTGGCACCCATGCCACTTATAATCACCTGTCATTAGCAACAATGCTTGCATCTGTTTACACGTCTGTCAGAAACACCAGCCCAGCTGAAGTCTAAGAAAAAAGACAAGTTTTACTAGGACATGACCCAGATGTGAAAAGGTCATCTTAAGGTTATCTATCCCCAGAGTGAAATGTGCAGATCATCAAAAAGGTAGCAGTGTTCAGTGGACATTTTTAACAGATGTTTTTTTTAGGAAGCACACAGATATTTGTTATTATTTCCCTAGTTTATAATCCACTCAATTTTTTTAATATAAAAAGGCTTGATGTTATCAAAGCAATAATTTTGTTATTTCAAAACTTTATTCTTTTCAACATTGTTCTGGGTTTTGGGGTTTGTTTTTTGGTGGAATATCTTCCAAATTTAGCTTCCTTTTACCCAGGGTGATAATAATTTGCTGAACTCTTCTCCATTAAATTGTTCATTTATTGATTACCTGTTTCCTTGAAGGCAACCAAGACTCCAGCTTCTAGAGTAAATACCTTTCTAATTGAAACAGGCTTTATAGCATATAGTTCCTTTAATAACACAGTAAAGCAAAGATGTCAAGTGGCCATTTCTAAATTGTTAAGAATCTATTGGCAATAATATTGTAAAAACTTCAGATTTTGCCATACTGCAGCTAAAATCCAATTCCATAAAACCAATTCTTCATACTGCTGCTGAAAATTCACATCTCTGGCAGGCTGCCTCTTCAAATGTCAATGGACTAGTCCAAAAGTGATGTCCTGCTAATTCTGGTTTGGATTTCTCCCACATAGGGAGGACAAAATCTTTCATTTGAGGCAAACTTACTTTATTCACTGTGTCTCTACAGATGGCAAAGTGAACTTTGTAGATTTTTATGGTACTAAGAAACAGTATTACTTTGGTCCTAGAAATCCATCTCAGTAATGAGATTTTGGATCCAGTGAAGTTCTTTATAAGCAGCAGAAATAGGTAAAATAGATAATGTGATATCTTTTCTTGCACTAACATATGACTCCTAATCATACCCAAAGGTATAATTCTTCAGCAGAGACATTGTAGTAGTTTTTAGGATCTCTCTCTCTCTCTCTCTCTCTCTCTCCTCTATGAAGTAATATAATTAGTTTGTATTTTGATATGTATGTTCATTAGGTATTACAGGTTGTTTATCTATTTCAATACATAACTTACCATTATGAAGTTTTTCACATGCTGGCAGGGTCTCCTTCTTACCCCTACATTCCTATGCATGACACTTCCTCTGAACAAAGCTCTTCATAGTTGAAATGCATTTGGCTTATTGACTTATGCCATCTTCTTATAGATATATCAGAGTTACTAACCTGCTATACTATCCTTCTTGTTACAACAACTATTTTTATCAAAATATATTATTGTACTATATCTCATTTCTCTCATATATAAAAACCATAACACTGTCAATCCCCTTCCCCTTTCCACCCCAAAAAGTATGTGTATTTTTAGCTACATGGGTTTCCCAAGTTGGCTTCTATGAAAGTCTTTATATATCATAACACCGTTCATTCAAAGAAGTATTTTAACAAAGGTAGAATAAGTATTTTAACTACATTTACGTGGGAAAATTTGAGATAGAGAAATTAAATCCTAGTTCTACACCCCAAAGTTACTCAGAACTGACCCCCTGCAGACTCTGAATTATGTTTCGGCAAACCTTGCTTACTAGGAGGAAGTAAGAGGTCATACTTTCCATCAATACAGCATGTATTTAACAGATGTGTGTGTGAACGTACATGCATGCACAGTGGGTGGGGTAGGGAGTTATTCAAATTGAGTAACCTGACTAAGCCAAGACAGAACTCATTTCAGTATTTTTCATGAAGTTTTTAAATTAAGGTCTTGAAAACAAAATGTATTTCCTTTTTTTTTTTTTGGCTGCTTGAGTGGTAGTGAACAATGAAGCATTTGGGTCAGAATCTCTCTACTGTGTAACTCTGGAACAAGCACATCTGTAGTACACAGAAACAAATTTAGGACTCAATCTTGCAAACACTTACTGTCTGCTGTAGTACTTACTACCATTACTACTCACAATAGACAGCACTACAGCCAGTAGTCAATGTTTGGAAGGAATGGTCCTTTAAAATATGCCTGTATTCTTGCTGCGAATGGCCCACCTACACACATATTTTTCCCTTTCTCTACACCGGTATGTATGTAGCACAATGCACAGTTGTCATTGCTGTCTTTGTGGGTACATGACTGTGTATAGACCATCACATGAACCTTATTATGAGACCTCATCTTTGTGTCACAACTGCCTGCATAGAAGTGCCATTGAAAGGAGTCAGAATGTAATTCAATAGAAGCTGTGCACTTCAATCTAGGCCAGAATTTTCCCCTTAATAAATTGTCATAACTCACTGTTAATTGCAAAGATTTGAGTGTTGTAATAGGTTGAAGTTCTTACCTGGAGGATTGGGAGAACTCAATGTGCATATTCATTCTGGACTGAAAAAAAACCTTGGAAACTGACTCTTTATTTGGCAAAGTTTATTGTATGAAGATTTCTACATCTCTAGATTTTTATCAAACAGAAGTTTGCAATTGTTATAGAAACATGTGGCAACATTTGATGGTAAATTTTAATGCATTTTCTACTCCTGTAACACACCTGAAAGGAAGCCAAGAGCTCTTTTTCCTTTACATTATAGTGAAACCCAAACTAGTCTGAATGACTATAAATGGTTACTGTTTGCCTTGGCTCCTACCTGTATCAGATTCAGACTAAGGAATCTTAGGGAAGAAATTACATGGGATAAAATGGATATTTCTAAATTACAAGCCTGCAATTCCAGTTGCTCAGTATATTAGTTTTCTGTCTCACCAAAGAATTCCGTAGAGAAAATTGTGGGATCTGACAACAAAGGATCAAAAACATTTACTTTCATGAGCCAAATGCTTCTTGTTTAGATTATAATGGAGATAGAAAATACAGATCAAGATCAGTTATATTTTATTAATGAATTTAACAATGGTAGGTTACCAATGGTGTGATGCTTGATTTTAGTCTCTGCTTTAAAGTTTACATAATTACATTGAAACCAGTCTCACACACTTTTTGTTTTTTTAAGCCTTTAGATTCTGTAAATTTCTTTTCTTTCTTTCTTTTTTTTTTTTAGTTATAATATTAAAAACTGAGGGGGAAACAGGCATTGTCCCTACCATAACTGTTCAGTGGGAGAGGACTTCAGTCTCCAGGATTGCCAACCCACCTTCCTTCACGAGCACTAAAAATTGTTTGCATTGCTACCCTGGTAGATATTAAGGGCACAAAAGTGGACTGTCACATGCTGTTGCAAATGGCTAAGTGGTCTTAAGGCATCCCCTTATTCCTCTGCATGAGCTACCCATGTCTAATAGCAGTGCTGGGAGGAGAGCAACATATGCAGGGCTCATACTCCCCACACTTCCAAGCAAATGGATGAAAGAGGGTGGGCATGGGCAGAACCTGGACTTCACACCTCTAAAGTGCCAATTAGCACAGCATAGAGGAGGAAATAATCTGTGGGAGGTATAAAAAGCAGATTACTTTCCCTCTGGTGCAAGGGGATAACTAGGAACTAGATTGTGATCCCTAGACTTCAAACATGTGCTGCCTTCTTACATCAGGGCTTATGGCAAAGCCACAACTGAGCTCTAACTAGGCAAATTCATTTTTAAGAGATACACCCCAGATCAGTAACCAGTGAGTTAAAGGGAAATTGATTGCACCTGGTTCACAAAGAGCCAGGCCTAATTTTCAAGCATCATAGCCAGGGGCGGCTCTATGTATTTGGCTGCCCCAAGCCCGGCAGTCAGTGGCGTGCCTCCGGGAGGTCCGCTGGTAATGCAGATTCGGCGGCATGCCTGCGGGAGGTCCGCTGGTAATGCAGATTCGGCGGCGCGCCTGCGGGAGGTCCGCTGGTCCCATGCCTTTGGTGTACCCGCCGCCAAATTTCCTCTGAAACTGTGGGACTGGCAGACCATGCGCAGGCGTGCCACCGAAGGCTGCCTGACTGCTGCCCTCACGGCGACCGGCAGGCTGCCCCACACGGCTTGCCGCCCCAGGCATGTGCTTGGTGCGCTGGTGCCTGGAGCCGCCCCAATCACAGCTCCTGTAATGCTCAGCACCTCTGAATATCAGGCCATTGGGCCTAACTTTTGAGCTTATAAGTGCAGGATGTATCCTTCTGCTTCTGGGGTAGTACTACAGAAAGCCAAATCTCCCCCTCCCCCCCGTGCATGTTTTTCCTGTGTAGCAGCCAAGAGTTGGAACGTTTTTTTCTCTTGAAGAGGAGTGGTGCATCTGTGCAGAAGCTGTGTGTCTCCACATACAACACAGTACAGCCCCCAACCTCAAGGAGCCACAGGCTCATGGTATCCATGACTGCTGTTGTCCTCTTATTACTCATAAGTGACAGGGCAGGATTCACTGTGGAATGGCAGAACCAAAGTAAATTAATGTTCAACAGAGTAGTTGGCAACCCAATTCCATATCATCTCTTACTCTACTACTTCCCATACAGGACTGCTCTCCCCATACAGAACCCACACAAGATTAGGGGAAAAGAAAAATTGTCTTGCCTAAACTCCTGGGGTCAGGCACCATTCTCTATTTTTCTAAAGCATCACACTCTGCTGCCACTCAGCAAATAATCAATAACAACTTGAAACAAGCCAGCAGACCTTTCACTCCAAATTCCTAGGTTCTATTGTACCTTTTCATAACACAGGATGAGTTGGAATACAGGATAAGAATACAGTACAATATAAAGCCCCAGGTCTAACAATAGCGGATCTGATTCTCTTCTCACACTGGTATAACTCCACTGATTTCCACTGGGTAGTTTCCGATTTATACCAGTGTCAGTAGACAAATTAGCTAGTAAGTCTGTGACCCTATAATAGTAGCTGAAATAGCACAGAAGTGTCTTCAGCCTCAGTTTAACTAAGACCACAAGAGTTCACCAGATATTCACTAAAGATGAAAAGCTCCTAAAATCACTAATAAGAGGAAATGTTTCTATGACTTTTCCCTGAATAAAAATCATACTCCTATTCCTTATTCTTAATTGATGAAGATATTCTTCATGTAGCTATGACGCAGACTGCTGCAGCTTTCCCATTGTGCCTGCAGCACTGCCAACGCGAAGCAGTCAAAAATCATGAGCCAGGTTCCAAAAAATCATGGATACATAGCAAAATAAATCTGGGGTCTCTTTACTTGCCTTCTCTGCAGCCATGAGGGCTGGAAGCTTAACTTTTAAAAAAAATTGTAAGCTAAGATTTTCATGTGATCACATGACTCCGAAAATACCAAATTATGTGAGATGCATGATAAAACTGTGAGTGTTAGCATTACCAAGCCCAACAACATCCACATCCTCAACATCCCCTGCAATATGTGAGCACAGGCCCAACACTGTCCTTCTAACAATCCGGTGTGTTTAAATGCGATTTAGCTCTTATTAGATAAGGAGTGATATTGACCAATGATCTTCAAAGACCATAAAACTCATCCTACTTTCAGTAGGCCCAGGCTGAATGTGGTTTCGTTTATATAAAATTAGCACTTTATCTTTTCATTCCATTATTCAATACTCATTCAATGTGATACGTTATAAGAAATGTGTGTTGCCTGATCTATTGATTGTGTATTGATTACTTTCGAATTCCCAAATGACAAATTAGTAATCTGAGGTTTGGCAGGTTCCAGCTCCAAGATCAAGCCCGGAGTTATTAGAATTACAATTAAATTGGAAACCTCAATATACCTGGCTGCAACACTCACCCTTGGGAAAAAGCTTTTGACTTTGCAATAGTCTTATTAACACAATTAGTAAATACAGAAGTTCCAATCCAAACAAGAATGTAACCGTCATGCATTATTAACTTTATGTCCAGTGTCATACACATACTTTCCCAATTCCCGTGGAGACGAGTGGTGGTCCATTAGGGTTCTATCCTATCTCTGGCATGGCAAGCGATCCAATGGTCGAGTCTCAATGGTCTAAGTCAGTGGTTCTCAAACTCTTTTTTTGGCGGACCACTTGAAAATTGCTGAGGGTCTTGCCGGACCACTTAATGATCTTTCCAAATGTTATTTGTACCATTAGCTAACTGTTGTAAAGTGCTTTGGATAAAAGCGCTATATTAAAAAAACCCTTAATAATAAACGTTTTTTGTTCTACAAATAAAAGCACACAACTCATATTTTAATATCAGTAGTCTTACCTTTCTAATGTGATGGATGTGCCCTCTCTCCCCCGCTGTGGCACCCCTGAGCTGGGGCTGGAAAGGAGTGGAGTCTCTCCCTCTCTCCCCCACCACAGCAGCCTCCAAGCTGGGGCTGGGAAGGAGGGGGTCTCTCTCCCACACACCCCCACACCCTCCGCTGCAGCAGCCCCTGAGCTGGGGCTGGGAAGGAGCAGGGTCTCTCTCTCTGTCCCCCGCCATGGCAGCCCCCGAGCTGGGGCTCAGAAGAAGGGGGGTCTCTCCCTCTCTCCCCCACCACAGCAGCCACAGAGCTGAGGCTGGGAAGGAGGGCCGTCTCTCCCTGGCAGCCACAACCCTAGAACTGGGTAAAGTCTCCTCTTTCTCTGGCTGCTGAAGCCCTGCACGTCCCAAATTTCCCCTAACCCCTCTTCTCACCCCACTGCACCCTCCCACCTACCCCCTGTTCCCCCCAAGGCCACCACTTCACTTTTTACATGTGCGTCTTCTCCAGGTTCCAGGCACCTAATTAATGGAGCCATGCTTGCACTAATTAGGTGGGTGGCCCTTCATTCTCTTGTGTGCGGCTGCCCAGATGCGCACATTAGAGGGATCTATCCGCAGACCACCTGAATGGAGCTCATGGACCACTGTTGGTCCGTGGACCACAGTTTGAGAACCTCTGGTCTAGGCTGTAGTTAGCCCTATTACAGGATCTGACGCCTGTCATGAATATTCATAATGTTCAGCCTCCTTTGCCACTAATTAATTTCCTCTCCCTCATATTGTTGGGATGTCCTTATTCTATAGGTTTGCATATTAATTATCTAAACTTTATTAGCATATACATCTATTGGTTACTATACCAATCCTGCTGTTAAGCATCCACTGATGTTCCTCTCCTACAATACTGAAACTGGCATCAACTAACTTTTTGCAGGTACCTATCAGCACTTTATACAAAATTTCAGCAGAACTGTTTATTGCAAAATTATACCTTATACCAATTTATAACGTAGGGGTACTGATGGTCAGCTTATTTATGCTAAGACTTATAGCCCCAACTTCCTTATGCTAAGTGTTTATACTAACGTCTTACAGGTTTGGGCCTGGAGGCTTCTTACATTACTGCCTTACACATATATCTTATCTTGTTACTTAAAAGCTAACTTTAAACTAGCAAATTAACCCATAAGCTAAGTCCTAGGCTACATGTGTAAGGAGTAAAGCATTTTCCAAACCACGATTTAAAGTGAGCCAAAACGATCTAAAGTTGAAGGAACTTCCTCCCATGAGATGCATTCAACCTCAGAGAAAGCAACCTGTGTTACTTGTATATGCTTGTTATTTTCATTGTCCCAGAGTTGGATTAATGATTACGAATAACTGTGTCCTTAAGAAGAAAGTTCTCAGATATTATGAAACAGGATTTGGGGACCAGGACATTTTTAGCCACTTAACATAAGTTAGTTCTATTCATTTCTTATTTAAATACTCTCATAATGAACCCCAGAGCTGCAGCATCCTAAATAAGATATATTATATATTAGCAAAGATAAATGACTTATGAAAGCTAAATTAACATATCTATAGCAAATATATTACCATTGTATAATACGGGACATAAAGGTTAGCATGTGCATCATTAGCTTTGCTATAATAAATGATGCACTGAATGTGATGTATAATACAGTAAAGAAAACACAGCTGTTTGTTTCTGTAGAGAAGTGCATAGGTGCACTGCACCTGAGAGTGCAAACACTTAATAACCCCTCAACAGTGAGGCTGTGGTGCTTATAACAGCTATTGCTGATAACCATTATCTATGGATAATTAACCATGTCAGGACACCGAGGTCCTTACATGAGGTACTCATAATTCCCCACTAAGGGAGAGACAGTATAAAATTATTATAATATATTACTAATATTTAACAATAAGACCATATCATTTGTGTTTTATTAATGGAAGCTGTATGTTATGGCTGGGTTTAAATTATTATTGGTTTCTCTCTCTGCATTTTACACAGTGTTTTACAAAACCTCTCTCTTTACTGCTAAACAAAGTGACAAGCCAAAATCAAGCACGCTATGTAAAGAGAACACATTTTCATTTGTTAATACATTATTCATGTTCATGCACATTTTTTATATATTATTAACACATTTGTCTAGCATTTGCTTTTTGAAAAGCAAACTTAGAGAAAGGGGAAAAAGTAATTAAAAAAAAAACTTCCTTTTCACTCCCCACAAACAATGCAAATGAACATATTTTGAACTCTGAAAGCCCTCATATTTTTATTCCAAGCATTTTGTTCATTTTTAAAATCAGCCAATAAAAGAAAATATTTTAATCACTCAATAAAAAGGCTTTTTGACATGTGAAGACAAAAGCCTCAGGACATTTATTAAGAGACTTCCTACTGTGCTGGGCTTTGTTGTATCTCATAATTAAAATCACACCTGAGCAGGACCATCTGTGAGAGTGTATTAAGTTTCTTATAAAACATGAAAATTCTTTTCTTTTTTCATGCAAACGCCAATAAATCTTGTACATACTTTTGTGTGAAACAGAAAATAACATGCTTAAATAAAGCTAAGGCTTTTACTTAAAAAGCAAGCCAATTAAAAATTAAAGGTGGATTCTATTTTAAGATTCATAACTGATGGCGCCTAATGACACTTAAGCGTATTTAAATCACAATTTGTAATTACAAAAAAATTTTTTAAAAAAGAATACTAATCTTTTTCTTCATAATGTTTCTGACAATTTGTGGTTTTCTTAAAGTTTCCTTTTATCAGATGAAGAGAAAAAAATTAATATTAATTAATATTTTTCATTTCAATGATAGCTGAGGGCACTCAGCAAGGGGTGATCAGCATCTTTCAGGATCAACCTCTACATTGGTGGAAACAATTATGTTACGATTATAAAAGTGTTTAAAACTTTGAGTCATTAATTTAAATTTTGAGAGCAAATCATGATGTATTTCATAAACAAAGACAGGATATTATAAAAAGTGCAACAGTAGATACAGAGCAGGATTCTATATAGAAATAGTCAATGAAAAAGCAGATCTCTAAATGTAATCCCAGTCCGTGAAGCATATAGGTGCCTGTGCAGCAATGTACTTTAAGAACATGTTTTTAAAGCAGTTCTCAAACTTCATTGCACCACGACCCCCTTCTGACAACAAAAATTACTACACAACCCCATGAGGGGGGATAAAAGCCTGAGCCCTGCTGCCCTGGCTGGGAGGGAGGGAGGGGGGGGGGCAAAGCCAAAGCCCCCCCAAGGCAGGGGGCCTGTAACCTGACACCCACCGCCCAAGGGCTGAAGCCGAAGCCTGAGCCCTGCTACCCAGGTGGTGGGGCTCGGGGTTTGGCTTCAGCCCTGGGCCCCAGAAAGCCTAACACCAGTCTTGGTGACCCCATTAAAACAGGGTCATGACCCACTTTGGGGTCCCGACCCACAGTTTGAGAACGGCTGGCTTAGATCCCATTAACTGAAAGTCCATTGACAGTGGGACCTAAGAACATGCTTAAGGTTAGGCACATGCTTAACATGCTTAGCTGAACTGGGGCCTTAAGCACATGTGTAACTTAAGAACATAAGTAGTACCACTGACTTTATTACAAGGTATGTTCCTTCAATAGGACCATTTATCAGCTTAAAGGCACTCATGTGCCTAAGTGCTTTGTTGGACTGTGGCCTAGGTGTGTAATGAAGTTCTTGTTTCTTGACCATATAACATGAATCATGCAAATACAATTACATGGAATGTATATGGTTTGAACAATCCTACTGAAGAAAAATTTTAAACTTCTGACTCAAGACCAATTGTAAAATGGCTCTCTTACAAGAGACCCATTTATCAGAAATTGGCCATGAAACACCGAAAAGGGGCTAAGTGAGACAAATTTATTTTTCATCTCACTGTAGTAAAGAAAAAAAAAGGTTTGGCAGTATTGGCAAACAAAAATAATCCCCAAATGTCTCCCATACTAGAGTCTGACGAAGGAAAAAGTACTATGATAAGAAGTTAATGGCAGGGACAAGAAATAACTATACAATTTGACCTGCATTGACAGACTTCTGTGTTCATTCAGAGCCTTGACAACTTCCAAATTCCACATATACATATAGGTACTCACATATGGATTAGAGTTTATGATTAATTCATGTCCCAAATAAGAAAACCCAAAGATAAAGAAACCATGTGATGTTTAATTTTAGGTGCTGGAAACAAACTAACACCACAGTGATCTTTTTTTTTTTTTTAAGAAGAATACTCAGGCTTTAATGTTTATTTGTGGCAATAATATAATAAAGCACATTTATGCATAGGCTCTTATGTGCTTCATGGGGTTACATTTAGAGATCTGCTTTCTCATCCAGAATTTCTATAAAGAATCCTGCTCTGTAGCTATTTGGAATTCATGTAACTGTTGCACTTTTTATAATACTGTTTTTCTTTTTGAAATACATTATGTTTTCCTCTCAAAACTTTGATTTAAGTGCTTTCAGTTTTTGTACATATTTGTTTTACAATTTTTTTTTTAATATTTACATATTTCTGTACCTGGTAGATTTCAACTGCACTGGGAAAATGCATACTTTCATATACATACTATTTCAAAAATGTCTTCCTTTATGCAAAGAAAAATGTCCGATCAGGTTTGTTTTACAAACTGCATATTCATAAATAAAAGCTTCGAACTCTAAATAAATTGCATTTTCCCAAAAGTGTTTTAACCTATTACTGACACTACCTTAAAAATTCGTTTTTTTCCTGAGGAGTTGACCCAACAGAATATAATGACTCCTTTGGTGCAGTTTTGTTCTATCATGTCAATCCAGCTGCATCCAGAAAAAAAACCAAAAACCCAACAGCCAAAACTAAAATTTCCAGTGATTTTTTTAAAACTCTTCAAGTGTGACAGCAGATTTCCATGGCAGCCACTTTTTACGCTCTCCTCTCCCCTCCCCTTTTTAAAGTAACTTTAATATGTTTTCCCAAATGACCTATGGCTTCATAATATCAGTAGTTCAATCACTTTCCAAGTTACAGTTTTTCTTTTGAAGTTGGCCTCAGGCTGTACAGTGCAGGGAAACAAAAGCACTTTATTCTGGTAAGGTTTTCTTTTTCAGTTGCATAAAACAAATTTTTTATATTTAAAAGAAATACTTCTGTGCTGATAGTTTTGCATGCCAAGTTCAGTCAGAAAAAACTTTTTCCAACCAAATCTCTCTCTCCTGAAACAGTATTAAAATGGAAGTCTGAGAGACCCTCATATTGACAGTTTGAAAGACATTTACTGAGGTCTTATTCTGGTCTTTGTTACACTAAGTTAAATCAATGGTAACTTTATTGAAGTCAGTGGAGTTACACTGATGTAAACCCGATGTATGTGAGAAAAGAATGAAGCCTCTAGGATTCATTAACTTTTTTTCATATAAATCAATTGAACCATGCAATCATAGAATTATAGAATATCAGGGTTGGAAGGGACCTCAGGAGGTCATCTAGTCCAACCCCCTGCTCAAAGCAGGACCAATCCCCAACTAAATCATCCCAGCCAGGGCTTTGTCAAGCCTGACCTTAAAAACCTCTAAGGAAAGAGATTCCACCACTTCCCTAGGTAACCAATGCCAGTGCTTCACCACCCTTTTAGTGAAAAAGTTTATCCTAATATCCAACCTAAACTTCCCCCACTGCAACTTGAGACCATTACTCCTTGTTCTGTCATCTGATACCACTGAGAACAGTCTAGCTCCATCCTCTTTGGATCCCCCTTTCAGGTAGTTGAAAGCAGCTATCAAATCCCCCCTCATTCTTCTCTTCTGCAGACTAAAAAATCCCAGTTCCCTCAGCCTCTCTTCATAAATCATGTGCTCCAGCCCCCTAATCATTTTTGTTGCCCTCTGCTGGACTCTTTCCAAATTTTCCACATCCTTCTTGCAGTGTGGGGCCCAAAACTGGACACAGTACTCCAGTTAAGGCCTCACCAATGCCGAATAGGGGGCAATGATCTCATCCCTTGATCTGCTGGCAATGCTCCTTCCCATACAGCCCAAAATGCCGTTAGCCTTCTTGGCATCCAGGCCACACTGTTAACTCATATCCAGCTTCTCGTCCACTGTAACCCTTAGGTCCTTTTCTGCAGAACTGCTGCCTAGCCACTTGGTCCCTAGTCAGTAGCAGTGCCTGGGATTCTTCCATCCTAAGTGCAGGACTCTGCGCTTGTCCTTGTTGAACCTCATCACATTTCTTTTGTCCCAATCCTCTAATTTGTCTAGTCAGGCATGTCTTGCCTTTGGTGAGTCCATGCTGACTGTTCCTGATTACTTTCCTCTCCTCTAAGTGCTTCAAAATCTGATCAGTCCCTCTGAAACTAGTACTGGACTCCATCAATCTTAAACATTACTCCTCTATCCCCAACCTTCTCTTCCTAAGAAAACTCATCCAAAAATTAGTGACAACCATACTTTAACAACTGCTAATCAATGCAGACACCTAAATCCTTCTCAACCAGAATGCAGACTGAGCCACAACATTGGGACCATTTTGGTGACACTGATGGATGATCTCCTTACGGTTATGGTCAGAAGTCAAACTTCAGTTGAGAGACAAGGTGGATGAGGTAATATATTTTATTTAACCAACTTCAGTTGGTGAGAGAGAGAGAAGCTTTCAAGCCACAGAAAATGGTCCAATAAAAGCTATTATCTCACCCACATTGTCTCTCTGATATCCTGGGACTGACATGGCTACAACTACACTGCAAACTTTAGTTGGTCACACAAGATGTTACATATAGGAGCCCGGCAGGGTGGAGCAACGTAGCATTAAATAGTATACACCAAAAATAAATAAATCTTTCTCCCTTCCCTTTCCCTCCTCCCCCACCCCTGGGAGCAAAGAAAGGAGAAAGCAAGGGAGGAATTGTGTTTCTGAGGGTATGTCTACACTACCCGCTGGATTGGCAGGTAGTGATTGATCTATCAGGGATCGATGTATTACGTCTCGTCTAGATGCGATACATCGATCCCCGAACGCGCTCCCCGTTGACTCTGGAACTCCATCAGGGTGAGAGGCGGAAGCGGAGTCAACGGGGGAGCAGCGGCCATCAATCCCGCACCACGAGGATGCGAAGTAAGTCAATCTAAGATACGTCGACTTCAGCTACGCTATTCTCATAGCTGAAGTTGCATATCTTAGATCGATTTCCCTCTCTCCCCACCCCCAGTGTAGACCAGGCCTGAGGCACAATGCTTCTGGGGCAGGATGATACAGTTTGCATATCGTACCTGCGCAAGGCTATCCCTGAAGGCATTATCTAGCCCTGAATAACAAAGATAGATAAGATTCAATGTTCCGGTTCCTTAAAATGGTTGAAATTTAGGAGTCTATTCTCTTCTCAAGAGAAGAACCTGCCTCTGAGTATGTCTATACATACAACAGCACAGCTGTACAACTGATGCCACTGATACAACTGTGCCACTGCAGTTCACATGGTGAAGATGCTTTATGCCAATGAGGGGGAGAAAGAGAGAGCGAGACTTTCCCATTGGCATTAAAAAACCACCAATGCGAACAGCAGAAGCTCTGTCGGCGGCAGAAGCTCTCCCACTGACATAGTGCTGTGCACATGAGTGCTTACGTCGGTGTAACTTATATCACTCAGGGGGGTAGAATATTCACAACCCTGAGCAACATAAGTTTTGCCAACACAGGCTGTAGCATAGACATAGCCTAGGTGTCCCATATTTGGGGGGGGGGGGGAAATGGACCTCTAAATGTATCAAAGACACATTTCCTGGAATTTCCAGGGAAAAAAAGAAAGTGACAATGAATCTATGGTAGCACCTCACTAATGCTTTTCAATAATTTCTACATGCAGATGCCTCCTTTCCCCCACTTTGCAAAGGTTTAAAGGCAGAGTGCTTATAAACTAAGGTCTCACATACCAAAACTTCATTATTTTGAAAAGTTTGCTCTGGGACATTATACATTATCAAAAATCATTAAAATTGAATTAAAACAAATGAACAAACTGCATTTTGAGATGCATTGTCCTTGCTGATTTTTATTATTGTGCATTTTCTCCTGAAGTCAGTTCACAACATTTATTCATTCACAATGGCCCTGTGTATTTGAATCCGCAGCACCTCTGACTGTATGTGGAATTGCACAAGCACCAACTTTCAGTATTCATTCATCTGCCCTCCCAGCTGTAGGCAACAGGGGGAGACACTGGTGACTAAATATGGGATGCTTTTAATGGTATGAAAGTGCAGAGAAAACTGCACCACCAGAAAACCTGACTTGTAGTTAATAAAGACAAATCCTTAGGGGCACTCCCAAAGTTTGAAAGCTTTCAATACTAACTCATGATCCAGAATTTCAAAGGAAGAGCCATCAGCAACAAAAGGGCATTTACAGTAACTATACAAATATGCTTAATGAAAGTCTCATCTAGTTGTGAGCACTTTGTCATTTTTTTTTTGGAAGCCCCAAGGCTTTGCAATTCTTGTGAGAGAAAAATTAAACAAACACACACTTCATAAAAATAATCCCAATATAAAAACATGCTTATGTAATGCCAAACTTTCATACAAATTACTTAGCAATTAAATCTCACCTCATCAAATTATGTATGTGAAATAAAAAGGAACAGATGTGCTCCTCCAAACCAACCCCTTCCTACAAGTAAATTAACAATCATTTTACAACTCAGTGAGTTACTGGGTGTGTGCATATGGTGCTAATCATTCCCCCACACTCCCCACCACTACCACCACCAGCACCACCACTGCCCCAACATAACACTGAGTTATTTATAGAGTTATCTATCTCAGACTTTGCAGATGATGCCTAACATCATGACAACAGTGAAGAGAAAAGGTCTCCGTACCTGCCTAAGTAAAACAAGTTTCTGTAAAGTAATGAATAGAGACAGCTTGGGGACCATCCACCTGCACTGCCTGCCTTTTACTGCCTGCAAAGCGAAACCACAAGGGATTGGCAGAAGGTACTTGTCTGACAGGGCCAGGACAGCCTCTCTCCTCAGTGACAGTCTGGGCCTAGCGTCTTAAACCTGACCCACCATAATTCCTTCACAATGCAGCAGCAAGGCAGCTGACAGTAGCAGCTGCACCTCCTAAGCGAGATGGATGGAATTTTCATAACTAGTTCCCCAAGTTACATTTTACCTTCAAGATAATTTATGAGCTGCTCTGGAGCCTTGAAGAGACAATATGCTTGCCATAAAATTAACTGTAACAGTCTTGTAGGTTATAATTAACACTGGGAGGGTAGCACCAACTGGATGAAACACATGGCATAATTGATGGTGAAACTGGAAATTAAGGAAGCTAACAATATCATTACTGTGCACATCACTTTAGTGAAACCTATTCTTTCTTGGCGTTAATTACACTCTCCTTCTAATGTACACATTGTGATGTGGAGTGGATGAGTGTCACAGCTAGGAAGAGGTGGATTTGCTGGCAAGGCCACCTTGCACCTGGGCTGATGTATATATTGTTTTCTGCCTGGAAGAGAGATATACATGTCAAAGCAGCAGCAGCACCTGAACATCTGGCAGTATGACCACTGTAGCTTAGAGATAGATGATTGCTCAAGCCTCATAGAATTTTTTATTTTCTCTGTAAGCAGTATCCTTTTTCCTGTAGGAAAAAATTCCTCCCTGAAATTTCACTTAATGGCACACATTATTAATTTAAATGACTTGCATGACTAAGAACATTTTAACTTTACTTTTATATTGCCACAAGTTAGCAGTGAATTAAGATTTTCCACTAGTGTATTATCCTCCAGGTTTATTACATTAGCCTTTAGAAACACTGTAGAGTGA
The DNA here is from genome assembly GCF_020497125.1 of Mauremys mutica. Lineage (NCBI taxonomy): Eukaryota > Metazoa > Chordata > Testudines > Geoemydidae > Mauremys > Mauremys mutica. The sequence continues at coordinate 17,144,283 of NC_059085.1, forward strand.
TCTTTTTAGCATCTTGTCTGTCAAGGGGATACTGAACAGACGTAGAGATGCTAGTGAGCTAATTAATCAGAAATAATTTCATAAACCGCTGCCGTCTTTGAAAAGGATAACATGCCATTCATCCACCCATACCTAATACTCCACTCTCTAACCAAGACAGAAGGAACCATTAATGTAATGTATTTATTTGAATCTCTCTCAAATTATTCTAATCTAACTTTTTTTTTTTGTCCCTAGACAAGATATTGGACAATGTTCAGATAAATGGTGAAACAGTGTCACCTACAGGAAAGCAAAGCTATTAATAACCCAACTGCCATTCTATCACTTTGCAACTGACAGCTGAATTTAGGCTTTATCTATAAGCTGGAAAATACATTGAAGGGGAAATGTCTAAGATACACTTGGGACGCCCTAATATAAAATAAAATTATTGCTCTTTGTGTGTGGCAAATCGTCTGCTAAGATAAACACTGTGTACAGTGAGTGATTAATCCATTATAGACTGGACAAATTGTTAACCTCTCATCTCCAGGGCATCTCCTCAAATCAACCTTGACCATGGTGGTCAAAAATCATTCTTATTAAAGGATCTGAAAACTCTAGGAAGACACATTTTGGTCTTCTAAGATATATAAATATATCCCCAGTATCAGACAAAACCCCCCCACAACTCATAACCTTTATTAAAATGCTGCTGAAGGTGCAATTAGTAGAGAGTAAAACATCTTACTTATTTACCAGAAATAAAGATTGATCCTATTAGTGGAAAACTAAAGATTGGTGAATACAGAAGAAAACCTGTGAAGATTTCTTTTAATTTTTAAAGAAAATTCTTTTTACTGCATTTGTGTCACTTTTCTGTTAACTTGCCACAGATACTCTAGCAAATTCATTTACTGGCAGGAATGGTTGCAGAAACAGCAAATTTTAAGCAAATGTTGGAAAATTCCAGAAAGTACATTCTGAATTCATGCAAGAACCCAATTCTAAATAGTAACTCTCATCCAACCAGGAAGCAGATACATATTAAATGAGCTGTGTGTTCGATCAAAACTAACCAATATGGTTTCAGCTTCAGATACTTAATTGCAATGACCTGTTCATAAACAATCTGCGGACCAAGAATTCTCCATAATTATTTACCAAATAATTTCAGATAGTGAATAAATCTGAGAAGATAGCAATCTGCTCAAAGACAATTTGCAGAGAAAGAGGTGAAACTAATATAATGAATTATTTGTTCTGTTTTATTCACAACATATTTTGGGCCAAATTCTAACATCAGTTGCACCAACCTTACAAATGTAACTGATGAAAAAAAATTGCCAGTCTTTCAATGAGTCTGGTATACCCTCTCAGCATCAGGTTCAAAAGCTCTCAAAACTCTTTCTCTGAAAGCAGGCTACTCGCTCTCTGATAGCAGGCTACTTTCTCTCTTTCCCTCTCTCCTTCCAAGCTCTCACCACCTCTGCTTTTAATTGTCTAACACTTTCCTCTAACTTCTTTTTCTATACTCGGCATATTCACTGCCTCTATCTTCTAAGAAATTACTTTTGGTCCATCTCCAACTGTCTGTGTTTATGATTTTGCAATTCTTTTTCTAGATGACACCAAAGCCCTTCATTAACATTCTTTAATAAGCTTCTTGCCCATGCATTATTTCTGCTTGATCACCAACCAACGTTAGGTAATTCCTAGTATACTCAAGATGGCAATATGAAACATTTCAGTGGTATTGCAACTCATGAGCATATTTGTTAGTAATTCAAAGGTATTGCTTTCCTTCTGAAGGTTTCCTTTTGTAGGCGTAGATCCCAAGAAGTTTCAGTGGGTTACCAAGTATTTTTCTTTCTAGTACCACCTTATAATCCCTAAACTGTTCTCTCATTCATGATCTATAGACATTCCCTACATGTCATTAGGACCATGGATATGAAAACAATACAGTTTGTGTAAGAGGTCCCTTAGCCCTTATCTTTTTAAATAGCATATTTAACCATAAACTGCACAAATGTTAGAAAGATGCCATCTTTGCAGCTACAGGGACTATACAATAGACGATATTTCTAAAGGCTTCTTTCCAGTTCGTCTCATTCCCCTTGGCCTGAGACCCAGCCTCTGGTATCCAGACAAAATTGCCTCCCTTCCTGTCCACTATTGCTGACATGGTCCTGCAATCTGTAACATGGCTATCACCAGTATATACGTGATAAATGTGTATATCTGCACATATTTATACACACATATTTTTAAATACATATAAAAGCTCTTTATGAAGACAACTACAGAGAGATGTCCTCTCTTCATATGGAAGGAATAGAGCAGGCAATGGGTCCCCCACTCATTGGAAAAACAACTTGTCACAACCCTGGCCTGGAGAAATCACTTCTCCTGTTGAGGACATATTGTTCTGTTGCTATGTCCATTTGATTTTTGGCTTCTCTGAAAACATCAGCAAGGGTATAAATTAGTGTCTGTTGTGATAGTGGCATTATATTAAATACACACTTGCCTATTAGGACTGAAGAACCACTGCATTTTCTATAGGGCATCAAACAGCAATCCAAAAGGAATGACATTTTGGCACTACCAATCTGACCCACAATTGAACTAGTGATTGGAGATGAAAGGCTTTGTGTTTCATTATTAATTCCCAACATCATCAAGTCCCACATATGTGATGAAAATTTAGTAACACACAAAATTGACAGTATCCAAGACTTAAGTCCTGTACTTGCACCTGTTCACTTATATCTTTTGCAATGGTGAGAATAGGACAGAATTTGTCTGACTGCATTTAATTTCCCCATGTTATCCCACAATTTTTCCATATTAACATTATATGCTGATTTTATAACCCAGATCCTCAAAGTTCAAGTAGTTTTATACTACATAGAACTAAATTTAATACAATAATAACTGTAATAACATTAACAATAAAGTCCCCAAAGGATAAGGCATTGGTTCTTGGAGAGAAAAGGTAGTTCCATCTCTAGCCTCATTTAATCCCAAACTTCTATTTTTAGACAAAGTTTCAGTTTGTACTAAATTTGTGAGCTGGTTTTATGGAGATATGCGGTTCTGAGGCATAAAGGACATTCTGCTAAGGGCAGAGGAAAATAAGAAACCTCAATGGATGGTTTCAAAATAAACCTATGACATTCTTTCATTCACTGGGCCAATCATTCCACATCCCTAGTTCAAAACGCAAACTCTTTAGCTGAAGAGCAACAGAGCAATAGATAACAGTTCCATATACATACACACACTCCTGCTTTTTGCCTCCTCGTTGGCCTCTGGCAGACACCATTGTCTGTAGCAAGAAGGATGACAGCTAATGCTAATGCCACTTTGTGGTTCAGCTGTCAGATGATGTAGCTAACATTCTGTCTCCACAGATTATAAATTTGTCACCTCTGTGATATACTTGATCTCCACCATCCTGCAGCCTGAAAACCCCATAATTTCTGTTCCCTGAATTTAGATCTGCAAGGGGTAGCGAGTAAACTGTTGCCAAATTGCTGGAAAAACAGCACTATCTTCCTGGCATTGCAATCATGAAATCTTATATAAATAAGGACTGGTCACTAGTGCTGACTTTAAAGCCTTGTCCAGATTAACTGAATTCAGACCAACATATAATATGATAATATTTTATTAACAGGCAATTATAGGTATTTTTCCATCAGAAAATGAGTATTAAGTGCACTCCATAAAACTGCAGTAATTTCAACAAATTCTCTGTTGGCAAAAAGTGGGCTGTCTGAATCACCAACACTGCTTTTTGGCTTGGAAACTTTAATCGTACTGTAATTAGGGCTAAATCTGTGTCACTTGCCAGGCAATTGGATCTGTCTTTGAAGACCTGGCAGACACAAATAAAGCGGGTATGAAATCAAACGAAAAGTGTCAACTAAGATTTCTATATGACTATATGATTTCTGTCTAAATTTGGGGTATTATGGCTGTCAATGCTACTCATGAGCTTCTACATTCTAAAATTGAAATAAAGTGATCAAGTGGCTTCAGAGCAAACAATTTGTACAGTTTGCTGTAATGAAAGAGCCTGCAAGACTCATAAAAAACAGAGTAAGTAACTGGAACTCAAGTTTTGTGACAAACTTTTACAATAGACATCCCTAAAATGCTATACAACATGCGTGCACTCAATGGGTTTTATACAGAATCTATAAGGTTCTTTGCATCAACTGAAGTTTTTCATCAACTGATTGTATCACGAGGCAGAATGCAGGGTTATTTGTAAATATCCACAGCTTTTAGATGCAAAGTCTTTTCAAGGTTAGAGGGTCAAGATAGTTTCAAAGAAAAAAAATCATGGCTGTTAAACAGCAGTATTTAATCAAGCATCATTTCCATCGTTCTTTAGAGTACTGGCATCGACTGATACCAAGCCTGGTTGGTTCAAAGGCTTTTGAATAGAAGAAACACAGGTGAAAGATTAAAGCAGAAACAGGAAGGGTTACAAGAAGCAAAAGAGCTGGCAATAACCAACCGAAGAGATAGCAAAGGTCACCAGGGACAGATGAGTCCTCAAACACAACATGAAGAGGACTGACACCTTCACTGCGGTCTCAGAGTTTTGTACATTCATTTAAAGGCTGTAAGTTTGGACTTTCAATCTGCTTCACAGAGTTTTCATGATGTATGTACAATATGCACTGCCAGTGTCCATACCACAAAATACCTTTGCTTTAAAATAAGTGATATTAAGAAAACTATGCTTTCCACAAGTTTGCTTTCTGATACATAGTGGAGACTTGAAAGTCTTGCTTCTTTTTAATAAAAAAAGAAGTCAAGTCTGCTCTTCCTTTACTTTTCTTGGAGATTTGTTAGCCACAGTATCCAAAAGGTGAATATGACTTGTCCTTGTGTACACTTGCAGGTAACGCTTCTTAAGCAGCAGTTCAACAGCTCCTGATGCTAACATACATTGTCAGCACTGGATTATTTTTGTAGTATAGACAAGCCTATTGGGGAATGTCAGATGTGCAGAATGAGCTCTCAATTTAAAAAGTAGGAGTGCTGAATTCCTATAAAGAGAGATTTTCTCCTACCTGTGTTAGTTAAACAGGCATTAATGAAAACAAACAAAAACTAAGAGTTTTAAATAATCTGAATACAAATCTCCCCGGTACTTAATCAGTTTTGTGTCTTTGGTACTTGAGATCTATCCATCTTGGATACTTAAATAGCTCCTATTACTGTATCTGAGCAACTCACCATATTTAATACATTTATTCTCACATCATACCTGTGAGGTACAGGAATGTTATTTTAATTTTACAGATGGGAAATTAAGGCTGGGAGAAACTAAGGGCCAGATATTTGAGACAGGTGCCTAGGTGCTTCTGAAATTTCCATGCAGCATCTTTAGGCACATAAACATCTTTCAAAATTTGTTCTGGTTCTAAGTGATTTGCCCAAAATCACACAGGAAGTCTGTGGCAAAAGAGGGATTCCCTGGGACTCCCAAGGCCCAGGCTAATGCCCTAACCAGGGGACCGTATTTCAGGGTTTGAATCTTTAGGTCCACAATACAGACCTCTACCACTTGAGCTAACAGAGTAAGAACTAGTTCTCTGTCCTTCCAGAGGGTCTTCCTGGGTAGACAAGTTCTGAAATTCTAATGCAAAAAAGAAAACCTTTAGGGCCTTCTTCATATGTCATGAACCAACAAAATAAGCCAAATCTTCCCACTCATCCCTCAGCCTCTTTGGAAGGTCACTGTCAATATAGACAACACTTCTTGAATGTCAGCTTGACATTATTATTTTTATTACTGTAATGCTTATGAGCCCCAGTCATGGACCAGGAATCCCTTTGTGCTAGAAGCTGGACAAACATAGAACAAAAGACAGGCCCTGCCCCAAAGAGTTTATGATCTAAGTATTAATATTAATCTAAATATTTCTGATGTCACTAATGCAGAATGATAAACAGTCAGGTAACTCCAGTGTAGTGTGAGGTAAATTTGTTTCAAATTAATGGCATGCCTTGAAAGAAAATAAGTAGAGTTACGATGATTCTTATTTAATATTTGCATGTAGTGCCATAGGCATTGACCAGCCAGTCAAGTGGGACCATTTCTAGAAACCCAAATTCTTCCATTTCCTGTTGTGACAAGCACAGAGAGCAAAGGTGAGGAGGGGAGGAACCATTTTTCAGACTCAGGCCAGCTGTATGACAACTAGTATCTGGTTATAGTCTCTTCTGAGATCTCATCTCAGGCAAACGTCATCAGCTGACAGGGCTGACTGTTCGGTCTATTCACTGACCAAGAACATTGCTTGATGCAAGGTCAGTAGCTAATAATGACTATACGATTCATAAATTAATCATGAGTGAGGCCTCCAAACGTGCTTTTAGATCAGCTCTGTCTAAATTGGTAGCTAGTATAATACCAGCCAAGAGAGACCAGGAGATAATGTAATCAAAGAATCACATAAATCTGGAAGAGATATCAAGAGGTCAACTGGTCCTTCCCTCGGTGCTGAGGCAGGACCAGTATATAATACCCTTACTTCAGCTGTAGGTAGTGCCCAATTTCAAAACCACATTCACCCTTGTTTGAGAAGTTAGAATATGGTTAAAAGGCAAAAGCTGTAGTGTACAGCACTTCAGAATTCCAGTCTGAGCTAACTGAGTTTTTGACCCACCTGGTGCTGGAGACACCCAGACTTATTGTTCTGGGTGAATTTACTGTTTGAGCACACAGTAACTCTTCCGGGTCGGCCTGGAATGTTATGGATGCCTTGAAAACCAAGGACCTACATAAAAAGCCTTCAGGCTCTACACAGAAACTTGGATCATATTTTTGGGTGGGATTTGGTGGTTAATAGGGGGTAAAAATAATACCTCTGTCATAGTCAGACCATCACCTCCCTCATACTGGCATCCAGGCTCACTACTGATCCTTTGGGAGTGGAGGACCTATTTCATCCATGGAGATCAGCAGACCCAAATGGGGTTCAGATTTCTCTATCATGGAACACTACATTTCCAGTTGCCAATTCTGTCAGTAACCTCATAGGACATTATGATAATATTTTGTTCTTGACTATTGCTATGATCACGATGAATCTCTACTTTCTTTCTAAGTTTTGACCTGTCTTTCTTACTCTGGTTCCAGTTATAATGTGGGAAAGTCAATGGGTTGCCTCTGAGATGAACTCACATTTCTCAAGGCTTGTAAAATTAAGCAGGGAGGTAAAGTAATGAACAATGGAGGGCTCTGATATGAGGAGAAATATAAAAAATGGAAAAATGAGGATGCTCTTCTAACTTAAGAGAAACTCTTCCATCTTTAGACTTTTAAGCTGAAAGATGAGGTAAAATCACATGTTCACTTGGACAGGTCAAAAAAGGGACGAGTCAAAGGGGGTCAAAAAGATATGAGCAGTTGAGGATAAAAGTGATAGGTCTTAACAGGGTAGGAGAGAGTGGCCCATGGTTTGGAATAAGATAAATGAGAATAACAAGGAAGAAAGAACTTTGCTTAGCAGAAAGAAGTAGATTATGAGCTACATGGAAGAACAGGCCAAAGCAAAACCCAAAGTGAACCCTATGAAGTATATAATCAGAGATGAGTGAAAAAATGAGAGGGGGCAACTTTTCCAAGTACTTTACTAAGAAATAGAAATTAGAGATAGGGTGTGAGTGTCAGGATCAAGGAAGTGTTTTGTTTGTATTTGCTTTTTGAGGAGCTAGACTAGAAATGGGAGGATAGTGGAAGTCAAAAAACTTATTTGCAATAGTTGCATAACAAAAACCTTATAATATCCAAAAGGTGTGTGTGTAAAGTAACAAATGTAAAGATACTCTTATACAGTGACCTATCTACCAAATGTTAGTTGTATTATCGGTCTCATAAAATGATTTTTTCATTGTATTATTTCTATGAGCCAAGGAACTTGGATTTAAGCTATTAATTCTTACAAGATTCAATCAGTTAACACATCCCTGTTATGTTTGTTGCACGAACCAAAGGAATTCCTTGTTTACTTTGGTCCTTATTCTTTGTAAAATCTTTATTCTGATTTCACTCAGTCAAAACTGTTGTTAAAGTACGGACGTCAGGATCTGGCTGAGCATTACTGTTTTTAAAAGCAAACAGAGAGAAACATCATGAACAATTTTACTTTCCCTACAATCAGACCTGTAACTTCATTATGTTTCTCTCCCCAACAACTGGACATCACAGTTCCAGATTCTAGTCTGAGGTTATTGCAGATTTCACTTTGGTAAACAAATCAGAATCTGACTCTCAATATTACACCTTTAAGCAAAAGCAGAATTACAGTGAAAACGTTTGATTTCAACAATTAACTTAATAATTAAAAAACCATAAACACAAATTTTACAAGAAATTAGTGATATTAAAGTATGAGAGGACACAATTAATCTTTGTTTTGTATATGAAACCTATTGCTGATTTCAAACTATTATTACATGGCATAATTTTGCTACTTTACTTCTTATTTCATGTTCATCATAAATGTGTCTTGAACTCTATGTTCAGAATGATATATTTGAAAACAATAACATTATTAAAGTATTAAGAGTGTCCTAAAAATGAATCAGGTGCAGGTTTTGGACTGTACTTTTCCCCCCTTTGGTCTCACTTTTCAAATGATAATTTCCTCCATGGTCACCATTAAATCTTAATCTATTCCAGCTCTCCACATGGGTCAATGATTCTATATGTACTGAGGTTATTTTAAAATGTTTTCCTCTTTTTTTTTTTTTTTTGAGAGAGAGAGAGAGAGAGAGAGAAAGAGAGAACGCAAGTGCTGTCTAGAGCCAGATGGGTAACTTCACACTTCATTTATCAAACCCAATACATTAGACTCTGCCCTCTCTTGCCCACTATGCAGTTAAACATCCATATAATTTAGTAATAATTTTCATTATCACGTGGTGACCCCAAAAAACCTGCACCGGTTTGCATGGTCAGTTCAAAATTCACAGCTGTTCTCTTTAGCCTCTGCTCACTACAGTAGATGCTAAGGTTCCGCCTGCTTTATTAGCTGAAGACTGACCTTTTGTAAGCTGAGGTCAAGAAGGGGTCAGTTCAAAGGGCTTGAGCAGCTCTTTAACAGCTATAACAACCTGTCCGTCAGACACTATCAAGCAGCATAAACAAATATGAGTCTTTAGAAACTCTGGGTCATTTCTGTTAACACTTAGAGCACATTCACATTGTCCCACCTGAGATATTTTGGATCATTACCACACAATATAGATTAATTTGCATCCCTGAAAGACCTGTTTGGATAGCACTGTCTAGGGTTATCAGTATGTAAAATGGCAGGTCAATAATACTCAATATACTACTGTGTGATCTGAACTGTTGTGCTGTAACACAAACACATTGTGTAATTTCAGCCAGTCATTATACAGAAACGCTGGCATAACTAAAAGCAAAATCCACAGGGACATGATTTGTCTGATTAAGACAGAAATTCATGTTAGTGAAATTCTGATACTTCTGTGAGGAAGACTCACAGGCCTGTAAAAGCACAACCACCTTAGAGCTGTGTTACTGTTCCATGGTTTTGTTTTTTGGTTTTGTTTTTTTTAAATTAAGGTATCAGTGCCACAAGTGAACCTGCTGAAACAATAGAATGGCTACATTATTCTAAGAGCACAGTAAAGTTTTTGCCAGCTACTCTCTTAGTTGACCTAAATTTCTTCAAGTTGGACTGTTCATAATGTGCTCTCTAATGTGCAATGTAAGGTAATTAGAGTCATCTGTATTTAACTTCCAGAGGAAAAAAAAATCTATTATCTAATCTAGCTGATCCCCTGATAGCCTGCTGAAAGTAAAATACTGTAGCCTATTGCCTGCCCTTTGACAAGCGCTAATTATTTCCTGTCCAAGCACATTTTTCTCATGTAATTCTAAAGTACACAATAGACTGATCTCTAAAACACGGGCAGCACTGCTAGCACTGCGGCGGATGTTTTATAACTTTCAGCACCGCATGCTTGATGGCTACCATAGTCAGTGCTTCATTCCAGACATCTAGCTGAAGCTTTGATGAGGTAAAGTGAGGTGTATGGTAACAGTCTGTTTATGTAGATCATATGGATGAGACTTTTAGATAGGTCACTGGGATGGGAAACATCAAATGAAAAAAAAGGATTATGGTTATTTAATACTCAAGGGACACTTTCTTTCTGAGCTTTCAAGACACCAAGCTCTTGAAATTTTCTCTCAGGTGTTTAGTTTTAAGGAGGCCTGCACTTTGTCTGCTTCTAAGCTTTCCCACCACCATCCCCCAAAGTACTTTAGCATTTTTGTGTCAGAGACTAGACTTTGTCTGCCACATCCGTGCTGGCTCCAGCTTCTGATTAAATTGTTAGTAGTAAGCAAAGGCCAGAAACAATGTAACCAGAGTCCTTTCAAAACAAGTCATTTTTGTCATGATCCCTGATGATTTGGTATATTAGAAAATTATTGTTAAACTAAATGGACCCTAAGAAGACATGTCAGTCATCATAATGGTTTATTCTTTCCCTGTCTCTAGAAAGCCATCTATTTGGTTTAACATATTAAGAGTGGAGTGCTCCAGGTGAAGAAAAGCCCTTAGAGATCGCTCCAGCTAATGACATCCCCCACCCCCAACTCATTTGGTTTAATTTAATAAGACAAATGATGCAGCATCAGAGACTTTAAAAAACATCCAGGAGATTCTTTGGAAAGCAGGAAACTAAATGGAGAAGTGAGTGACATAACATGAGGAAATTGCAAACTACTCTTAGATAGGTATTTTTCATTCTGAGACTTCATCTGATTAATATCATAATGCCTAGCCCCCTACCCACTAGAAGAAACCTGACTAGACAAGGTCGCTAATTTGTTCAAATAATTGTTACTCTATTGTAGCGTTTAATCCCTGGAGTTTTTGAAGCGTTTCAAGAGCCCGTACAGTACAGCAATATTGAGAACAGCAAATCCAATCAAACGTCAGGTGCAGCAGCCTCTAATGACTTTTTGAAATAACTGCGGTCAAGTCTACAGAACTTTCAGTATCCATATGAAGCACTATACTACGCGTACAACAGAATTCTCTTAACTGGCACACACCACTGGAAACAAATTCATTCCTATGAAGCAATTACCGTGAATACCACAAATGTCAGAATAATACATACATTAGGCCAAAGTTTGGTCTTACATGCAAATAAAGGACTCCTATTGATTTTAATGGGAGCTTGTGCACATATCAAAGGGAAGAATTTGGCCCACTTTTGCAGTAGATGTTTGTATTTATTTAATCAATTGTCTTAAAAACAAGAGATTATTAAAGCATGCATACATCTGCAGCTTTTAGCTATAGAGCTAAGAAGAGTAAAGTAAAATTGACTCATTTAGCAGCCATTATCGGCGCAGGAGAATGGAATGAAGAAAGCAAGGTGGCACACAGTGGAAATTTACTTTAGTAAACACCAAATCACATCTGCTATAAACAGGTTTTCCAACAAGAACAGGCATGGCATTTCAAACAGGCTACGAATATCATTCATCGATAGTCACTGAAATGCATCCCACTGAATATGTTCCTGGGCGTTTATCACAGTTAAAGGAACACTGTCAACTAAAAATTTAGACAATTTAAAAAAAATATGTGTTAAAAGTAGTTTCAGTTACTGAATGCATCATGGAACCTCCTTACCCATTTTTGTCATTTGGCTTAATCAGTAAAACTGCCTATACACAAAGTGTTGCCACACGCAAAAAACAAGCCATCTGAAGCGGAAAAAATGGAGGATTCTCCTCAGCTTTTTTCAGGTATTGACTGTGATCCTGTAAACAGACTTGTCCACGTGGAGTCCCACAGATGTTATCTGGATTCTGTGTGGTTGTAAGCATCAGCACCAACACATCTAAAGGCAGAGTCTGTACCACAGTACTGTTCTGATCAGGCTCTTATACTGAGCCTATCACAACCATGAGACATTAGCAGGTATTTTTTGTAACAATAGTAGGGAAAACCCTTTACGACAAAGAGTGATTAAATGGACAGTATCCTTTAAATGGGCATGCTGTTTATCAGGGTATCAATTGAATAGATTGCTGTATCCACATAGTAATACATCACACTGTTAAATTAACTGTGAAATCATATATAGTAACGTTTGACTATTTAAGTCATACAGAAATGTAACTGGAAAAGTAAACGGTAAAACTCATTTTTAAAAAGACTTGCCCAGCTGTTTTTTCCCCTATGTGCATCTTTATGAAAATAGTTGATCATGTGGATTTTTTTTTATTTCAAGGTCTCACTATATTTTCCTTTTCCTTAGGGCTCTCACCTTGCTGTCCATTCTTTGCGTAGCTCCTGTCGCTCAGTAAGAAGTGGCAAGAAGCAGCTGATGATTTTGTTCTTTTGTTCCATGGTTCGTTCCCCTTTTCCAACTTCACCAAGCACCAGGCTTGTCTTAAAGGGAAAAAAACATAAAAAATTATAATCCAAAAAAGCATAAAATTAATAAAAAGCCCATAAGCAAATAAGGACAGCAAATCAATGGGTTTTTTTATTACAGTTGCACTGCTGACAAATCAATACAGTAAATGATGGTCAAAAATGGCCACCATATATTTGGTATTTAATCAATGTACATGGCACATAAGGCAAACCTTAAAGCTTCATTGCCTTAAGTAACACACCAAGATATTGTGCATTCTAGCTCTCACTTTCTCAAGACATGATTCCTTTTCTTTTGTGCTTTCTTGTATAAATAATTATTAGAAGTTATTTTCCTAATACAATATTTTTCTTTAATGTTTGCAGAGTAACACTGAATTGGTTTTTTTTTTTCTGACTCCTGGTTCAGTCTATCTGTACTATACCTTTGTACAGAGAATTTCTATTGTTAGTGCTACTCTTATTTTTTCCCCTTTTTCTCTTTTCTGTTGAATAATCATGTTTCAAGGAAGTAAACAATCAAACAATATTTTTTCAGTTTCTGAAATGAATTATATACAGTTAGAAAATGTAAATGCAATGAACTTCAGTCATCCTTTGAGCAAGATAAACATTCATCCCCAGAGATCATATTACACTTCAGTTTGTGGCAGTCTTATTCTATAGCTATGAATACACGACGGTGTTTTCTTCTTCAATGCCACATTTATTCAGTATAACTTTAACCAAGACCTGGTCTACTCTGCCATACAGCAAACCCAAATTCCACACAGTTCCACAGCAGAAAACCCTCAAATCCATGGGAAACTTAAATTACTGATTTTTCAAAACACATTACTCAGCCCCAGCACGGGGCTCCAGCTCTTGGAGTCATGTGATTTCATCAAATTGTAATCTTTCATTTAAAAAATAAATTCTAGCTCTTAAGGCAATAGAGATAAGTTTGAAAACACAACTTGAGTGTAACCAAAGCAGTGATATCTGGCTGAAAGAACTTGACACAATAGCTTTAAGGAGGTAAACTGACTCATTCAGCTCAAAACCACCTTTGCGTCTCCCTTTCTTCAGTTGCAATGGGAGGACCTCTGGCACTGGCGAGTCTCTGATCAGTGGTATGTGCTCACATTATTAGAAGGGACTTCTACACTTTCATGGATGGTAACACACATCACTTGACTTTCAAGACAAATACACCCTTTAACCCCTAAACTTTTACATTTATCTGTGCATAACATGTTTAATGCTGTTTTATAGCAGGGGTTCTCAACCTTTTTCTTTCTGAGGCCCACCCCAACATGCTCTAAAAAACCCACGGCTCACCTGTGCCACAACAACTGGTTTTCTGCATATAAAAGCCATGGACGGTGTTAGGGGGTAGCAAGCAGGGCAACTGCCTGAGGCCACCGGACCCCCACAAAGCTACATGGCTCAGACTTCGGCTTCATCCCTGAGTGGCGGGACCCAGAGCCCCGGGATTCACCCCCATCCAGTGGGGCCTTGGCTTTCTGCCCTGGGCCCCAGTGAGTCTAAAACTGGCCCTGGTTGGCGGACTCCCTGAAACGTGCTTGCGACCTGCCAGGGGACCCCAGATCCCTGGTTGAGAACCACTATTTTACAGAATAGTTTTTCTGTATATTTTAGTGCAATCAAATTACAGCCATGTCCCTTATGTGGCAATATATGTCAGATCTTACAAGAAACTCAGGGATAGTCTAGGTCACTGCTTGGTTCAGTACTGGGAAGGTTCTGCAGGAAATGATAATGCAAGTGATCTATTAGTAGTACTCTTCTTTCGGATTCAGTACCAAACCCAGGCTTTTGCCCAGGGTTTAGGGCTCTGTAGTGGTGGAGATGCAGTCTTTTGGATGAGACATAGAATCAAAGTCCTCTAAACACTCAGGTCAAATGATGCTTTTAGTAAAAGTAGGGGTGTTAACCCTCATGTCCTGGCCAAATTCCAAGTTGGGTAATTACATTCTGCTACCTAAACTACTCTACAATTACATTTTCATTTCACTCTAGGATGCAGCTTTATTGTGGCAATTTAGGAGTAATTTAATTTTTACTGAGAGGGTAAGTATAACACATCATTTGGAAATATGAAAGTACTACATGCCAAGTTTCACACTAATACCCCAAGTAACTCCACTGACTTCAACAGGATTGGATGAGGTTTAAGTCTACTCAGAGATTGGCACTAGGAGTGTGTTTTAGCGGTGTTTCCGTCAATGAAGAAAATGTAGTGATAATCATCAGCAGCCCTCCTGCAGCAGCTTTCATTTCAGAGTCTCAAAATGCTTCACATACATTTAAACCTTACAACGCCTGATGAGATACAAATGCTGCTAGCTCTGGGGTGAAACAGCACTATTAAGCAACATGCACCAACGGCACACAGCAGTTTAGCTTACTTCTTATCTAAGACCACTGAAGTCAATCAAGTCACCTGGGGCCTGAGTGCAGGATATAGTACTCAGCTCCTTGGAGCTCAGATCAAGTGTAGTATCGTGTTTATGTGTTTCTGAATGATACATTCTATTTGCTCTCACAGGAAAAATTTCTAAATTGGAACAACAAAGCAATAGCCTAGAGTGAAAGGAAAATGTAAAATAACTCCTTTTTGCAAGAATGTCATACTTGCAAGGTATTTCCTACATAGACCTTATTTTAGGATTTATTTTTAAGAGAGATTAGAAAGGGATCCAATGCACCCTGACTGATAAAGGTCAGGGGTTCAAGAAACTCGGTCAAAGATGTTATCAGCTGGGAAAGCCATTTCCTCACATCAACACTGATAAAAATCCATCAAAAACCCAGCCGATACCACCCCTGTTTTAAAGGGCAGAGACAGCCTTCTATTGAACATTCCTATAGTTGCACATCCCATCAAAGAAAGGCTGACCCTGTGTCTTCATTCATTTAATCATCTTTAATGACAGATAATTGTCTACTGAGGCCCCTTTTCTCCGATGCTGAGTGAAGCCTTTACATTTCTAAACTGGACTCAACACTGGCTCAGTTTTTTTTTTCAAAACACTTGGGACTGCAGGGCAGGAGAATAAACAAACAGTGCAAGCAGTCCTATGGCCTGTCTTATCTCATCCTTCTGTTAGCAGAGGGT
This sequence comes from Mauremys mutica, assembly GCF_020497125.1. NCBI lineage: Eukaryota > Metazoa > Chordata > Testudines > Geoemydidae > Mauremys > Mauremys mutica. The sequence continues at coordinate 17,159,859 of NC_059085.1, forward strand.
TTTGAGGGTGCTAATGTTTACGAATTGTTGAAACTTTCTTTCCTCTGTTTCCTGAACTGGCGAAAACATATCCTGGACAACCTCAGCAAAGAGATAACACAAACTGCATCTCACTGGCTTGGGAAGTCACTGGCTCTCTTACTGGGTGGAGTGTCTTTTTAGATAGCATTATTGGTGCTTTGTGTTGATCTCCCCTATTTTTACACTAGGGACCACTTATAGGAATGGATAGGGCTTTCCTAGATAATTGCCAAAATGATCTGGCTTTTAAAAAGAAGTGGGCTAGATGCTCAGCTGGTGCAAATCAACATACCTCCATCAACTTCACTAGAACTATGCCAGTTCACACCAGCTGACAATCTTGCCAGCTGTGTTAAATTAGTGACTGAGTTTAGCGATTACACCTTTTGCCTATCTCCTGGTAAGAAGGCAGAGTTGGAGGTAAAGCTCTGCTGACCTAAAAGGTAGTAGCTACCAAAGCAATTCCCTCATACACGCATACTAGAATGAGAGTGTGATAGTAAAATCCTCCTCCTCCTCCAGTCCCTACTAATAAAATCAAATAACGACAACATGATATTGGATAAAACTGTGTTATAACCATGCCCTGGCCTTTACTTTAGATAAGCATTCATAATTAGATACATTTCCACTAGTCTTAACACGGCTAAACTCCGGCTTCTTACCAGGGTTATAACAACATATTTAGTACCATCCAAATAGGGCTGCCAACCGTCTAATCACACAAACACCAACACCCTTGCCCCGCCCCTTCCCTGAGGCCCTGCCCCGCTCACTCCATCACTCTCTTCCCCCCCCACTCACTTGCACTGGGCTGGGGCAGGGGGGTTGGAGTGCGGGAAGGGGTGCGGGCTCTGGGCTGTGGCCAAGGGGTTTGGACTATGAGAGGGGGCTCTGGACTGAACCTGGGTCAGGGGATTGGGGTGCAAGGTGCAAGCTCTGGGAGGGATTTAGGTGCTGGAGGGGGCTCAGGGCTGGGACAGGGGGGGTCGGGTGCAGACTCCGTGAGGGGGCTCCGGGCTGGGGCAGGAGGCTGGGGTGCAGGAGGGACTGCAGGGTTCAGGCTCTGGGAGGGAGTTTGGGTGTGGGAGGGGGCTCAGCGCTGGGGCAGAGGTGCAGGAGATGGGGACAGGTATGGGCTTCGGCCGGGCGGCGCTTACCCTGAGCAGCTCCCGGTCGGCAGCACAGTGGGACTAAGGTAGGCTCCCTGCCTGCCCAGGCCCTGTGCCTCTCCAGGAAGCGGCCGACACGTCCCTATGGCCCCTAGGTGGGGTGGGGGCAGTGGATCTCGGCGCACTCCCCCTGCCTGCACACACCACCCCCAAACTCCCATTGGCCTCAGTTCTCGACAATGGGAGCTGCGAAGTCAGCACTCGGAGACCCCTGCCCTGCCCCCAGGGGCTGCAGGGACGTGCTGCCCACTTCCAAGAGTGACGCTGAGCCAGGCCAGGCAGGGAGCTTAGTGGCCTAAAATCTCCTGGTTTGGCTTCAGTAGCCTCCGGGAGATAGAGCCTGATTCCAGGGAGGCTCCCAGTGAAACCGGGAGGGTTGACAACCCTACAAAAGAAGCAAGAATATTACAATATGATTGGGCCACTACCATGTTTAATCATGTTACTTGAACGAGTAGATTTCATACTTACATTTTTTTCTTCTAAAGCTACATATTTTTCTTCCTTGACAGACTTAACAGGGAGGTACGCATATGTTTAGAAATACTGCATAGCCAGAGACATGATACCAAATATTCTGGCAAACAAATGATTCTATCAGTCTGAACTAAAATGGCACTTGGGACTGTTTGTTTCTCGGTCCCATTTTATTTGGCCAACAAATGCGCTTTTCACCTCTTTGAGTAAAGATTTAATTTACTCATTAGCCTTTTAAATAGATTAGCAGGATAAACTTCTGAGTCCTTACTAATCTCTTCCATTCCAGAGCAGCACTCAACTATCAATAATCCATAACTAACAGAGAAAGAGAAAAATCAGGTGTTATTACATGTGTAAGCACAGCCAACTATTTCAGTTCCTACTTCACGTCTTTCTTGTTATTTTAATTACTTACAATGCTATTATTCTCTGCAAGAAGGATCCTGATGGTCTGTGGAGCTGCAACATGGTAGCTCTTATGGAAAATTAACCTGAAATCTATATGACATGCTTGTTTAACATGACTTCATTGGTATATAGCAGAGGACTTAGTAGTAGTGACTTTTTTTGTTATTTAAAGAGTGTATTAATGCACCCCATTCTCAATGATAGGATGGAATTAGCCAGTATGTTTTAGGTTATCACCAACAATTTGGACATTTTAAACACAACTGACGGCCTTTTGTTTATTAGTCCACCATGCTAGATAGCAAAGTTTCAATCAGCAACTTTTGTGCTTTGGATGATGTTGAAAAATGGCTCATGTTTGTCAAAGAAAGTGGAAAAAAAAAAAGGTGAGGAGGGAAAAAGTGTTGTTTATAGAAGCCAGCTGCTCAGACTTTGGCGCCAGCAGCTCTTCATCCTGCTATTTTACGCCTGCAACCCCCACTGCCCCCATTGGCACAGGTACAACTAAATGTTGACTTCAATGCTTCAGAGAGCACTCAACTGATTCTGTACATGATTAATTGCCAAAGACATGGCTGACCATATGGAACAGAGAAAGCATCAAGTAATTCATACTTCTGTATATGATCATTTGGTCCCTGTTGTTTTAATGTACAGGAAAGAGCTAGTATAGCACAGACCTGGTGTCTTGCCCTTGACAGCCCATTAAGAAATCTCAAAGCACCTAGTTGAAGTTATGCTGTTGGCTTTTCAATAGCAGCCCAATAAAACAGAAGCAAAGCTTTCCAACTAGTCTTAAATCTTTCACATACAGTACATTAACCACTGCTGCTAAAATAACTGGTTTCTTACGATAGGAAATGGGATTTGATTTCTAGCCTCTGCATACTTACTGAAAGCCTTTTTCTGACCTTTGGAGGGTTTACAAAATCATTGTTCGTTTTTCCTGCCATTTTCCAAGCTTCTTGCCATAGTGATCCTAATAGATTTGTTTAAGGTTCAGTACATTTTACTCTTACTAGCTGTTATATGCAACCTGTACAATGAAGGCATACTCAGGGGAGCTGAAAAGAAACAAATTATTAACTGTTTTCTTTCTAAGAGTTATAGAAATCACTACAATATCTAAAACATCATCTTCCTTCAAAGAGCCTATAAAACAAAACTAAAAATTCCTGAAAGAAAGCAATATACTAACGTATGCTTTCTTTTATCAGACTGGAGACAAATCATCAAATTTCATTTGAGAAGGAAGACCAATTTATTTTAAAACTGTACTATTCTTGGGGATGTCTGACACAGATCTCAATGAAAAGAAAAAGGTGCAGACTTGGGATATATGTCAGTATTGCTAACAGTATATTAGTTTTATCTACCGTTAACATCTTTTCAGACAGTTAAATTCAGTTAAAGAAAAATGTTTAAATAATGTTTTCCTTTCAAGGCTCTTAAATGACAGTGCTAAAAAGTTTAATCCCCATCTGCACAGATCTTTTGGCAGTTTTGACATGTGTTGGCAGGGATGTCTTTGTTGGCACCTTCCATTAGAAAATATTTACATGGTTTTTTGTCTGTGGATTTGCTAGATGTCCAAATTATCATCATACTCTAAGGAACCATATGTGAGAAATCCTATTGACTGGATGTTCGTCGGTAGTACTTTCCCAGGCCACTGAATTCAGCTAACAACCCACTCAGTACTCCAAGAGGATATATTAGTAGCTCAGGCCAATATAAAATTCCACAACTATTCTCCTTTTTCTGTTTCCTAGGGAAAACCTTGGCACGTTTCAAGCTCAGAAATTCAAGTGGGGGTAGAATACTAAGAAACAGATGGGAAAAGTTTTTTTTTTGGGGGGGGGAGAGATTTGAGCATTTATAACATTAAAAATTAAATTAAACGGTGTGACTATGGGTGATCGGCGGGTAGTGATCGATCTATCAGGGATCGATGTATCGCGTCTCGTCTAGACGTGATACATCGATCCCCAAACGCACTCCCCGTCGACTCCGGAACTCCACCAGGGCGAGAGGCGGAAGCTGAGTCGACGGGGGAGCAGCAGCCATCAATCCCGCGCTGCGAGGATGCAAAGTAAGTCAATCTAAGATACGTCTACTTCAGCTACGCTATTCTCGTAGCTGAAGTTGCGTATCTTAGATCGATTCCCCACCTCCCACCCTCAGTGTAGATCAGACCTTTGAGTCAAATACTGCATCTGCACTGAAAAAGCTACAGCTAGATAATATTATGACAAATGTACCACCTCTGTACTTTTTACATGTTAAAGTAATAAAATCTCATGCTCCAGGATGTGAGGTGATTGCCTCAAAGATTAAGGAGGATTCACCCCTTCCCTCACATACAGTATTGCACAACTAGCTAATGCCCCAATACAGCAAAGCACTGAAGCACATGCTAAATTTAAACATCTGAATACTGTCACTGATTTCAGTGGGAATATCCTCATGTTTAAAGTGAGGCATGTGCTCAAGGGGCAGGGTGTTCTGCATCTCATTGAAGTAATCAGTACTGACCACAACACCGGTGGAATACTGGACTTGATGGGTGAGTGATTTGATTTGACAAAACCTACATAGAGTAAACAACATAGGCAGAGCTTTTCAAAAGAGTCTAAGGGCATGTCTACAAGCACTACAGCAGCAGACTTGTGGCACTGCAACTATACCACTACAGCACAGACGTTTGCTACACCAACAGAAGGGAGGTTTCTGTCACTGTAGTAAATCCACCCCTTCGAGAGGCAGTAGTTAGATGGACAGAAGAATTCTTCCATCGACCTAGTGGTGTCTATGCCAGTGCTTAGGTCAGCCTATGTCTCTCAGGGGAGTCAATGTTTCAGACCCCTGAGTGACGCAGCCAGGTCTACTGAAGTTTTAGATATAGACCAGGCCGAAGGGGATATCTGCATTAGAAAGTTGTACCACTTTAACTATATCACTATAGCTAAAGTGGTACAACTCACCTAGGGCTTGGCTACACTGGAGAGTTGCAGCGCTGGTGGAGGCTTTACAGCGCTGCAACTTAGTAACTGTCCACACCTGCAAGGCACATCCAGCGCTGCAACTCCCTGGCTGCAGCGCTGGCTGTACACCTGGTCTGCTTGGGGTATAATGAGTGCAGCGCTGGTGATGCAGCGCTGCTCGTCAAGTGTGGCCACACACCAGCGCTGTTATTGGCCTCCAGGGTATTAGGAGATATCCCAGAATGCTTTTAACTAAATTACTCTCTTTGTTTTGTTATGATGCCTCTCTTTGTTTTGTTGTGAACGCGGGGCTCCGGGAGCTGCTTATCTAAAAAACAAAGGGCTAGTCTACACTTACCGCGCGGGTCGACGCGGTGAGTTCGACTTTCCGGAGTTCGAACTATCGCGTCTGATCTAGACGCGATAGTTCGAACTCCGGAAGCGCTAGTTCGAACTCCGGTACTCCACCTCGGCAGCTGGAGTTAGCAGAGTCGACCTTGGAGCCGCGGAGTTCGGTTCCGCGGCGTCTGGACGGGTACGTAGTTCGAACTAGGGTAGTTCGAATTCAGCTACGCTATTCACGTAGCTGAATTTGCGTACCCTAGTTCGACCCCCATTCTTAGTGTAGACCAGGCCAAACACAGCTCCTGTTTGCTGTGAATGAGGCAGGCAGGGGGATGAATGTCTACAGCTAGTGTTTGCTTGAGGAGAGAAACAGCGGGGGGGGGGGAGGGGGAGAAAGGGAGTCCGTTGGAGCAGCTGCTTATCTGGTCTGCAGGCTATTTGCAGTTAAGAGTGAATGAGGGGTCGAGGAAATGTTCAGATTTTGCAAGGCAGGGAGCTGACACACACTTTAGGCTCCAAAAATCCACTGTCTCTCTCTCCCCCGCTCCCTGTCACACTCCACCCCACCCCCCTCTTTTGAAAAGCATGTTGCTGCCACTTGAACGCTGGGATAGCTGCCCATAATGCACCACTCCCAACAGCGCTGCAAATGCTGCAAATGTGGCCACACTGCAGCACTGGTAGCTGTGAGTGTGGCCACACACCAGCGCTTTCCCTACACAGCTGTACGAAGACAGCTGTAACTCCCAGCACCGTACAGCTGTAAGTGTAGCCATACCCCTAGTGTGAACGCAGTTATCTCAGGTGCTTTATAGCGGTAGAGCTAGTCCCATACAGGAAGGGAAAATACTATACCATATAAATTACCTTTATACCAGAATAAATGCATCCATGTGAGGGATTTTGCCAGCATAACTATTTAGGTTAAAAAGAAATTCACACTTCTAACAAAAATAGATGAAGCAGTAACATTTTCAAGTATAGACCAGGCCTAACAGTTAGGCACCCAATTACCATTTAAATATAATGGGAGTTTGACACCTAATTCCTATCATCCCCTTTGAAAATTTAGCTAAAATTTGTTGTTGTTGACTGTAGAACAGGTTTAAGGATTACTAATTAGTAAAGACAAAAGACATAGCAGAAAGTGGGTGATATGGTAATTTCAGATGCAGAAGGTAAAAGGTAATAACATTATTCTCAGAATTATTCAAAAATACATACAAAAAAGTAATGACTGATATATTCTAGGTTACTTTGGCATCTCAAACCTGAATGGATTCTCGTGATAATGGCTTAGTCTTTTTACCTGGGACATTTCAATCTGGTTAACGGCTGAAACCCATTTCAACAAGGTCTAGGAAATGGATGTGAAAAGATCATCACTTTTTAGGTGTCTTTACTAAACTGTTCAGCAAGCCTCTAAAAGTGAAGTATAACGCATCACACCAAGAGAGAGAGTGACTGAACCACTCAAGATGTTGGCTTAGCACGCTTAGATCTATGGGTGAGTGAAAGGTTACCCTTTAGTCAGTTTCTCCCTCAGCACAACCCCCTCTGCCTCCCAAACATCAATAATACAAAGCCTGAAGTTGGCCTACCATGCATAGTGGATTATATGAAGTGTAAAACATTGGGGGTAAAAGCTTTTGAAAGGAAGCGGGAAAAAGAAATCACACTTGCAAGAAGATCCAGATGACAAGCTAGTCTCTAACAAGTGAAACAAGTGAATATGTTTGAAAACATTGTGAATGCAAGAAAAGAGCATGCCTTTTGTTTCCAATCCTACCGTGTGTCTTTAACCCAACTGCTGCCTGCATGGCTGAACATATGTTTTCTGCACAAGAACTGAAGCAGAAAGGGCTCTTTGTTATAATTCACTCCTTTGTATGTATCTCTCTTTTCCCTTTTTGGTCACATCCAAACAGTAGTTACTCTAAGCACTTAAGTTCTGAAGGACTGCCACAGCAGCGTATGCTTCAGTGATAATTTACTATTGCTGAAAACAGTTGAGCTGGATGACCAGTGAGAGTCACTTCACTAACGTGCACTCTGGATAGCCCACACTTTGTGATACCAAATCATGCCTAGCACAACCCATATAGCTAACTCGGCAGCTGCTGAGAACCTTAGTCACTATCAAGTGGGCTCTCAGTTTTAAACAAAATGTTTGTAAAAACCAACACAATGGTTTTATCTGTTGTAAAATCTCATTAAGGCTCCTGTAACTACACATATTTACAATATAGAAATTAATAGGACTGGAATTGAGGTGTTATCTACTGTTGCCTATATGAATGATTTCAAAAGAAGATGAAAGAGAACCATAAGTTTAAAATCCAAAGTTAGTAACAGGTAATTAAACTCAGTTGTCTAGCAATATGAGGCTATACAATTATATGAGTATGTAGTGGGTCAAATCATTGCCACTATAACTCCATTGAGGTCAGTGGAAAAATGCTAGGGATAAATGTGGCTTATTCTGTCTGATAAAGCAGCTTCAATCCAAGCTTCAATATTTACCTCATTTTTAATATTTCTAGAAATGGACTCACACCAGACTCAGAGAACTAAACACCCAAACTTCATGGTGGTCAGAATCCAAACTGGGATCCGGATCCAAATTTTCCTATTGACTAGTTGCTCTTAACAGGCCCAACGAAAACCCTAGATTCAAACACCCAAAGCTTTATGTGTGTTCAAAATCCAAACCCAGAACCATACCTACACATTTGCACATGAGCCTTATATAATCAGTCAAACCAAACTATCAGCTTCAAACATCCCCAAACTTTGAGAAGGATGGAGATGCAAGAGGGTGTCAAATTCTGGATCCAGTACTGAATTTTGCAGCTGGAACCCATATTTAAACATTTTACTAGAAATCAAATTACTGATTTCCTTGAACACAATACTTGATGTCTGCTTAAAATAGGAAAGCCTAGAGCAACACTGAACTTTCTCTCACTTGAGTGAAGCCATCATCTGTTGCAGCCCACCAGTTTCTTGTTTCAGCCATGTCCCTATCCAACACAGGGTCTGTTATAGATATTGGTGGGCAAGTGTTCGGATGCATTTACAATGCTTGTTACTTTTATTGAAACTATTTAAAACACAGAGGGCCATATTAATACTATGAGCATTGTAGAATGCAGAGACTGGTAAGATGCTACTGTCACTACATGGGCAAAATCATCTTTGGGTGTGCTATCTCCAGGATGTATGCTGCAGTAGAATAGCAGTGTAGTGCATATGTAAGATAGTCACACACAGCTGAATCAAGTCTTGGAATGATATGAAGGGGTAGTGGATCAAGGAGTTCAGAAACATCACAATATTACACACTATGTCCATGAGGGATTCATGGTCATAGTAAGAATGGAACTCAGGCCTTTCTGTTCCAAAAGTAGTGGCTCTTACCACGTTAGCTAAAAAGAACATCTGTATTAGCTGCAGTATTACTGCACCCTCAAATAGATCTGCCATTTCCATCCATTAGATACATACACACACTAACCAGAAAGTTACAAAGGGCCAAACACACAGAATTCAACAGAATATCACAGTGCCTGGAAAAGTACAGGAAATGGAAGCAAAACAGCATCACAAGGTGCTTTTATTAATGTGCAGGGAACATGAAATAATTCAGACTGCTAAAAGGCAAATTAAAACACACAATGCCCATTGTTAGAGGTTGTCATGATGACAGTAGCTGGGGACTGATAACAGCCTCACTGCACATAAAGAAATGGGGTCCGCTGTCTGGGTTGTTGGAAAAAGTGTGTGGCCTCTTTTAAGGGCTAGAGAGCCAGAGAGTGACTTGCTGCAACAACTTCAAACCAGGGTCAGCATGGGGAAGCTGACCCATCCTTGCCCAGGTGACTGGAAGAGAGGGGGACTATTTAGGTCCATGTTGGTGCAGGAAAGGCCCTCTTTTACCTGGACCAGATGGAGCAGCAAAGAATTAGTTAAATACCAGGTTTTGTCATGAGCCGCTGTGGACATTATGCTAGTAGCTCCTTTCCTGGGGGGCTGGGAAGGAATTTTTCCCTCACCACCGGATTGGCCAAGGCAAAGTGAGGGGTTTTTTTTGCCTTCCCCACAGCAGGTCGGAGGCTTAGTTGGGGCAAACATGAAACAGGGGTTAGGCTATGATGTCGCAACTCATTATGTTAGCATGGGGTGGTTGTCCCGTGCAGGAGGTACTCTGTAGGGAAGGGGTATGGCGGAGCTGATAAAATGCATTAGTAAAGGATATAAAGGAGGGAATCTTTAAAAAAGCAGAAATGGGGAGTTGGAGCTCCTATGACTGGTATGGCAGGAAGCCAACACCTCCCCCTCTATAGCCTCCCTTAACCCTCATTCGAGCCAGTAGTGGGCTGGCTAGGGACTGGAATCGATCTAAGATACGCAACTTCAGCTACGAGAATAGCATAGCTGAAGTCGACATATCTTAGATTGACTTACTTCGCGTCCTCGGGGCGCGGGATCGACGGCCGCTGCTCCCCCATCGACTCCGCTTCCACCTCTCGCCCTGGTGGAGTTCCAGAGTCGACAGGGAGTCGTTCAGGGATCGATGTACTGCATCTAGATGAGACGCGATACATCAATCCCCGATAGATCGATCACTACCCACTGATCCAGCAGGTAGTGTAGACATACCCTTTGGAATAAAATTGTGGCCACATCCAGTATCTCCTGTCCTCCTTCTGGCATAGCTGGACAATAAACTTCTCTGTACCTTGCAGAGAGCAGTGTTGTTGAACACTTGAAAGTTAAAGGACCTGAGTGTTACAAGGGTTTTATACAGCTGTTTCAGTGCAGTTACATCTTTTACAATTTTCCATATTATTATTTATAAAGTGCTTTATAGTACAGATAAATGGCATGGCCGTGACCTATTATGAGCTTGCAGTCTAATTTTAGTGAGTATAACAACAGGAATGATGGGGAAGAGGACAAGAATTACATTAATAAAATAATGCGGTCATTCAAGTAAGTTATGTGTACTTATTTGGTTGGCCCCATAGTCATGCTCTTTGCTATGTATGTAATTTAGGATGGCAGGCTATGGCACATTTTTTACTTTGCGTGGCTCAGTGCATTTTTAGGAACAAGCAGCTGCATTTCTTGTGTACTGATTTATCCAGCCAGGAAGCATATAATTCTTACAGTCCTGATGCCCTGTACGGACCCTGATTTCTCATTAGAATTGATAAAGGGATATATGTCCAGCCTGTTATTAAATGTTCCATGCAGTCAGTAAAAATATTTCTTGTTTTTGAAAACAAAAGACTGATAGTAAAAGTGAGTCCAACAGCTACAATACACTTCAGACTCTAACAGAGGCGAGATTTCACTCTGGTTAATATTTCTGACCAAATGTACTTATTTGTCTGCAACACAAATAGCTAAGTCTAAGACATTTCCAAAACATTGGTGAAAAATTATTTGCAGTTAAAACTGAAAGTGAACTCGAGGCCAAATTCTCTACTCCACATACCAAGTTGAACAGAAGGGGAGTAGTGATCCTCCACAGTTGTGTGGGCTCCATTGGAACCCACTCAACTTTATCATCCTGACTGGGAGCTGGAGGTAGTGCATGAGCAGAACAACCAGGCGCACGGTCACCACATCTTCCAATAACAGGGTCAGTTTCCACAGATTCTGGCCCATCTGTTGTCACACAAAGACTCCCACAATGCCAGAAGCATGACAGTCTGCCATGCCATGCCACCAATTACTGGCCTTCTGTCTGCTACATGTCTATAAACACTCTGTGGTTTATAAAAGCTGCAGATGGGAGTTACTGCTGGCAACAGATTATGCTACCCAACTGAGGACCTCCTATAAAGTGGCTGTTCCCTTGATTTCTGCCCCTCAGGCTAGACAAGCTTCCTTGGCACCACAACTGAGATCTTATGTTGTGGCCATGCAGGCGTGGCTACATCACTGGTCAGTTTAATGAGATGCCACTTTTCCCTTCATGGATTCAATTTTTCCACATTTTCAGGGGCTTTACGCACTTTTACTCTCCTCTGCACTCTACTGAGGAACGGAGCAATGGGCCCAAACTACTAACTTGTCCATCTCCTTGGGGAAACTTGTTCTCAGATATTTCCCCCCCTCAAAAGGAAGCTTGCGCTCTCACTGACGCAACAATTAAAACATATCTGGGGGTAAAGCAGTAAAACAGCAGCAGGATAAAGCTAAATTAGGTAAAAAAAATGTATCCTTAGTGTCACCTACAGGTCAATTAAAAATGTTTCAGATTTGAAAATGCATTTCAGTTCAGCCTTCTGTGTGATCTTCTTGTATTCGCGTCCCATAAATGTTCAAGGGCTCCCAGATGAATTATTGAAAAAAGTTAATTTTAAGATTAAATATTAAAGAATTTCAAATTTGTACTTTAATTTTTCAAACTCAGAATTTTCACCAGTTTGTTTAGCTACATAAATCATCCAATCAGGAAACTGAGATATAATCATGTGACCTTGAAACTAACCAATGCAGCAAAAATATGGGTGTTCAGAATGAACTGGTGGTGAATTATCTGCAGACATGAGTTAATTGCTGAAGATTTTGACAAGTCATTTGGAATAATAAACAAGAGATTTCCATGATCTCCTCATAAACAAAACAAATAAATATAAACAAATAAATAAAATTTGTTCAAATGATTACTCACTGTTATTCGCTCAGCTATAGTGTCACCATTCATCAATGTGCATTTGTATAAGAGCAATAAATAAAATACAAGGCCTAATGCTCAGTTGCAGATACTCTGCACTCAACATAGGATCTGAGGGAGGCAGGAACAAATGTGGTTGAGCACGACTTTTATGTTTTTCTGATACTGGAAGCTGCTGAAAGCTGGTTTAATCCTTGGCACAAGTTAAAGCCGCTTCAGGGCTGCATTAATTGATGCTGACTAGCTACCCAATGAGGAAAGATTCATGGTTCTTTTGCATTGCTAAAGCAATGCAAAGGAGCTTTATTCTGGCCAGGATCTGTCCCTCAATGTTCTTTCAACAGAGACATACTGTCTAAAACTCAATTACAGTATTATATCCCATCCACTCCACACTTCATTTTAACAAGTACACCTTTACCCCGATATAACGCGACCCGATATAACACGAATTCGGATATAATGCGGTAAAGCAGTGCTCCGGGGGAGCAGGGCTGTACGCTCTGGCGGATCAAAGTTTGATATAATGCGGTTTCACCTATAATGTGGTAAGATTTTTTGGCTCCCGAGGACAGCGTTATATCGGGGTAGAGGTGTATTTATCCACAACAATCAAAATATGAGTTTAGGGTATTATCCATACAGGATATACACTACGATAACAATCACCCATGCTATTAAGATGCTGTGTACAAATCTAAAAAACCCATAGCCATTTTGCCAATACGTTGGTCATCTGCATATTTTATTTTAAGCCTTTTTTAAATTTTGCATATAGTATTTTAATGGCAGATTTTTAATTATGAACTTTCCGATTCTTTCAGGGATAAATCTAAAATCACATGGGAAGAAGCAAGTTAAAACATTTTCAAAAGGAAATGTATTATCTTTTTAGAACATACAATTGCTTTTTCACATTTACCAGTGATTCTGCTGTTAGGAGGAAGGCACATTTCTAAATGCTTGTGTTGTTAGTATTCATTGTTGTGGTTTAAAATGACATACATTTAATTTTTCTGTTACATTTTAAAGGAATGTTTCTTAATAGACAATAACACTAATATTGGAATATGTTTCTAAGTGCTTAAAATCTTCTTTCAAGGTCAGCAGATGCCAGCCTGTTTACATTTTTATGGCTATTCAATCCAACAACTTTTTTTGAGCCCAGATGTCAGTAGATCTAGTTGGTTGAACTATTGTATAATACTAGTGAAACAGAAACAACAATTTACATATCAGTTCTAAGAAGCTTAAAAGCCAAAGCACTTAATGTAAAATTGTCTGCATCTGTATCCTAATAATATAGCAACTACACTTAGAAAAAAATGTTTCAAAATCCATTTTGGAAAATAGGCTATTGTCATGTATGTAGCTTTTAAAACACAAGAACTGAATGTTCTGAATTGAACTTCATTTTGGACAGCTTTCACCTCAGAGAACTCTACCTGTGTTCCTTTCAACAGCACGTTGGTAAACAAAAACCAATTTTCTATCCTGATTAATACAATTTGAAACCCACAAAGTACTATTGCTCTTGGCATGAATTCCTACTAAATACAACTTGCAGTATTCAGAATAGTGTTCTGCTTTGATAAGCATGTATTATTGACTCATCTTCTAGAGCTAATGGTCTCCCTTTGCCTTGTTCAGTGTTTATAAATTCAGTACACACAGAGAAACTCTAGCACACAGTCTTTTTGTATAAAATATAGCGGGTCAGATACTTAGCTGATAGATATAATGATTTACACCAGCCCAGGATCTGAGTTAGTGTATCTGATTGAAACAGACCTGAAATAAGTTAAACTCAAGGTCCAAGATTTTCTAAAACAGGAGTCCAGGCTCCAAGGCCCATATTTAAGCTCCTACATTAGTGGTCTGATTTTCAAAAGCATTGAGCACTTATTTAGGAGCCTAACTTTAGGCTGCTGTTTTTAAAATCTTGGTCTGAGTCTATATGCCTAAATGTACATAGGATAAAATTAGAGATGGACATGAGTCACAGTTTGGATCTAGAACTGGATATGAAATTTCCCAGAGTTTGTGGGTATTTGTATCCTAGGTTCAGGCCCAATCTTGGATAAACAAAAGCAAAAGAAGCCAACAGTAATAATTTATCTCCCAAACTGAGTCTATCACTGGCTTTTGTATCATTAGTTTCAGTAACAAGGTGACTTTCATGTTTGAGGAATACATTTACTGTTGGTTGAAAGGTACATTTTCTCATATGTCACCCAGGAAAGCAACATAAACACATTATTGCATTCTCCCAAATACATTTTAAAATATATATATTTTGTTCATCTTTAACAAAAATTATAGTACAGTAGTGTTACATAAAATACCAAGTGCTGATGTACTGTATTTCTATTTCTCAGCTGCAGTTTTCAGGTAAAATCTTTTACTTGTCACTAAAGTAACAGGTGTTATCGGGTAAACTGGCATGTAAAAGTTTCTGGAAGAAAAGCCAACTCTAAGTCAACCATTAAGAACATACTAAACAGTGTACGGGAGAAAGCATTTGTTTAAAAAGTGAATCTGTAAGGTCAGTAAAAAGTATCACAGGTCAAAAGAGCAAAACGGCGCAAAAATTTTCTTTTCATTGACAAATGGATAAACTGGCTTGCAGTTGGATGCACAAAGCTAATGCTAAACAACTGTGGTATGGAGACAAAAATATGCTCTCTTTGCGATGCTTTTACAATGAGCCTTATGAACACCCTTGCCTCGCATCCCTCGTGTATACTACTTCAGTACACATTAATGAAAAACAAAGGGGGCCCATTTACGTTGTAACTATGCAATGGGGTTAAGCATGTGACCTCAAAGTATGGTGCTTTTGTGTTCAGTGGAAAGGATCTTGACAATATAAACAAGAGTTACTGCTGTTACAGAAAGGGAAGACAATTAACAACAATCTAGGATGCTTGTTGTACAGCTGTTCAAGTTTCAGCTCCATATGACCTCTGAAAATGGTGCTTGTTGTATTTCAACAACTTGAGACATTTTAGTGTTGTTTACTGAAACACTCCTTTATAAAACTAAGTGTTTATGAAAAAAATTAGGATTTACACTGGAAAAGTCATGCAATTAAAACTGAATATTATTTCCAGAATATGCTAATATACACAGCATACTAGGATATTATGGTCTATGCATCTTTTTGTCAGCCTATATAATATTTATAAGTACAGATAAGGCTAAGGAAAATGAAACCTTTAAATGTATTGCTTAAAAAGGATGGAAGAAACAATGTTTCATAAACAGTGTATTTCAAAGGCAGAAAAGGAAATAAATAATGGCCCAAATCCTGCAATTAAATCAGCATGGGCAGGCCTTTGTACCATGTAGGGTCCATGACTTCCCCGAAACTCTTTGTTGGCACAAGGGTACCATTGAGTGGTTCCAATTGCGGGATTGCGGCCATACTTCTTTTTAAGATGAATTTCAGTAGGCAACAATACCAAATATAATTAAGAAAAACCTTTTCTCTCAGGAAGCTGTAGTTATTGTTAGTTATTTTCTTTATATGCTCCTGAAAATATTCTAATAATTGGAGGGTGAAAACACTAATAGATAACATAAAATTACTGCATTTATGCAATATTTTTTTCTCTTTTATACCAGTTGATAGAATTATTTCTTATAGCAGAAGCCTGAAAAAATAAGGTAAGAGAAACAAAACTTCTAAGAAAAGAACAGAGATGTTGGCTAAGTTTCTCAAAACCACAATTTCCCTGCCTTTTTGATCTTCCTACAGACAGCATAAGCCACTGAAACTCCTCCACAAATGAAAGGCATTCATGGGAAGCCATCAGAAAGCATTGGTCTTCCTCTGGGACACAGGACAATAAAAGAAAAGTTTGTGTCCGGCACGTGGGCCTACCACTGGGCTTAAATGAACAAACCGTTGCAATATCCTTTGGCTTTGTGAAAGTGATACTTCCTACTTTCTTAGCAAGAAAGGAAGTCGTATATAAACAGAACAAAGGGAAGAGGCAACACAAGCCGAACCAGTCATAATAAATATTACAGTGAAAGTTTTGCTCATCAAACCAAGATTAAAAACATATTTTAATCTCTTGAGTCACCCAGCTTTGATGTATGCCAAAACAGAAAGCTTATATATTTTGTAAGATTTACAGCATTTCTACAGGGAATAGTTTCATATTTCATTTTTCTCCTATCTGAGATTAAGAATATATTAGACTTAGTCTATCCCCTGATGTATGTGTAAGAGTAAGAATTTCTTCAGAGAACGGGACTTTGGGTATCTTTTTTACTTAAATATAGCATTTCCCCCATAAATAAATTAGTTTCCCAGTGAGTAAAGCTCTGAGAAACCATCTGGATCATAGTGTAATTATGACCATTGAAACAATGAAATACTTTGTAAAATGTCAGTGTTCCTAGACCACAGGAATGAAGAGTTCAAATATCTGCACTAATTCCCATAGCACAGACAGAACCAATAGCATGTATTTCTGGTGCTAAAATTAGGAGAGAAATGTATAGTTTGGGTAAGAAAAGTGATAAATTATCATTTGTGATATCTCCACTACATGCCCATAACACAGCCTGTCATATCACATGAAGCAGTAATATTTTCCAAAAAATTACAACAAAGCATAAAAATTGTGTTTCAAAAGCTGCCAAAATGACATACTTGATTCCCATTGCGTAACTTCTTTGCTCTTACACCCACTCTTCCAACAGCTTGAACTCTCTTTTCTTGTTTTACCTTTATACAGTGATAATTTCTAATTCAAACCAAGCCTGATACTTAGAGTGACCAGGTGTCCAGTTTTCGACTGGAACACCTGGTCGAAAAGGGACCCTGATGGCTCTGATCAGCATCGCTGACCGGGCCGTTAAAAGTTTGCTGCGGCGCTAAGGGAGGCGAGTCCCTACCTGTCCTGGCTGGCACTGCGCTGAGCCCCGGAAGCAGCCAGCAGGTCCAGCTTCTAGGTGGGGGGGCCACAGGGCTCCACGTGCTGCCCCCACCCTGAGCACTGGCTCTGCACGCAAACTGGCCAGTTCCTGGCCAATGGGAGCTGGGGGAGGCATGCCTGCAGGCGAGAGGGGCGTGTGGAGCCTCCTGGCCCCCTCCCACCTAGGACCTGGACCTGCTGGTTGCTTCCGGGGTGTGCGCAGTGCGGTGCCAGGACAGGCAGGCAGCCTGCCTTAGCCCCCCCACTGCACCGCTGACTGGGAGCTGCCTAAGGTAAGCCCAGACCCCAACCCCTGTCCCAGCCCTGAGCCCCCCCAAAACCCAGAGCCCCCTCCTGCACCCCAAATCCCTCATCCCTGGCCACAGCCCAGAGCCCTCACCCCCTCCTTCACCCCAACCCCCTGCCTCAACCCAAAGCCCCCTCCCTCACTTTGAATCCTTCGGCCTCACCCTCCAGCTTGGAGCCCCCTCCTGCACCCCAAACCCCTCATCCCTGGCTCCACCCCAGAACCAGCACCCCCCAGTTAGAGCCCTCACCCTCACCCCCTCCCTCACCCCAACCCCCTGCCTCAACCCACTCCCTCCTCCTGAACTCCATATCCCTCAGCCTCACCCCCCAGTCTGGAGCTCCCTCCTACACCCTGAACCCCTCATCCCCAGCTCCACCCCAGAGCCCACATCCCCAGTTAGAGCCCTCACCCCTCCGCACCCCAACCCCCTGCCCCAGACCAGTGAAAGTGAGTGAAGGTGAGGGAAAGCGAGCCACCGAGGGAGGGGGAATGTAGTGAGTGGGGGTGGGGCCTTGTGGAAGGGGTGGGGCCTCAGGGGAGGGGAGGGGCTAGGTGTTTGGTTTTCTGTGACTAGAAAGTTGGCAACCTTACTGATACTGCTTTCACTAGTGCTACCTGCTGTGATTCCATGGAATTACTGTTGATTTACAACAGGGTAAGTGAGAGCAGAATCAGGTACTGTATATTTAATAGTGTTTCTCATAAGATGAGAGATGAAGCAGCTGAAAGCTAGAAGAGAAGTGGCAGCAAAATAGGCAGGGATTTAGACCTAGGTAATTATGCTTTCTCCAATTTGACATGTACTGTACATCAGTATATTGCCGCCTGAACATCAAGTCATCACAAGTAATATTAATACCTTGGTGCATCACTGTAAGTGGAGTCTTTGTTTTTAAGCAAACACTCTGGCAAAAGTTTAAATCTGAAAAATAAACAAACACACACCACCTCAAGACACCAGAATTCTGGTTAGAAATGATCCAGTTAGCACAGCACAAAACAAATTCTATTCAATATTACTAAACTATGTTTAACAAATTATTAGCAAGGACATTTTACTTTAATGTCAGGAATGTTTCAAAGATAATAAGAGCACTACTCTCTAGTTAAGTATAACTCCCCAAATCCAAGCTTGAGGCTCACTGGGTGGATCTCCACGGGGCCTGGGGGAACAGGAATCCTCCTGCCATGGAGTGCAACTGAAGCTGCATTCATGCTGCTGCACCCCTATTCTAGCTGATTTTTTATATCCTACCCCACCACGAGCCCTCCACAGGAGAATGACCAGTGGATCAACAGTCATGTTTCCAACTGCTCAGCCCTTCAACCATGTGAGCCTTCAGCACTCCCTAAAATCCCATCAGGGATCAGAGCCACTGAACTCCAAAAGAGGTGTGTGGGAAGAGAAGCACAGATCTAAGCAATGGCAGAGTGTACAGGAAGAAGAGCTTGATGTGGAAGGAGAGAACAGAGGAGAGGTTCAAGGGGTTGAGGTGATGCACTGTTAGAGCAGAAGACAATCTTAATACTGAAAGAGGAAGCTCTTAGAAGCTGCCTTTTAAATAGACTTGAGGGAAGATATGTGAGATGCTATTAGAGGGGAGAAGGAGGTTTCAGAGAAGGCCAGAACCTGTGTTTTAACTGACAGCACTAACAAGAAAACGATGGTTTCAGAAATATTACCGTAGGAGTAACAAGATTACAAGCAGGAAGTAGAAGTGGCAAGGCCTGGATGACACCAGGATGATGAGCTTCAGTGACCATGACTGGGGGATGGTGATGTTGTCAATAAAGGACCATGAGAAAGGGGAGAAGCACAGATAGATCTTGAGTCACTTGCCTAAGGCACATACCACGCAAATGGAAGTGCAAAAGAAATAATATTCAGGAGTCCTGTCTCCCAGACTCCAGTTCAAATCTTCAGAAAATACTTCCCCTCAGTGTTGTCATGTGGTACTCATGTCTGTGAGGATCAGTGGTACTTTGTACAACGGTGTTTCAGTTTTCATGATACTTTACAAATCTCATTATTCATTTCACCACCTTCCACCAGCTCCTTGATGACACCCAGCAATTGTTTCCTTTTCTTTCCTTTCTCTGCCCATAAAAACAACAGTCAGGAAATAATAAGTAATTTAAAGTAATTACAGCTCAGTTTTAACCATTTAATTTGCAATGAACTTTTTAAGAGAGATCTATATGTCCTGTGGGTTATGATACAGTGATTTTTTTATTTAATTTCAATAATATCTTTTACAACTTCATAACTGAGATGCAGAATACATGGATTTCTCTGCCTTCACAACAAAATTCACAAAAGATTAAACCATTTGAGCACTGTACAGTTCAATCTGAGTTTTCAACGTAAAATGCAGAAGTACTGACCTAGTGATTAGGAGGGTTTGAGAGAGGCATTAATAAAAATAACTCCTATTGGTAAGTTACTATAAAGAATATTTTGATAAATGGAGAAACATGAGAAAATCAGCATGGAAAATCAAAAGTAGAAAGATTTAGCACAGACAAAAGCAGTGCAAGCTTCCCCATAACAGTATGCCCATGTATTTCAACTCTGAGCAGGAAGGATCACCTAAAAAGGGAAACTGAACTACCCAGTCGGTATCAGGAGGACTCCTGGCAGTGAAACCAGGACAGTCCTCAAGCGGGGCAGGTTTGGTCACCATTCTAATAGTTCTAGGGGAAACATCTGATGGAGAAATTGTGCTATCAGAGGACTGGAGGGATGCAGAGAGTCATAAATCAGGGCTAAAGCACAAGGCTTCTGTGTCAATTCCTTGTGATTTGCAATCTCAAGGATCCACCATGTTTGGTAGGGCATACCTCCCTGCTTCTTCCACAGTCCTTTAATGGAAACTGCCTCAAACTCAGTAATGTGAAGTTCTCTCAGCTTCCAATCCCCTACATGAAAGTAACCCTTGAAACGAAAGAAACAGACACATGGGGATGTGTGTCTAGGAAGTTTTATATTTGGATAAGACATCATGTTTGAAGAAATTTTAAAGCACAATGAAGTAAAGCTAAGTGGTCTTGAAGCTCTTGAAAACTGGACTACAGTTAAAAAGTGTAGGATTAATAATGAGAACATGGAAAACAAGGAACAAAGAAAAAATTATTTCCCTTCCCAAAAAATTGTTTACAGACACTCAGAGCACTATCCATTTCAGATCCAATACAAATCATGTCCGCAGGAAAATTATCCGCAAAGAAAGATGAAATTTCCCCTTATTCTCAGAACAGTGTTGATTCTGTGTTACATATAGGAACAAAATCTGAAAATTGCCCGTTAAAAGATATGTTTGAATATAAAGAATCTTGGATTGGAATTTTCCTGGACTCCACTACAAGATTCATGAAAACAAAAAAGAAAACGTTCACCACTGTTTATAAGAAATTATCTGCAGCAGGATTTTCTTCATCTGTCCTTTACTTGGTGAGACTAAAAATAGAGTATGCTGACCAGGTTTACATCTACAGAACATCCAAGGAAATGAAAACATCTATGTTGGCCAAATTACAAGAATCCTCAGACCACTAAGGGACTGCCATACCAGATCAGACCCATAGTCCATTTAGTCCCATGTGCTGTCCCCAACTGTGGCCAATCTCAGATGCTACGAGAGAAATTGTGATGCACAATCATGCAATAACATGCCTATGGAGGAAGCGTCTTCCTAACCCTAAGCAGCTAGTGGTCCCCTGAAACATGAGAGTTCTCATGCTTTATACATATTTATTACTCTAGCTAATGTAACTGGGGATATAAAAGACGCTGATATGTACTCAATATTGTTTGGTATTTGAAGGACTTGTATCTCTATATTTGTTTAAAACAGAGTATTTTGATAACTCTACAGGTTTTGTTTATTTTTTGGTTAAATTTTGTGTACACTGGTTGTCTAATAATTGTTTATGGGAAGAGTCATCAAGCAAAAATATTATGAGTTATAAATTCATAATTTCAGTGACTGAGTTAATATGTTACTTATACAAATCCATTTTCCAGCCTTTTCAATGGCAGTAATCTATAATGAAATTCATATATCCATACAAAAGGGCATACTACTCCTGCTAATAATTACAGTTTTACCTGATTGATTTCAGCAGGCTTTGAATCAGGCCTAGTAAGATTAAAATCAGACTAATTATATATATATAGGTGGTCACACAACAGAACCAAGAGGCAACCTGCTCCTCCTTTACTCCTTATTTACTCAAACAAGTCTCAGTTGTCAGGGTTGAGTAATACTTGCATGAGTAAGAGTTTGCAATCAGGGCTTTGGCTAAGAAATACTATACATATAAATCTCACCTTGCCTTTTTTCAGGAGCAAGTAGGTCTGTGCAAAACAAGCTTTCAACAAATATCTGCCTTTTTTAAAAATCAGGTAACTTTGCACCTTTGAAGTTTCACTTTTCCACAGAATTTCACAAAATAGCTGTTTGTATATCAGACATATGCAAACCCTCAAATTGTAGGCAAATTTCCAACTTGCTTTTCTCTTAGAATAGCCCTAACACGAAATATAATTCACAAAAATGTCAAATATGGACCCATTTAACAGTTCATAAAGATACAAAAATCAGATTTTGAGTAGTTGTGCCATTTGTTTTTAATAATTTGTACACCTCTTGTCTTTAGATGCAAGGGCTTATATTTTTATTTAAACATTTCTCTGAATGGAGAAATGTAGATATGTAGATATGTAGAAAAAGATTATTAGACTAGATCCGAGATTCTTTTGGCCAAATCCTGCAGTGCTTACCTAAGACAAAACGTCCATTGAGGTAAATCAGAGATTTCCCTGAATAAGGTTTGAGGAACAGGCCACCAGACAGTGAAAGACATATAAGCTCAGGAAAGCAGATATCTATCCATTGAATTTTTCCTCTTCCATCACTTAATGTAGATTTTCTACCTTCCTTAATGCATAACGATGATGAAAAACACATAATAAAATAGATGCAACACCAGCTTTAAAATAAATGGTTAGATTTTCATATTAATTACAAAGAATGAAGAATTTTCTTCACGTGGTTCACTACAATGTACATTTAAAAGGTATTAAAACCACAGTTTCACTCTCTCTGATATAAATCTTCCTCTTCTTCCCCGTTAAAATTTTTCGCATCTTCCATCATTCTTTTTGTGTTCGTCTTCCCTCCCTAATCTCTGATCCCACTTCTCTTTACACTGTTCCGTCTCTCCCCCTTACTTCAGACACTCTTTCTCTCTCAATTCCCTTTGCTCACCCTCCCTTTCCTTTCCGCTTAAATCCTTCCAGGTTCTCCCCCACACAACCCACAATATCCCCTTGCCTTAAATACCTCCATGCTCTCCCTCCTCCCTCACTAGATCTTCCACACTTTTCTTCAACCAAAATCTCCCTCCCACAATTCCCCACACTCTCCTCATGCTCTGTGGTACAGGAGTGCTATGCATTCACCTTCCTTCTGCAGAGCAGAAAAACAACAGAAGCACGGGTCATCCATTCATAGCATAAATGAAACTAATGAAGTCTGACTGAAGGCTGGGGGAAAGGGGAAAAGACAGAAAGAAGCCAAACGACTGCTTCATATTTGTACAAGTGAAATAAAACTAACCACAGGCCAGTACTTGAATGGCAGACAGCAGTAAAATAAGCTTAAACAGAAAGTCATGTAGAAAGCCACACTACCATATTCAAGGTTCCCCCTGGAGTATGCATAGGAAAATAGTCCCCCTAAAATTTTAGCATGTCTGCTTTTTATCCCACAAAATAAGGCTAATTGTCCGCAGTGTCTGAACTGTTTTTCCTTGCATGGTAGAGTAGAACAAGTAATATCTCTTCATCTGTCTGTCACAGAGAGCTTGAAATATTGCCACAAAGGCAAAAACAGCACTAATCATGGTACTCCAGCAAGCCATGAAGCCAGTCCAGAGAGTGGTATCAGTGCGAGTGAGCGCACGTATAATCACACAAAGGAGTGGGGGAAAGAGGAAAGCTTCATCAGAGGAATAGTTAGACACAAGCATCTCTCCCTCGGGAATGAGCAGGGAAAGGATAAAAGCATAGAGAGATTCTAAGGAATAAAGAATGGAACTATCCCTAGTGCTAGAAGACCACTGAATCTACTGGAGAAAACAGGCATTTGGTGGTAAACAAGTATATTATTGGAGTTCTCCATATCCTGCAATATCCTGGTGAAATACTTGTGGACTAAGGCTCCAATTCCCCAGGACCCACACTGTAACAGCTGAGCCAGTCTACTTTAATGCTGAGTTTATTAGCTATCTAGATTGCTTTGAGAGGGGAGGGACTCTTCTCTGCCCATTTCAGAATTGGAAAGGCCTCTGTGAGGGAGCTAGACTCTTAACTCAACAATCAAGGGAGGACTAAGACACCACTTCAGCATTGCCTGGACTGAGTAGGACTGGATTTACTAGCATCTGGGGTGTGAAGTGTAGAAGTGCCAAGTGAGCAGCTCTCTTCATTTTCAGCCTGTCAACAAGCAAGTTTTTCTTGCTCTTTGACCACTTGCTGTGTGCAGACACACAGCTCATATGGCCTAACCATTAGAGAAGATAACCATATCTTCTTACAGAGCTTCAGCTGTGAGGTGATATTAGAAGCTTCATCTATGGATATGATCAGCCAAAGAAAGGTTTCAAAGTTAGACGAGGAGAGGCCAAGGTAGGTGCCCTTGTGGGACACCCATAGAAAGTAGACTAGGAAGGACTGCCCTGGGATGAGGGAATCTCTGGGTGCTGTCGAGTCTTGTGCTTCACCCCTCCCCTGAAGGCCCTGGACACAGGGAGTATGTTAGGGTCACATCCAGGGACAGGGGTAGGGCCAGAGTGGTTGTATGCTCTAGAGATCCTGTCTACTGTAACAGGACCTTGGGGGACACTTCAGCTGGCACAATTTTCAGCACACCAGGGAAGGTCTAAATGACCCCAGGAGCTGAATCAATGTTCAGCCAGCCCCAGGATCAAGGGAATACAAAGCCAGCAAAAGCCACTATTGCTTCCTTTTCCCTGCTTGGGTCCTGCCATGAGCATAGCTCAGCTGAACTCCAAGGGTCAGGGCCATAATGTTTACAGAGCAGCTAATCTCTATGGTTAGGTGAAAGAGGGATGGGGCTGACATAGTAATAGCTGTATCAGTGAAAGTTCTGATATCCCTAAACTGAGGTATACAAGAAAGCAAAGGAAAAGCAGAGGCTATCAGGCAGCTGAAAATTCAGGGTCAGGGACCTCTATTAGCACCTAGAAGACATATTATAAGAACAGCCACACTGGGTCGGACCAAGGTCCATCTACTCAGTATCTTGTCATCTGACAGTGGCTGGTGCCAGATGTTTCAGAGGGAGAGAACAGAACAGGGCAATCTGTCAAGTGACTCATCCACTGTTGTCCCATGCCAGCTTCTAGCAGTCAGAGATTTAGGGATACCCAGAGCCAGGGTCTTTGTTCCTGACCATCTTGGCTAATAGCCATTGATAGAGCTATCCTCCATGAACTTACCTGATTCTGTCTTGATACCACTTGTACTTTTGGAATTCATAACGTCCCATGGCAACAAGTTCCATAGGTTGGTTGTGTATTGTGTGAAGCAGTACTTCCCAATGTCTGTTTTAAACCTACTGCCTATTAATGTCATTGGGTGACCCCTGGTTCTTGTGCTCTGTGAAGGGGTACATAACGCTTCCTTATTCACTTTCTCCACACCATTCATGACGTTATAGACCTCTATCACAGCCCTCCTCAGTCATCTCTTTTCCAAGCTGAACGTCTCAGTCTTTTTAATTTCTCCTCATAGGGAAGCTGTTCCATACCCCTAATCATGTTTGTTGCCCTTCTCTGTACTTTTTCCAGTTCTAACATACCTTTTTTGAGATGGGGCAACCAGAACTGCACAGTAGTGAAGGTGTGGACATATCATTGATTTATAAAGTGGCAATACAATAGTTCTTGTCTTATTATCTATCCCTTTCCTGATGGTTCCTAACACAGTTCGCTTTTTTGACTGCCTCTGCACATTGAGCTGATGTGCTCAGAAGAGTATCCATAATGACTCCAAGATCTCATTCTAGAGTGGTAACCGCTCATTTAGACCCATCATTTTGTATGTATAGTTGCGATTATGTTTTCCAATGTGTATTACTTTGCATTTATCAACACTGAATTTCATCTGTCATTTTGTTGCCCAGTCACCCACTTTAGTGAGCTCCCTTTGTAACTCTTTGCAGTCTGCTTTAGACTTAACTATCTTGAGTAATTCTGTATTGTCTGAAATCTTTGCCACCTCATTGTTTACTCCTTTTTCCAGATCATTTATGAATATGTTGAACAGCACTGGTCCCAGGACTAATCCTTGGGGACCCTGCTATTTACCTCTCTCCACTGGGAAAACTGACCATTTATTCCTGTCCTTTGTTTCCTGTCTTTTAACCAGTTTCTGATCAATGAGAGGACCTTCCCTCTTACGCCGTGGTTTCTTACTTTGCTAAAGAGCCTTTGGTGTGGGACCTTGCCAAAGGCTTTCTGAAAGTCCAAGTACACTATGTCCAACTGTCCACATACTTGTTGCCTCCTCAAAGAATTCTCATAGATTGACAAGGCATGATTTCCCTTTCCAAAAGCCATGTTGACTCTTTCTCAACCTATCCTATTCATCTATGTGTCTGATAATTATTTCGTTTACTATAGTTTCAACCAATTTGCCTGGTACTGAAGTTAGGCTTACTGACCTGTAATTGCCAGGATCACCTCTGAAGCCTTTTTTAATAATCGCATCACATTAGCTCTCTGCCAGTCATCTGGTACAGACGTTGACTGAAGTGATAGGTTACATACCACAATTAGCAGTTCTGCACTTTAAATCTGAGTTCCTTCAGAACTCTTAGGTGAGTTCCGTCTGGTCGTGGTGACTTATTACTCTTTAATTTATCAATTTGTTCCAAAATCTCCTCTACGGGCACCTCAATCTGTGACCGTTCCTCACATTTATCACCTAAAAAGAATGGTGCAGGAATGTCCCTCATATCCTCTGCAGTGAAGACCGATGGAAAGGATCCATTTAGTTTCTGTGCTGCAACAGCCTTGTTTTCCTTGAGTGTTCCTTTAGCACCTCAATCGTCCAGTAGTCCCACTGGCAGGCTTCCTGCTTCTGATGTTTTTAAAGAAAAATTTTGCCATTAGTTTTTGTGTCTTTTGCTAGTTTCTCTTCAAATTCCTCTTTGGCCTCCCTAATTATACTTTTATACTTGACTTGCCAGAGTTTATGCTCCTTTCTATTTTCCTAAGTAGGATATGACTTCCAATTTTGTCTCTAACCTCCTCTTTTGCTCTGTTGTTTAGTCATGATGGTCTTTTTTTTTTTGTACTCTTACTTTTTTATTGTTATTTGAAGTATAAATTTAGTTTGAACCTCTATTATGGTGTTTTTATAAAGTTTTCATGCAGCTTGCAAGCATTGTTCCTTTTCATTTCTGTTTAACTAGTCTCATTTTTGTGTAGTTCCTCTTTTTGAAGTCATATGCTACTGTGGTGGGTTTCTTTGGTATCCTCCTTCTCCCGTCCCCATGGGATGTTAAATTTAATTACATTATGTTCACTATTACCAAGTGGTTGAGCTATACTCGCCTTTGGACCAGATCCTGTGCGCCACTTAGGACTAAATCAAGAATTGTCTTGTGGGTTCCAGGATTAGCTGCTCCAAGAAGCAGTCATTAATTGTGTCTAAAAATTTTCTCTCTCCATCCCATCTGAGCTGACATTTCCCAGTCTATATGGGGATAGTTGAAATCACCCATTAACGTGGATTTTCTGTTTTTGTTGCCTCTTTAATCTCCCTGAGCATTTCACAATCATCGTCACCATCCTGGTCAGGTGATCAGGAATACTGTTATACTCTTATTACTCAAGCTTGGAATTTCTATCCAGAGAGATTCTTTCACATATAGTGCCACTCCTGCACCAATGCAACCTATTCTGCCATTCCTATATATTTTGTATCTTGCTATTACCATGTTCCATTGATTATCATCGTTCCACCAAGTTTTTGTGATGCTTATTATATCAATATCCTCAATCAATACCAGGCACTCAAGTTCACCCATTTTAGTAGTTAAACTTCTTCCACTGGTATACAGGCACTTATAAAATTTGTCAATATTCAGTTGTCTGCCTTCATGTGATGTAACTGAACAGGGCCGCCCAGAGGGGTAGGCAAGTGGGGCAATTTGCCCCAGGCCCGGCAGGGGCCCCACGAACCCTGGGCCCAGCAGCGGTCCGGGTCTTCAGCAGCATTTCAGTGGCAGGGAGGCCCTTCAGTGCTGCCGAAGACACGGAGCGAATGAAGGGCCCCCCACTGCCGAAATGCCGCCAAAGACCCGGACCGCCTCCAGATGAGTACAAGCACCACAGCTCCCTCGCTTTGCCCCAGGCCCTATGAATCCTCTGGGCAGCCCTGTAACTGAATGGAACTCTTTTGCGTTTGACTGTTTCTCTTCTGTTTCTACCTGTACTTTACCTTCTATCCTCTCCTCTTTACTAATATCACCTTTAATAAATCCTCTTCTAAGGGATTTGTCCGTCCAAACCATGTGCTCCTCTACACCTGCTGGCTTTCTTCAGCTCTTCGTTTAAAAACGTCTATATGACCTTTTTAATTTTACATGCCAGCAATCTGGTTCCATTTTGGCTTAGGTGGAGCCCATCCCCTTTATAGACTCCTTTATTCCCAGAAGGTTCCCCAGTTCCTAATAAACCTAAATCCCTCCTCCCAACACCATCATCTCATCCACACATTAAGAAGTTCTGTCTAACTGGCCCTGCGCATGGAACTGGAAGCACTTCAGAGACGCCACCATGGAGGTCCTGGACTTTGCTCTCTTTACCTCGCACTCTAAATTTGGCCTCCAGAACCTCTCTCCTACCTTTTCCTATATCATTGGTAGCTACATGTACCACGACCACTGGCTCCTCCCCTGCACTGCACATAAGTCTGTCTAGATGTCTCAAGATGTCTGCAACCTTTGTATCCAGCAAGCAATATACCACGCAGCTCTCTTGGTCATCACAAACCTAACTATCTGTATTTCTAATAATCAAATCTCCCATTACTATTACCTGTCTCAATTGCAGAAGGGCAAGAAGAAGCCGACACACATGACTTTACCTTTCCTCTTTATGTCCCATCAAAAGACAGAAGGTCATACAGCTGGTTTGGAGAAGGGAAGGAGGTACCCATATTACGAACTCTGTGGCCTGCATGTTGATGCCTGTAAGGGGACCAGTTACAGGTTATAAACAGGTTCCTTCACTCAGAACAGCTGGTAAAGGCCCTTTTATTTTTGCTGTATTCCAGGCATTTTCTTTAAAGTGGCTCCTGAGGTGAGCTTGACATACAGCATCGGCTCCTATCGAGGATGAGCAGGAAGTGGTTCCTGCATACAGTAGCAGGAATGACCCCTTTTGATGGGAAATTTCTGTTGCTTCAAATCATCCGTCTGCCTGTCTATCATTGGTGGAGAGAGGAGGACTTATTAGCACCAGCGCCAGCCGTGTCCATCCACTTTTTAACAAAAGAAACAAGCACACAATTCATGTCCCCTGCAGACTTGGCCAGAGAGGTGCTGCAATTACACCTTTTTCCCACCAGGGGCTGCTGTGGTGCCAGAAGAGAAGGCAGCTGGCTCACCGTTGGAGAAGGAAGGGGGCACTTTGGCCTTGCCTCCTCCGAGTCCTCCCCTCATTTCTATAAAGGTTCTGGCGCCCTTACTTATTAGTATGGAATACTGGAGGAGCTACTTGTTACACACAGAATATAGAGCCTTATTGTGCTCCCACTTCCACTGACAGCATGGACCAGATTGGGTCCTTAAGGAGGTAGACAACAACAACAACAACAAAATAATAAAGTAAAGGTATAGTCATTTTCAAATAAAACAGAAAACACAAAAACATCAGTGGAAAAAAACCCGGAGATATATAAAAGAGGAAAAACTCACTAACTGCTCTAATGAAAGAACATACCCTTGACCTCTAGTGACTCAAATAGGGTGTTAATTGCCAAAGGATTAATACCCATTGCATTACAAATAATATAACCAGTCATCAGGAAATTATAACACTGTATATAATCAAGAAATGCTGAAGTCTCCCATAGAATTATGTAGAAGCAGTGGAAGGTTACTAAAATAAGAAACTAACATTGTATCAGTTCAGAAGGATTCAATAACTCACGGTATTATGGAGGAGAACTTAATACTTAAATGTATGAACACACATATTTTATATCTCCCTTACACTCTCTCACAAAATAATTCACACATTTTTACAAGCATACATATAATTTTAAAACACTAAAAACTATGTTTACATAATGCTAAATGAAAGACTTTTGCACTGTGGAACACATTTGGTTACATCTTTATTACTTTAAAATCCATTACCTTTCAACATACTTTAAGTAACTTCCATTGCCATTTTGGCTAAGTATCAAAGACATTTGTTGTTTAAACAAGGGCTTCCTCTTTCCCTTACAATCCTCATTTGGTTCTGCTGTGAATTTGTGACATCATGGAATATTTCCATAGCAAAAACATGGTGGCAATTTAAACACAGGATTATAAGTTTACAGAAGAATCAAGGATCACACCTTTACTCAAGAACAAATATCTACAATAATAGCTGGTGAAAAACAACAGAAAATTACTAGCCACCCAACACCTGTCAAGGATTGAAATAATTCTATATTTTTAGCCCTACTTTATACAACTTAGAAAGATAAAAATGTAAAGGGATAGATGATAGGGTAATTTCATATGATGGAGAGATTTCAGAAATCTAAGAGTAACCAAATTCTTTGGACAGCAAGAGGGTGAAAACAGATCATATCAACTCCATTGTCCTAGCATTTAACATCTGCCTACCAGTTGTGCAATGTGTTTATGTGTATCTTAGTTCCCTCTGCTGTTTGGATGCTAACATGACAAAACTTATCTTTAACTGGTTTATGACAGGCAGATGTTACAAAGAGCAACTTATCTGTATGTTGGGTAGCTCATAATCAAAGGTAAAATGCACATGAGCATTTGTTTGCCATGAATTGTATGTATAGGTATGTTGGCATTTAATTATTTACTTATATAAATGGGCAAAGAACAAAGTTGGCCTTCTGAGAAAAATAGAAAAAATATTAGTATATACAAACACATTCAGTACAGAATTTTCATACAGTTCATAGTAAGTGGGGGTTTTGTTGTTGGTTTTTTATATTTTTTGTTTTAATAAATATTTATTTCATTACAGCTCAGGGTTCAAGTCAAGCCACGAATAGCCCTGGGATAGAAGCTATGAATACTAGGTTGTACTCTCTAATGAAGCGGCTTTCCCCAGCTCTCTAGCAGGATGGGTTTCATTGGAATCATAATGCCAAAGCTCCCCCAAGATACATTCAGACAGACTTTTTAAAAGGCGGTTCCCATCATGGAGGATGGTGCAGCTCAAACTACATTCATATTTAGTAGTGATAACCAGGAAGGACTGGTGGAGACAAAGGATGCATATCCTCTTGACCATACCACAACAGTGCTTTCTCCCCACCAAGTCCAGAAATAGAGTTGGATAGTGCCACAGAATCAACTGACTCTTCTAATTGCACATAGGAAGGGTAATATCCATGAATAGCAAGTTGTCTCCATATGAAGATGATGAGATTGAGGGAGAATGGATAAGAGATGATCTCAACATACAGCTGGCCAAAGTCTTAATAAATGAAGCCTCTGGATTTTAAATGTCTTTAAATCCTGACTATTAAAATCCACTGAAAGCCTCAGTAAAATATATCTGCTTTTAAATTATGTCCATTTACTGGCAAATTTAATCTATTTCAACATTTTTCAGACCTACTACAAGAACCATAGGATTCATCTATGTAATAGAATTTATAAATGTGTTATACTTTAGGCTGTTCCACAAGAAAAATCACAGCTTAATTAAGTTAACTAAGCTGATTAAGCCTTGCTCTTTCACCTATTACAGGAAATATTTAGCCCTGGAGCAATCCTAAAGGCACCTCATGCAGCACATTACATGTTTTGTAGAGATACTGAGTACTCAGTCACGGGAGATAGAGGAAGAAGCCAACACCCCACATTGTCAGCCTGCCTGCAAAAGAGCAGCAGAAGTATCAGCTGCTAAGACTCCCTTCTTGCCTGAAAGGTAGGTACTGTGCTATAAAGGAATAGTGCAAACTGAGAGAATAGTACTCAAAAAAGTCCACATCTCTGGGACTATGCTAACTGCAATTATTGTATAATTAAGTCTCTGATACTACCATTTGAGTCAGTGTATTTGCAAACAGTTCATACAAAGAGGTTTAAACATAATAGATAATAGCATCTTTGTTTTCAGCTAAATTTAGTTCCAAGTCTTGCCTTTGCTGCATCTAATGAGTTCATGTTGTTAAAATAATTCTTTAAACCTTTCAAAATGTCTAAAAGCAATTTTCTAGTCAAATAAAAAAGTAGCTAAATAGGAACGCAAAATGCTTATCTTTGCTCCTGCTGGTGCAAGGGTGCTGCTCTGCGTCTCAGAAAGATTTCTGGCACAGTGAGAAAACCTGGTCAATTTCAGATTCTTTCCTGGGACCTGTCTGAAGTGTCGACAAGCAGCTAAGCTGAATATTAATATGCTCTCCATCATCAAAAGCTGTTGCATACCCAAAGGATGAGAAATATTTTAATCAGCTTTCAGCTTGTCTAGCAAAAGTCAGTTTATTCCTTTGGGATTATACATCTATGTGCTCAATTTTTGTCTCTGTGCTCTCTCTATATATATTACTTTTGAAACTAGCAGTAAAGAGCCCAAATCTGCTGTTTTGTCAGAAAAGCCATTTAATGCTGTGATTCAATTACAATATTTTAGATTTAACAAGAACATCTAATAGATGAAAAGCAAAGGAAAAAAGAGTTGAGAAACCAGCCCTTTAGTGTCTTTGTTTTACACAGTAACATTTTTTTAAAGAAACCGGGGCCCAGTTGGCTATTTTGTTTTCTTTAGTTAGATATTTTCATCAGTATGATGAGTTTTCAGCAGTCATTTCTCTATCTTTCTAGCCTCCATTTTTTTTACAATCATCATGCAAGCTATAAGGTTTTGATTGACACAGTTCCTTAGAGAAATTACAATAATGCTATGGTTGACAACTATAGCTATACAGATATATATGTAGACACATGACATATTATATATAAATAAAACACTTGAGAGGTAATTGAAGCTAAGCATTTGCCACATTTTTTGTACATCTTCAAAACTGTAGTAGGGTAGTAAGCCTAGCTTTACTGTGATTCCTCAGAGAGACTATGTCAATTACTGTGCTGCTGCACTAATGAACACATTGCTTAGGAGTAACTAGACAAGACCTATATAAGTGCAAAATATTATTTATTATCAGTGATTTTTTAAGCCTTCCAAAAAGAGTATGGAGTCTCAGACTAATTTAGAGTCAGGGTTCCTTGTGCACCTCCCACTGTGTGTCTATGTGAATACCATACAGAGTTACAAGGTCTGTATTTTGCTCCATCCCCACTGTCCTGAGAGAGCACACACCACAGAAGAGATGCCATGGCTCTGTCCCTCTCTCCATGAAGAGATGGCTAGTGCACAGGGGGTAGAAAGCTGTCTCTGATAAAGGTTTTCAAGTAGGTGCTCTGCCTCTGTTCACCTGGGAATTCCAGGAGGCACAACATGGACCTCTGTGTAGACATGGCTTTGGGGGAAAAGCATCAGCATATGGTGGTTTGTAAAATAGTTGCCATCCAAATCCTTCTACACGGACATATCTCATTATAGTGAAACAATATGTTCATTCTTTATTTTTGTGCAAATGTGTAAATGCTAATGGCCTGATACTGCAAAGTGCTTGCAACTTAGAACTGCTATTTCTCCAGCCAGAAATGTGAAACAGGACAGAAGATGAGGCCTAATACTTAAAGCAGTGCAATGGGTAATGGGACAATCCTAAATGCTATTGCTTTCTCTGCCACTGAATTACTGTGTAAACTTGTACAATTCACTCATTCAAACTGTGACCCACAACACCATCTGCAAAATGGCCAGACTGCTACTTATCAAGCTCACAGAAATATTGGCAGGCTTTATCAATTAACATTTGCAAAGCACTTGAGATACAAGGCCAAAATGCTGTTATTAAACATACATATGTAAATCTGAGTCATGTTAGCTATTGCATAACTATATTGATTCTAAACATCTAGGCAACACAAACTGTAACAATTTCCTTTAGCCTCCAACAACACATTTTGCTGAATGTCACCTGCTAAGTACTGGGGAAAATGCATCACGGGTGTAACTCCACTGACACCATTCTCATTGACACCACATCTGAATTGACGCCCTGTCACTGGTCTTTAAGCCACTCTATTACTATTATTTTTAAAAGATTCAAAATGAGTCCTATGAAAAGGGATGCCATTTAGTCCAATTGTGATAAACAATCACATTATTACATAGAAAACAACTTAAGAAGATTTGTTACGCTTAAACTTTAATATAAAAACTCTGCTGTGAGAATTATTTAGAGTTCAGATTCACTGGCGGTCCAAGGAGGGCTGCCAAAACCTGATGTTAAGTAGAGACATTTGAGAAAAGCCAATAATTACTTTCCTGCGGCAGCATGGTAAACATTAAATAGATAAGCTGCATTTTATTGTGACTACAGCTTCAGGATTACTAAACGGAAGTGTGTGTAGTAAGCAAAATAAATGAAAAGTGCAGAAAAGTCTTGCCCAAGAGCTCATAAGAGCCGGGACTGGAAACTGAAATGGATTCCTGGATTTTATATGGGGAATGATCAGGATATGCAATATGGGACTAACTCCTGCAATTCAATTAACTCAGACAGAACTTTGCCCATACGCACTGCCCTCTTGAGGCAGAGCTCGTCATCACTGGACCTTACTTTACAATTGGATCCATGCGGATAAACCTCATGCCCACACAGATCTGCACTGACTCAAATCTTCTCTCTCACTGGCAAGATGATAGTGAATAGTTCTTTTACAGCTACCATAATTTCTGTATATTTTCGGTTATGGTAAAAAACAGATGTGGAAATTGATAACAGTGCTTAAAGTTTGCCACCTAAATACCTATTTTAGACACAGAAATTTTGACTTAGGGGCACTAGATTTTGAAAATCAGGCTTAAATTACTTGCTCAGATTACACAAAGTTGGTGATGGAACTAGGGTTAGAAGATCCCAGGTTTCCTGATTCCCATTTCCAGACCTGATCCACCAGACCACAGTGCCTTACATGGCAAGTCACTGAATTATTCTGAGCTTCAACTTCCTTATCTGTAAAAAGTAGGATGTGATTTTTACCATAAATGAAATTCTGAAAAAAAAAACAACCTGTAGTAGCTACAAAAAGAGCTATTCTCCTATGATTTTGCTAATAAGAGAGAGGATTGGGGATCAGACAGAATAGGAGTGGCACAGTTCCTGGAAATAGTGACTGTTAGACAAGCATCTTCTCTTTTGCTCCCATCCACATTTACAAATTATGAGTAAAATGCAACTATATCTGTCCATGCTACAGAATTTCCACTAGGCCTTAGCAGCTAGCATGGGAATGACAACACCCATCACAAAGTGATGGTCAAGTCACTAAAGAGAGCTAGCAGTAAAAAAAGGGTTTAACAAGTATTCGCTGTACTGTGAAAAATTACAGCAGATGATGACATTTTAATCACACTCAATGATTTATTTCCCGTAGTTTATAACTTTGTCATAATAAAAAGTTCTCTGGTCAGAAACTTTTTTAAACCCACAACCATACCTTTTAACATATTACACACACACACATACATTCACACACTTCTAAGTAATGAGTACAAACAAAATAGAAGTTTTGTGTTTCTTATCATTCCTGTGGCCCTGTAACTCAACACTAATAGCCATTTACTTGAAGTATATCAGAGAATAAACTGAATAATTGGTCTAATTAAAAAAAAAAGTTTCAACCACATAGGTGTTGCATTTTTCTATAGAAGTTAATACATATTTTCAGCAGAAAGTCGTCACAATTTTCATCAGATTTATAAAATTAAACAATGAAATGGCTCTCTAAAACTTATGATGGGCTTTTGGATCAATAATCAGCCTATTAAAAGTGACAGTACAATAATACTACAACAGACAAGTTATAAGCCTCTAAAAGTGGGTAAATAGTAACTGATCAATCAAAGATAGATCATGCATGTGGTGCATATGTGTTCATCCAAGATATTAGCATAAATACAGCATAATAAATATATATAAAAACCATGCTAGCCTCATGATTAAAGGCCTGATTCTGCTCCCATTGAAGTCTATGATATAATTCCCATTGACTCTGATGGGGCAGTATAAAGCACTGAAGACATACTCTATGTCTAGCTATACCTTTGTATAATTCCTTTAGTTAGGAGACTAGCTTAATTCATAACAATTGCAATAAACTGATGTATACACACACATACATACGTGGACGTGCATGCATGTACAGATTCTGCAATTTGATCTGTGCAGGGAGACCCTTGTCTCTGCACAGTGTGCCAGTCAAGGCTACAGGGTTCAATATGGGCCCAGATATCAGATTCCATGAATCTGATTGTAGATTGGGATGTGTATATATATATATGCATATAAAAGTGAGAGAGAGAGGAACTTATTTAAATAACATTAAATTTTGTAGCAGAAGTCTAGTAATTTAAAACTGAAGGTAACCCCCACTCCCAACCACACACTTACCTCACAACACTGACCTAACTCCCTCCCTGACATGTATCCGATACCCTATTGCACACAAATTGGGGTAGCCAGGCCTCAGCTTTGAGTTTGCTGGGTTATGCCAACCCTCATGTTTTCAAGAGTTGTTTTTTAAGTATACCATAGGAGTTACAGGGCTTTTCATCTCAACATTGCCAGTTAGTAATAGAAATGTTAGAAGTGCTTCATACCAACAGAGCTCAGATCTCAACTAGCTCATGTAAGGGTTAAAAATAGAAAGTGCTATCCACTGGTTTGCTCTGATGTTCCTGTAGATATTGTCACTGGATGTATCCTCAGTAGAATTCTATTCAACACCTCTGTCTTTAAGTACAAAGCTGTAGGCTGTAGCAGCTTTAGGAAACATAAGTATCCTTTTTTCTACTGCACAGTATCTGTGTGTGAAATTCTCTAAAGGGGTTTAAGTATTTACCCTGAACACTATCAGACAGTTTCTAAAATTTTCCTTATCCTGTTGCAAAAACACTTCAAAGAGAATCATAAACACACTCCTTTGTGCTTTCAGCACATATTTTGTTTTGGAAGCTTAAGTCTGAATTCTCTCAGAATAGTAAATATATATTTTAGGAAGATGATGTTCACGACTATTTTTTAAAATTTTTGTTAATGATTCTCCAGTAAACAATGCTGAACGTGCTCTCTCTTTTCTGAGGAGTGGAAATACTGGAGTCAAAGAAATTAGTGGGATAGAAAAAGGAAAGAAACTAATAAAAATACCAGAGTTCAGTATTAGTTTTTTAAGTAAGGGTAAATTTCTCTGAACATTTCAATCCTGGTATGCATAAAAATTGACCTAACAAAAAAGTATCTTTATTTAAAGGGTCTGGTATAAGCAGATAAGAAAAGCCCAGAAATTCAGGAGTTATGGCTGAAATTCAGTCCTTTAAGTAGCCATGTTTTGCAGCTCAGTAGGCAAATATGATCACCTGGCAGTCTGAGGCCCTCCATCACAGGACTGTGACAACTGCAATATCTAAGCACAATGTGAAAGTTAGGGATGGAATTTAAGCCTTAATTCAAAATTTCCTAACTTTTGGCTGTCGAAATCAGATCCTGATAACATCTGGCACTTACATAACACTTTACATTTTCAAAGCCCTGAAGAGATATTAACCAATCAACCTGCCAATTTCTTGAATCTAATTTTAGCTGTTTAAAACTGTCAAAATAACAGAAAATTCAGAGGATTCCTTTTAAAAAGATAGACTGTTTGCCTTATAGATCATCATAGTTATTTTGGCACTGATACACATTTAAACCTTTTAAAATGTTGGGAAAAATATAAACAATATGACAGTCCTGGACTGAGATTCTATATCTTAAGCTTCAACCTAGACTCAATTTTTACCACCAATCTATAAGCTCCTGACAATAGTGGCTTATAGCAGAAACTCTGAAATATCTTCATATATAGCAACAGTAGCAAATAATGAAATAGAATTCAAAAAGGAAACAAAGAAAAATAATCTAACAAGTAAATATTTTGTCTCTCCAATTTCAATTTAAGTGAAAGAATGATAGAAAGGTACCATTGAGGATAACAACAACAAGAAGAGCATGATTAGTTGTACTGGTACTAAAAAAAAATAATCTCTGAACCTCTAAGATGAAACAGTTGTGCTTCAAGATACCAGACTGCATGGAATGACACTTCATTCATTATAATCACATAAAATTTATACATTCCTGTATGTACAGTAGATTTATAAATTAAAATGAATGGTATGCTGCATTTAATCATTATTAACTGTTTAAGCATGCCAAAACAGTAAAGCAAATGGTATGAGATTTCCTGAATTTAGACTACTTTATTAACAATTAAATGCCAAAAGCTTACGCTTAGCTTCTGTATGTTTCATGCCTTCAAGTGAGACCTTTTTACAGTAGACAAACAGTTATGCTATTAAAACTCCAAGTCACTTCTATATTTCTGTACATTTTAG
Source organism: Mauremys mutica (assembly GCF_020497125.1). Taxonomy (NCBI): domain Eukaryota; kingdom Metazoa; phylum Chordata; order Testudines; family Geoemydidae; genus Mauremys; species Mauremys mutica. The sequence continues at coordinate 17,198,009 of NC_059085.1, forward strand.
TGCCATAATTTTCTTCCTCTTGCCAAATGCCTACATAAATGGGTGGGATGAAATGGAGCCTAGCTTACCTAACATAATTATATATGTTGTGATTTTATACTGCAATGAAACCGATACATTTTAATAATCCCAGTCTTGGCTCTTACCCACTAAAGTCAATAAAGGTTATTAAGGCCAACTGCTATATAAATACGTTGCTCCATTGCAAAATGGTCTGTCAAAGCAGGAAATACAATTTATGACAAACAACACTACTAGTGTCTTCATTTTTTAAAAGGAACATTAGATATGTTAACAAAATCTTGAAGATTTGTCATTCAGGTGTAAAATCAAAGTCGATTCACTTTTCATTTCACAAACAAAACCATACCAGTGATTCACATTTTACTTGACCAAATTTACATTAGAGTTAAAAAAAAAAAGTCTTAGAATTTCCCCATTTCCTTATTTTTAATTCTTTCTTTTCCCACAGCTTTGCTGAAGTATTAAACATTTTTATAGGTAAAATAAATGTCAGTTTGTGAGGTTTGCATGATATCAGACCCTGAGAGACAAATTGTCTCTCCCCTGAATCTCAGAACAGCTACAGCAAGACTTCTTCACATCACATGAGATTTCAGCTTTTCAGACTTCTCTTTACCCAGAAAGCAAAGCTTGTACAGTCCCTTTCAAATGGTAACTCTCTCTTTGAATTCAGTGAGCACTTATCCTGATGTTGCACATGATAATGTGGTAATCTTGGATGACTTTTTTTTTTTAATACAAACATTTGAATAGCCTTCATATTTTTAAGGGGGGGAGGAAGGGCGGTGAAGACTGGTCAACCTGCTTTGGATTTAAGGGCTCATAAATTCATGAGGTAATATTATGGGGAAATGTGATGTTTTATCAGAATGTCATTCAAATGAAAGGTTTAACATTTACATCACAAGAGTGAGCCCTGAGTAAAACTATCCTCAGGGAAAGAAATGCCAGGAATAAACATTATGATAAAACTGTATGCTTACTATAATGTATAAAAATATTAAATAGAGCCCTGAGGTTTGGAGACATTGGCTTAAACTTTTTTGAATTATTATTTTGTTGCGACACTGGAGCAATTACAGTTAGCAGAATTAGAAGCAGTTTTGGAAAAAATATTTTTTATAAAAATTTATCTTTAAACAGGAAAACATAAAACAAAAACAGAGAGACCAAGACTTGCTTTTGTAAAATTCTGGATATATACATGTAAAAATGCATGATAAGAGTTGTATGGCTCATATAAAGGTAAAGAAAAATTAACTGCTTATTAAAGTATTTCCTTTTAGAAGGAAACCCCAATAGTGCTTCTGTACAGACAAAATTAACAGTATCAAGACATTCAGAATTTAGATTTTTTTCTAAATTATACACTAAAATGATTTTTTATACTCATTCAGCTAAAATGATTATAATTTACAGAAATATATTGACAGTAGACTGGCAGGTACCTCCAGAAATGTTGTTTTGATTTAACTTATTTTGATAGAATCCAAATGTGCACGAAAACACTGCACTTTTTATGTTAAATTGCTGTTGAATTTGTTAACCCACAATTGATTTCCTGTGTTATGGAATCTTAGAGATTACAGCTAACTTGAAGCAACAGGGATCATTCTTGACAGTTAATGCTAAATTTCTATGTATTTTCTCAAGCCCAGTATTGTTGTTACATTAATACTGCAGCTCAACAATGCCCCCTACTGTCAGTTTTTAAAAGACTGTGATACATGCTGCAGGTATAAAGAGAAAGAACAAAACTAAAAAAGGCTGCTTCTGGGTCCCAAATACAGTAAGCACCAAATTTACTTAAAGACTCATCAAAACAACAGACATTCTCAATTAAAATTCTCTACTGTCTCCCTCAATAGCTGAAATTAATTGTGATTAATGTGTTAGAAATCATAAAACATTAAAGCAATTTTTAAAATTTAAATTAGAAGCAGCTTCTGTCTTGGCCTAAGCCTTCAGTTTGCTGATAAATATCATCCTGAGGCCTGTTGAAAGGAGATACACTGACGCCACCATGTTTCTAATTAGAGACACATGGTAATGTCACACCAATTGCAGAAAACCTAGCCCTTGAGAATTTCTGTGTGTGCTGTTTTTCCATGTTCCCAACACACAATGGTTATAAAATAACAATCAAACAATCTTGCGTCTGCCTCACTAAGTCTTTGTGTTACAAGAAAATAGATTGTTATTTCAAGGAAAAATAAACTGAAAAGCTTTTTTAAAAAATGATAAGTCATTTGAGATCGAAAAACATCAGCAGAATGGGAGTGCATGTGGATTTAAAAAAGAGAGACAAATGCATTAAAAAAAATAAAAGTTACAAATCACTTCTTTCTTCACTGGTAAAATCCAGGGCTCTCTGATTTCTTTCTGCAGCTGGTAGGAGCACAAACATCTACATTCTGGTTTTCTGTAATGTTTTGAGTGTTTGTGATACCAGTTGCTGCAGAAAAAGCGCACGATGTAGAACTTGAGCTCCAGTAGGCAAAAACATTTTTCTGTTCATGGTATAGTGTGAACTGTTATCTGCTATTGTTAGTGAAGGAAGAAACTTTCTTCAAATTGTAAGTTACACATGAGGCCTGATCTGTGTACCTGTAACTAACGTTGATGAGTTGTCAGTACTCTACAACTCTCAGGATCAGGTCCAAATTCAATGCCACAGAAACCTAACAACTACTCAAAGCAGATATTCAGGCTTCTTGTCTACAGTGGGGATTTGTCCAAGGTCAGGTCTACACTACAAAGTTTTGCCAACATAGCTATGTCAGTCAGGTATGTAATGAAGTGTGATACCTGATCACCATTGGTATGCTGGCAAAAGTCCCTAGTGTAAACTCAGTTATACCAGTAAAACTGCATTTTTGCTGGTGTAGCTTATTTCACTCAGGGCACTAGAAGAACTATACCAGCAAAAGGACAGTTTTGCTGGTATAAGCTGTGTTCACACTAGGAGCACTTTACCAGTATAATATATCTTACTGGCAAATCCTTCCATGTGTAGACCTGGCCGTAGTTACAGACATCTACAGCCAGTCACCAGTGCAAAAACTTCTTGTAGACAGGCAAATACTTGAAACTACAGTAAACTGTGCCAGTACAAACAGAGTCTTCTAGCAGTTTCGCAGTAATACATCATGGATTGCACAGGTATAGCTACATCAATGGCTGGCCACCAATGCAAATCCCCAGTGTAAGACAAGGGCAGGGATATATTTTCAAAGGACATAATGATCTTAGCCACACAACTAGCATTGCTCAAGACACTATTTAGCCTTGCGTTCACTAGCATTCTTCTCTATTCTTGGTCTACTACAAGCACTGGTGAAACTGCATACAGATGTTTTTACCAGTAGAGCTAGCTACCTTGGTACTATATGAAAATAGCTACCTTGGTGCTATATGGGGATAGCGCTGAAAATTTCCTGTGAAGACAAATCGTTATGAAGTAATAACCCAGTATTTTGCCATTATACTTTACAGTAGTCAAAATAGACACTAAGCAACATGTTCTGTTGTTTTTTGGTTTTGTTCATTTTGTTTTGCTATTTTATTCCCTCTCCTGCTTTGCTGCGGGATTGGAAGGAATCACTGGCATTATAGAGAGCACACAAATATTGAAAATTTAAAGCCTGATTCTACAACGCAGTTACAATGGGTTCTGCATGCAAAGCATCTGCAGAATTAGGTTCTTAAGAGCTTTAGGCTATTTGCTAGTACTTACCATAAACTCCATCTTTTTCCAGAATCCTTCCAATTTTGCCATTGGTTCAAACCACCAATCAGTGCACTTCCTATAGCGTTTGCCCTGAAACCAAAACTGCCTAAGCCACTCAAATTCGACCTGCAAAGAGATGAATGATATGTAAGGAGGCATAAATAATCTGTGCTCATTACTTGGAAAAACATATGAATCTATTCACATCTGTGCTGCTACTTATAAGATGGGGGCATTGAGAGTTTCTCCAATAACAAGTAGTTTCCAAAGGCAACTTTACACACAGAAATGCAAGCTATTTTTAATTTTCTTTTTCATGTCAATTTATGGTCTGTGCCAAAGCCCACCATAGTCAATGCAAAACCTCCCACTGATTTCAACTGGCTTTAGATTAGCTTACAAAAGGTGCCTGATTGACAGCTCTGGAATCCCAAATCCTCTCTCCACCTATAGAACAGTACTGTGAAGATAATAATAGTGCAAGTTTCCTCACACCACACACACAAACATGGCTCAACCCTTGGCCTACTAAACTACCACTATGGGAGGGAAAATAGTTCAGTCCCCATAAATATTGGCCAATCTGATAAAAATTTCAAGAAGTGCATGTATTAGTACCAGTTGTGGTTTTTATGATGGAGACACCAGTACTGATACTATACGATAATTTCAAATAGGTCACCAAACTACCACCAGATGATAAATTTTGGCCAAAGAGATCTGGATGGGAGACCTAGAGATGAAATGATCTGTTTCCCAATACCAATTCCTCTGACCCACCAGCTCTATCATTTACTGCTTGGGGGCCCCAAAACAATTCTTTGTGCTGCCTCCATCAATTCTTCATTCACATAAAACAAACATTTCTTATTCTAGCTATGCAGAGTGACACACACTGCAAAAGCAAAATAGGGTGCGCTCTGCTTAATTCCGGGTCACCTGAAGTCACAGATTCTGGGAGTTTTTCAGAGTGATGCAGCAGCAGAGATTATGCTAGTGATGCATCAACTACCACAGCACTGCACTTAAGTATATAGACAGCCTTGCCAAGTTCACATAAGAGAATATTTTCCTAGATTACAAGGTATGCTTGGCAACAATCTTTTCATTTTTTAGGATTATTTTATATTCTTCAGCATATAAACTACTTTTGAAGTCATACAGTACACCTCCATTTACCGTAGTAAAATATATTTTCCTGACTCCTATCCAAGGCTAGTTCTATGCTGCAGCAGAGTACTGTGGGAGATGGGATGTCACCAACAGAGTTTATGCTGAGGCACCACATGGAGCCAATGATCTGAGACATTGAAGGATCTGACACACCTCAAGAAGCTAAAATGACAAGAGAGCTATGTTTAAAAAATAGTTATTATGTGCTGCACACCCCTTTAAGCCCAGGAGCACTAGGCACGTAAAACACAATAGATAACCTGTGTGGGTTGTTTTTAATACCATACTTGCACATCATTCAGTACTGTAGTTATAAAACATCATTAAGATTGTATAACACACTGATTATTGTTCAAGCATAGTGATTCCATTCATCTTAATACTCCCCCCCCCCAGTCTCTGTTTTTCATTTGTTGTTCTTTTTGTTGATTTTTTTTTATTAGTGATTTACAGTTCTGGTCTCTTAGGTTTTTGTATTTATCTTTGTTATGGTAGTTATGTTTCACACAGAGGCTCAAAGCTGCTTTAATCTTCACTTTTACCACAAAGAATTCTTTTGTTTACCCCTTTAAACTCTGATGAGGCAAACAAAGGCAACCTCTGAAGGTGAAACAATAATGAAAATGGCTTAAAGCCTCACCTGAGAACACCTTGTAACCAACAGAACAGCTACAAAAGACTGAAAGTTGTTTTAGTTGACACTAACTAAATGTTTGTTTGATATGTGTAACTGATTTCAATAAAAGCAGTTAAGCAAAAAAGCTGTACATACAATATTAAAACAACCCCATTGGTAAAACTTATCAACAGGATTAGAAGACATTAGTTGAGGTAAATCTTAAATGGTTTGAAAGTGTCATTCAGCTTTTCTTAGTACACAGGTTTAACAGCATATGTCCTTCCTAATAAAGTTCAAGTAAAGTTTATTGCTCTTAAAGCATTATCCAGGTATGAAGTGTCGAGATGCATTTTGCCAGGCCTGTCTGGGACTGATTTTCAGGTGTGTTAAGAACTAACATCTTGCACTGACTTTAACTGGAGTTCTGAGTGCTCAGTACTGCTGAAAATAAGGCCCAATGGTAATTTTTTTGCTGGCTTCCTCCATTAAAAAGGCAATACTCTATAAAGTCTGGCAACCACAACATTTCAGGAAATAAACCATACTGGGTCATTAATCAATAAAGAATTCTGCTTTAAAAATAAATAAAAAATCAATGTGACAACATGACCCATTGTGACAAGAATGTGAATTCAGTCAATCTGATTTTTGACTAATTATATTGATTTGTCCTCTTGATCTATGTAAATTAAATCTAATTTAAATCTTTGGCACCCTGGTCACATTTTAAATACACCCTGGGTTTAACTGACAGGCAGTAATGGAAACTGTCGCAGCACCATTTACTAGCACAGCGTGAATGCTGCAACTACAGCCACACGGCTTAGTGACTTGTGACCTAGAAGAGCTGTATTATTCTCTAGGTTTTAGAGGTAAAGTTTAGTGGTAGGCTAGTTAATTTTGTGCAGGATTAGTTGGTCCCTCTAGGGGGGAGCATGCCAACCATGCCAAATTGTGACATATGTGCTTGTTTAATGATATGGACTACTGTTCACCAAAGATCTCAAACTGAGGTCCAAATTCATTTTACCTAGTGTCTCAACTTAGCGTCTATATGGAGTTAAATAAAGATGAAAGGTCAATCAAAGTTTTATCCACTACGTTAGTCTTCAAGCTGATCTTCATGAAGTAGTGCAGGCAGGCAGTTATTTGGTGGCTAGAGCAAGAACTGAAAGTCAGGTGACTCCTGACTCTGCAAAGGAACCTCTCTGTGGCCATGATGTCACCATCTGTTTACTCATCTGTAAAAGGGCGATACTGCTACTTATTTTTGTAACAAGCCTTTTGGGATCCTCTGAAAGATAAGTACACTTATTTTTTTAATTTAATGCATGGTAGCTATCTTCCTATCACATTATAGACTAGGGTGACCAGATAGCAAGTGTGAAAAATCAGGATGGGGGTGGGGGGTAAGAGGTGCCTATATAAGAAAAAGCCCCAAAAACTGGGACATCTGGTCACCCTATTATAGACATACCCTGAGATGAGCATGAGTTAAATATTTTCCCAACATTATTAGAAGTTATATTCAGAGTTATACTCTCCCCTTCTTTCCTTCATTAAAACCAATCAACTCTTTAACAACATCTTTTCTTGGATCAACTAGGGGTTAATGAGGCATTCACACCTGCCTTCCTACTTCCCACACTTTCTATGAATAGGAGGATGCGAGGAAGAAAAAAAAAATCAAACATTGGAAGGTTTTTAAAAGGGTAGGGAGGACAAACTCCGTATAAAAACAAAAGGTCTGTTATATAAATCATTAGATTCAACACTTAAGGCCTTAGAATAAAACGAAATAAGACAGATGAATGCAGCAATTCCAACAGATGGAAATCATAGTACAGTCACCAAAGAGCTAGACACACAAAGTAGCTGAGGTCAGTGAATATTCACATACCAGATTTGAATATCAGGTTAACAGTTGTGCCTCATCTTTGGCTACAGTTTCTCTGATGCAATTTTATATTGGAGACTTCCTTATACAAAAACTAAACTGAATGGCAGGAATGAACATTTAAAAATAAATAAAAATAAAATAAAAAAACTTGGGCCCGATTTTGATCTCACTGTTATTACTGCTGATTTACATCAGTGTTAAGTAAGACTGGAATCAGGCTTGTTATGTCTAACATCAACTCATCCTCAAGTTGTCCTTTAAACAATGATTAAAGGCTGATTTTTGGGTTTATAGTCAATACTCAGCAGTAAAAGGCCAACAGCACCATTTGACATTTTGTGAGCCTGTGGTCCTCAGTCAATTATTTAAAGGTATTGGTTATTAAATGCCACCTATGTAGGTGATCTATATTTCCTCTCTTTTGTACCAGCCAGCCACCAACTGTGCTGTCATTTCACACTGATGTGGTAAAACACACATTAACCTTACTTTTGCTGTGTACATCACCACTCTTCTAAGCAGCTGACCTAATAGTTTAACCACACAAACCTCTTTCAGTTTAGCTTTTTCTACATCACACTATATTCAGGAATAAACTTGATCTACTTTTGCCATAAGGAAGGATTGATGTATGCAAGGAAGTGACTGTTGCCAGACTAGAGGAACAGCAGACCATGGTAATACGTTCAAACCTTGGTAATCAAAGTCCTGATCCAAAACCAACTGAAGTCAATGCCGTAGTCTCTGCAAGCCTAAATAGTCACTAGCATTCACCTATTGTGAAGTTACTGGGCTTGATCCCAACCATCACACAGCCAGCATCCTACTACTAAACTTCATATCACTCCAGAACACGAGCCCAGTGCTTGAAATGCAAAGCATAGGAAGGAGTTGGTTTGTTTTGCAAATATTTTATATTTATTATTTATATCCATGAGCATTTAAATCACCTGCTTGGCAATGTTTTGTTTTGTTTGGGGTTTTTTGTTTGTTTTTTTTAAAGGTGTCTGCTTATCTATGTGTTCTCCCAACTTTCTTACAGCTCAATTCCAGACCCACCCAGATAAAAACACCCTTTGGAAGCCAAGAATGGTTCAGCACAGTCAACAGCTGAGCACTCAGTCAACTTTGCTAGATCATTTACTCCAATGTAAATTACTACTGATGAAACATCCCTTTAAGCAATCAGGTGATTAATTTAATTCAATCCCTAACACTGTGTGCATTGATGTTAAGCTACTGTACCTCACAACCGTAGAGATAATTACTTCTGTTCATCCTACTATACTTCGCTCATGAATACGCTGCCACTGAAGTATTTGTTTTGTAGTTACAACATTTCAAGACTGACTACCTTGACAATCAGCAGGCGGACACTATTGAGAGTGCCGTTATTTACAATTATGAGCTATGTGCTTGGGGTGAAATGGCTGTGTGAACAAAGCAACAGCGATTATGTGGTCAGTAATAACTCAAATGCAATCTGTTTTAAAGACAGAGGCCACGACACCAAGGTTATGACCAAAGAAATCTAACTTTTACCTAGCCATCCACCAGAGATGCAAAGAAGGAACTTCAGATTAACATCTGATCTCAAAGAGGACATGTCTAACAGTGAGACCTTGAGTAACCCTTACGTACAAATACTGTGTTAGCTTCAGCTGTGAGTGTGAACCAATGTTCAATTGTGGAATTTATAATCAGTCATTTCTAGCCTTTCAGCAAACCATTCATGATTCTTCCGATGCCTATTTCGGAGATGCCATCAAGGCAAAGTGACAATTTCAGAAAAAGTCATAGCATCTAGCAATCACCATCTGGGATAACGTTTCTAAAGAACTGCATTTGTGGCAATACTTAAAAGTAAAACACGGCAGCCAGCTATTGTGAGTTGGAAGAAGTTCAAGTACCATCGTTTTCAAGGCTATCTCTGCAGTGTATACAAAAGTTACAACTTTTCTGGAGAGGCATAGATCTAGAATAGGAAGTAAGTTGCACATCAGAACAGAGACACAGTGGTAGAGTTGTTTGGGATCCCCACGCATGTTCACCCGTGTGGTGTTTTGCTTTAGCCAGCACTATAAGTTTCTCAACATTTTTTTTTAACTGAAGAGAGGAAAATTGCAGGGAAGAAGGTATTAAGAGTTGTAGCCAAATCCTGATCCCAAAGTCAATGGCAGATCTGGCATATTTTTCACTAGATCCAGGATTTGGCTCTTTGTGTGGAAATTATTGTGCACTTTTTCTATAAATAATTTACAGAGTTTGAACCTACCAGTTGTATTAGACCATGAAACTACAGAACTTTATCATATAACTTGTATTAAAAAGGCATGTGGCGTTTTTTCCCCAAAAGAAAAGAATGAAATACCTGTATTAGCCTCACAGACATTTATGGTTCCAGTTAATAGTGATACACAGCAAAGGAACGTATGTCTACCACAATGTAAACCACAGAAAACTTGCCTACTTGTGTGGTAAAAAAAGAACAATATCTGACACAGCACTTTGACATATGGAATTAATCCCTCAAACGAAGAGATGACCTTGAAAAATCAAAAGAGAATGGATGAGTGATTCTCTTTTCATATGGAATATAGATCCAATGTCTCTATTCAGTCAGAGTGTACAATATATATAGCCTGACCAGTGATTTCTGGGATAGTATATCCATATGCATAACAGGAAACACCACTGTATGTCACATGGAAAAATTATTCAGGTCACTGCAAACACTTGGGGTCTACTCCTCCCATGGTGTAAATCACATAGCTCTTTTGAAGTCAATGGGGCTATGCTGATTTACACCAGCTGTGAATGTGGCCCCAGTTGTACAAACTGATATATGCCTACAGTCTTATGAACTAAGCCTGATTAATATTTCGTAAAGTATTGCAAGTAGTAGGCTGATTTAAATTATACTGGCAGCCATTTCAACCAAAATCATGGGAGCAGATCTTTCCCCACCCTACTCTCCTCAGCTGCACCAAGAATAAACACAGTGCAGCCAAGAAACTGACCCTCAAAGTTTTATGAAAGTTGTAAAAGTTTGTCTTGTTCCTGAATAAATATGAATTAAAAAAAAATATTTAGAGCCATAAATGCATCCCTATACTCTAAGTGAAAATTATACTCTATACATGTCCCCGTAGGTCAAATACTGCTCAAACTTGTACTAGTGGAAATCCAAAATAACTCTTTGGAATTTATGACTATAACTGTGCTGGAAAGCACCAGTGAAATCAGAGAATTGGTCAAAAAAATTAGTACTATAGTATACTAATTAGTCAGTGTTACTCAGTTCACATATAGTGCTCACCATTTATGCTTGGTTCATCAATAAAGGTCAACACAAGTTGTATCTAAAGATATAGCTATATCAGGATAACAAAAAAAAAGTCAAATCTGTTGTTTTTAAATACCCTAGAAAGTGTTGTTGACTCTACATTTTCCGTGGCGCTCTCTTTTTATTTAAGTTAAAATTTAAAGAAAATTCAATTGAGCCTCTTTGGAAACACCACTGGCACCATCACAAAAAGAATGTAAGCAAATTTACCAAACCCTCTGCAAGAGCTTAATGATTGTCTCACGCTGCAACTCTTTCCTCCGACACTGAGAATTAGCAAAACAGCATTGTCCAGGAGACCATGTAATTTTATATCTCAGATAAAGTTACCAGGTTCCCAAATCTTTCTGAACACTACACTAATACTTTCTGTCTAACTTGATGGACACCTTGGTCTGTTAAATGTATTTGCTTGCTAAGGGCCATTTCTGTACTGAAAACAGAGGTACATTCAGTGGGATTCCTTGAGGGCATATTGGTTCACCTGCATGGTCCTCAGTACAGGATCAGGGCCTTGATCTTATTTTCAGGAACTTGATTTCTACAGTATTTTCCTAATTACAGGCATTAAAGCAGATTCTGTGTTATCATCTTGTCCTACATTTGTTTTGAACACGATGAGCTACTATATTAGCAGTAGAGGAACAACTCAAGAGGTTTGTAAGGGTTTCACTTGCCCCTTTCCTTTAATTTCTCTACCCTCTTACTTTTTGCCAGAGTAGAACAGCAGGGGAGAAATGAATCAAATTTGCCATAATGTAACCAATGTTCTTGCTATAGCTGCTCCTTCAATTAGAAAAACAGAGTCCTCCCCCTTGTGACTTTGCATTAATCTCAGCCAACACACCCAAATGCAAGAGTCAATGCAACCCAAATTTGAGATACTTACATAGGGCCAGGTCTTGTGAGTTTTTGAACACCCTGAAGCCCATTGACTGCACCACCCTCAAAGAATCAGGCTTAATGTACTGTGAAAACCTTCCCCTCACCTCGTTATGGATTTCTTCCACTTCCTTTACAACTTGGACTTCCAGTGATTTTAAAGATAAAGCCGCTGAATCAGAATCAACCTGTAAATTCTGAAGTGCAACCTCACACTGTCCAAAAATATATTCCAGTGTTCCTGTTGAGCACTGTAAGAGCACAATAAAAAAAATAATCAGTTTACAGATCCTTTGGAAGTAATACTGTTTAAGGCAAACAGAAAATAAGATTCAGTGCAAGCCACTGTAATAATCAAAATAATAAAATGAGAGAAAATGGGGCTGCATTTCTGTGATTTAATTTTATTATGTTTTAAAGCAAAATTAGAAAGCTTATAACATTTAATACATGCCAGATTGATTGTATTGCTATTTAAAATTACTTGCATTGATTCAAAAAAGTTTACATTTAAAAAACGAACTCATTAAAGATATAATAGACTATTAAAAATACCCTACAGATTTGGGGGAGGGGGGAACCCAGAAACACCATGAAACACATTTGAAATCTTAGATATTCAAAAGCATGGCTGAAAATTCTTTTTTCTTTCTTTTTTCCTCCCTGCAGATTAGTAGTCTAGAGCAGGGGTCCCCAACCCCCGGGCCGCGGCCCGGTACCGGGCCGCGGCCTCTTACAAACCGGGCCACGAACTGACCCAGTGGACCTCCCGCAGGGGTGCCTGCGGGAGGTCTACCCGAGCCGCGGGACGAGCGCTCCCTCCGCAGGCATGCCTGCGGGCGGTCCAGCTGAGCCGTGCGACCAGCGAACCGTCCGCAGTCATGCCTGCGGCAGCTCAACCGGAGCCGGTGGACCTCCCGCAGGCACGCCTGCGGGCGGTCCAGCTGAGCCGCGGGACGAGCGCTCCCTCCACAGGCATGACCGGTCCCTGGTCCTGAAAAGGTTGGGGACCCCTGGTCTAGAGCATCTAACAGTTGGTCATATTTTTCCCTGCATAGGACTCTCAATGATGTAGAAGGGGAGTTTCTCATACAGCATGAAAGTAGAATGTACTCCTAAGTGTAAAGTATATAATACAGTTGAAAAGATTGATTGTTCTGCCTTTACTTTGTTTTTAGGAATATAACTTCCTTCAGTGCTGAAAGAAACATATAAATATCTTTCTGACACAAAACAAAAAGATATGTCTACCTTATAATTATTTTCAGTTAAATATTTATAACATTAGCTAACTCCCTAGGAAAAACCTTGAGTAAGGACTCCCAGTATCATAATTCTCTGTATTAGAATTTCCATACTATACAATGTGAGGTCACAAAGGTTTATAAAAACAAAACATAAGCTTTTAAAGTGGAAGCTTTTCAATCTGTGGACATAAGTGTGTATTTTAATATCAGAATAACAGAGTGTTGGGAGCACAAGGTTAGAGAGTTCATCTTTTCTGCTGAAGAAAAATGAAGAGCCGTATGCTTGATGAATACAGTACAATGCACATTATATTAGGTTTATTCCAAAGCTCAGCTGTAGTCACAAGAATGTGTGTTTGTTTTGAAAAATATGTTCCTACATGACAGAAGTTAGACAGATATGTCCTTATACCACCAAGTCCTTAATCTAATTTGGCAAAATACTATGATATAATTTTAATGTTACAATGCTCTCTTTTCTGATTTATTTATTTATTTATTTATTTTGTTGCCCTCATTGTTTTCTCTACACAACAGCCAAAGGGAAAAGCAAATAATAGTGAAAAAAAATTAAATACATTCCCGTTGAAATACAACACACACAGAGATACTTCAACAGTAATGCATTTTGACTTGATAAGACAAATAGCAAAATGTGATTAGTTACCTTTGAAAGAATTATTTTAAAGTGTAATCTCTTGTGATTTTTTTTTAAAGTATTATTTGCTTTTTCCTTTTGGTTGCTGTACAGAGAAAAATAACTATGAAAACAAGCAAAAAATAATCACAGTATGAGGGACAAATACCTCTTTTCTTTATCGTTAATGCAATTATGATCAATAGTCAGGAGTACTGAAAGAAGAAACAAATCTAATAAAACAGCACACATCAGCAATCTTGGAAGCACTGGGCTGAATCCTCAGAGCAGTGCTCAGACTACCTGAGAGCTTTGTGCACTCTTCTGCTTCCACCTGCAGTTCTAGAGGAAGCCGGGGAATCCAGCCTCATGGCTGTTCCACATTGCCCTGACTTGTAGTGGCAGCCTAGGGCTGTTGGGATTGCTGGTGTGCAGTATGTTTAGACCTCATATCCCTTCCCATCAACAGTTTGCCTCTTAAGTGGAGTATGGCAAAAAGAAACTATGAAAACATTTTTTATAAAAATGTGATTACATGTTTTTGCATTTCTTTAATAAGCTGCGGTACTGCAGTGTAATAGAGAAACTCTATGTGAGGTTAGGCATAAATTGCTCATAGACAAAGAAATTGCCTTTCTCCCATAAAAATCAGTAAGAGTTCTTCCAACAGTAAGCAAAAAGCATAGAACATACACCTCCCACAAAAAGTCGGAGTCACCAGTAAAACCACTAATCATAGTTTAAAACAAGACTGTGTGAGCCTAAATTCATTTCTCTCAGCCACTACTAATAGTGCAAATGACCAAAAAACAAATCCCCTTTCTTACTCACCTCTGCCACTCTGTGGGTAGAGCTGAAACGCGGCTGAAAACCAGCCAGAACACAATGCTGATGTGTCATATTGAGATCATCTGAGGACAGATTATAATCAGTTTCAGTCTATGGAGAAAAATATACTAAATACCAAATTTATTCCTACCAAATATGAACAACAGATACTATAAGGCAAGTGTTTTGAACACAATACAAGGACTTTCCTCTTTTATATCTTTTTAGCTCTTATAAAGTTTTTCACAAAGTTGTATATGCTTTTCATTTGTAGAGCTCAAACACTTAGCAGAAGGTAAATATTATCCTGTTTTTAACAAATGGAGAAACAGAGCCAGAGAGATTAGTTGAAAATCTGCTGTCTGCCCTATCCACTGGACCGCACTCTCTCCCCAAATGAACAGACAAAAATAAACAAAATTGAATTTTTAAAGTGTTTTCTTTAAACTGAGCTCCCTTTTCCTTATTTTCATTGCACTTAATGCACTGACTTCTTGTTTACATTAATAATCATGAAGAAGTTTAGCAAGATTTTGGAATATAATTTGAAGTGTAACTATACTTTGGAAAGCTTACACTGTAAGAATGACAGAATGTGGTTCTGTGTTTGTAGTCTCTCAGTGCCTGAAAATGTCTCAATTATCTCTCACATTTGCTCAGTTTGCAAGTAAAAGGAGAATTCCTTCCCTCCTCTCATAAAAGACAGTTCTGTAACATGAATCCAGGGACTGATAAACAAGTTGTCTTCTTTCTGGCTGATGCATTGTCATCAGTAAGAACTAGAGCTGTCTGGAACTGGAATTCCCATTCTGTGGGAAATTCCAAAACTTCTCCCCCCACCCACCCCCTTGAATAAACCTGTTCGGAAATGTAACCAAAAAGAAAAGAAACTTCAAAATCTACCATAGAACAGTAATTCAAAAATTTTGTTTAAAAAAGGTCAAATTTCCATTTTGACCTTTGCTAAGCTTATCCGAGGCTTTCTGAGCTGTCTGGAGCCCCAGCAATGCAAGTAGGAAGCAGGCAGCTCAGGAACTCTGGAAACCCCAACTTCAAGGCTGTCCACCTTGAAGGCTGCTGTGGAGCTGGGAATCCCAGAAGCCCAGGGTGGTGAGGAGCCAGGAAGCTGGAAACCTGGAAGCCCAGGCTCCCAAACAGCCCACCTGGTGGGCTGAGCTGGAAGGCAAGCAGGCAGGTATCCCCTGGTAGGCAAAGTTTGATCAGAATTTCACTGAAGTCATCAAGATCCCACAGAATGATCCACAGAATGTTTCCATTTTGACAAATCAGAATTTTCCAGTAGAAAAACATTCAGATGGAAAATTTCTGAGCAGCTCTGGTAATAACATTTTTCCTATTGGACTCAGAAGCAGCAATAATTTAGAACTCTTTTAAAAATGTTCTAAATCGAGCTGGCTTTGATGTTCAAGTGTCAGAAATTAAAGTCTATGGGCCTTTCAAAAATGGAATTTCAGTAGGAACTACCATGGACAGATGGATCATGCCTAATCCACTGAGGTGCACTCATTCCAAGCAAGAGAGAAGGCACAAGGAAGATAGTGTGAGAAAGTGAAGAAGAAAAGTGGTGAATCTGGCATCATAAATGGAGCGAGGCAAGCAAGATTGATCCAGTGAGAAAAAAGGTCAGAGATAGAGCCTGGGAGGTAAGAAAGATAGGCAGCAGAGGGACTGGAAGAGGGTCTGAGTGGCTGCTGGAGGGGAGCAAAATGTGTTAAAGGAGGTCAGGGATATGCAGGATACAGCAGATAATATTTATATTAATAATGGAAATAATAATATTAGACAAGGGAGGAGGGCTCTGCATGCTGTGCTCTGAGTAAGAAGGTGCCATTTTTACTTCAGCTATTACTAGTGACTATTGAATTTGATCACAGTACGGGGGTCTGATCTCAGAAATGCTCAGCCTCACATACATCCTCCCCTAATAAATATTAAGCCCTTTAAAGATGTCACAGTTTGCATACCCAACAAAACTGAGGAACCTAAAATCCCAAGTCACTTTAAAAAATGTAAGTCATAGTTACTTTTTTTGACCATAACCACACTTTGTTAAACTGAATACCCTAGTGTAGTTTACTGTGTGTGAAGTTTAATATGCTATTCTCTCTATTAATTAAAACAAATATGATCTGAAATCTTCACTATATTTTGTAGTAAGTCTGAAATTTTCAGATTGGCATGCACACTATGAATAATAATTCACTCGGATAAGATTTATTGGATTTATTCCACTTGCAAGAATTAGTTCTCTTCTTTCAATGGATTTTATAGGCAGCTATAAGAATTCATGCACAACAACGCATCATCTAGCACTATAGATATTAGGAGAAAAATGCAGGTGGATGGTTTTATCTTTTGCCATTTCTGTTGCTGTATGAAACATGAAAACAGATCTCAAGAAGGGATAGATAACGAGAAAAATGCTCACATATCCCCATCAGATTTAGGAAAACTTATATCGCTTGCTAGTATTTGAACATTTCTCCACTGCAGAATAATGCCGAACCATCTAGGTATCACCAATAAATATATTTAAGAAATAATCCATTATGACTATTGCAGAACCATATTATAATTAGTTGCTTATACATTAAACCTGTGGCCACCTAGGAATCCACAGCTGTCTTTCTACTGCAAACCATGGCCATTGAGGTCCACAAAGAGAAAGCAATACTATGATTCTGTTCCTTTTGCTACCATTTGAGTGAAGAGAGAAACAATTTGGTACAAATGTAAATTTCTGATCGTGAGATGCTTAGGGCTGGAATAGGAGGAGTCTTACAGATCAGGACTGAGCTGCATTGGCAAGGTTATGTGGGGAAGCTTGCACAGTCTAGGGTGACCAGACAGCAAGTGTGAAAAACTGGGACAGGGGATGGGGGGTAATAGGTGCCTATGTAAGAAAAAGCTCCAAAAATCAGGACTGTCCCTATAAAATCGGGACATCTGGTCACTCTAACAGTATCTGCCTGTGTGATGCCTGCACAAAACTTCATTTCAATACTTTTTAAAACAAAGAGAGAAATCACTGCTGTACAGACATATGAGAGTTAAAGGGTATCAAGCCAAATCTTGAAAACAAAAACACAGCACTAAGTATCACAGTCATCTCTATGAAGAATGATCACAAAAAGCAGATTGCTTAAGTACTTTTGTTCCATTCAGTACCAATTAATTTGGCGCAGTCTGTGTAGCAAACACAGCATTATAAGTATTACATTTTGATTTGCACCTTCATTCAAACCCTTGGCAACCCTTTCATTGTAGAGCTGTCTCTTCTTGAAATTGCTTCCAACTGTCTCTAATCCTTTATGACTTTTAGAAAGAACCCTGTAATTTTAATTTAAGAGTTTATAATTCATCTAAAACTGTAATTGTATAAAAATGGTTGAAGCTTCATGGATCATATGTCTCAAAGGATATTGAAAAATACATTCTAGGCCTTAAAAGATTACTCCAAAGATTTTTTTTCCTACAATTTGAAAGAAAAAATTGCTTGTTAAATGAGACATTGCCCATTTGGCGGCAGTCACTTTTAACTAACATTGCATACAAATTATTTTATCAGTATTAGAGGTAGATTAAAACCTGGCCAACCCTGCCATGCCCACCCTAGCTTCCTTGCATACTGATGGTTCAGATAAAATACAGTACATATGGATACAACACCAGTTTTTAGTTTTTGCTAAATTAAATTCTATCTGATGAGATTTGCAAACCCAAACCAAGGCATCCCGCTCAACTTTAAAAACATTATACACCATATGGCTGGGGGGGAGAAGGAGGAGGGAAATAGGTCATCAGTCCTGCAGAAAGATCTGCTTGCATAGACTTTTACTACTCAGTCTACTCAGAGAGTGGTGAAGCACTGGAATGGGTTACCTAGGGAGGTGGTGGACTCTCCTTTCTTAAAGGTTTTTAAGGTCAAGCTTGACAAAGCCCTGGCTGGGATGATTTAGTTGGGAATTAGTCCTGCTTTGAGCAGGGGGTTGGATTAGATGACCTCCTGAGGTCCCTTCCAACCCTGATATTCTATGATTCTATGATACTGCAGGAGTCCCACTGAATTTGTGTTGGATTAAGGGTCAACATAGAGCACAATTTCAGTCGGACTCCCACAGCAGTAAGGTCCATGCATGCAGATCCCTTTGCAATTTCAGAACATTAGTCAATAAAGTATATAAGCAATATAATAACTATGCAAAGTGAATTTTTTTCAAAGGGACACTTTCAATTTTAATCTTAATCACCATCAACTGAGTCCTAACAATGAGCTAAACACAGGCACTACACACACAAACTTTTTACATATATATGGAAGACAATGGACATGATAAACAATTTTCAGAGACAAGAATGCTCTTTAAGTTGATAGCATTCTTTCGTCAATTGCCTTTTTCATCACATGTTAGCAAATAGAACCAATGGCACAGGTACTACTGCATGATATGGCCGGTATACCCTTTCTAAAGTGCCAGTGTCTGCAGAAGCTGGGAAACCCTTTTTCAATGGACTACTGCCAGTTTCTGTAGTTGTAACCTTATCTCTAAAACTTGATCAGGCATTTCTCAAGTTTGTAGTGTTCTAGAATCTCTAAACTATACCAAAATTAAAATGACAATTCATGAAATATCTGAAGCACACACTTAACTTCAACATATGCTTAACTATCCTGAGTTTCCTTGAATTGGGACCTAAAAAAACTGCTTGTGTACGATAAAAACTGAAATGCCTAAATCAACTGCCCAACATTGCAAAAGGCCTTACACTTAAGAGAACAAACCAAGGAATCTAGTGTTGCTCTGTGTTGGGAGAGATAACTTCCAATTTTGTATGGAGTACTATGAAAAAAAGAAGGGAAGATAATTTCATCGATATACATAACGCAACTCGCGGGAGAGTTTAGATCAAGGTGTATTGATTTCCTTTTTCCTCAACTTTCTGCCTGCCCATTTCCAACATATCGTCTGCCACTTCAGAATGAAGTCCCATTATAGGACTTCTGTTTCTGGTAATTCAATGCATGATTTATTAGAAGAAATTAATCACATGCATAACTGGGTACAGGTGGTCAAATCCACCTTGGAAAACAAATGTTATCAACTTGCAGTCTTTATAATCTTGAGTGGTTTCAGATGGATGGTATATGAAGATGTTTTACTTCACAGATGAAGTTTGGAAACAGCAGAAGAGCAAGTTTAAGCAGGTCTTCCTATTGCCAGAAATATTTTTTTAAACAGAAGATGATGCAGACTCACCTGATACAAATACCTCAGAGGGCACACACAACAGCACACCACAGTTATAATATGGAACTAGAAGGAGCAAGGATTCGCTGCAGAACTGAATTGCTTTTAGTACAGACCTCTGTCGCTTGAGCTATCAGAGTAACTTGGAGCAGCAAAAGTGTCATGATATCCCCTGTGTGGGCCAGTCACTGACACATATTGTGCAAGTGGGTCCTGTGAGCGTTTCCTGGACTGCAGAGGAATGTTGGGACTTAGGTACCCTGGACTCTATTACAGGTTCTGAATGGAAGTATGTGCTACAGAACCTTCTGCCTCTATCCCCACTAGCCTTCCTCCTTCTGACTTTGCCCCCAGCATGTCCCCCTCTGAGATTACTACGCCAGCCTGTCCCTTTCCCACACTACAGCCTAACCCATATCCTCTCTGCTCCTAGTTCCCCACATCTTCCTCTGCTCCTCTGCCCAACCACACCACACCCCAGCCCCCATCCACTCCTCACTCCTCTTCATTTTGAGTCAATCTGCTTCCTCCTTCTCCTCCACACTGCTTAGTAGGCACCAGCAGAAGGAACAGTCAGAACACAGAAGAGAAATTTCAAGAAAAGTCCTGCTCAGTCCCTGCAACCCTGGGATGGAGCATGTTCGATGCAGACAAAAAGTTCAGAGAATTTAGCAGCCAAACGCCAACACTCCTCTG
Source organism: Mauremys mutica (assembly GCF_020497125.1). Taxonomy (NCBI): domain Eukaryota; kingdom Metazoa; phylum Chordata; order Testudines; family Geoemydidae; genus Mauremys; species Mauremys mutica. The sequence goes on from NC_059085.1 coordinate 17,218,361, forward strand.
GCTAAAGATGTGGAAATGACAATTTTCAGATGTTTATTACTCAGCCAAATTTGAGCAGATTTTCAAGGGGACAGCAAAAGGCACTTCTCTGACTACACTGCAAGAGCCCTGCCAAATTTCAAGTCCCTGCTCCCAAGCACTAAGAAGCTAGAGCTTATCAAGAAAACAGTTAAGAATTTTTTCTAACATCGGTAAAAGAAAATAATTCCCCTAGCCTCACTCTCTAAAGTGGCTGAACTGGTTTTGCTTTAAAAAAGAACTTCAGCCTGAGGCAGAGGCTGAGTATGGAAAATTTCAACCAAATAGTTAAAAATTTTTGTCAATGTTACACACAACGAACACCGGGTCCTATAATAGGCAACCTTACCTATAAGTGTCTCTGCCAGCTCTGCCAATTATAATGGCTTTGTAAGTTTTCAGGACTAAAAATTATATACTCAGACACAAAGGTGAACATGAATTACTATTAAATAATTATTTCTTCAAAAATAGGTGACACAGCAATCTTTCCCCTCTCAAATTGAAAGTTATATATCTTAGAAAATTACATCTTTTGAGGGATTGACAGTCAGTTGAAAGGTTCCTAGAAAAGATAGGTAAAAAGATGGCACAAGATTACACCAAAATGGACTCAAAGAGAAAAACAATTTTTTTTCTATTTCTGAAGTTCTTGGCTATTAGATGAGAATGAGTTTGAAACAGAGTTCTCGAGGTTAACCATTCACTGTTACTATTATATTTTATATGGTGATCTTTACTTCCATGGGACATGTCTGGCTTAACTATATTTTCCAATTTTTGGGGCTGTCTAAAGATAAATGGTATGTTTATGTTCTTTTTTATTTTGTTTGCTTGTTTTTTATTACAATCATGATTTGATTATCTCTGTGCTACATCATTAGATCTGTACATGTATAGCCTTTGTCAGAGAAGTGGATGGATGAGTGTGTGAATAATTGAACTGTGGCATCAATATGGTGACAAACCAATGCAGACACAGGAAACTGATGGTTGTAATTCCACATGCTACTGCTAAAGACTATCAAAATAAACCACATACAGGAAGGAAGACACAATTTTTTGCCCGATCCTGTGATCACAGCTCCTACTGAGTTCAGTGAGACTTGTACAAATAAGGATTACTCTAATGAGAAGGGCTGCAAGGCCGAGCTCTTGATTATTAGTACGTACAATGATTCCTGGGAATAGCAATGTAATGCTTGCAGTACTAACGACAACAATCAATTTTTTGCCTTTCCTCTCTGCTTATTGTTTCTATTGAACTTCTTCAGATAATTGTCTTTTTATCATCAATGTTGCCATGTATGATGCCTCTAATTCAAAGCGCAGCATAATTTTCAATATTCTAAATGCAAATATATCTAACAATACAAACATGAAATGGAATTGGGCTATTTATCTTCCAAAACAAAAAAATATATATTATATCTATCTATTATATATATAAAAATAAAGATGTGTACTTATTCTTGTGATCATTTTAGTGTAAATACGTATACAGACACAATGGAGCTAAAATGCTTAATCACGATTCTGCCATCTCTCTGGTTCCATTTGGATTTAGTCATGCGACTGAAACTAAGGAAGGAAGTTTTTTGATGACTGGTATCCCATTATAAAAATGGGGGGGGGAGGAATAGCTCAGTGGTCTGAGCATTGGCCTGCTAAACCCAGAGCTGTGAGTTCAATCCTTGAGGGGGCCACCTAGGTATCTGGGGCAAAATCAGTACTTGGTCCTGCTAGTGAAGGCAGGGGGCTGGACTCCATGACCTTTCAAGGTCCCTTCCAGTTCTAGTCTAATCTCCAATTATTATATAGCTATGCAAAAGATAGTTTCTAAAAATAAGATACACAAGCCTTTTTCCCCAAAAAACCATCTGATGCATGCATCAATAGGGATGAACAACCCTTTTGCAGTGCTGTGTGTTGTGCATATCACAAACTGGACTTGCAAAACTAGTTACAATTCACAAACTTAATTCTGTCAGCATTATCTTACACAATCCACAAGTCTGGATGGATGAGGTAATGTTACAGGAAGCAATTCTCCATAGGTCTACCCCAGGGATCTCAAAGTCCCGGCCCATGGGCCATCTGCAGCCCAAGAACCTCCTCACTGCGGCCCACGTAGGAGAGACGCAGGAAGACACACTGCCAGCAATGTCTGCTTCAGGCGCCGCCCCCCACAGCTCCCATTGGCTGGGGGAGAGGGACAGAGATACCATCACTAGTTGCTGAGCAAAGTCAGCCATGGAAGCAGCATTATTAGTTGCCGGGCAGAGTCAGCCATGGAAGCAGCATCACTTTTTTCCACAATCAAAATACCGAACACAACTATCTGATGCACACCTTGCTGCAATCCTGAAGGTTTCAACTGCTCAATGACTGAGGTCAAACAACAAACTGACAGAACTGAAGCGTTGCCCGGAGTCTGGCAAACACTAAAAACTCTCCGACAGGCAAAGGACTGTATAAAGTCGTATGACAGTTTTATTATTTCTAAGGAATTTAAAATAAAAAATACAATATAATAGTTTTTCTTTTCTGAACACCATCTTCAGTGACATTATTGGCCCGCTGGGAGGATTTGAGGACTGGCACTGGCCCTAAGGTAAATTGAGTTTGAGACCTCTGGTCTACCCCTTCACACACAGCTTCATCCCTGCATTTCAATAGTAGAGATACAAACATACAGGTAGCATACTATGGGGCTGTTGCAGCAATGTTGAGAGAATGACCCCACACAAGTTCAGTTTCCTCCCCACCCCCAAGAAATTATAGGCCAAAGAACCATCTTCTAATCCTTTCATCACCTTCATGGAGAAAAAAGTGGAATATAATAACTGGCCCTAATCAGGGAATATTTGTAGTATTTAAACAAAAAAAGTGTGTGTAAAGAAAACACAGAATGGATTAAAAGATTGAACTGAACAATGTGTCAGGGATTTGCCAAACTATATGATCAAAGTTTCATAACAACAAATAAATTTCTGGGGCTAATAGTCTTAATAATCATGGGGGGAATGAATTTAGATCAAACATGGAGTCAAGAGAGCAAACAATAAAGTTAAAAAAAAACATATTCAAGATGCTAAAGAGCAAAAAAGGTTCAAGTTAATATATGGAAGTACAGGCACATTAACTGGCTCAAAATAGTTTAATGAGCCACTACATACATGTGGAAATGTTTCCATTAAAGGAATATCTCCAACCACAGCCCACCCCCGCAACGTGTGTGCCTAAATTCTGGTTAATGAAAATAATTTTTGATGCTCCTTGAACTATAATTTGTTCAGGAAAAAAAGACACCAAGTTCATCTTCAAGCTGCTTTAAACCCCTAACCTTCAAGCAACATTTGATCGATGGGAAACAGCTGTGGAAAAGTAAATCTTCCCCCTTTGAAAAAGCCCCGAGTGTATTTTTGTTAAGTATGTTTTGAAGTCATGGTAGGAAAATTAGTGAAAATTGTAAATCTATTTGCAAATCTGGTCGTGTCTAACTCTAAGTTTAGAGGAAAGATCCCAATTTAATAGTAAGACCATGACAACCCTAGTTAAGCATGCTCTCAACCACAGCAGCTGGGGCTCTTCGCTCACCTCCACGTGCTGTGGATTTATTACATGCACCTAACACGTTTCATATTAGACACCCCTTGACTGTGTACTTGAGACAGCAGTGTTCAGTATGTGTTTCCTCTACAGACCAATATATTATTCTAAATTGAGCTAAACTGTTTCCGTTTCATAAGTGCTATAAAGTTCAGATTCCAGTTATCAGGCAGCAGGTTTGCAGTCCCTCTGCAGGGCTATTTTTCATGTGAGAAATAAAACAAAGATTATAAAAAAAAAGGTAATGTCATATTAAAGTTAATTTTTCCCCCCTTAAATCAAAAGTTCTTTTTGATATTGTGATAGCATATCTTAAAATAGACAAATTTGAACACCTGATGTTTGGCACATAATATGCAGTTCAAGACATGACTTAATACAGCAGCATATTTCAACTGAAGACAAGAGCTGAGAAAGCAAGTGTAAAGCTAACCTTAGATATTGCATTTTTAAATACAATTCTTCTCAAAGTAACAAAGAATCATATCATAGAAGCGCCTGTGAGCAGGACACCCATATATATATATATATTTTTTTGAAGGGCAAAAAAATTCATCCACTTTTTCCTGTTCTTTGAAACGCTATTAAAAAAAATACAATTTATAATACTATATCTCTCAAAAATAAATGCAGAGGTTCATGGAAACAACACATTTGGATTGTATTTATTTTGTGCTAAGATGGCCACAACCAAGGTACATAACTGTCCAACAAAAACCTTATAATTAAGGAGTCTCTACTTCTAGGCTAATGGAGGTTGTATAAATTATAGTGTTGACTCAGCCAGCTGTCGGCTTTTATTAATAATAAAAATAATTTGTATTTTGAGAAGTTATCATTTAAAATGTCAGTATTTATCAAATGTTCACACAATGGTATTGATGAAGAGATTGTGGTACTTCCTGTACATACATAAGCAAAGGAAACAGAGTATCTCAGATACCACTATGCAATAACTGTTGATAAATGCTGGCTTTTAAATGATTAACAGCACACTGAATCTGACATCTTTTCTCATAATACCTATGTAAAGTAAACATATTATTTTACAAATGGAAAAACTGAGGCACAGAGAGGTGAAGCGACTTACCACCATCAAATGAGTCAAAGAGTCAGGAAGAATATCCAGAAGCCCTGTCATTCCCCCTATTGTAACCATTAAACATGCTGCCCTCACCCTACATCAGCATCTACTAGCTGATTCCCAAAGTGACACTGGTACAAGTCGGATGGTACAAATTCCAGATGGATCAAACAGCATGTTCCCTAACTGTTTCCATTGTTTTTGCAGCCATGATGGAGGAGGTACCACAGAAGAAGATGAGACTCTGGAATGCATGCAATGCAGAAATACAGGATAAATTAACTAGTATTTGGTCATTTGCGATCATGCTACCTCTTATATAATGTTCCCATATTTTAAATCTCCAAATATATTGAATCACACCTTATGTGTCATCCCACATATCTATCTACTCTTAAAATAGTGTGCTTGCAAACCAACATGAAGAAGATATAAAACAACCCAATGCTAATATAAGTCCCTTAATTACAGGTTACTACCAGCTGTATTAAGTCACTCATTTCAACTCATAAAACAGATATGATTTAGTCAGAAAGTTTCATTTCTAGGAAGGATCCTTCTATACTATTACTGCTCTTAAATTCAAATAATAGATGTTTTTGTTAATCCTGCTAAAAGGTAACTAAGTGATTTAGAAACCTAGAAGAGAATATCTAACACCTGCTCTACAGAATCCCAAACAGTAGTTTTCTATGAAGAATTAATAGGAAAGAGTGATTTATAAGCCATAACTGGAAAAATGTTTAATATGTCCTCTGTTTCCACCTAAACATGATCAGGATGTTGTTAGGTATTAAATAAAATAAAATTTTTGACCCGTCCTTTATATAGCATTTCCAGCAGTACCTGAGCTACAGTATATAAAGTTAACTCCTATCAGGGGAATAAGGAATGTCCTTACCATTTGAAAGTTTAGCCAGCTATGAATTACAGTACTAGAATAAACAGCACTAAAATCACTGATGATGAACATCCATTCCACAATTTGTCTTCTGAATCAGCAGGCCAACAAGGCTGATTAGGCACAAACTTTACAGTCAATAAGAATTAGATGAATCTGTCCATCTGATGTTAGAACAGCTATTGCACAAAAATGGATTACAAACTCTTACAAAGGGAATTATTAACTGTCACATAACCTTCACTTTGATTTAAAAAAATCTCTCTCTCTCTCCAGACTGCCAGCCCGCATCCTAACGAAAGAACAAAAGTCAGACACATCATCTATATCACAGTATTCCAGGATTTCACACAATTACGTATCTTAATCTGTCAGATGCTCAAGTCTGAAAGTGTTTAAAAGCACAATGGCCACACTCTGCTTTTAGTTACACATATGCCACACTGTTGACCCCAGTGGGGTTGTACAGGTGTAACTCAGAGCAGAACAAGGTACAAGACATTAGCAGGCACTCTGAAAAAAAATCACTGGTGGTAACTAAGTTGTTCAGTTTCACCTGATAGACAGTGGGGAAAAGCGAAAAGGAAAGCTACCCCCGGAGGAGCTACTTTGTGGAAGTACCTTGGCCCTCTACATACCAGAAGTGCATGAACTGGGAGTGTCAACAAGGGTGAACAAGGGTGAACAACCAATACAGGCAACCACTGCAGTGTCACAGTGATTGTCTGAGTTTTAGGTCACATGGCTCATGGTGTGATGTAGATGCGGTTTATTCACAAGGAGATTTAATTAGGGGGAAATGCCAATCCAGAATGACCCTACCTATGTTCCCTGACTTGCTGCCTTGTAGTATTAACAGCAGAGTTGGACCTCAGCTGCCAGAACCAGTGGGCCTGATTTAATTCTCTTGTCCCCCAAACAAGAGATGCATCCAGGCTCCTTCTTGGAATAGAACAGCTCAATTCTACAGCATAATTCCAACATTGGCAGAGGGTATTCTTGAATACACACTGGTCAAAGTGTAACAGAAAGAGAGAAAGGCTCATACTTAAAGCATGTGACCAACACACCATCAGAAAACAGTGCAAAGAAGTACTAAGAAAATCTCATCCTGAGCCAAGGAGTCAGAAATATAAAAGACAACAGCAATATACACAACTTGTTTTTATAGCTATATATATGGAAATTTTAAAAACAAATGAAATACACGTATAGTCCATCTTCACTCAAAACTGCACAGTCAGGGAGATTTTGTAATAAGACAATGAAGTAGATGGCTATTGTTCCCCAGGACAATTATGTCTTGAAAGGAGGAAGAGGAAGCTTCAATTAAAAATAAGGAATAAACATCTCAGCTTCTCATACCGATAGTTAATCCTGTAAAGTACAAGCTGAAGGAATTTTCCTATTGTGCTGAAGCTAACCTCAATTGCAATCTGAGCATCAGATAGGGAAAGGCTTAACAGGTAAACTTCACTGTGCACCACTAACAAGAAAGAAAACAGTCTCCAAAGACAAAAAAAACAAACAAACAAACACCACAAAGTAATTACACATTCTGGCCAGATCCTCAGCTGTTGTAAATCACACCCATCCCACTGACATCAGTGGAGCTAAGATAATTTACTCCAGTTGATGGTCTGCCCTCTATTTTCAACAGAAACATTTGCATTCCTAAGCTTTTGAAAATTACCCAGCATAAAATAGCAGTCTCCTGGGTGAAGGGGTATTGCCAGTCCAGGTGTCTTTATGTCCCATGCTACCTTCAGGCCTACATGCCAATCAGCTGGGTCTCTCCCTTCCACATCCTGTTCATTAACTTTGTCACTTTCAGAACCTAAAAAAGAAAAAGAAAAGAGAAATAAAAAAAAGAAAAAGGCAAAGAAATATGGCAGGATTAGAACCACACAATACAAAGAAGAATTTAGTACAGCAAACCACTTGTCATATGGTCATAAGCCACTGAGCCTAATTTTCCATTGCCCTGCACCTCATGGAGTCACTGATGTCAATGGAAAGTGAGTATAAAATGGGTGTAAAACACTACTAACCCAAAATGAGGCACAATGCGATGGAGAATCAGGACAATAAAGTCTGGCACCACATCTAAAATTCCCTACAGTTCTGGGATGTTTGGATCTGGGGTTTTGGGGTGGGGGTTTTTTTGTTTGTTTGTTTTTAAAATATAGATTATTAAAACTATAGTAATATGCTTACCAATATTAGAGTGGAACGATGATACCACATATGTAAGAAGAAACAAATTCTAAGATAACTTTGAGCCAAGGATTTCAAAGCACTTTAAAAACAATTAAACTTATTTACGTGTTATTAGTTCTAATTTTACCAAAGCATAAACTAAGGTTCAGTAAAGTTCAAGTGACTTCTATAAAGCCACGCAGAAAATCAGTAGAGTTGAAGAGATAATCCTGGAATCCTATCTTGCATCCTCTTCTCATATTATTAGACTACTCAAACATGTTAGAGATGGCAACAGCCAGTGATGATTCTGTACAATCTAATCTACATTTGGTTGTCTTATCGTTAAACAACATGAATGTGATAAACTAGGAGAAAAATAATAATCCGGTGCAATGAAAAAATATTTGGCGCTCAATCTCTCAACTAGAACTATTTTCAGAGGCTGAGTACAATGCAGTATTAAGTGGAAGATACAGTCTGCATTTATAATAAGGTATGTGGAAGCTATGCTGTAATAGCTTAATGGCTGATGTAACAGAGCATTTTATCGGGGGGGAGGACGTAGCTATTAATGAGCAACTGGTACTCAATTACCATCAATGGCTAGTTATAATCAACAATTGTATGTTGCCTAATTTTTGAAGACTCAATAATTACCGATTGGTTGAATATATCTATTTCACTGCCATGACAAATACACATTAATGTCCTAATTTTTGTAGACTTTAAGCTTAATTATTTTTAGAACATAAATACTAGAAAAAAGATTTATAACTTTCATTATTCTACACACACTTACAGAGTAGTGTTGACCTCATGCCTTCAGAATATTCAAGTCATTCATCACAGGTGGCTACTACAGTGTTTACTTAGTTGGGGGAAGGCATAATAGTTAATAAAATTCTAATAATTTTCCAGGTGATTTAAATGTTGCTTAAATTCTGGAACCAGGAAGAAAAAAAAGTAAATATCCCAGAGCCCCAAACCTGACGTCCTTGTTTACTCAGGCAAAACTCCTATTATAAGATCAGCCCCACAATACTGCCCCTCACTATTGTTCTTCTCATCCTGCTAAAGCTTTGTCTCAGGATCAGTGCACAGCTCTAGGCTGTTCCATCAAGGAGCACACAAATGAGAAAACAACAGCTAGCAAATACTCTGAGAAAAATCAATACTAAAGTCTTTCAGGGGCTTTCATATTTTCTGCCCTGTTCAGATAAATCGTAACTTAATTTAAGAAAAAATGCTTTCTGAAAACTGCAAATAGGATGGCTTTCAAGGCATTTTTAATGCAATACATCATGGATATTATAAAAAGAGGTAACCTTTGTGGGTTAACTCTGTCTGTTATGCTGCTTTCCCATTCACTTTGGCAGCAGCACTGTTCACAATATGGCACCAATAAAATATAGAACTACAATCAGAGACAGCAATTTCAATCAAAGTTTCCTGGGGTCTCCTCATAAATCCAGCACCTTTGGAATGTGCTCGTTAAAATGACTTAGTTTTTTGCAGTTTGATAAAATTTTTATTGCTTAAGTACAGAGTTCAAATGTAGCTCACAGACTCCCTTTCCCTATGTTCCCAATGAATGCACCTAATAATTATCTGCAGCAGTTGAAACTTATTACTCTTACCATGTTATTCTGGAAACAAATGGAAGCAAGCTGCTACTTGCTTCTGTCAGTTATGCCAAAGTGATTTTAAAATAAGGCTTCTCATCATTTGTGGCATATCCCTACATTAGCTGGCAAAACTTATACGTACGGAGAAGTTATAATAAAACCCTATTGTCACCTCAAGCAGCAATGAGGCCATATATTTGTTTAGACAAGTATAGTTCCGGTTTAAGTTAAAACATTTGGATGTTTCAAGTTCTACAACTAAACTATAGGTATTGTAATCATATGGGTCTTGCATATACATAGCACCTTTAATACAAATAGATCTTAAAGAGATTTGTTTACTTTGGAACAAACTATACAGAAATTGCCAAATTTGGCAGTACTTAATAAAAACAAAGCAAAACTCCCATTGATCTCTCAATAAAGGACTGCAGAATCTGGCCCTCAGGTATTAATTTGCTCACAACCAAAATGAAATGTTACCACTATGTAACAAGCTTACAGCAACATTCCTCAATAGTTTGGACATACAGTACAGACCCAACCGTAATTAAAGAGGAAGCTGTGATAGAGAGAACATAATAACTGAAGTAGAATTTGGCCAGAACACCAGGTTTGATGTCCCAGTCTGGTATTTCAGAGGTATTCTGAATCCCAGAATCTTGAATCTGCGTGTCACAGCTTGCCCAGAGCAAAGCAGTTCATGGAAGGAGCTCCTTCCTTGTCCTTCAACAGTTAATTAAAGTTCGACTCAAATATTGGCAACCTGAATCTTTGAATCTCAGAACAAAATAACCAGTTTGTCACATTGCTTCAAGTGAAGGTACAGAGGATGGCTAGGCCCTGATCAGGATCTGGGGTTCTGGGTTAGGACCAAGGGAACTCCTCTCCTGTCCAGTTTCACCCAGCACTCACAATGGTGACGTCCAGAGTAGAGGACCTCTCTTAAAAATAAAAGATGCCCCACCAGCAGCCCTCCCGCTCTCAAAGGTACTCAGGAATCAAACCATATTGCACATGTTAAATTGGACTCAGAAATCAACTGGAAGTCGTGACGGATTATGCAACACTCTGAATGAGAAGCCCCATTCAACAGGTGGGTAGTTTTATTCTTCACTATCTGAAGTTTCAGCTGTTGTGGTAAAGGATAGCCCCATATACAGCATATTAAATAACCCAATCTGGTCATCACAAAACATGTATTTCTGTGGTTTGCACCCTGGCCAAAAACTCTTTATAGTTCAAGATTCTTTATAGCTCAACTGATCTAACTTGGACTGTGACTTCCATCACAGGCGCTCTAACCATCTTTTTAAAAAATGATTCTCTAAAAACAATATACTGGTATTAACAAGGGTGTCATTTGAATTTTCAATTCCAACTGGGATTTATATATACAAAATTCAATGGATTTCCTGAAACTGCATTCTTATCAATTTGTCCGTTCAACAGAAGTCGCAATTTTCTCCCAACAGTTAGTGTCTGAACATATCAGGAACATAAACACTGAATTTGGAGAAGTTCTTTCATCTCTAAATTGATGCGGGAGAGAAATCTTATTGATATAAACAGTGATGCTGGTGAGAAAAACAGACTGACAGCTTTAATTCAAATAAAGATTTAATATTAACATTATGAAGAGCTGCTATTAACTTAACTTTTCACAAGTATATCATTGTTATAGACAGTTATTAACTTGTTGAAAAGTACTCAACAATTGCCCTAAAAATACCTGAGAAAATTACCTCTAGCTGGTTACCAAGTAATGACCAACTTCTAGCAATTATTGCATAATTATACAATTCTCATACAGAAATGTGCATATGGCTACATATTCAGTACCAGGCAGTGAGGAAATATTTTTACATGTGGCATTTCTTTCCACAGTCAGTATCTAGAACATATTACTGATGTTAGAAACCACTGACGATAACTGCTTTTATGTTGTACAAATTAATTATTCAGTGTCCATTAAATAGCAAATAGAGGAGATTACTGGTCAATTATAAATCTTTAGGATCATTCCAATTGTTAATTATTATTATTAACCACTGAGGAAGTGGTCAATGTTGAATCTCAGTTTCTTTCCTCACTATTGTAGAAATGATGGGGCAGCTATTAAGTTTAGCAAAGAGATGTTTCTTTTAAAAACATGAAAAACACAAATTTTACTTTATGAAACTAAAAAATAATGGTTGCTTCAAAATTAGTCTTTACTGCAGTTAATCATTGGTTTTGTTAAACTGTTAAACATTAACCTGTCAGCTAACAGATCCAGCCGTTTATTACTCTAAGAGATTTACAGAGCAAGCATCTCTTATAGGGCAACAAGCCAAACAAAATACAGTAAAGTATACAGAGGAAAACTGTTTCTTCAACCTCTAAACCAGCCTGTGAAAATCCCACGTAAGTGAAGACAGTGAATTAGGGTCATTGCATGATTTTCCATGAGAAAAGGGTTAGACTCCTTGGCCTAGAGGACCAATGTGGGCCTAAAGGAAAAACCTCCTTGCAAAGCACACTCTTTTCTTGGGTTGTTTGTTTAACTACAATTATTTCAGGCAGGTCCATAATGAATTAGCATATATGGCCCACACCAACTTTTCTACAAAGCCAAAGAAAAATGAGTAAGTCTTGTTCATTATATTAATGCTCCCATGCGACGGGAGCTCAGGATAGCATCTTTTTGGTAGACTCAACACTATATTCCTGTTATAGAGTTTGTTGAAACTCAGAATTCCTGTTTCACAGGAAATTCCGAAAAGTCTAAAAAAATCCATTCCAATTTATAAATTTCCTGCTGAATAGGAATTCCAGAAAAAATATTTTGAAAAATTGAAAATTTTGTTTTTAATTTGACAGTTTTTTATTTTTATATTATTTTAATGTAATTTATAATATTTTGAATGTAAAATTAGTTTTATATTCAATTATATTATTCTTCAATTTGTTAACAATTGCTACTCCAATTAGCAGAGTAAAATATTTTGTTGTTGTTATGAAACTGTTAGACCTGCTGAATAAGAAAATAAGATAAACACTCATTATTAATTGAAGTAGCAGCTATTTTTAATATCCTTGTGTTAGCCTGGAATTATTTTTCTAGGATATTAAAAGCAGCTGCTACTCTCATGAATACTGACCAAGGCATCAAACTATTTCATTATAACATCAAACAAGAGATACTTTGAACAAGAAAATAAGATAGTATAGCGGAGCATTTTAATTAGAGTAGCAGATGTTTTAATAATTTTAAAAATAAAGTTAATTAAAATATAAAATAAATAGTTATATTATATACCTTTAAAGCATTACACACAAATTTAAATTTCATTTAAAATAAAAAGCCAGGTGATCCAGGCAGCCCAGGGAGCTGGGCAGCTAACTCCCTGCCTCTCAGGGCCAACCCACTGGTGAGCAGACAGGAGCCTGGAAGCCCTGGCTTGGCAGCAGCCTGCCAGCTGGTCTGCTGAGGAGCTGGGATCCTGGGGTAGCATCAGAAACCAGCCTATTTCCAGTCAGAATTTCAACAAACTCAATAAGTTCCTGTGGAATGTTTCAATTCTGTTGAATCAGCATTTCCTGGTGGAAAACAGTTTCATCAGAAAACTTCCAAACAGCTCTACTCTGTTAGATGTAGCTTTCACTCTTTTAGTAAATACACACCAAACACTAGCTGGGCCAATCAGGCTTGTAATCAATAAAATGAAAATTGGTTTTAAAACCCAATAAGGAATACTGACGTACAATGGGGCAGCTTCTGTTTAGGAGATTGAGAATGGGAATAGAGTCAGGAAATGTGGTCTATTCACGAACCTTCCACTGACTTACTGTGTGACCCTCATCAAGTTACTTCTTCACCTTTCCGTATTTCAGTTACCACATCTGTACAATAGATGCCAACTACAGCAAATTGCTGAAATTTACAAATGAAAAGTGCTATAGAATTGTGAAGTATTGTCTTACTAATATTGAAAGACTTATCAAAAATTTTCACTGCTCAGAACTGCCAGCAGTTGAAAACTAGGAAAACTACAGAAACAGTTCTTTTAAGTTGTCTGATATCTTTTGGACAATGAGAGCTTCTTGGATGGAGGAGTGGAAAAAAAGTGTACATATTCAACATTAATTGACAATGTTATTTGCTGCTTATTCAATCTTTTAAGAGTAGTAACTGTTTTTAAAAGTTGATGCATTTCCTTGGATTTGTGAAATTAAATGCTTGAGCTATTCCTGTATATTATGTAGCTTTACTGCAGGGAAATTCAATAAGACTACTGACAAACCGTACTTAGTAAATCTGGACAGGGAGAAACTGTTGTAACAGTGTAATGCTATCACATACCAGTGCAGCAAAGGTCATTTTATGCAAGGTATTAAGTGCCTCCTTGCAGTTGCTGAGTGCCCTCAACTCCCACTGAAGTCACTGAAAGATAGTGGTGTTTGGCACCTATGAGGAGGTGCTCAGCACCTTGCAGAATCAGGTCCCAGTTTAGTAACATTTCCTTCTTTTAAAAATATATATATATTCATCCTTGTCCTTCTGCATATTGTCTCCAGTTAAGCTATACTCCTTAGATTTCCAGGTCCTGCCAAGAGATCATTATTAACAGATGTGTCAAAGTCAGGCTTTGAGATGCATTGGAGAAGAAAATGTACAAACTTCAAATCTGAAGTGATCCTCCCATTTTTAAAAAGTAAAATGATAAAATGGTTGGTATGGTCATGAAAATGGCTGATATTTGGAAGTTTTTACCTTTACTTTAATGATTTTTAATTCTAAGCAGAGCCTTTCTTTTATACAGCTCAGATTTTTTTAAAAAGTAATAATATTCTCGCACAATGGTTGGTTAAAACCAACAGAGTGTGTACTAACATTCTATATTACACTAAAAAACAGGTTAAAAGAATAAAGGGTCTGTATTCAACTGAGGAACTCTTTTGTATTCTAACCCATATCTTGGTTTGGCCTTTGTAGTGGTTTTAAAACATGGGATGATCTTACTTATCCTATGAGCTGCACTCTGTGTAGGCACCATTGGGTAAAATAAGAATCCAGAGGCAGCTTTTAATTACAAAGAAATGCAAGATCTTTTTCTTTATGGTTAACTCAAATATGGCAGAATATAAAGGGCCCAGTTTTCTCATCCACTTCCACAAGTAGGTTTACATTAACGCAGAGAGTGTTTCATGTGTTATGAGAGTGCCTGAACACTTCCGCTTTGCCTCATGTTTGTGGTTCTCTTATTTAAATGGGTGTGTTTGTAACAACCCAATATAATCTCAATAGGGAGTGTTAATTTACTGGACATATAAGTATAGGGCAGGGGTGGCCAAACTTACTGCTAATCTTCAGAAGTTTGAAAGCTGGGGCGCGCCTGCTGGGGCTTGGGGCTTTAGCTGAAGCCTTGGGCCCCCGCAGGTATGCCCCGCCAGCCTGAAGCTGCGAGACCCCCCCACCACACTGGGCAGAAGCCCCAGCCTACACACTGCCACAGGATAGAGAGCTTTAAACTAGGAATTTGGGGGAGATGGTTCGGAGATGTCCAGGTAATCTCCTCGACAGAATTTAACATTGAGAGGGAAGAAAACGAAGTAAGAAAGGATACAGCCGTGAGTATGAGAATGGACATAAGGAGGAAGGGTAGGGTATATACCAGTCTAATAGGAGATACTGGTGGTAGAATATCTGTGCCTAATTGGGTAAAGAATGTCAGTGAAGCCAAATGGCAAAAATTAAGATATTTGTACACTAATGCAAGGAGCCTACGTAACAAAATGGAGGAACTAGAGCTACTGATGCAGTAAGTGAAACCGGATATTATAGAGATAACAGAAACATGGTGGAATAGAGTCATGACTAGAGTACAGGTATTGAAGGCTATGTGCTGTTTAGGAAAGACAGAAATAAAGGCAAAGGTGGTGGAATAGCATTGTATATCAATGATGAGGTAGACTGTAAAGAAATAAGAAGTGATGGAATGGATAAGACAGAGTCAGTCTGGGCAAAAATCACATTGGGAAAGAAAGCTACTAGAGCCTCCCCTGACATAGTGCTTGGGGTGTGCTACAGACTGCCGGGGTCTGATTTGGATATGGATAGAGACCTCTTTAATGTTTTTAATGAACTAAACACTAATGGGAATTGTGTGATCATAGGAGACTTTAACTTCCCAGATATAGACTGGAGGACAAGTGCTAGTAATAATAATAGGGCTCAGATTTTCCTGGATGCGATAGCTGATGGATTCCTTCACCAAGTAGTTGAAGAACCAACAAGAGGGGATGCCATTTTAGATTTAGTTTTGGTGAGTAGTGAGGACCTCATAGAAGAAATGGTTGTAGGGGACAACCTTGGTTTGAGTGATCATGAGCTAATTCAGTTCAAACTAGATGGAAGGAAAAACAAAAAGAGATCTGGGACTAGGGTTTTTGATTTCAAAAGGGCTAACTTTAAAGAATTAAGGAAATTAGTTAGGGAAGTGGATTGGACTGAAGAACTTGTGGATCTAAAGGTGGAGGAGGCCTGGAATTACCTCAAATCAAAGTTGCAGAAACTATCAGAAGCCTGCATCCCAAGAAAGGGGAAAAAATTCATAGGCAGGAGTTGTAGACCTTGCAAAGGGAATTAAAACCAATAGTAAAAGGTTCTATAGCCATATAAATAAGAAGAAAACAAAGAAAGAAGAACATGTAAGGATAAAGTGAGAAAGTCCAAAAGCCATGTAGAGTTGGACCTTGCAAAGGGAATTAAAACCAATAGTAAAAGGTTCTATAGCCATATAAATAAGAAGAAAACAAAGAAAGAAGAAGTGGGACCGCTAAACACTGAGGATGTAGTGGAGGTAAAGGATAATCTAGGCATGGCCAAATATCTAAACAAATACTTTGCCTCGGTCTTTAATGAGGCTCATGAGGAGCTTAGGGATAATGGTAGGATGACAAATGGGAATGAGGATATGGAGGTAGATATTACCACATCCGAGGTAGAAGCCAAACTCAAACAGCTTAATGGGACTAAATCGGGGGGCCCAGATAATCTTCATCCAAGAATATTAAAGGAACTGGTACATGAAATTGCAAGCCCATTAGCAAGAATTTTTAATGAATTAGTAAACTCAGGGGTTGTACCGTACGACTGGAAAATTGTTAACATAGTTCCTATTTTTAAGAAAGGGGAAAAAAAGTATTCCGAGTAACTATGGGCCTGTTAGTTTAACATCAGTAGTATGCAAGGTCTTGGAAAAAATTTTGAAGGAGAAAGTAGTTATGGACATTGAGGTCAATGGCAGTTGGGACAAAATACAACATGGTTTTACAAAAGGTAGATCGTGCCAAACCACCCTAATCTCCTTCTTTGAGAAGGTAACAGATTTTTTAGACAAAGGAAATGCAGTGGATCTAATTTACCTCGATTTCAGTAAGGCATTTGATACAGTTCCACATGGGGACTTATTAGCTAAATTGGAAAAGATGGGGATCAATATGAAAATTGAAAGGTGGATAAGGAACTGGTTAAAGGGGAGACTACAACGGGTCATACTGAAAGGTGAACTGTCAGGCTGGAAGGAGGTTACTAGTGGAGTTCCTCAGGGATTGGTTTTGGGACCGATCTTATTTAATCTTTTTATTACTGACTTTGGCACAAAAAGTGGAAATGTGCTAATAAAGTTTGCAGATGACACAATGCTGGGAGGTACTGCTAATACAGAGAAGGACCGGGATATCATACCAGAAGATCTGGATGACCTTGTAAACTGGAGTAATAGTAATAGGATAAAATTTAATAGTGAAAAGTGCAAGGTCATGCATTTAGGTATTAATAACAAGAATTTTGGTTATAAATTGGGGACACATCAGTTGGAAGTAACAGAGGAGGAGAAGGACCTCAGAGTATTGGTTGATCACAGGATGACTATGAGCCAGCAATGTGATATAGCTATTAAAAAAGCTAATGCTGTCTTCGGATACATCAGGCGAGGTATTTCCAGTAAAGATGAAGAGGTGTTAGTACCGTTATACAAGGCACTGGTGAGATCTCATCTGGAATATTGTGTGCAGTTCTGGTCTCCCATGGTTAAGAAGGATGAATTCAAACTGGAACAGGTACAGAGAAGGGCTACTAGGATGATCCGAGGAATGGAAAACCTGTCTTATGAAAGGAGACTCCAAGAGCTTGGCTTGTTTAGCCTAACCAAAAGAAGGCTGAGGGGGGATATGATTGCTCTTTATAAATATATCAGAGGGATAAATACCAGGAAGGGAGAGGAATTATTTAAGCTTAGTACCAATGTGGACACAAGAACAAATGAATATAAACTGGACACTAGGAAGTTTAGACTTGAAATTAGACGAAGGTTTCTAACCATTAGAGGAGTGAAGTTCTGGAACAGTATTCCAAGGGAAGTAGTGGCGGAAAAAAGACATATCTGGCTTCAAGACTAAGCTTGATAATTTTATGGAGAGGATGGTATGAAGGGATAGCCTAATTTTGGCAATTAATTCATCTTTGATTATCAGCAGGTAAATATGCCCAAGGGTCTATGATGGGATGT
Organism: Mauremys mutica; assembly: GCF_020497125.1. Lineage (NCBI taxonomy): Eukaryota > Metazoa > Chordata > Testudines > Geoemydidae > Mauremys > Mauremys mutica. Next base: position 17,236,358 of record NC_059085.1, read on the forward strand.
TAGATGGGATGGGATCTGAGCAGGGCCGCCCAGAGGATTCCAGGGGCCCGGGGTCTTCGGCGGCGGGGGGCCCTTCCGTTCCGGGACCCGCCGCCGAAGTGCCCCGAAGACCTGCGGCGGGAGCCCCCCGCCGCCGAATTACCGCCGAAGCGGGACCCGCCGCCGAAGTGCAGCCCGGTGTTCGGGACACTTCGGCTGCGGGTCCCGGAACGGAAGGGCCCCCCGCCGCCGAATTGCCGCCGAAGACCGGGCTGTGCTTCGGCGGCGGGTTGCGCTTCGGCGGTAATCCGCCAGTGGGGGGTCCTTCCGTCCCGGAGCGGAAGGACCCCCCGCTGGCGAAGTCCGGGAGCGAAGAAGCTCCTGCGCCCTCTTGCCCCGCCCCCTCTGGGCGGCCCTGACCCTATCCACCCCCCCCAGAACACCCACAATCCAAACCCCCCCCATTCCCTGCCCCCTGACCGCTCCCCCAACCTCTGCCCCCTCCCTGTGCCCTGACTGTCCCCAGGACTCCCTGCCCCTTAGCCAACCCCCTGGCCCCAGCCTCTTACCCCCGGCTCCCTCCTCACCTGGAACCTCAGCGCCTCGCAGAACAGCTGCAGCGTGTCCCCGGCGGGGCCTGAGCCCCGCCCCGCTCAGAGCCGCGTGGTGAGGGGGCGGGGCTGCGAGCTCCACGGCGAGCGGAGGCAGCTGAGCTCAGCCCGGAGCTCCCAGCCCCGCCCCGACCACGCGGCTCTGAGCGGGGCGGGGCTCAGGGGCCCCGGCGGAGACACGCTGCGGCGGTGCTGTCTGAGGACGCCGCTTGATGCGCTAGGGCTCCAGGAGAGAGGCGGAGGCGGGAGCCTCAGCTGTTCTCTTGGGGGCCCCTGTGGAGCCTGGGGCCTGGGGCAAATTGCCCCCTTTGCCCCCCCCCATGGGCGGCCCTGGATCTGAGTTACTACAGAGAATTCTTTCCTGGGTGCTGGCTGGTGAGTCTTGCCCACATGCTCAGGGTTTAACTGATTGCCATATTTGGGGTCGGGAAGGAATTTTCCTCCAGGGCAGAATGGCAGAGGCCCTGGAGGTTTTTCGCCTTCCTCTCCAGCGTGGGGCACGGGTCACTTGCTGGAGGATTCTCTGCACCTTGAGGTCTTTAAACCACAATTTGAGGACTTCAATAACTCAGACATAGATTAGGGGTTTGTTACAGGAGTGAGCGGGTAAGATCCTGTGGCCTGCATTGTACAGGTCAGACTAGATGATCATAATGGTCCCTTCTGACCTTAAAGTCTATGAGTCTATGAGGATAGGTGGGGAATGGGGGGAGATGTGGGGTTCTTCATGAGCCACACTTAAACTGTAAAAGAGCTGTATGTGGCTCGTGAGCTGCAGGTTGGCCACCCCTGCTATATGGTATATGAATACCATCCATATCATATATACAACTGGGGTGACATTTAGAAACATACTTTCATAAATAAATCAGCTTTGTTAGGTAATCCAGAAAAAAGTTCGTTATAAACATGGGCAAATGGGATACTTGGGCAAATGGGATTCTTTCATTAGCAGGGTGTACGGGGTGGTGGTGGGGAACAGGAAACGGGAACAACCGCATTACAATGTAAATATTATACAATAAGATGAGCTGTCGTTTAGGATTTAACATGAAGCGAGAAAATACATATAAAAATACCAGCAGCTGCCTATGCACTATGGTCCTGATCCAAAGCCCACTAAGCCAACGTGAGTCTTTTTACATTTCAAAGGGTACAGCAAAACCCATCGTTTCAGTTTCTAATTATGAATTTGCAGTGGATCACCAGCATCTAAAAATCACATAGATTAGCTGTCTATATTATATCGTTTGTACCTGCAAGACTGGAAGCCATTATTTAAAAAAGTAGCCTGCAAATTAGATGCTGAAAGTTACCCAGCCTTAGTCAGAATTATGTACTTTAAATACACACACACACCCCTTTTCTGTTTTCAACAGAGGACAAAGAGGCAAAGGGTATTTTAAACCATGAAAAACTGATTATTTTATTTTCATTGCTCTAGAACTATACATTTTACATAATTCACATTATGTTTGAATAGATTTTTTAACAGAAGAGCCTGTATGAAGTGATATAAAACAAGTATTTACAATGGAAATCCTATCAGACACCCCGCCTCTTAAGTACAACAGTGCTGTTGAGTTCCAAGACAATGTAACAGTACAGCAGGCCTGGGCAAGAATGTATATAGTTCTCTGTAAACATAAGAATACCTTTATATAAAGCCAAGCCAGCATGTTCTTCGCAAAGAAAGAACAGTAGTAAAATAAGCATGAAGCAGAGCAAGTCCATATTTGATAAATCACTCTACTAAAGACAGTGATGTCAACTATAAAAAAACATTTTACAGACTAGAAATATGCACCTGTGGGAACCTGGGGTAGAGATTTGACAGATTTTGTTTTCTTGGCTCTTTATCAGCAAATTAATTATAGCAACTTTTCAATCCACTTACAAATACTATATATAGGGCCAGCTGCAGTAAACATAGGTATATTTTGCTTGGGTAAAGGAAGTGCTTACACATGAAAAGATAATGTTAATTACTATCATATATTCAAAAACAAGTGGCAAATCTAGACTAGCAGGCAGGTTTGCAGGTGTGTATGTATGTATGTTCACACAGTAAAACATAAAAAAGCTTCAGGGCATTAAAACATTTAGACCAATTGCCAAATCATATTGTGCTACCTCCCCACTACTCACCTTCACAGCTGTAACTGTACACAGCTACTGTTGACCTTTCAACCAGATTCTCATCATGGTGCCAGCTCACTGCCATATTCCCCATTCCAAAATAAGGCTCTTGTTTCAAGTACGGCATTTGTAGAGGATCCATATAATTCAATAAAGTCAAGTTATAAGATGTTCTATACTTCAGACTGGTGCAGTCATTCCTTGGTGTATAAAGACTGCTTTGATCTTCTAAGAGGGACCCCTTAATAAAATTAGAAAAATCCTGTTCTCTATCTGTGACAGCAGTATCTTCAGTTTCTTTGGTCCCAGATAAATTTTGTTCTTGCAAAGCCTGGACTGCCTCTATATTCAAGTAGTCATTAAGTTTGATTAAAGCTTTACAAGCTGTAAATAGTTCAGGATGGCAATATTTTATTTCATAATCCTCCATAGGCCATGGAACAGTAAATAGTCTTGTGTTCAAGTATTTGTAAGTGCATCCTGGGTTTCCAATTAATATACGAGATACTGGTGTAAGAAAATCTTTTCCTTTGATCCTAACAAGATCTTGGAAGAAACAATCATGTTTTTGCAAGGTCAAAAAGGCATCTTGCACTATGTGATGAAGTTCTTGGGGTATCTTATCAGCTTTCCTGAGGAGGAGTTTGGAATATGCGGTCTTCCACTAAAAATAAATAAATAAATAAACAATTCATTATTTTGTATGAACCAGAACATATTTTAAATATCCAGGTATGTATTTTTAAGGCTATGCTCATATTCACTACACAGTAAATCTAGAATGTGATGCAATAGGGAAGACATACTACTTTATATTTGTTTAGTACTTTAACATTATAAGGTACCTTACAAAACATATACATACAGCATCTCTGAAATACATCAGCCAAGTGGGATGCTGCACAAGCACATCAGTAGAGGGAGGGAAAATTTTGGACAAAGACCACGAGGTAAGGAAGCCACATTGTAGACAGAATGCTGACAAACTGGATCAGTTCCAATATTGACCTCAGGACTCTTACACTCCAGCTTAGTAGGAAGAAGAAACCAACTCTGGAGAGACAGGGGCAGGGAGGAATACCTTCCAAACCAGAAATATACACATACATATAACTGATGCTTTAAAATTTTCACAATTTCACAAAACTGAAAACAGTTATGAGCCAAATTAGCTGGAAGAAAGAATTTGATCAGAAAAATTTGAGTAATAATAATCCTTAGCTTTTTATCAGTAGGTCTCAACTCACTTTACAAAGGAGTTCAGTATCATTACCCCATAGTACAGGGAGGGAAACTGAGGCACAGAGGTGAAGGGTCTTGCTCAAAGTTACCCAGCAGGCCAGTGGCTGAGCTGGGAATAGAACACAGGTCTCCTGAATCCCACTCTAATGATCTATCCATTAGGCCACACTGCTTCTCCATGATAATTTTATTTGATACCTAAAAATGCACAATAGAGAAAGAGAGCTACACTGGTTAAAAAAACAACCAGGCTTAAGGGGGAAGTGATTGCGACTATACAGAAAATAAAATATATTTCTCATCACAAACAAATGAAAAAAAGGGGAAGCTGATAGCAATGAACATAAATCAGAAGCTTGAAATTGTAGAAAAATGATTCAAGAAGCAAAAAAGACACAAGGACAAATCAAGGCCCAGCAGAATTAAGGTCAATAAGGAGTTTTTAGAAATATATTAGGAACAAAAGGAATCCTAATCACGATACTGATCCATTGCTAGATAGAAATGGTAGAATGGTCAATAATGCAGAAAAAGCAGAAGTGTCCAATAAATATTTCTGTTCTGCATTTGGTAAACACCCATATGATACATTTATATCATGATGATGATGATGATGATGAAATACTTTCTATTCCACTAGTATCTCGGCAAGATGTTAAAACAGCAGCTACTTAAGACATTTTTAAATCATCAGGTCTAGTTTACTTTCATTCAAGAATTTTAAAAGAGCTGACTGAGGAGCAACTGAACCAGTAATGTTGATATGGGGCGGCTCTAGCAATTTCGCCACCCCAAGAACAGCGGCACGCCGCAGAGGGCACTCTGCTGGTCGCCGGTCCCGCCTGCGGATGCTCCACCGAAGCCGCGGGACCAAAGGACCCTCCGCAGGCACGCCTGCGGGAGGACCACCGGAGCCACCTGCCGCCCTCCCCGCGACCGGCAGAGCGCCCCCGCGGCATGCCGCCCCAAGCACGCACTTGGCGTGCTGGGGCCTGGAGCCGCCCCTGATGTTGATAGTCTACGAATCTTGGAATACTGGGGAAGCTCCAGAGAACTGGAAGAAAACTAATGCTGTGCCAATATTTAAAAAGTGTAAATGGGATGACCCGGGAAATTATAGGCCTGCCAGCCTGATGTCATTTCAGGGCATTGTAATGGAATGGCTGATACAAGACTCAATTCATAAACAATTAAAGGAGGATATGTAATTAATGCCAATCAACATGGGTTTATGGAAAACAGATCTTGCAAAACTAATGTAATATATATTTTTGTTGACATTACACATTTGGACGATAGAAGTAATAGTAATACTGATGTAATATACTTAGACTTCTGAAAGGCATTTGACTTGGTACCACATGACATATTAACAAAATAGAACAATACAACTTTGACATGGCACACATTAAATGGATTAACAACTGGCTAACTTTTAATTTTAACTTGTAATTTTAAAAGTGGAATCATTATCAAGCAGTTGTGCTTTTAGTGGGATTCTACAAAGATAGTGTAGGCCAAGAACCTATCTAACATTTTTATCAATGACCTGAAAAAACAAAATTATTTCTGATAAAGTTTGCAGAGGACACAAAAATTGGGGAGTGGTAAATAATGAAGAAGACAGGTCATTGATATGGAGCGATCTGGAGTGCTTGATAAACTGAGCACAGGCTAACAATATGCATTTCAATACTGCCAAAGGTAAAGCCATACATCTAGGAACAAAGAATGCAGGCCATACTGGTGGATTCTATCCTGGGAAAGGGGGACCCTGCCAATTAATTTCAATTTTCACCACAAGAAAGGAATACAGTGCAGTTAAATTAAATCTTTAAGGTTACCAATCCAATGCACTAATATTTTTTCCTTTTATCAATCTAGGAGGCAAAAATCAGCACGTTGTTTTTTATTAATAATCTAGACACATTTTAAATGCATCCTTACATAATGCTTAGAGCTTCAAACAAGAGAAAGTACATGGCTGCTTCTTAACGGAACACTATTTTATTAAGATTTATAAAATTTGAAGAGATATCCATCCCAAGCTATAAGCAGCCTTGTATAACTTAATGTTCACAACACATAATAGGCTGCTTGACCTACTCCAAGAAAAAAATATACAAATATGCACAGCTGACATGATAAAATAAAATAATATCCCTTCCATATCAGCTCATCCCTTTCCAAATCCCTGGGAGAAAAAAATTGGACCTTGACATTGCTGCAGTTGTTACTGGATATTAAATGATTGCAAATAGGATGGGAGCTGGACCATAACACGAGCCCTATCTAAGGATTTGATCCACACTGTGAAAAAAGTTTCAGAGGGGTAGCCGTGTTAGTCTGGATCTCTAAAAGCAGCAAAGAATCCTGTGGCACCTTATAGACTAACAGACGTTTTGCAGCATGAGCTTTCGTAGGTGAATACCCACTTCGTGGGATGCAAGTAGTGGAAATTTCCAGGGGCAGGTATACATATGCAAGCAAGAAGCAAGCTAGAGATAACGAGGTTAGTTCAATCAGGGAGGATGAGGCCCTGTTCTAGCAGTTGAGGTGTGAAAACCAAGGGAGGAGAAACTGGTTCTGTAGTTGGCAAGCCATTCACAGTCTTTGTTTAATTCTGAGCTGATGGTGTCAAATTTGCAGATGAACTGAAGCTCAGCAGTTTCTCTTTGAAGTCTGGTCCTGAAGTTTTTTTGCTGCAGGATGGCCACCTTAAGATCTGCTATTGAAAAAAGTTTGTGAACTCTCATTATAGAGCAAGTGTCAGTCCATTATCTTTATATTTACTCTGCTGAAAAAAACAAAACAAAAGCCCAATCATTGCAGTCCCTCTGTGAGACATGTCAGCAGTTGAGACCATTGCTGAACACTGACCTGGAAGACTGCTAGTTGCAACAGGGAATGCACAAAAAATACAGTACTAGTACGACTGGGTTAAGCAACATTGAAAAATATTCCTCTATTCCTGTAAGGTTATGATACCCATATAAACAAAGAGAGGAAATAATACAGTAAAATTCATCAGCAGCAAAGTTTTTTTATTATTTTGTGCAAATATTTCAATGTATTATTTGAAACACTCTGGGATTCCCATTCTACTCCCTGCAAACAGAGTATAGATCTGAGATGCATCTTGCCTACCTAAAGAGAAGTGACTGTAAAGCATTTAAGGCCTGTAGAATGAACTGTTATCCTGGAACTCTGGGTAAAATTCTAAAAACACTTAATCGCAACAAAAGCACTTATGCAACATGGATTTTTGTTTTGAGAACAGGATTTTTGTTGATGTTCCTGACCCGTGCCAAAGTTATTCAGTTTACAAACAGGGCTTTTTGAGTGAACACATCTAGTGGGAAAATGTGGTAGAGATTTTGATCAACATCCTACTTTTGCATGTACAAACTGAAAGTTTTAAATACTAGGGAATGACTTAAGGGCTGGTGGTTGTTCATCTTTGCACTGTGTGTGTTCAGTGTGTCTCTTTCCCTTTGCATTTACTTTAATATTCTGCTCCAAATTATGGTCTTAATTGGATTAGTTACAGACTTCCTACCTCCAGGCCTTGATGTTTCTCATTCTGACAATTTAACCCTATTCACCCTTGGACAGAGGCTGCCTGTTCACTTAACACTGCCTTCACTGGTCCCTGCCACCAAGAAAGGGAAGAGTCCATCAAGCAACTGGGTCTAGCTTACTATTACAATCTTTGGGCCAGAAGACACTAAATTCTCTTTTTAGCCTCTGTCTCTTGCCTGAACCAACAACAATCACATTCACAACCACCTTTCCATCACCTAACCACCAAAGGTATAACTCAGAATCGGTTCTCTACCTAACTATATTTCCATCTTCTGTCTCTCCAAGTTTAAATGGTTAAACTTGATTTTGTAACTTACTATTATACCTCGATTTTGAAAATCATGTGTTATTAACGAGTTGAAATAGAAAGCATCCAAAGATCGCTATTTTAGCAGTAACAATGGGGTTGCATTAGATACTATTTAACTGATTAATAAACCATGACACCATTGGGTGGTAATTGTTAAAATTAATTTAATATATTGTATGCTAAAAGTTTCACAAAACTATCCACAAAAATTCCTAAGGAAGCATTTTTTTTAAATCCGATTTCAGTGGGAACTGCAGGTGCTCAGCAACTCTGAAAATGAGGCCACTTAAGTGTCTAACTTTAGATACAAAAGTTTGAAAACGTTGGCCAGAATCTATAAACAGGGCCCCAGGTATTTCACTATCCTACAGCTGCAGAACTGTGCTCTAGGAAACTCATCTTTGATTTTTAAAAAAAATAAACCTTTAAAATGTGATCTGAGAGTAAACTGGAGAAGAGCTGTCTTCCTGAATCTGCAGAGAGCCTGGAAAAACACCTTTAAAAGATGTCATCTGCCCCACTGATCTCAATCAGAGCTCCAAAGACACTGTGATTCTGTGGTTGTACAATTTGGCTTTATCAAAGACTCCAGATATGGAATTTGCTAGTTTGTTACACCCAGTCATCCAACATTTTGTTTTCAATCTTCCTGTCCTGCTGGGGGACCTGCCTGCAAGTACTTCTTGCTCCCCAGCTTTTCCCACAAAGATGAATTAATTGGATTACAGAATGTGGTCTTTGCACCATTCCACGAAGCAGGCAACAGGGAGTTGAGGTATTGGAGCTAAAATCCAGCTTCTAGCCAGAGAGCTGGAGTACCAAAAGTATAGACTGGTGAGATGAGGTAAGCTGAGTTGAGCTCAGCTGCTTGGAGAACAGAGCAGCAGCCAAGACCAAAGAGCTGAGATGATGACCTCCTCCCCGCTTTCCTGGCACATGTGGGAAGGAGACTCTGAGCTGGGCCACATGACTGCTGAGCCCGCCCCATGAGCTGCTTGAAGAATACTGTGCAAAACGTCATTAATAATAATCATTACTGAAAATAGTTATTGAGGAATTTTATGTCAATGAGTATTTTCAACTCTGAGCCATATTCGTGTGTGTGTTTGGGAGCATGAGGATGGGAATGAAGGCTATTTCACGGCGATAAAATATTTAATGCTACTACAGAATCTAGGGCTGCTTGTTGCAGTATTTAGTTCTTGCCACAGAATCTGATCCCATTGTGCACGGGTATATAAGGCTCTGCATATAAGTAATGCTTAAGGAATAAATTAATGCTTTAGTAGTTCACTTGTGTAGCATCACTGCTGGATTTCTTTGCACAACTTTAACATAAGAGAAGCCCAAATTAGACTTTTATATTAATCAATAGCCAAATCACATACATCATCATTACAAATTTAGGAAGGTGCTGTATATTTTAATACAGTTTTAAAAACAACATTAATCTACTGAAGTTGTTACATGAATTGCACGAGTAAAGTTTCAAGCAAAGAAATAAACAAACGAAGAGAGGATGGAATTAAACAAGATGCTGCAAAGCAATTGGAAGTCTGAAAATACACATCTGAGAGGAAGATGCAGAGCTTATTCAAACGCACCAATATTTCACTCTCCTTTTAAAACATGGAGGTAATGTGTTCCACATTTCAATGTCAGCCAAATCAGAAGCATGTTACCTTTGGCTTGTGCACTAAGATACATGCTTAAAAACTATTTTATCAATATTTCTTATATGGTGTCTTTAGAATTCTACCCTAAAAAGCACACACTGGTATCTCAGAAGAAAACAGGAAGTGGAAACACATTTTAAACATCATATCTGAAAATATTGTTTGGTATTCTTTAAATCTCCAACCAGCCGTCATGCTATGTCCTGCACAAGGAAAGCATTAAGGGATCAGAAAACAGGGTAAACACTGAATTCATATTGAATGCCACCATGTTGGTTGAAAAGAATCATGTCCTGTATGCTGTCACTCTTACAGCAGATGTTAAAGGTCAGTTCGTATTGATGCTGCTAGAAGTAGTTATGGCACTGATAACTTCAGGAATGCACATGAACATTCCGTGCTTAATTTTTCTTATATGTATTACATAAACAGTATTTAAAAATTGGCCATGTCGTGGTGTCTAACACATAATTTGCTTTCAAGAGACACGATAACCCCACCACTCAAGCACCTGACTACAGCTGCAAACCAATGAAGAGGTCCCCTAATAAGCAAGTTGACACTTATATTTCACATTATGAGATGTTATGTTTCATTGAAGACATTTGGGAAGTCCTCTGATTTATTACTATAATTTTTTTCTAGTGTTTTTCTCAGATGCTGTTCACTGTTTGATTTCCAAAAGGGACGTTGCTCTGGGTGAGGTTTGTGGTCACATTCTAAAATCCCTGATCGGGAAAAATGCCCATTGAAAAGAAAGTGCAATGGAAGTACTTTTAAAGTAGGGACTTCAGGACTGTGCTCAGAGTACATCTTCCTTCCTGTAGGCATGCAGCAGCTTTTGAATGATATTCTACCTAACCCTCCCAACATCATTTTGTTCAAACCACACTGTTCACAGGTTGGAGATTCTTAAGTAAGACAGGTCGTTCAAAAAAAGGAAAGCCATATAGACTAATCTACAGTACATCATCATGCATTTTGTTGTATTTTGGGTATGTCTTCACTACCGGTCGGATTGGCAAACAGCCATCGATCCCCGAGCGTCGACTCCTGTACTCCAGCTCGGTGAGAGGCGCAGGCAGAGTCGACGGGGGAGCGGCAGCAGTCGACTCAGCATAGTGAAGACACCGCGGTAAGTAGATCTAAGTACGTCTACTTCAGCTACATTATTCACATAGCTGAAGTTGCGTAACTTAGATCGATCCCCCCCACAGTGTAGAGCAGGCCTTTGTTTTCTATAGTCTCTCCCTTTTTTCCCATTTAAGTACATGTAGGTACTATGGAAATAACATTAGTGGTAGGAGCGGAACTTTGTGACATCCACAGCAGCTATTTAAGTAAGAATTTAAAATTCATATAATGGTTATTAAATGAAAGGTGTTTGTAATGTTTACCGTTACCACATATACGTGCAAATGCACATGTATGCACACACAAACTAAACAGGAGGCATATTTTATGTACATACATTACAAACTTACTCAGTATAATCCTTCCAAGGCTATAAAAATTCAGTTGTTATCTCACCTTCTGGCTATCAGTTCTACCCACGTTCATTTGGTGCTTGATCCAATGCCCACTGATGTCAATGGGAGACTTTCAGTTGACTTCAATAGGCTTTGTGTAAGATCCTCGATATTTTCAATAACATTAATTACTTTAATGTGGTCTAATTTGATTGCTTATCTTCTTCCCAAAGCCCTTCTACCAGTATGGATGCTGTGAAACTCCATGTGGCAGCCTCAGCTCAACCATGTCTTTCCCTGTCACCTCTGCAGGGAAGGGCTAGGAAGTGTGGAGGACACACAGCTAGGCTCAAGCTATCAGGCCCAGACGCTGGTATAAAAGGAAATGGAAACAGACGGTAGGGGATGTAACAGGATCAAGGAAGGAGAAAATGGTGATTGGGTCAGACCCTAAAAGGGGCAAGAACTTTTACTGAACGTTGGTGAGACCTTGGAAAGGAAGTCTGTTTGCTGTTTTGGTTTGGTTTGGGAGAAGGACGCTAACAAGAAAATCGCTCCATAATAGTGCTTTTCTTGTTGGTAGCAAGTTTGTCCACCATGTGTTTTATTACTATTTATTATTTATATTACAGTAGAGGCTCCAATAGGATCTCTGTCCCATTGTGCTAGGCACTGTACAAATATGTAAAATGACAGAGAAAGCCCCAAATACCTCAAAACAGATGAGAAAGACAAAGGAGAGAAGAAAGGAAATATTAATCATCCCTTTTGTATAGATAGAGAGTAAGGCACAGAAAGATCAAGTGACATGCCCAAGATCACACAGGAAGTCTGTGAAACTGAGCCAGGAGTTGAACCCAGACCACCCTTTCTCTCTGCAATGTGGAAAGCTGCCGTCTTAAAATTCTTCTTGTCCAGGAGCTCCTGCAAAAAAATATCCTCCCTTCCTGCAGCACAAGACCAGTGCTGGTTTTTTTGCTACTATACGCATCTTTGAGCCACATGTCAATACAAGAAAGTTGACACGGCTGTAATGTAGGAACTCTTGCTATAGTTGTTCAGGCTAAGTAAGAGATTCCTTTTTATGTCTTTCATCTTACTGAATGTGTTCCAACCTCATTTGACTGAACTTACAATTCTTTCCACATGTTTTCTATTTGACCTGAGAAAGGTCCAAGATACACGTAGCAGTATTCTTCTAGCTCTTTAATGCTATGCCTCTGTATACTAATTTGGTTTAGTTATGTGACTATTGGGCCTGTTTTAGCTTTCCTTAAATTTCATTTGAGGCATGCATTCTGGCTTTTGTAATTCAGGTTCTATGCCAGGTTTTAACCATTGTGTATTGTTTGTGACTAGAATTATAAGCATAATTAAGCCACGTATTTTAAATCTCACTTTTAAAGACTCTTCATCTCTGCCAAATCCAGTCTATAGAACATGTTCTCTAGATGATTTAAGTCATGAAGACCTCTGAAAGAACAGTGACTCCCAGTGCTCTTTTTACTCCAGTCAAGCATGAGATATTGCAAATCAACGTCATACAATTCACTTGACCACAAATTACAAGAAAACACAAAAACAGAAAGTTCTTTATATGTTATGTGAGCTTTTACTTTAAACAAAGATTAAAAAGGAGACTTTTAGAGCTACCATGTACAGGTGTGAACTAAAGATCAAAAGGTAAAATCCTGGTCCTGTTGAAGTCAATAGCAAAACTCCCATTTACTGCAGAAGAATTTCACACCAAGGTTCCTGATTCTGCTCTGTCCTGAATGCTGAATAATCTCACCCTCCACTTCATCACCAAGACCTCACCTATGTCAGTCCTCAGAAAGGAATTAGAAGAAGTGACATTTTAGTCTTGTCAGCTCTAATAGTGCACCAGTAAATAAAGATTGGTTTGCTGTTTGATAAGAATGCCCAATCAAGTTTACTATAAATAAGGTTAAAAATAAGATACAATACCAGTTGGTGGAATTCGGCATCTCTAGGTGTCAGATATGGAAGCCAACTCTCTCCAAGTTCTTCAAGAAGCTTTTGTTTCTGTTAAAAAAAGGATGATATGAAATTAGTCAAAGAAGCCAGCAGCAGCTAAATAATAAACTAGTTGTGTTAGGAATATAAAAAGTATAGAAAGTTAGTATTGTTTCACTAGCCAAAATTTAAGAAAACACATCTTAAATAAGGAAAGTAGATGCAACTTCATCTTAATTGAGTTTTGCCCACTTAATTGAGTTTCCCCAATGTTACGTTCTAGGGAGGCCTCGGCCTACTCAAGGTGCTTTGCAAGAACGAGGCCGACACACACTTTGTGAGTAATTGGCTTTACTGAAGGTAACGTGACACACCCACAACGGGGACTTCAAGCGTTGCTGTCACAGAGGCGGAGAACCCAGCGCCCTGGAGCTCAGCCTGGTACGGAGTCCAAAAGCCACTACAAAGCATGCTCATATTTATATAAACAGCAGCAAGCCAGCTCATACATAATGCAAAAGGGGCTTTTCACCCTTCGGGACCGCCCGGGGCCGCCCCCCATGGCCCAGGGCCAGGGACTTTCCACACAGCAGCTGCAACCGGTCCTGGCCGGTTGAAGCAGGCACAGCGTGCCCTACAGTAACCGGGCGCTGAGAAAGCGGAGCTGCCTAGCTAGGCCGTAACAACATCTTTCGTGATGCCCTGCCTCCCTACACCCAATTTCAGTTGTAGTTTCAGAGGATTAAATACAGTACTTTTTGGTATCCTGAGTTCTTCCTTTGGAGAATCTCCCTTACTACACTAAAAAAGTACACTCATCCTTAAAGAACCTTGCCTGGTTTAAATGCTGGATCTTGTTCATTTCTTTGCTTTTCTTTGTCTTCTGCTTCAAATTCTACGTTTAATGGATGTAAGCCTAGTGTACCCCAGGCTGTGGTTTAATAACACTCTAAAGAATCCTGAGTTTTGTTTTAGACTGTGTCTCATATAGTGTCTGTTCATTCCTGCCAACCAGAAAAGAAAAGGAAACTTCGTCCTCTTTACTTCACCTCCAATCCAATCTTCCAACCTGACTTCATGTGGACCAGGAAATCTGCCTGCCCAAGGAAATAGCTTCAGATCACAGTTGTGGCTAATAGTCACCCAGCACCTACCTGTAAAAAGAAGAGCTTCCCCTCCTTTTCCTTCTCATGTTTTTTCTTTTATCTTTGTTTTTTTTCTGAGTGGCTGGGGTAATTAATTTGACAGAACTAACAGTTTTCTGAGTAAAATGAGAATGTTTTGGTTGTAATCTACTTAATATTTCTATCATTTAAGAAAATGGTTAAGAAAAGCAGGTTTGTAACCCGTAATTTTCCTCCATGTGTGTCTTAATAAAATAGATAGCTGATACTGTGTGTTTTTATTATGGAGTTAATACCATAGACTATGAAAGAGAGAGAGTTTGGCACTAGCCATAGAGTTTTTGAAGCAACAGTTTTTACACCATGACAGGCCAATGTACATTCCGCCCCATCAGTCACATTCCATCTCAGCCTGAACCTGATATAAGAGGAGAATATTGAGAAAGTGTAAGATTCTGCTCAACATTCCTGGTCAATATTTCCTTTGCCTCTCCTAGTGCATCTCATCTGTCTCTCTCTTTTACCTTTTAAGGACTGTATCTTGTGCAGTACTGAGCATATCACTGGTCATTAACAAATAATTAATAAAAATGATAATGATACTAACAGCAGTTAGAAATGCCACAAGAGGCTAAAAGTTAGCCTTAACATTTGAATGCTTGAATACAAGGGGCTTCAAATCCTTAATATAGTTCTTCTTTAAATATTTTCCACCATATAACTCCAACTATGGGAAATATTTAAGTTTTTTTGCATATTAAAAATGTTCATGTGGTACAAGAAAAAAGCATGTGTATGAAATCAGAAATGAAATACATTTTATAACAATGTTAAAACTGTGAAACAAATCAACAAACTCAAATCAAATTAAATAAATCAAAATTAGTAGTTACACTTTCTAATTCACCTAGTCCATTCCTCTGCCACTGCAAGGTTATTCCCTACACCTCTACAGTTCTTTCTCTAGTCTTAATCTGGCTTTTACTACTTCCTGCTTAGAATATTTCACAGGCTACAAGGTTTCTTTGTCAAGAAGATTTTCTTAATATTCACTAAATTTCCCTTTTTATAATCCCATTGCTCCTGGTTAATGTGTCCCATGTGCTACCCTAAACTGATCCTCCCCATCATGGTGTTTGCATCTGAGGCCTGGTCTACACTAGGACTTTAATTCGAATTTAGCAGCGTTAATTCGAACTAACCGCTCAACCGTCCACACCAGGAAGCCATTTAATTCGAACTAGAGGGCTCTTTAGTTCGAATTTGGTACTCCACCCCGGCAGGTGGAGTAACGCTAAATTCGACATGGCTAGTTCGAATTAGGCTAGGTGTGGATGGAAATCAAACTTAGTAGCTCCGGGAGCTATCCCACACTGCACCACTCTGTTGACGCTCTGGACAGCAGCCCGAGCTTGGATTCTCTGCCCAGCCACACAGGAAATGACCCGCGAAAATTTGAATTCATTTTCCTGTCTGGGCGGTTTGAATCTGACGTTCTGGTTGCACATCGGGGCGAGCTCCGCAGCACCGGCAGCAATGCAGAGCTCTCCAGCAGAGGAGTTCATGTAATCTCTGAATAGAAAGAGGGACCCGGCATAGACTGACCGGGAACTCTTGGATCTGATCGGTGTGTGGGGCGAGGAGTCTGTGCTTTCGGAGCTGCGCTCCAACGAACGGAATGCAAAGACCTACGAGAAGGTCTCCAAAGCCATGATACAGACAGAGGATACAGCCGTCATGCAACGCAGCGCCGCGTGAAAATCAAGGACCCCAGACAAGGCTACCAAAAAATCAAAGCGGCCAACGGACGCTACGGAGCCTGCCACCACTGCCCCACCAGTGACCATGGACTCTGATGATGGGACAGTGTCGACGGACAGTTCCTCGACGATGTTCACGGACGGGGAAGATGAGGAAGGGTTTGTGGAGGACGAGGCAGGCGATAGCGCTTACAACGCTGGTTTCCCCGACAGCCAGGATCTCTTCATCACCGTCACGGAGATCCCCTACCAACCCTCCCCGGCCAGGAACCCGGATCCTGAATCAGGGGTAGGAGCAGTCGGTAAGTGCTTTAACCATGTTAACTTTTATTCTTAATATAACAGCAATCTGAAGTGTGTGAAAAGGAGGTCTCTGTATATATGGTGATAGAACAGAAATCCTCCTGGGAGAACGCCACGAAGCTCTCCTGCCGTTAATCGATAAGCATCAGCAGGAGGTTCCTGGGGAGAGCTGCCTTATTGGGTGCTCCGTGATAGCACACTTTTCCGCGCGAGGCTTTCATGCGGTATTCAGGGAGCACTGCCTCCCAGAGCACGGCTGCATAGGTCCGTGGTTCGTGCTAGATTTCACGCAGCACGCGCTCTCTATCTCCTTCAGTGCCTGTCCTCACGGTGATCTCGCTCGGAGACTCCTGCATCTAAGTAGGGGAAGAAATGTTACGTTACGCCTGGTCCAAAGTATTTTTAATAAATAAACGGACAGACGGCATAGCACAGACTCAGCACGCAGCTGCGTGACGAGCGTAACGGAAAGCCAAAGAATCAAATGGACGCTCATGGAGGGAGGGGGGAACGAGGACGCAAGGTATCCCACAGTTCCTGCTGTCTCCGAAAAGCATTTGCATTCTTGGCTGATCTCCAAATGCTTCTAGGGTCAAACACAGTGTCCGCGGTGGGACGGGGCATAGCTCGGCAATTTACGCACCCCCCCGACCCCCAGAAGTTAAAGGGAAAACAATCCTCTGTTGACTCTTTTACATGTCACCGTATCTGTACTGAATGCTGCAGATAGACGCGATGGTGCAGCACTCAACACCAACATCCTTGCTCCCCCCACGCTATGGATGGCTGATGGTACAAAACGATGGAAATCCATCCTCATCATCAGCCTATTGGCACATGGGGCAGTGCAAAAGGGCTGGTAACCATGACAACCGTACCAACTTGCTTGGGACCGGTCGGTCAAGGCCGCCTGTTGCTAATTTTTCATGGTAGATGGTGCAGTATGGCTGGTAACCGTCCTCATCATTGCAACAGGGGGCTGAGATCCATCAGCCCCCACCCTTCATTGTAAAGAAAAGATTCAATTGCCCCTGGACTAGCAGAGGGATGAGTGGCTCCCTCCTCCACACCCCTTAATGTCATCTCTGGACTATCATTGCAGCTGGAGGCTTCCTTCCACTCATTTCTCACAAACGACTACCTGTGTCTTATTCATGCATTCTATATTACTTCATCACACAAGTGGGGGGACAATGGTATTGGAACCCAGGAAGGCTGGGGGAAGAACGGAATGAACAGCTGGGGTTGTTTCAGGAGCACACCCTATGAATAGCGTTCAGCTCAAAATTTATGCAGGATTGGACAGAGAGCAGCTGTGGTCTCTGGTTGTATGATACAGTGGTTCTCTAGTACACTTGCACATAATCTAGGCAGGACTGATTCTATTTTTAGATACCCAAAAAGGAGGGATTGACTCGGGGAGTCATTCCCAAATTTTGCTTTTGCGCCCCTGGCTGATCGACCAGGGGCACTTATGACAGCACCAAATGGCGCAGTGCAAAAGGACAGGTAACCATGACCATCTTATTACCGTCTTCTTACCAGTTCATGGTATGGTAGACGGTGCAGTATGCCTGGTAACCATCACTGCTGTCATGCAAAAGC
This sequence comes from Mauremys mutica, assembly GCF_020497125.1. Taxonomy (NCBI): domain Eukaryota; kingdom Metazoa; phylum Chordata; order Testudines; family Geoemydidae; genus Mauremys; species Mauremys mutica. Next base: position 17,254,138 of record NC_059085.1, read on the forward strand.
ATAAGCATGCTGCTGTGTAGCGCTGCTGGTCCGCCTCTGTCAGCGGCATACAGTACACATACGGTGACATACACAAAAGGCAAAATAGGGTCCATTGTTGCCACGCTATGGCGTGTGCCAGGGCATTTCATGGAAAACGTGATCGAAATGATTGTCTGCCCTTGCTTTCCCGGAGGAAGGAATGACTGGCGACATTTACCCAGAATCCACCGCGCAAATGATTTGTGCAACAGCAGGCACAGGGGTCTCAACAAAAAATTCACAGAGACAGCCTAGACTCAGTTAATTGTTCGCAAAAAAGTATCATTGCAAGGAATTAACTAACTGTTTCCCATCTCACAGCTTCCACTGTCTCCAGACCTTCCACAGCATCCACCTCGCAGAGGCTGGCGAAGATTAGGCGGCGAAAGAAAAAGACAAGGGACACGATTTTCGATGAATGTGTGGGCTGCTACCTAGCCGAGGCGGACCAGCAGAGGCAGTGGAGGGAGAAAGTCTCTCTGTACCAGCGCTCACACAGCGAATGGGAGGAGAGGTGGCGTGAGGAACACAAGCAGGCGACTCAAGCAATGCTTGTACTACTGAGGGAGCAAACGGACACGCTCCGGCGACTTGTGTATGTTCTGCAGGACCGCTGCAGGACAGAGCCCCCGGCAGTATCTCTGCAACCGCCCTCCCCCGCCACAAAGTCACATACCCCCCTCACCCTAAATAACCAGGAGGATGCCCGCCCTGGGCCATGAATACTGTCACTGCACCCCACCAGAGTGCTCAAGTAACCAAAAGCTCTCATACCCTACGTTTGCATAAGTCCTTCCCTTCCGGACTCAAACAAGTCCCAATCCCAGTCCCATCCCATAACTGTGTACTTAAGTAATAAAAATACTTTGCTGTTAAGTACTGTTTCCGTCATGTTTCCTCACTGAAGACTGTGTTTGAATGGGGTGCGTGGGGAAGTGCGTTGCTAATTGCATAGGACAGGCACCTTTCGCAGGGTACAGACACGGGGGCCGGATCAGCAGCGGGTAACACACACAGTGCAGTCAGCAGGCACCGTGGTCGGTATGGGAGGTGGTTTCCAGGTTCTGTGTGGGCAGTGGGGATGTGACTTTTTAGCGGGGGAGGTCGGGTACAGATCTTATACAGCGGTCCTTGTTGTGGACCGCTGAGTCACGCAGCAGAGGAATCTGTATCCGTCCTCCTCCGCCACAAGGCCACATAGCCCCCCGCACACAGAATCCCAAAAAGGAGGGATGGCAGGCTCCGTTGAAACAAGCAGTCCGGCAATGCGGACCGCTGTAGGAGCAGGAGCCTGTCATTCCTTGAGTTTAGAGGCAGTCTTTACATCAGCGCACACCCTACCCACCGCAGTCTGCGTTCCAGTTTCGACCCTTTAACGAAAAGTCATGAATAAAGAAACCTCTCCTCAGTAACAGTGTGACATGTATTTTATTTTTACACGTGTCTTGGAAGTGGAGGAAACGGGGAGAACGGGGTATTTAACCGAAGAGGAGAGTCAACAGTAACTGGGTAAAGAAACAGGGGCAGGTTCAGCTTCTCTGTAAAGAAACTGAACAGTCACAGGTCACGCTGCTCGCTGCTCGCTGGTATTTAAAGAGTTCCTTGTCGCTGTCCCAGGCGCCTGTATAGGGCTTCATGAGCAAGTGCATTAGCGGGCAGGCTGGGTCACCGAGGATCACTATAGGCAAATGCACATCCACAACAGTTATTTCGTGGTACGGGAAGAAACTACCTTCCAGCAGGCGTCTGAGCAGCCCACAGTTCCTGAAAACACACGCATCAGGAACCTTGCCCGGCCATACGACGTTCATGTTGGTAAAAAGGCCCCTATGGTCCCCCAGTGCTTGCAGAACCATTGAAAAGTAGCCCAATTTCTCAGCAGCTGAATGTGGAAGAGGTGGACGATAAAGTGCGAGGAGGAGAAAACGGCGAGGATCGCAGCGGGCTCCATGCTTGCAGTGCTGTGGCGTCCACGCTGTCACTGACCAGAAAAGTGCACGAATAGATTGCCCGCAGGCGCTTTCAGGGAGGGAGGGAGTGAGGGCGTGATTGACGGTTCAATGACGACAGTTACCCAAAACCACGCTCGACACATTTTTTCCCCCAGCATGCATTGGGGGGAAATCCCAGAATTCAAATGGGCAGCGGGGACTGCGGGAACTGTGGGATAGCTTCCCACAGTGCACCGCTTCGAAAGTCGACGCCGGCCCCGTGAATGTGGACTCAGAAGTTCGAATTAGTGTATTTAGTATGGATACACAAATTCGACTTCATAAGGTCGAATCCACAAATTCGAATTAAGTAGATTCGAAATAGTCCTGTAGTGTAGACAAGGCCTGAGAAGAATGAAAATATTACACACACCAATCTCTGATCTTATAATAAAAACAGAGACAAAACAAGCTAAACTTAAGAACACAAATGCAATGCTTGGGTATAAATTTTCACTATTGTTGTCCTGAGGTTACAGCATAAGGCAAATAAAGACTATGCTTCACTTGTGGAGGGGAACACTGAAGTATTATGGCTATCAGGTTGGTCAGTCAGTCTGAACCAAAAGCAGGTAGCACAGACTAATAACATCACCACTCACTGACTGACATTCACTGATCCTAACTAGACTGACAAGAACAGCATTGACATTTACAAACTAGAAATGTACTCTGATCTTTCAGTCTATAGTTTTCTTTGGGGACACTTTATAAACTGACAATGAGTCATTGGTGAAACCAAGCAGAATGTAACTTTATATTAAGTTGGCAGACATGTTAGTGTGCTGCATATTCCCAAACAGTCATTCTTTTATGTTACAAAAAACATTGTATGACTTTTATATTAACATTATTTATTACACTGAAAACAGTAGGCTGCCTTTCCTGACTTTGAAACATACATTTATAACTCTTTTCTTGTTTGTACAATAAAACTATATTAAACTAAACAAAAATCAGAACGCAAGGCTAGCAGACAGAAGAGGAGAAACACCTCTGACAATTTTTTTGTCAAATGCCAAGCTCTTGGCAAAAGCACACAACATTAAAATGCACTCTTGAGTGTGGGTAGTACTAGCTCACATTTGATTGTCGGATTTGGCTAAGTGCCGCTCCTCAGCTTGATGTACAGACAAATACACACAGCTGGGTGGTATAACACACTGCTCTTGTCATATACAAGAAGCTGTCTCATAGATGTCAAATACATCAAGCTACTCACAAATTCCTCCAAAATATAAAAAAAGAGAAAAATCAAAGACCCAGCTATACCAGCTGGCTGTAGACTAAGTATAAGGAGTATTACATAAGTGGTATATTTACAGCAACTTCAGCAGGTGCAGAAAAGGTGGAAAGATCTTTTTAAAATGTAACATTATCTATTACTAAGTAGCTTAAAGAGACATTTTTTCTACATCTGACTCCTATATTTTAAAATTCTTTGTAATTAACAAGATCTTAGAAACAGAATATTGATAGCTGGTTTAAAATAAAATCTCTGCTTGTTTCTTCCAATTGACTTTTATACTGAGACTGTCTGTTGACATGTGGGGATTATGTCTTGCTTAGATGCATCATCATCATGTACTTGCAGTGCTCTGGAAATCTATATACGCCTGCTCCTCTGTCTTCTGAGATAGGAGTGGATCTCTGTGTAAATACATTTCATGGATTGCTATGACTGTTAAGAGACATTATTTAGGTGTGGAGCTGAGTACAGAACTGGAAGCCAGGAACACCTGCATTCTAAACCCAACTCTAACATTTGCAATAAACTGGCATTATGCACACGTGTGTTCTTAGTGACTGGCTAATAGTGAGGTTAAGGAATGTGCTACCCTCAGTTAAGCGAACTCTCTGTTAGCTTCAATGATAGAGGACCGTGTTTTTGTGCAACTTTCGCCATGCAATTTTTGTATGTCTATATCCCTTACTACCAATGAGTTAATGTACCAGTAGCCGTTGCTAAGATCCATGATGAGATGTGGAATCCATCTCCATAACGACACGCCTATTTGTTGACAGCAGGAACAGTAACTGGTGCAGAGAAATGCCCTGTCTGTTACATAATCAGGGAGTGTAATGAAGGTGCAGCAAAAGTACACTGCCTGACTTTATATTCTGAAATATTATATGCCTGGTTAACTGTTTACCAATTAAGCAGTTCAAGGGGGAACACTTAGTGACATTCTCCATCCAGGCAGCATGGTTGGACAAAAATTATCTGCCTGATGTATCATCATGCAGGGCATCAATACCATTTCCAAATAGATTTTCTTGCCTCTTACTTGTAAAACTACACAACACATAAGAACCCTATTCAATATATGTGCTATGAAAACTAAGCACAGCCTAGTTTTTCAAATGAAAATTCCCCACCTATGCAAACACCATCATACAGGAAAGCCAGAAGATTGTAAAGTTCCTCCAAGTTACAGACCAAGACCTTGGTATGAACCCATACTGTAGATCATATTTACACATATGATGTTACAAGAAATTCTAAACCATAAAATATCTTTAGAAATGAAAGAAGCACAAGTTAAATGATGGAATGTAGCATATGATGTATGTATCATTCATTGAAAAGATATTTTTCTCACACAAATAGTCTCAATGACATCAAGGCAAGCAAGATTTGCCTCTTAATGGAGAATTTAAATTTGGATTAAGGTGTTCTAAAATAATTAGGAGAAAAGAACCATGCCGCATCATTAAGGCTCTCTCTTCTGTCACTCTCAAATGCAATTTTAAAGGTGCCTATCATCTTTGTATCTAAGTGCTGAGAACAACAGGTATCTCTACTTTTGAAATAAGTTAAATGACAGAAGTGAAATACTTGACTATTACAAATAATTGACATTAAATTGTTACCATGCCCTTGTAGAAATGACAGCTATCAAATTTGTTGACAGTTACAAGAGGATGATATACAACCACAGAAATGGGTGGGCACTGGTTGAAACAGGATTAATGTGACCAAACTGAATGACCCAAACTAATTCCAAAGAGTGATCAATTTACAAAAAACACCCGAAAATCTGGTGCGTGAGTTAAAATTAGCCCTGGGCATTCTGCTGCCATGCATTTCTCACATATGCAGGATGTTGCTAGAGAAAAAAACATCAGCTTCACTACACCAAGTAATCTCTCTGGACGTGAAGCAAGACCAAATATACATGTAATAAATCAGCCATACACTCCAAAAGATAGTCTACGAATAACTATTCCTTCTAAATGTTAAGAACTATTGATTTACAGTGATGCACCAACCTTTGATCTTAATGAGTCACACAGCCAAAATCCCATGTTACATTTTGAAAATATAGGAGATGAAGTTTAAACAAACTAGGGGCTTGTCTACACTTACCGGAGGATTGACGCTGCAGCGATTGATGCATCAGCGGTCAATTCAGTGAAGACCCATCAATGTTCCGTAGCTTAAATTGACTTTTCCCTTTAGTATAGACAAGGCCTAAGATTCTGAGGCCTTGTCTACACTATGCATGAAAGTCAATCTAAGCTACACAATTTGAGTTACATTAATAGCGTAACTCAAGTCAACGTAGCTTAGATCTACCTACCACAGAGTCTACACTATGCGATGTCGACTGGAAATACTCTCCCGTCGACTTCCCTTACTCTTCTTGATCCAGTGGAATACAGTAGTCAACAGGAGAGTGATCAGCGGTCTATCTAGCAGGTCTTCACTAGACCTGTTAAATCGACCCCGGTGCATTGATCGCCGCAGCATCAATCCTCCAGTAAGTGTAGACAAGCCCTATAAAAGCATGAGTGAGTGAGTGGATTGTCCTTCCACCAATACCCTCCTCACTGTTCTCTGAGCAGGATCTGCAGAACAATGCACCTCTGGGCTGAGAGGTCACTCTCATCATATGAATCATTCAGAAAAGTGTTTGAATTTTTCTCTCTTTGACATGCAGGTGACCTTTGAGAGAAATGGAGGCCTGAGATGAGTAAAAGGCCACTATTGGTCTTAAATTGGAGAATACACCAGTGCTACTACATCCTACACTGCAAGTAAAGGAGGAGACAGAAAACTGGTTGAATGCAACAAAAAGTCCCTGTTGATCCTGTTCAGAAAATTACAAAGGAATAAGGGCAAAGGGAGTAAGAGAAGACATCCACCCATCTGTGCATAGGTGAGTAAAGCCAATGATGCCTGTCCGCTTGGCAGTTGGCCTCCTCTCTCTCAGATGCATGAATTTAAGACTAGATAAAGGAAGGTTATTTACTCCAGGCTGGCTGGGAGCACTGGCAGTAGCAGAAGGCTCTTGCAAACACTGACTACGGCAACTGAGATATTGCAGGTGAGGAGGTGACAATGGACCCACTGAACAAGTACCAATGAAGCAGGCAGCTAATTCTTGGTCCTCTACTGAGAGCAAAGGACTGTTTGCCTGGGTGAACTGCAGGAGAAGCTGCTGTCCACAGAAAGTTATGCTCATCCTTCCACATCATTTACAAAGGGAATTCTCGTGATTTAAAAAAAAAAAATCCCCACATCAAACCCTTTCCTTCAGTCCAAGCACACACCTGCCTATTCTCAACTTATGATTGGCAGCATGCAGAATAAAGTAAAGATCTGTCATGTCTCAGAAGAAAAAGCATTTAGGCAGATGTTACAAAAATAATGAAATGACCCAAGTACAATACGCATCCTATTGTCGCATATTCTTAACCGTTCATCCTGTTCCCTGTTATTTTCACATAAAATCTTGCATAAATCTTTGATGGATTTTTTTCATATATGCTGTATATCTCTGAAACATACAGGGAATAGGAGCCTCCTATTCCATTAAACTATGAATAATTATAGAGTAAAAAATGGAGGTGTATGGATACCAACCCATAAACATAAGCTATTTATTTTCTGTACAGCTGTTAAAAGGTATTTTGAAATTGCATAAAGGGCCAGACCGTGGCCCAGCCTGCATGTCAACACAAGGCAGCAAAAGGGGGTGTAAGACTAGATTGTTGCCACTTATGCACAATAAAGCCTCTATGTACCCGCCTTTGCACAGGTGAGTGGAAAGTGGCAAGAGAGGATGGAGCCTGGACTCCGTACCCCAACATTTGTACCAGTATAATTATGGCAGTGCTTTGGGGAGCAGACACTGCGACAAGCACAAACCTGTTGCAATGTACCACCTCCTCTAGGTGATATTGTGACTCCCCAAGTCACCATCTCACTCCTGGGTTGCTCCAGAAGCAGTGAAACGAATGCACTGCCTCTTCCAGTGGCAGAATCACCAACTAACTGCTTAGTCCAATGTTTATTTAATAAATATTGTGAAAGAAGCATTCCAGTTAGTTTAATTTATCTAACAAAAGAGTCTTGGAAAGTTTAACAAAGTCCCATTTTGTTATGAAGGTTTCTTGACACAGGTACTGATTATTATAATGAGCTTTGATTGTAATTTCATCAGTTCATGTTTAATGTCACTGAAGTGTGTGTACTTTAAGTCTTTTTAGTTTACTCTTTCAAATCTGTAACTATTGAAAATGTACTTGTGCTGACTTGTCAGATAGAAAGTAAATAATACTAACTGGAAAGTAACAATTCTGCATATTCAGATTCATCCATGCTTACAATCTAATGTAAATTTCTGAATCACAACCTAACTCACGTTATAATGACCTTCAGTCCGTAATCTAACTGCTGCCTAATTTTATTTGGATTATTCATTTTTTAAATGAAGAGATGAGATACTCCTAAACATATTCCCTCAAGATGTCATGACCTTAAAATAGGGAAAGACAGAGATAAGAGAGATGAGAATTTAATCCAGACAGAGTTTCTCACCTGAGGGCCTGAATCTCCCTTTTCCTTTGGCAGATGGGAACAGGCCAGTGTTGCACTGCAGCAGAAAGTGCAAATGGGAAAACACAACTGTAGGCATGTTTCCCATTCTGAGAGCTCACAGAAATCCCTTTGTGTGAATTCCACGCATTCTGAGGTCATAATGAAACAGTCAGAGGAGCAGTGAGACATGGCTGTATTAACTGCTCTCTGTGTGTTTTACTGGAATGCCCAGTTGAAAAAGGACCATGGCGGCTCCGGTCAGCACTGCTGACTGGGCCATTAAAAGTTCAGTTGGCAGCACAGCAGGGCTAAGGCAGGCTCCCTTCCTGCCTTGGCTCCACATGGCTCCTGGAAGTTGCCGGCATGTCCAGCTCCTAGGTGCAGGGATGGCCACAGGGGCTCCGCCTCAAGCGCCAGCTCTACAGCTCCCATTGGCCGGGAACTGCAGCCAATGGGAGCTGCGGGGGTAGTGCTTGCAGGCAAGGGCAGCATGTGGAGCCTTCCTGGCTACCCCTGTGCCTAGGAGCCAGATGACATCATCGCTTCCGGTAGCCACCTCAGGTAAGCGCCACTTGGAGCCCACACCCTGCATCCCCTCCTGTACACCAACTGCCTGCCCCAGCCCGAGCCCCTTTCTGTATTCCCATCCCCTCTGCCCCAGCCTGGAGCCCTCTCCTGCACCCCAAACCCCTCATCCCTGGCCCCACCCCAGAGGCCATACCCCCAGCAGAAGCCCACACCTCCCCCGCACCTCAATCCCCTGCCCCTGAGCCCCTGATTTCTGGCCCCACCCCAGAGCCTGTACCCCTTGCCCCAGCCAGGTGAAAATGAGCAAGTGAACGAGGGTGGGGAGAGCGAGCGATGGAGGGAGGGAGTGGGGTGTGGGGCCTCGGGAAAAGGGCGGGGCAAGGGGCATTCAGTTTTCTGCAATCAATCAGAAAGTTGGCAACCCTAAGTTTTACACTCCTCTGAGAGGAGAACAGTAAATTCAGCTGCAGTTCAGCAAAACACTTAAATACATCCTTAAGTCTCATTGACTTCAATGATGCCTGAGGAGGGAGAAAGGGGGAAAGAGAACCAACAGAAGCAAAACTCCCATGGGAGATGCTAGCAGAGGGAGGTGGGGGCCTGTCATCAGCATGAAAGGAAAGTCCATCCCCAGAGATGGCATTGCTTAGACAGCCTTGTGTTTTCCCATAGGTCATCAGAAATTGTGAGGTATGTAAACTGTGTCCATGTCCCCACCCTGAGGATGCAAATGCCTCTCCCCTGGAGAAGACGATGGCCCCAACTCCATGAAGTGAACTCCTCTGAGTTTTTGAATGTGTCTCTCCCACACTCAACTTTGGTGCTTCCCACTGGAGGGGAGCATTAGTCCCTTTTAAAGCTGCAGTTAAATATGAATTTTCCCCAGATTATATATAAAACCAAACTATGTTACCTAAACAATCTCACTGCTCAAATGTTATCAGGTTGGATGGATTTATAAAATGAAGATGGGATAGTTATATGAGCAGAACTTAAAACTTTTTAATACACTGCCAAGCCCCTCCCTAGAAAGGGGCCTCACTTTACAAGACCTTTCTCAAATTTACCCCCAGAATGTCTTATATTTTAAAAAAATAACATTTTAAAAACCTGAAACATAAGGCCTAAAACCTCAAGATCAGTGGTTTTCAAACTTTTTGTATTGGTGATCCCTTTCACACAGCAATTCTCTGAGCGTAATACCCCTTACCAGTTAAAATGAGGGGGAGGGGGGGTAATTTAACTTAATGGGGGCTCAGAGCTACCAGCCCCACGGAGCTGACAGCTCATGACGACCATGTAACCACCTTGCAACCCCCTGAGGGGTCACGACCCCCAGTTTGAGAACCCCTGCCCAAGATGTTTTATATTGATATTTCATTTGCCCCCATTACCTACAACTGTTCTTATTACTTGCAGTTAACAGTCTAGTTAGGGGGAGAGGAAAGAGGGGAGAAGGGGGGACTTAACTGGTACTATACACCTGCGAAACTGGAAATCTTTAAGTTGAAGATGGAGTCCATTATAGCTGTTGTTCACTAATTATACACAAAACATAATATATGAGGTTATGAAACTACTTCTGGTTTCACAGTCTGATATAGCATTTGTAAAATTCAATCCAACCTCAAACTTGGCATAAAAGTTCTCAGATCTCGACCTTTGAAATTTGTTTTTATTGACTGGATTTAAAGTTATAGTTGTCAATAAAAAAGATGTTATTAGTTTAAGAAGTTTGTTTTCAGTCATGTAATATAAAATAAAGGTCTGATTTGCATAGAACATAGCCTGCACATTCAAAATCTTTGCAAAAGCCATGTTTACATTAGATGCACTCCAGCTATCCTTTTGTGCTAATATACTTTCTTTACTCACGTGTGACCAACATTGGACCCAGTAATTATGGACCATTGTGTTAGCTGAAAAGCTTTCAGCTTTTACTGTGATTACTCTCAACAGATGGTTTACAAAAAAATCTGGCAAGTCTTAGCAATGCAAAACAATTAGTCTTAAGAATGATCCATACAGTAGATATATGAGCACATGGATTCCTTTAATCGCTTATTCTGAAGACAGGAGCTGGATTAAAAAGTCAGAAGTCTTCAAAAACCCCTTTCCTTATTAAGATCTTATGAACTCCTATTTGTTTTGTTCTCCATATACATCACCCATGTGGATTCATTTTTTTTAATTGCCTTGACCAACTCTTTCTGCAGGGTCCTCTTTCCTTTCCCATTTTCTATAGAAATCCCACTTGGCTCTGTTCTTGGCCTTCTCTCTTCCCTTTACAACTTCAGTATGGGTGTCCTCATCTTCTTAAACAGCTTCGACTACCAGCTGTATGTTTACTTTCCCACCCTTAAAGCAACTTCTCTTCAAAGAATCCCGAATCTTGGCGTGTACCTCAGACATTTCCACTTGGATGTGGATGTCTCACTGTCAACGTACATATAACATGGACAGTCCTGAACTTCTAATCTTTCCTCCAAAGGCCTCCCTCATTCTCTGTATCTGCAGACAATACAACCCTTCTCTGTCATTCAGGCCTGCAATCTGGAGACCAGGGGCTGTCTTTTACTCCTTCCCTTCCTCCCACCTTTCATATGCAGGATGCCTCCAAATCTGGCTGCTTCTTCCTAAGTAACATTTCTAAAATCCAAACTATTCTTTGTGCCCACACAGCAGGCCCACTAGCCCTGCTCATTAAATGTTTATTTTTACTGTAGGTGTACAAATGAAAATGTTTTGCAAATACTGGGCCTTATTTGCTTCTCACTTACATCAGTTTCAAGCCATTGTAACTCTATTGCCTTCAGCTGAGTCAATTTCTGTTGTAGTAGGTGAAATATAGATTTTTATAGATGAGTACAGAGATGTCTAGCAACTTACTCAAGTTCACACAATTAGTGACATAACTGGGAAAAGTGAATCTTCAAAAAGTGTAGGCAAAAATATTATTTGCCTTTCATTCCTCCTTTGGGGCCTGATTCAAACCCCACTGAAGTTAATGCAAAGACTACCAATAGATCAGACCTTAGACAAACACATTCTTGGATCACAGTCTCTCCTGGGTTCATGGCTTAAAGTCTCATGTAACTTCATAGACAGTACAAGACAGTACAGTCACTGTTCCATTTGGGACAAGTTCGGTGTTAACTTGAAAGAAGCTGGTATCATTTTCTTTTTATATTTACGGGATACTGACAAATTGAATTTTTTTTTTAAATCTCAGTTTCTGATAAACAGCATTTTAAAAAATAAGACCTGAAACTAGATTTTAAAATTCCTGAAAAAAACCCAGAACAAAACAGCCGTTTTTGCTCTCCTGAATAGGTGTCTTTTAGCACAGGAAAAAACTGACTGTAACTGTGAAACTGACTATACCCAAAATACTATCAAATGCGCAAAGTAAGCAACTAAAAATAAGTTTTCTTCTCCTACCTTCGTTTTATAATATTAGATGTAATTTGCAATTACTGTAGTTACAAAGACCTCAGGTAGAAGTGTGATTTTCAAGGTGACAGTGCTTCTTTAAACTGGTTGGTTGGTGTTACCTATTAAAACTTTATAGTAACTGAGATCATTCAAATGGTTCACTGAATCCAGTTCAGTCAGAAATGAATCTTTAGCAATAAAAAATGCATTCTAGAAATGTACTGTTGCTGTTTACTTTTCTATACAGTGTATTATCACAAAGAAAATTTCAGATAATTTCTTCTCTTTTCCATTTTGATTCAAATGCAGTGTTATATTTTCAATTTTCTTTCATTATACTCAGATTTACCAACAGTTGCACTGTCTGTGCTACCATTCTTCCTATAATCCAATCTGTCAAAAAATACTGGCAGACATCACACCAAAAACTGCACTGTACTTACCACAGTACAGCTCACCTTCCCTCCCCATATCATATGTCAAACAGACTTTATAGGTTCTTAAGGCCAAGAACCACATGACTCCATCTAGACTAATATGAATCAAAATGCATGATCTAGAGTTATCTATAAAATATTAATTGTTCATAACTTGTGTTCCCAAATTGCACTCCATTTCCAAATGTTTTCAGGTTTATGTAATCATCGTACATTTTACTGTCCCATTAAACAAACCAGTCAGATTACGGAGTATATAGGACTTAATTAACTGACTGGGTCATGGAGGGAGGAAAATAAGTAATGTACAGACTACAGGAATGCAAACAAAAATCTCAGTTCTAATACCAGTATTTATAACTGAGCAGCTGTCTAAAGACTGATATTCCTTCCTGCTAAGGTACTGTTTGGCTTTGCTTACCAAGTCCAACCTCTCTACCCCTTCTCATAAATCAACAGGACCACATTCTGGTTCTCACTCCCCCCCAGTCATGCATATGCACAACATACTTGACTGATGTAATTGAACTCAGAGTTAATTTATGCATTGAAACAGCTTAGCTATGTGTGAAAAATGTCTGCTATCAGTATCCCTTCTCAGAGGCCTGACTTGATATGTTAAGGGTCCTCTAATTGTTGTTTTAACCTAAGGGAACATTGTTCTTTTGCCAGTAGCTGTTAATGAAAGGGGACTGGCAATCTTCTTGCCCAGTTGAGTGTTAGATTTGTCACACATGATTTAGCACTTTAAGTAATTATAATAGGAAGTTGAAATGATAAATCATTCAAACATGGCCTCTTTTTGCTGATAGAATGCCCCCGAGCCCCACCCCAGCAGACCCTATCAATAAACTGTTGGCATCACTGCAAGCACCTTGACAGCATCATCCATTTTTCAGTCCCTTTACCATTCAGCATCCTCCTTCAGCAGGTATAGACCGGTTACTCGATCAGCTCTACACTGGTGGAAAGCAAGCAAACTTCTTGCTTTGGGAAAAATAATTCCAACATCTATTAATCGTTCTTCAGACTTGTAGGTGTGCGTGTGAGAGAGTGCGCACACGTTTGTTCACGGTGGGAGGGCTTTTATATTTTTGGATGAACATGGCTTTTGTGAATTGTGAAGGATCTGAAAAGAGCAAAGACTAAGGACTATTTTTGCTTGGCTTTCTTCCCACCATTTCATTGAAAGACAATCAAACAGATGCTGAGAAAATAAATACAATATATACCACTTAACTAGGCAGAGCTTTATCAGGATAGCTCCCAGGGAACCAAATTAGCTTAATGACAGTAAATGGAAATGGTCTACTTAATCCAGATAATTGTAGCAAAAATTCCTCCCAACAGCCAATGCCAAAGAGTTAAGTAGTGTTTGACCATGTGTTAAATATAGGTGTGAAATGCTAAGCACCAGTCTTAACACAGAACATGCCAAGCAAAGATTTTTTTTTTGTAAAAAAAAAAAAGAGAGATCAAATAAAGATAGAATACCGTAATTATAATTCTTCCTCTTGTATTTTATTCCACAAAGAGTTCTCCTCCATTTTAAGTGGGAAACAGGATGGTGCTGTGGTTAAGACGGATGGTAGATAGTTAGTGGATTGGAGTTCTATTCCTGCGCTGTCATACACTGGCTTTAGGCAACTCATTTAACTTCTTTATGCCTCTGTTTTTCCTCATCTGTAAAATGCTAGGAGTGGGAGGGGAGAGATTTGCCTAAGAAGACAGTGTGAACCCTAATTCATTAGTGTTTGTAAAACACTTTGAAATCATTGGACTGAAGGTGCTAGAAATGGACACAACATAATATTATTTATGTCTCTTCAACTGATCAAGCAGTTGACTTTTTTTTTAATGGATTCTTCTCTTCGAGCAAGATTATTTCTTAAAATGTATACACATGCCCAGTGGATGTTCTGATTTGCACCCAGAAAGAAATAGGTACAAATTCCAATATGCATGTAAGCATGTTGGCACAGGCAAAAGCATACTTGGACTTCTTAAAAAAAACCTAGTCTGCAGCAGGAGAGCTGCCTAAGCAAAAAGCCAGGGTGTGTATGAGGTTCTCAATTAAGTGAATACATTAAAATTTTAATATTGATTTAGGCTTGCTAAAGCCTTAACACTCAACAACAGATGCTTTTTGGCATCATAATCTGTGATGGTCTCACATTCTAATACAGTGGTCCTCAAACTTTTGTATGGTGACCCCTTTCACATAGCAAGCCTCTGAGTACGACCCCTGTCATGAATTTAAAAACACTTTTTTGTATATTTAACACCATTATAAATGCTGGAGGTGAAGCAGGGTTTGGGATGGAGGCTGAAAGCTCACAACCTCCCATATAATAACCTTGTGACCCCCTGAGGGGTCCCCACACCTAGTTTGAGAACCCCTGTTCTAATACAACAGCCACCATCTTGGCCGACACACTAGAACTAAAACCATGTGTTGCTCCAGAGTCTCTAGATGGTGTTATAACAGACTCGTCTTCTTTGCAGATTAGACACAGGGGAATTTGGAACACAGACCCACTGATGGGTTATGTTAATACAAAATTTCTCTGATTAATTCGATTTCGTGGATAATTTGTGCATAACAATACAGTGAGATTAATGTTAAAGTTTGGAGATGGATAAACTAAAAGTGCACTTGGACTCAATTCTGAGCTGGTATTTGTACGTTCCCTTCCATGAAAATGAAGGGCAAACCTTTGAGGAAAAACAGGAAGAATCTATAAGAAGCCAAAACTTAGATTTTCATCCTAGAATGCAAATTCTTCAGAGCAGGGACCAACTTTTCCTATGTGTTTTTACATTGCCTCACAAAATGGGGCCTTGATCCTGATAACTGACCTCTGGATACTACTGCAATACAAATAAATGATAATGGTAATAACGAGTTTATTAAGTGATATACTGTTGCTGTAGCAGTCACTGTGGAGGCATACAGCAGAAGCAGATGGGTATCTGGATTATGGAGGACAGTGGAAAGAAAAATGCCTCTGGGTCACTGGGGGAGTGCAATCAACTGTGACTCCTACTAGATGCAGCACCTCCAGCCACTGGGAACAGGGGATGGGGAGACCACAGCCATGCTAGTGTGGAGTAACTAGCTCTGCTGATGAAACTAATATCCCTCCACATTTTGCATTTAAGAAGGGCAAATACCAGGATTCTCCCTGCCCCATGCTGTCTGTTGCTCTCTGTGCCCCCTCACCACTTTTCAGGCTCAGACATGAGCCACTAGGGCTAGCCCAAAGGCTTTATCATAGGATGTAGTCAGCTAACATCCATTATTGCAGAATTATTAGAACGAGGTCCAGATTTAGGGAGATGCAACCAGTTTCTCTGCAGCCCCCAGAAAATATTGAGCACAGTTGAGAATCCAGGAAGGTTTTTATTACTGATAACAGCAACAAAAGGATCTGAAGTCTAATATGAGTATGTTTAAAAAACAAAACACTAAAGATTTTATTTTAATCATCTGAGATTTAAAATATTTAAAAGATCTTGCACTCAAAAATAAATGAAACAAAATGAGTCTAGGAAATATCTATACATTTTAAAGGACCCGAGTTTGATATGAAGAGTGGTTTTCAAAGTCCCCTGGATAACAAAGCTAAAGATAGTGTTAATGTAGAAACAGCAGGTGCTAAGTGCACATGCTTGTGCCCATACCATCAGCTAAAGGGGCGATCAATAAGCAGCCAGAGCATTAAATTTCACATACTGTAACTGTCATGCCCATTACATAGTATTTGAACATCTTCACAGCATTACAAAATTGTTGGCTCTTGGCATTTTCTCTCTGAGGTAAATTTGAAATTATTTTCCATGGATTTCACTTGCCCAGTAGGGTTATAAAGCCAGGTGTCACAAATTTAGCAAAACATGCTTCACAGCTTTCCAGAGGCAGAAACCCTTGATAATTTATCTCATTTTTTATTTTATTTTTAGGGTTTGGTGCTGACAGTTGAAATATTTATTATGTTTTTATAATTTATTATATGTATTAATAAATTAATATTTATTATGACCATCTAAAAAAACAATGTATTATCAAATTATATTGGGCATGGAGGAAGAGACCCACTCTTAACATGTTTGGGGCAGGCCTACGGTACAATTTTTGTGGTTCCACCTGCCCATCTAACACAAATACTCCACAATGCATATAGCCAGCCTAGGACTTTGAGGGGCCTTGTGAGATGATACTATGCAACACACCCCAAAATTAACAGACTCATTTTGCTTTAAGGGGGGGGAGGAGAATAGTTGGGAAACGGGCAGCATGTTAGGTCTCATTGGGCCTCTGCTGCAGAAGTGGAGCCCAGCTGCTTACTCCCTTCAATACTTGTGATTAAGCTGCCCTTGAAAAAAGGACATTACTTTTATTTTTTTTAATGGAAATAGATTCTAACTGAAATGTCTCTAAAATCAGAGGTGCCTTTGGCCCCAGACTTCACCGGTGGTGGAGTTCTCAAAAAAAGGCTTTGAATGGCAACTTCACGACCACTGTTCCATAAAAAAAGGTCTTATGCAACCTATCTGCACCTTCTAAACAAATAGGACAATCACTGCAAAGATTATGTATTTTCTAAACTACTGTGCATATAACATCTTTTCATATGAATGCTTTTCAATGGTATACTAACTGATGGTTTGCAGGAAAAACAGGCACTTGGGGCCTGATCGAAAACCCTTTCAAGTTGATGGGAGCTTTTCCACTGATTTCAGAGGCCTTTGGATCAGGCTCTTGAGGCATAATTACAGAATTCATTTACAAATAAATCTATATAAAAAACACCTATGTGAAAATGACATATGACTGTCAATATAGGTATAACATGTTCATCACCATTCATGCAACTGTGTGAAAGTATTTGACCATTCACATATAGATTTATGTATATGTTACATGCATAGAAAAATGCTAAGTTTTATAAGCATCACAATACAAGTATTTTTTCACATAGGATATGTATTACACATTAAGTCTCAAATATCACATTGTGCCATATGCCAGGCCATAGAATATTGTGCACATCTACAATAAATACTTCCCAATATATTTATAATAGGAGCCACTTTTATATTAGTTAATCTGTTCTTCTAATAAGTGTGATATATATATATAAAGCATATGCTATTTAGAATGGATATCAATTATATGTATATTTCTTCCATGTGGGCAGAGACAGTCATATTGACAACATATATCAAATGCTTAAGTTAAGGCAAGAGCAGTAACCTTCCAGTCCTCCATTCTGAAGGGAGGTACTGAACTCTATCTATTCTTCGGGCCCATGGTCTGGTGCTATCTATCTGCAATTGGTAAACAGATAGATAGTACTTACCAGCCTTTTTGAACACTGCATCTGTTTCCCCCCTTAACTCAGTAAGGCCTCTAGTTTAGCACATACCCTCTCCTCTGATTGACCTTGTTTGACTGGCATCTGAAGAACCACATTCCACCACTGCCCCTCTGCTGGGCTTTCACAGGTAAACACATACTTATCTATTTTTTGGTTTGTAAAAAGAGAAGCAGCATGATTTGGAGGAATAAGTGCAACAACGAATGTCAAGAAGTCTGGAGATCTGATCTAGGCTCTATAACTGACTTACTGTGCCACCCTGGACAACTCATTTTTCCTCCACTTTCCCATCTGTAAAATGGTGATGATGGTGCTTACCTACAATACCTAACTCAGAAGAGAGTTGTGAGATTCATGTTCATATACTGCACAGAACATACACTGATCTATTTTAATGCTAAATATAACTTATTGTGATCGGAAATAATTATTTAATTTCCCTTTACAAGCCTGGATGGTTTGAGATCCTAAAACACCATCATTGAGTTTATAGTGCACTGAGAGGCAAAATACAATAGAGCATTGAACTATTAGGAAAGAGATATATCTGTTAAGACATTTGCTGTGTGCCAAACCAAGACATTCCATAATACAAAGGAATCACTCTTTAACAACTTGCTTAAGAATACATCTGTTGCACAACAAAGTCAGGCATTATTGCTTCTTAAAAGCATGCTGTTTTATTAAACACAATAAACCACCCTAGACACCTGGGAAGAAAAATTAAACATTTAACTCCCTGTTTTCTATTTTATTACTTGAATGTTTAGGGGCCTATAGGCAAGGGAGAACAGCACCACAGAAATGCAGTAGAGGTAGGACGGATGGCCACTGAAGGGCAGAAGACAGAGGGAGGTGTGAAAAGCCATTTTAAGAGAGATCCTTGGCCAGATGCACAGAGAAACTCCTCCATGATCTTACCTCCTTCACTGCACGCCTAGCCCCATCAGAGGTAACATGACACACTAAAAGCAGCAAAGAGTCCTGTGGCATCTTATAGACTAACAGACGTACTGGAGCATGAGCTTTCGTCATGCATCTGACGAAGTGGGTATTCACCCATGAAAGCTCATGCTCCAATACGTCTGTTAGTCTATAAGGTGCCACAGGACTCTTTGCTGCTTTTACAGATCCAGACTAACATGACTACCCCCTCTGATACATGACCCACTAAGTACCGGTCGTCCTTTTGCCATTAATGCAAAGGCCATATCTGTGCTTTGTGCACAAGGGGTCGCACAACATGAAAGGGCTGTAACGAGGCTCCGACCAGCATGTTTACCATACTTTCAGTACTTATTTAGATATACAGAAATTCCATCCTCAAGATGGGAAAACATGCTTAAGCCAACTGGTCCCTGACTCTTCCCTCCTCCTTCCCACTCTCAGAAATGCTGTGTGGAGTTTCTGCAGATGACAAAGTGACAGATTGACAGAGAAGGGATAGTTCCATCTTTTCCCACCACAATTTGTCCTATTTCCCCAGGTTTTGCTCCCTACTGTGGAGCAAACTAAATTTTGTACTACTGTATATTTTAACTGACTGTCAAATTTAATAAACAAACACCAGGAAACAGCACTGGCTCACTTGAGTGTAGTTGAGAGCCATACTCCAAACAAAGTGAAAGCAGGGCAGCCACGATGGCCTGCTGCAGACACAGAAATGTGTCAAAGGATGATAAGAAAACAATATTTCCCAGCCAGCTGCTCAATGCTTCATGATGTATGCTTGGCCAGCAAAAGCACTGTGCCCATCAGCCTGCGGTACCTGTGTCCCCTCAGCAAACTATCACTAGGACCATAGCATTTAGCAATCCTACCACAGGCTCATCACTGCTTTCTCCCAGCCCTTAACTGTGTCCCTTTAGGACTGACCCCAGAAAGAAGTTTACATGGCCTCATGTGCAGTAGGACAAGTTACACACTGAATATCTGGGTCCTTTACTTTTTCTGGTTTAGTTTTAATATCACAAAGAGATGTGTCAAATAGTGGAGTAAGTTTATATAATCAACCTGCAATAAGATAAACTAAAATATCATGTTTAAAGAAAAAAAGGCAACATGTTTCAACAGGAAGCCAGACTTTAGTATGCAGCATGGAGCTGCAAGGCTCCTTTGTTGCTGAGTTATCCTGATATCTGGTGCTTGAATTCTTCATGAAGATGCAGTGTAATTACTGCCGAGTCCTACTAGCAGGTGGAACTTGTTAGCTGCACTCAGGATATCAGTGAGGTTGGAGTATTATGTCTGGACAGAGAAGTCCTGTACAAAAATCTCAGCAACAACCAAGCTTAGGGACAAAACTTAGGCTGACCTTTATATTTAGTGGTGGCTGTTTGAGTTTCTGCTAAATCCAAACCCACAGAGGCATTAAGTCTAGGGTATATATGGCATGTTTAAACTTCTTGTCATCACTTTTCAAAGCTCTACATAATTCTGGCTCTCCCTACTTATTTTCCATTGTCAAGCTTTGTGTTGTCCTCCTCTCCACTCTGCTAGTGCTCCCACTTTCATCCACCCTTCTTCCCGCTCATTTTCTATGCAGTCACCCGCATGGCATGGCCTCTCTGAGCTCATCAACAGGCTCCTGACCTGTTGACATTTAAGTCTCTTCAAGAGCCACTTCTGCTGGGCTGCCTATAGTGAATTCAGTTGCCTTTTATATTAATTTTCTCTTTTTGCTTCTCTTTAGATTGTGAGTTCCTTGGAGCAGGGACCATCCTTCTTAAATGTTCTGAAAGTGTGTGGTACACAGTGAGCACTACCATAAATACATAACAGGGCATTTTGTTTAGAGTATGATGGACTCTACATCTGCTCACAGGAGTGCAGAACTTACATAAACAGCAAGCAATATTTTACATTGTATAGCATCTTTCATCCTAATAGAGCCCAGAACACTTTGTAAGCAGCAGGATATACTGTAGACACCAATGAACCACAATCAGACAGTCAACTAGCACTCTACCCAACTGTGTGTTGAGGAGTGATTCTGTCCAAGTACACAAAGGCTAACCTCTCTGCCCTTATGAAAAGGTCCACAGGATCTTTAATTCTCACAAACCTACTCAACTTTTAAGAACACATGCTAGAGACTTGCACACAGCAAACTGCACTGTACTCAGAATGTCTTGAATCAACCTTGCTGTGATCTGATCTGGCGGTTCTGCAAGTCTAGGTGCTCTTAACCTGAAAGTCACAAAACTAGGCCACCATTCTACATATACTATGCACTTATAAGTAATGGCCATCCAGGTGACAGCAGCTTAGATGCATTAATAAAAGAGATGGAGGTCAAGGAGTTGACATTAAGAGAAAAAAATGTCAGGGTCACCTTTGCTCTTGTTTATTGACTATACAATACCACGACCCTTCGAACTGCCAGTTGAAGGGAGCTGCCAGTTGAAAAACAGCATACGATGAAAGGAGGATAAAACAAGGACAATGCAGGATATTAAAAAAAAGTTGGAAGAAGGAATTTTAAAATATAGTGTATCGGACAAATGCAGTAGTTACAGACCAACATTTTTAAAAATAACTACTTTGAATCCTATCTAAGCAGGTAGCGACTGAAAGTAATCAACATCTACCAGCTTTTCTATGGACTATGTGAAATGAGTTGGTCATCTCAAGCCAGTACTAAGTGTCTGTATAACTAATACCATCAACCATTACAATCTGCACTAATTCAGCAGAGAATCAAGGACTTGATGGAAGTTAAACTACACTTGCACCCTTATCACTGGCCTAAAGGTGGAGGGTACCCAGACAGTGTAAGATGGGGAAGCCTGCATTGCTACTGTATGTAGTAGAGGTCTTCAGACTCCAGGGTTAGCCAGTCCAGTATTGCCCACTAGCACTGCATCCTCTTTTGGATTTTATTTTTTCACACTTTCAGCAGAGCAATTATCAACGAGTTTACTTTTGCCTGATAGTAAAAAAACAAGCTGTTAAACACAGCCTCAGCCTTTCTATCTCTAGCCTCAGAACATGGAGGACAAACATGTATTTCTACATATCACATAAGCATAAACATTAACATTAAAATGCTTGTGTGACTTTCCTCTTAAATAACTAAAAGTAGAATGATCTGCACAAAAATTAATAAAGGACTGCAATATGCTTCTAATGTGTATAACTGTTAGGAGTCCATGGGATCTAATTATTTGTAAAGCTACTCATTTATTTTTGATTGTTCCAAAAGTTGAAAAGTTAACTGTATTATGTTTACAAATCTTCACTAGGCTATTAAATAAAAACTGAAATTTGTTTGCATTACACACCACAGGACACAGGGGAAGTTAATATATACCCATTCAAAACAATTGTGCAGAAAATAGTGGTGTTGTACAGGGCTTAGGCTTTGACCTGCTTAACTTCATTCATAGAATGCACAATCCGTCACGTACAAAAACACAGAGGAAAATGTGAGGTGTTGGTAAGTACCACTGTTAGTGAGAAACTCTGCTAATTATTACACCAAATAACCATAGTTAACAGGCCAGAGCTGTGAGAGGGGCATGTTTCGGGGCATTAAATGGCTGCCTTGGATGGAGATGAATATATTACACTATGCCCTTTAACAATAAAACAATTTTCCTGACATCTAGAAATCCATGCAGCTGTAGCAGCATAGGGGAAAGACTCAAGACTTCACTTTGCGTACAACGATGTTTCAGTGCCATCTAGTGACGTACACTTTAACTTGATTGTCTCTAAAGACTTACAGTACAAGTAAAGTTCAAAAGCTGTGGCATCTACATGGAACTGAAAAGCAACCCCACGCCCACCCTTTACAGGGAGAATTCAGGCAGAGGTAGGACATGCTGAGACAGTTGTCTCTCCCACCCATGTTTCTGAAACATAAAACACCTGTTCAAATGCATATTTATTAAAATGAAATACACGTGTTTTTACTGCAACTTTTCCTTACAAGCAACACAAGATAGAGGGCTTGCAGAAATGGACAAAATATAGTCTACATTAAAAACCAGAAGATGATCAAAAATGAATAGATTTTTTTAAATTTTATTTGATTAATGTTAACGAAATATTTTATCACATTAATCTACCTGAAAATTTTCATCCCACTGTTTTCTCTTGCTAGGATATGTAGCAAAACTACAGATTCTGACAATGACTGATCTTGCACAAAGTATTCTTCTGAAGTGAAACCTGAATGAAGACATGGGAGGAAAAAACAAAAACAGCTCAAAGGCCACAATACTACTACTACTCGGTGCACTTCACAAACCAGGAATTTAGCAACTTTCAGTCTCAAAATTAGATCAGTTTGAAGATATCAGTAATGAGTTCAAATACCTAAGTGTTAGAAAATTAGAACCACATCCAGAGAATGCTATTTCAAAACAAAAACATTTAAAATATAAATTCCAAACACACAAATGAATTTAAAGGTACACAGGGCCAGACTCACCAAACTAACGCAGAGAACTCCAAATGACACCTCTCTGCACCAGTTAAACACTTGAATCCCAGGAGAGATTAATCTCAGCAGGCGGCAGTCAGTATTTAAATCAATGCCCTCAGTAGGGTTTCTGTTTGGGTGGGCAACTTCAATTCCCTCCATGGAACTTCCTTAGAACTCAACTGAAAAAGCATCTGAGGGTTCATATTCTTTGCATCATTCCTCCTACTCTTCAATGCATTATGATCCCTTGCATCTCTCTTTCCTATTGCTACAAGTGAGGGTGCAACCATTTTCTGTCACCACAACCCTGTGGTGTTTCTGCTACTGACTACAGCCTATGCATACACTTACTTTGCAGTGGAACTATCCTAACCAACATTGTAAAATGGCTGAAATATATAGAAAGAGTCCTTACATTGGGAGAGAATTGAATTAACATCAAGGAAACAATCATTTTCCAAATATAGTTGCACAGTAACTTACAGACTAGCTTTTACAGGAGGAAAATGATACTGAATATATTGAACTGATAACCAAACATAAAAATTGCACATTCAGAATGTTAGATACCAGTCACTAAACTTATCTTATTGCCTACAAGCTCCTTGAGTATGCAGTCTACAGAGTCTAGTAAGGAGTCTACAAGCTCCTTGCGTAAGCCCATCGCTTTGATGTCTTTTCCTCTGCTCATCTCTGGGATCTAGTTTCTGCCCTCTTCACTCCACAGAAAGAACAAGTGGCCTGCTCCTGGCTGAGTGTAAAGGTATCTCCTCTATTCTCATTCTCCTCAGTCAATATTCTGGTTTTGACACAAATTATTTCTCCCTCCTTTTCCACTCCCCTTCCTTCTTGGGTTCTTGTGATTCTGTGACTGTCTGTTTCTCCTTCAATCTTTTTCAAAATCTCCATTGGTGAGTCCTCTTCCTCCCCTCTCCCACATTCTATTCATAACTTTGTCCTGAGATTTCTTCCCTTTTCCTTCTACACTTTGTCATTGGGTGTACCTTTTGGGAGGTCCTTTGGATGTAGGACCTCATGCAGTCCTACAGCATCAACTACCATGCAGATAACTTCTGTGATGTTTGACAGAAATATGCTTATGAGTGTAAATATGACATAACTGAAATATGTTTTATGCTAGATATGCCATGTAACATATCTTTGCAAAGGTTGTGTTCTTCTGCATGTATTTATCCTATTCGGATGCATTTAGCATTTTTATATCTGAAGTAATGAGCATTGGCTCTATGTTTGTATTTAAAGTGTTTGCTGTAGAAAGCACCTAAGGCAGATTTGGACAACATAGTATGAAGGGCTTATTCAAGTAATTGGAAGTACTTGGCTAACAATGAACCTTGACAGACACCAATCCACATCCGAGCTTTCCTGGGAACCTCCTGTAAAGAACTGAGTCATGCACGAACATGTGACTTGCCCACGTGACTCCAAAACGCCATCTTGGAGCTGGATACTGCATAGAAGAGGAGGAGGGGTTTCCACCCACAAGAGAAAGTCTATTTAAGCCCCTGGGAAACCCCTCCATTTTGTCTTCAGCTGGCCTCTCCACCCCAAGGAGATGCCAGAAGGAAACCAGAACAAAGGACAGTAACTACAGGGATGTGAGGGGAGGAGGAGGAAGAAATCTAGCCTGTAAAAGAGACTTATTGGAACATCTGTGAGGGTGAGATTTACCTGCATTTAGTTTTTACTGTATTAGGCTTAGACTTGCGCGTTTTATTTTATTTTGCTTGGTAATTTACTTTGTTCCATCTGTTATTACTTGGAACCACTTAAATCCTACTTTTTGTACTTAATAAAAATCACTTTTTACTTATTAATTAACCCAGAGTAAGTACTAATACGGGGGGGGGGGAGAGAACAGCTGTGCATCTCTCTCTATCAGTGTTATAGAGGGTGAACAATTTATGAGTTTACCCTGTATGAGCTTTATACAGGGTAAAACAGATTTATTTGGGGTTTGGACCCCATTGGGATCTGGGTATCCGAGTGTTGGAGACAGGAGCACTTCTTAAGCTGTTTTCAGTTATGCCTGTGGCTTGTGGGGGACGTGGTTCAGACCTGAATCTGTGTTTGCTGCAGGCAAGCGTGTCTGACTCAAACAAGGCAAGGCATTGAAGGTGGCAGGGAAAACAGGCTCAGAGGTAGTCCCGGCATATCAGGTGGCAGTCCCAAAGGGGTTTCTGTGATCCAACCCATCACAACTTCCATACCTACCTTGCTGGTTTAGATTGGTCTTGCCAGTATCTCCTTTTAGATGTGTCATTCTCAGCAGTTGAACCATGGGGTAGGGAATAGCAGTGTTCCACCAAGTTCCACCCATAAACCAAGAGCTGCCCATTTGAGACACCAAAATGAAAGTAAAAGATGTGAAGATATTCATATAATTTCCCCTTCTTGTGGACTTTAAGCAACAGTTAAATAATTAAATAATGCTGATATTGAAATCCTCAGTATGCCTCAGCAAACACTCTACTGATATGAGTAGTAATTGTAGCAGTGGGAGGAGGAGGAATCCAAAGACCCAACTGGGCTTGGGGATCTGGGCATCGTGAAAAACATACAAAGAGAGTGAATCCCTGCCCTGAAAGGTTTACAATATCAACGACAGTTCACACCTCTTAGAGCTATTGTTCAGGCTGTCTGAAAACTTTGGCATACATAACTTTATTGGTTTACACCTTGCAGATAAACTAAAAGGCTTTTTCTTTTTTTAATACATAAAGGCTAGAGCCTTAGGTTGACTCTACACTAGCACTTTCGCTGGTATGAAAAAAACGCCTCCCTGACTGACATAAGTTACACCGAGAGAAGAGCCAGTGCAGAGATGCTCTGCCACTGACACAGCTACCACCACTCGTTGGGGATGATTTAATTATGGCAGCGGGAGAGCTCTCCCCTGCTGGCATGAAGCGGCTACACAGGAGAACTTACAGCTGCACAGATACAGTGGTAGCATAGACATAGCATTTCTTTGGTGCTTTTTTTCCATGGAAGCTTGAATTCCAGAGTACAAGATGACAGCCTCTAGAGGAGTAACATATCACCTTACCAATTTGGAACCTACTGCCTTTTAACTTCCATAAAATTCCATTTAAAAATGTTGTCTAGTGGAAAACCATCACGTTTAGAGGGAGTGCATTTGTATGTAAAGCACCTGCACCTATATGCGGACTGTATTGGGTGTGCCTAATTTCAACTGTTAGCTCATTGAGAGTCAACAGGAGTTTCTCCATTGGTTTCAATGGGGATAGGATTTCACCCAGGTCTTGTCCCATATTTGTCAAGCACTAAATACACTGGTAGTGCACAGTTAATAATAGTTCACAACTGTAATTTTTCAAACAGTCTTTGAGGCACGCTGAGTGAGCTGCTTGGATAACAATGAACACATACACTCAAATAACTATCCATACCCTGACATCTGGGTGCAATGCAAACCAATGATCAACTGCAGAGTGATGTGGAGCTTGCAGGGGTGGCTGTGCTTCTTCTTATGTTGTGCTATTATGAGAACACATTACATGAGTCTTAATAGTGACTGACATTTTAGTACTCAGTTACCCTGCCGATGGGCATTTTCTACATAGAACGATACACTAGCAGAAGAAATTTAACAGCATGAAGTGGGCATTGTGGACAGTTTGATCTAATGGTTTGAGCACGAGTTGGGAGCCAGGCCGGGTCGGACATCAGGAGATTAGAGTCCAAGACAGGCCAGAAGACCAATCACCAGGTGTCAGGAAGCCAGCAGAGCCAGGTTACCAGGAGATCAGAGTCAGGTGATGCAGGGGAGGCAGTCCTAAGCAGTTGCATGGACAACTTCCTATTCCTCTGCTTGGTTTAAATGGAATCAAGGAATCAATCAGAACCCCTGATCATCCCATTAGAGGATGAGTAATATCAATCTTCAACCCTAAAATATTAAACTATTATTGCAGGAGAACACTAAATTCTACCATCCTGTCCATGGCACTGGAATCTTCTATCAAATCAGAGAGTATTAGGAAACATTATGCTGGTTCAGACTGGCTGCTCTGTAACATCTCTCGCAAGATTTAAAAGTGGATGATTCAGTGAACTCCTGCAGACTTTACAGTTAAAAGGAATTTTAAAATTTTAAAGTGAGAAAAAAGTTGTACTTGAAGACTAACAAAGGAAGGAAAATAGCCTTATAAATAATGTATATAAATATAAATATTATGTACACAGTCAGGGAGCTACACGTGGCAAGGGAAATGTCAGGCAAAATTTATCGCCATCAACTAAGGCTCAATGGAATTAAAATACAACAACAAAAACCCACAAACAAACGAAAAACCTAGTGAGGCTCTGCATGAGCATTAGTCATGATCATTGCAGGATCAGGGCCTTGAGGATTAATTTTTTCTCTTAGGGATGGCTGAAGTACCTGCTTTAATTGCAGAGATAAATTCTATATCTGCATCAAACACAGTTCAAAGGAGGTGATGGGGCAAAAGATTTTCTATTTGCGGTCAAATTCCCACCCTGAGAACCAGATTAAAGGAATACGACTTTGTGGATTAAATCTTTCATTGTATTAGACAAATAGTTCTACATAGTGGCTAGATATCGCATGATTGGAAATCCCTAAGAAATACACTATTTGTAACAGCAAGAACAACTGGAGAAGTATCACCCATTGGGAGGCACACTGTAACTGTAAGCCTGGAAACCTTCATTACAAATATACTTCAGATGCTTAATCAATATCATGCCTTAGGACCTAAGATGCTACCATAAAATCAATATTGCCTCTATTTTAAGCAGCACAACAATGGGATTATTTTCTTCCTTACAAGTCTGCCATGGAGAATCTTCCTCATGGATTCTCATTTGCTGCTTGCAGCTTTAGGGAACCTGCTCTTCTTGGAGCATTCTCAGAACTATGACACCCTTGAAAAGGGTAAAAGGAGGAGGCTGCAGGAAGGCATGCCTTGGTACAAAAACGTGCACAACATAGTTCCCTGCTCTTATACAAGAGTGCCAGTGGACCCTACCATCAATGAGAAATCAACACATGCTGATCACGGCAAAGAGGGAAGTTTAGGAGTGCCACCGATTCATTATATTGACACTATTGCCAAGATCTTTTTAAGAACAATATTAATAAAGATTTTTAAAGGAATGCTTTCTCTTGTTCTATTAAATGGATGCTGCTGTGCAGAAATAGAATTTGGGTAAGACAGTGAATGATAACTTCTCTTATCATATATAGCAACTTTCATTCAGAAAGATCCCAAAGTGCTTTAGAAACAGGCCACAAAGTCAGTATGAAAGCCAGGAATGGCCCTCCTATTTAGTCCTAGGCATGTACCAAGATAAACAGACTGTGCTTATGTTTCAACTCCAATATTTTAAAGTCCAAATAGTCAATTCAGCACAATGCCTGGCAACTTGGCACTCATATTCTATTTAGGAGCAATGCACATGAAAATCTTATTCCCAATATAGATTATTGCTATGCTGAAAGCTGTCCTATGCATGCATCTTCCTCTCAAAGATAGATAAAAATCTGATTGCCTCATCATTGGGGAAATGGAAAACTTCTAGCACACAACTTCCAGATATATTACACAGAAAGGATACATATAGTAGTAGGATTATGAGAAATCAAGTTAAAATAAAAATCTGCAGTGAAGAAAGAGCAGTGTGAGTGTAACTCCACTCTTTCCTTGAGGACAAGTGATGGGATCTAGCACCACACATGAACATGAGTTCAAAGAGCTGACCCTAGGGAAAACCACTCCAAAAAGGGAGTGCAGACTTCCTGAGATTTGTGGCCTTCTTAAAACCTATTTATCTGCCACCTCATTACTTCAAGACCACAACAGTTAGTTGTGACTGTAGCATAGCCTTCAAACCTGACATCAGCAGAAGCTGCCGTGGAATATTTTGCAGATTTCAAGCAATGAAGTGGGTCCACCTCTGTGTCTGTGCTGTTCAGCCCTCACTTAAGGCACCTTAGCTAATTCCTGCATGGTGCCATGCTAATATTGTCAAGGACCCAGTCTGTCCTGTGGTCAGAACTCCACCACCCTCCCCATACCACACACATACAGAGTCTTACAGCCAGAGAGGGGGAATTACTGCTGGTTGAACAGCAGTAATCTCCCATGATTTTTACACTGGCAGATAAAATTGTTCTAAGGGAGCATGCCACATTAAATGGCTGTTCCCCTGACCATATTCCTTTTGAATACAACAAAGTTCCTTCACAACAGTCACAGAGGGAAGAGAGGATGCTACATCTTTGGGGAAACACAGCATTAAGTGGAAGGGTCACCCGACAATGGTGAGAGTTTCCATACCCCCTTCAATCCTTGACTTTCTGTTAAAGGATGCCAATGGTAGATTAATAACAACTAGACACAGAAATAAATCACTAAACATTTGTCAGAAAGCAATACCAACCTGGGCCAGAATTCAGACCCACAAAGTGGAGGTGAACGATTCCATGTTATACTACCCCATCTGTTCAGTGATTCAATCCCCCACAATTCTAGTCTACTATAACATCAAGTAAACTGAATGATTTTTAGTAGCAAATTCTAAAACAATATGTGGATATCAAATAGCTACATTTTTTCTCTTTTGATGTCACCAATAAAATTAATACAGAAAAAAGAAAAGTGCTTTAATGTTATTCTGTTTTACTTCATTTTCAATGTTAACAATTTTTTTTAATTGTGTGACATGGCAGATCATTAAATCTAAACAGGTTTATAATAGTAAGACAAACTCCATACAGTATTTAAAAAAAAATCCAATGTACTTGTCACATTTGTTTTATTTCTTTCCTATAAATAATAGCTACCTGAAATGATTCTACATTAAAGCATGGGAACTTCCACCACAGTATATCTTCTCTTGATCCATTATGAAATTGTTATTATACTATGCTTCTGATATATTAAATTTCCACTGAAAATTATGTAAGAAACTAAGCATGACGTATTTTTAAAAGAACATTACGAGCAATACAAACTATTGTATAATCATCATTGGCAAGTTCTCAAAAAACCCCACAAAAAACAAACAAACAAACAAAAAAACAGGGCAGCAAACACAGCGATCGTGTAACTCAAGGATTTTGGATACTATAAAAAAAGGATTTATTTCACATATGACTGCTAACATATGCAACCCCAGGAAAAATGTGGATGTCTCATCTTGTATTTGTGCATTCTTTTGCTTATAGTCACATTATTTACTTTCTTTTGTACTTAAATACCAGATTTTTAGGACCAGGTCTGATCTATTACCCTGGCATAAGTCTAGAGTAATTCCATGGACCTCAACAATTATTCTAGTCTTATAATAGAGATCAGAATTAGTTTATAGTACTAAATATTTGGATGTTATATGACTAAGTATTTATTCAGATCTTTAGTTCTTTCTTTCTAAACTCAGTAATCCCTTAAACATTGCATAATAGGTATTGATTGATATACACATATTAAGTGTCCTGGTTACAGCCATAACAAAGTCTTGCCTAACTAATGAAACATCATAGATTTTGAATCAGAGGTTTAGTATGATTATAACTCAACTTCTGTTTTTAAGTGAACCCCATAGGAAAGACCTCCTTTTACAATATGCACCTTACAGCAAAATCCATGCAAAATTCCCTGGTTATTAAAAAAAGACACCATATAGACTGAACTGTGTTGCATTTGATTCTATTCAACTTAACAATAACAGTAGTCTCTTTTCTATTGTCAAGTTGCTCTCTATACATGTAAATATTTAATGCTCTTACCATCATTCACTCAGTGATCATATTGCCTGATCAAGCCTCTATTCTTGTCTCTTAGATACACTTGAGGATAGCATTTTTTCATGTCTGCTGCTCAGTCACATAGAGCCCTTGCTTCTCAAAGGTTCTTCAAAGTTCAATAATTTATTAAACACTGCATGCAAGGGTCTCTACCATTCGCAGAAATGCATAACTGTAGAATGTGTTAAACTATTAAAGCATCTCTGATGACAAAGGTTATTTTTTAAAAATAATGACAGTAGCATGTTGTGCACAAAGTATTTTACACCCTGTGTGCATAGGCACTTAATATAGTGAACAAGCTGTGTTTATGCTGTGGGTTCTGGAGACAATTTAAAACCACAAAAGTGAATATCAAGTATTTCCTGGTCACCAGCAAAAAAACCACAAAACAAACAAACAAACAAAAAAAACTTCACAACTTTATAGAAGTGTATTGTTTGAGTACACTTTGTTTCATAAAATTCTTTGGTCCCAAAACGGATACCAGACATTAATTTTATCAGTCTTATGTAGCCATATGCATTAGTCGTTATTTTTCTCTTGGCATTTTTTGGATTTTCTACCAAATTCCTCTGTTCTTCTGATCGTGTGCGTGGGTATATATGTCTGTGTATACACACACACACACACAGTTGAACCCTTGGTGCTTTCAAAGATTCTTTACTGCATTATAACAGCTTCTAAGCATTTAGGGAGCTAAATGTGCCATTTTTTGTTCTATTACATAAGTTTATGGTATTATATTATGTCATATGCTGTAATTATGTGTGACAGTATGCAATACATGTGTTACACACATATTACGTGCTCTCACATGCCCACAGGACCAAATTTTCAAAAGAGATTACCACCCAACACAGTTTCCAGTAAAGTACCAAAATAATTGGCCAGAGATCCACAAATGCTCAGCACCTGTAGCTCCCATTGTTCAAATTCTCTCCTGATATACATGAGGGCAAGTTTCCACTGGTTTCACAGGAAAATATGCCTCTGTACATACCTGAGGAGATTACCTGTTTTATACTGTACTTTGTGGTCCAAATTTTTCATGTATCTACATACATATCCTCTGCAGTCCAAATTCCACCCACACATAAGCATTCAAATGAAGCTAAGACAGCATGGGTGAGATTTTCAAAAGCACTCAGCGTTGGCCTAACTCTGCTCTCATTGCAGTCATTAGGAATGTTACCACTGACTTCAATGGGGGCAAAGCAGAGTTAGGCCAAAGCTTAGAGCTTTTAAAAATCTCACCCTACATGTATAACAAGAGGGGCTATGACGAATAGACATTTAAAAATACATAATGGTCACATAATTTTAACAAGTTGAGCCTGTTATTCTTTTATTTTTTAAAAAACACGATATAATTTTTAATCATAATGCTTTTTTAATTTTATGAAGTACAATAAAAATCTACTGCATCAGTCCAAAATAACATTTGGGCAAAACTTGTTTTTCGATTAAAATTTTTTGTCACTTATCTTTTCAAAGTGAACCTCCTTTTTATTGTAGTTGAACAGCAAGCATTGTGACCAGGGCATTTAAACTTTATTGAAATAGTGAGAACGCACAATTATTCTTTCCATCCCAATGGACTTTTACTCAGTATGAACACAAGACAAGATCCTGCTAGTCTTCAATGAAACTAGAAGGAATGAAAAAGCTGAATTAAAAAATTCTGCATCTCATTTAACATTGTTAATGCAAATTAGGGTTAAATAGAAATTAAATTAATATTTAATAATTTGAAAACTTTTGTTTCTTTCTACTGTTTAAACACTACAAGTTAATTATAAAATAATGTAAAACAAGTATGGATTTAAAAGAACTTTTTCAACATTTGCATTATTAGTCCACGACCTATTGTCACTGAAGAAGTGGAGTCCTTGACAGTATGCTACCTTAAAGTACCATTCTTGCAGACAGACAGAAGGACCACAAAGGAGGGCTGTAGTAGGAAAGACGTGAGACAGCAGCATGGAATGGCAATGATGGGAGGATAGCTTGGAAAGGATGACCTAGGTTAAAAGGAACCAAGTATGACAGGGCAGGAGGGAGAGGGAGAGAAGAAATCAAATGTTCCAGCTATAGAGGAAGGACCACAGTATATAGCCTTACATCTCACTACGAAATAACAGTAAAGCTTATAGGAGCAGAGTCTGATGTTATGTGATGACAGAGCACCACATATAGCCACAGATGCAAAACTCTGAGCGCGTTCCCCAATGAAATACCTTTTCAAAGCCTTTGAACTGTATTTATAGGGCTAGCATCCTTGCTGTGTGAAATTCTAACAATAAAATCCAATGCAAGGTGAAACTTGCCTCCTTTAGGGTTTTATATGCAGAGTTTGCCATTAAAAAAAAAAGGGAGCATTTACTATCAATTACCATGTTGTGGTATGGGAGATACATATTTACTTGATTTCTCTCGTTAGACTGACCTAACACTTGGTAAAGCACCCCCATCCTTTCATGTGTTTATACATGCTCCTGTACTTTTTACTTCATACATCTGATGAAATGGGTTCTAGCCCATGAAAGCTTATGCCCAAATAAATTTATTAGTCTCTAAAGTGCCACAAGGACTCCTCGGATTTTTTCCTGATACAGACTTACACGGCTACCTCTGAAACCTCTCAAAAACCAGTGTAGTAACTGTTGGAAAATGCTGACTTTTTAATTGCAAACACTGTATACAAAATACTACTTTTGCACCTCCACAAGAGAATAATTTGGCCACAAATAACTAGAGTGGCCTATTTTGGAATTCTTGTACCCAATGAGCATTAACCTTGTTCTATAAGCAAATTGGCCAGTACTATATATCAGTGGAATGTATCTCTTTGCTAATATGAATGCTTCCCAAATACACAATACCGCTCAGTACAATACATTAGGCATTAATACAATACAGCTTTTTCTGGAAGGTGAGCGAATACCAAGGGTTGTAATAATAGTTAAACCTTTTCCAAATATATGCTAGATGCAATCCACTTGGACTCCAATTTGTCCCTGGAGCAGGTGAACCCAGGGATGAGAAAAATTGTGTGTGTGTAGTGACTTGCCAAGTGTGGTCAATAAGGAGAGAGTAGAATTTTATTATTTTTACATGAAATGTATTGTTTAGTACAAAAAGGCCACAATTTCTGAGCAAATGGACCCATAAAGATTTACGAGACTGGACCGTTACATTACCTGTATTTTGTCAAAACTTATTTTCCAACTCATTTGAATTATGCTAACTGGATTTTACAATAACATGTCTAGTTTTATTTCTTGTTAAATAATGTTTCCCTGCATTTGTGTGTGTGTGTGCCTATTTCAACTAGGTTTTGTTGACCGTCCTCTACAACATAAGATTCTTAAACTCGATTCCCAATCAGGCCTTCCCTCATTAAAAAGTGACCTTTCACCTCTTATGCAGCGATACTAACATAAATTACATTTTGTTGTAGCCCAAAGGTGATAGAGATGAAAGTAGGATAAATAAGGAATAATGCAGAAGCCAGTTGGGTCAGCCTTTCATTATATTCCTTTCAGATGCTATTAATCTTGCTTCTAGTCAGCAGGCTGAAAATAATTACTTCTTCTAACCTATGTTGTACACACAACTAGCAATAAGGACAGGTCATGAAAGACAAATCATTTTTGGTCCTCATAAAAAGCACTTTAAAATGGTACTTTCTGGGCACTATGGCATGCTGTTCACATTCTGACACAAGTAGGAGACAGTTCAACAACTGAATTTATACAGCCACATACATGGCACGAATTTGCTCACAATATGTCATGAGTAACAGATAAAATATAAAAAAAAAATCAGCAAATTCAAGGCCACAGTACAATATTTATTTACTTTTTATACCAAGCTCCTCTCTCAATTCAGCCTAATTCATGATGCAAACTAGGGGACATCTCTGAAAAGTTATGACAGGAGGAAATACAAAAGAGACCCTCAGACTTTTTCAATCTATCACCCAGTGTGTCGTGGTTGCCCTCTGGTTTCCAACAATCAACAGTAACTTAATCACACCTGAAAGTAGATGGTGGTATAAAGGACCTGATGGGAATCCTTAGACTCCAAGAACATGTACGTTACTAGAAAGCACCACAACAATGGAAATTAAACTTTAAACTATTTGTACAAGTACATTCTGGACAGCCACAGTGAAAATGTAGGTTGCGCTGTTTAATTTCCAAGTAGCTAAGTGCATGTAACATTTTTATCAATGACTTGGAAGAAAACATAAAACAAAGATTGGCAAAGTGATAAATAATGAAGACAGGACACTGATACAGAATGATTTTGATCTGTGCATATGCAAACAATATGTGTTTTAATACAGTTAAATGTAAATGTATATATCTAAAAAGAAAGAATGCAGCCTGGACTTACATAATGGGGGACTCTTTCCTGGGAAGCAGGGACTCTGGAAAAGGTTTGGAGGCCCTGATGGCTAATACACTGAACATGAGCTCCAAGTGTGATGCTATAGCCAAAAATCCTTGAATGCACAAACAAGGGAATCTTGAGTAGGAGTTGGAAGGTTATTTTATGTCTTTATTTGGCACTGGTGTGACCACTGTTGGAATACTGTCCAGTTCTGATGCCCACAATACAAGAAATATGTCAAATTCGTGATGGTTCAGAGAAGAGCCATCAGTGTGATTTAAGGATTAGAAAATACAGCTTATAGTGATAGATTCAAAGAGTTTGTTCTATTTAGTTTTTAAAAAGAGAAGGTTAAGGGTTACCAGATCATAGTCTACAAATATGGGGGACAAATATTTGATAATGGATTCTTCAGTCTAGCAGACAAAGGTATGACAAGATTCAACTGCTAGACAAATTTAGAATGGATATAAGGCATATATTTTTAACAGTAAGGGTAATTAATTAATGGAACAATTTACTGAGCATTGTGGCAGATTCTCCATCACTGGCAATTTTAAATCAAGACTGGATTTAATTTATTTAAATATTTATTTAGTGAGATATGCTCTAATTCAAAAGGAAGTATTTGGGAGAAGTTCTTTGGCTTGTGTTATATGGGAGATCAGGAGATCACAATGGTCCCATCTTGCCTTGGAATCTGTAAATTGAGAAGGATGTTGCTGACCAGACAACCCAATGATGAGAAGCTGAGATATGTGCACCTGAATAGATCCCAAAAGAAAACTATTTTTGTTTGGTTTGGTTTTTGTTGTTGTTTTAAAGTTATTCTAATGAAAGCACGCTGTTTGAGGTTAGAGGTAAACATTTCCCTACAGTTTTTGCAACCCAAACATTGCAATCCAATACTCTTGTATCAGAACCAAAAAGTTAAAGTGATTATTAAAGAGAAAAAGTAAAACTGACTTGTCAATTGTATTTATCCAAGTTGGGTAACACTGAAAAGGCATTAGTTATTTAACAGTCTTACAATTCTTTAACTCTAAGCTTTTTAGGAAGGCCTTGGTCTGTTTGTATGGTACTAGCACAATGGGACCTCACATCCTTATTGAGGCCTCACAGCATTACTGTAATATAAATAATTTAAAACACAAACTTAATTACTTGTGCTACTAATTATTTTTAACCTAAAAGTGTCCCTTTAAGAAGGTCAACTCTTAGGGCCCTATCCTGCTTCAATTAAAAGCAATGGCAAAACTTTGATTGACTTCATTGGGAGAAGGACTGAGAATTTAATGCACTGTCATAGGGTATGGCTACACTTGCAGCCGTACAGCGCTGCCGCGGGAGCTTTGAAGTGTGAGTGTGGCCGCAGCGCTGCAGGTACTCCACCTCCCCGTGAGAATTAGCTTACAGCGCTGGGAGCCGCGCTCCCAGCGCTGGGGCAGTGTTTGCACTGGCGCTTTGCAGTGCTGTAACTTGCTGCACTCAGGAGTGTGTTTTTTCACACCCCTGAGTGAGAAAGTTGCAGTGCTGTAAAGCGCCAGTGTAGCCAAGGCCATAGTCACAAGATTACCCAATACTTTATTTCATCACCATCATTATTTACATAGCTGTGCAAATGTGCCTATCGCTGTAAGGAAGGCAGTGTAAGCTAGTGGTTGCAGCACAGGCTTGGAATTAGGAGACCCAGGTTCTGTTCTCAGCTCTGATACTAAAACTGTTATTTGAACTTGAGCAAGTCACTCAGCTCTTCTCGAATTTAGTTTCTCCATCTGTAACTTGCAACTAAAACTAACCCCTCCTCCCAGGGGGTTGTGAGATTTATCAATTAATGTTTAAGAAGCAGTAAGAGGTGATCTTTAGATGCATGGCTGTATATGTATTTATTATCATTAGGCAAAAAGAATACAGTTTAACACAGACCACTATGATATATATCATTCAGGCACAAGAAGGTGTAGTGATGTTTAGTCGAATTCAGATCTGGTATAAGAAAGTCAATACCACTGACTTCAGTGCAGTTACATCCATATACACCAGATCTGAATTTGGCCCTTTGCCAATGAGGAGATTAAGGATCATGGATATCAAGATGAAGCAAGGGAAAGGAGGCTGTCCAGAGTCTAGCTATGTAAGCATTAAAAGTGCCAGGGAAATTTGCCCAAGGATAAGACACACACGTCTACAAGTGAAGCTTGAGAACTAAAAAAGTGAAAAGCAGAGCAACAACTAGAAAAGTATAAGAAACAGAAGCAATCATGAGCAAGGACTGGAGCAAGCACAGGCAGCTTAAGAGTGAGACCTGGAGTAGTGCAAGAGAACCAAGAGCAAGGTCCAACACTGCAGGAAAGCCAACAAACAGCAATATAGTGGGTCATATCTTTCAAAGAAGTAAGTGCAAACCTGGGTACTAGCCAGGTTTTATGTAATTTCTGTATTTCAATTACAGATTTTAGTGGTAGAAAACAATAATTTAGTCTACCTGCATCTCCTTCCTTCTTTTGGTACCTCATGGCCAATTATGGTAAAAGTTGCTCAACAAGATGCACATGTAAGAAAATCCCTTTCACAGACCAGATGCAAATTTAATTACTTCAAGTTAAGCCTTCCATCTTGTCTAGGGGTCCTTCAAAAATGCAACTGTAAACAAGCACTACATTGCAATCAGGTGTCAAGGGCTTATTTGATCTCTTGCAAAATATGTCACAAATCACTGGCAGAAACTGGGTCGAGAGGAAGAACAAAGGAAAAAACTGTCAATGGACTAGGTAGCTCATGTGAGTGTGCCTATTAGTGCACTGGATCTTTCTGCTCCTGTCTAATGCTGTCCATATAAAGTGTTCCTAGTTTGACAGTGTTCTGTTATCTTGCATTTGATGTAATTTTTCTACAGTAAGCAGAAATCTGTGGAAACGGCTGGTAGAGTAACCAAAGGAAACACTAAAGATACAAATATTATTCTACTATAACATCAACTGCATGTTATTCTTCATTTCTTACACACTATGTACCTTTTTAAAGGTACCTCTATATTTGAGAAATCATAAACAATCACATAAGTTTTAGAAGCAAATTTAGCTTTACTTTCCAAAAGGCCTATTGAAGACCTCAGGTAAATCATAGCTAACATGCTCTTTAAAGAAAGAGTACAACCGCATCGTAACACCTCGATAGGGGCACTATGCCTCTGAAGCATTAGGCTGTGACATTATCTGATTAAAATATGACCATATAGATTGTTGCAACCACTGTTATATATTTGCAGCAAATACTGTACAAAGGTTGTGGAGTAAGATGTCTATGAAAAGGTTATAATTTGCTGCTTATGATTATGCTATCTGTATACATGTATCATTGGCTCTATACCTGGATTTCAAATGTTTGCTCCTGGGGTAACGCCCACAAAGTAATCAGCCAGATATGTCATGTAAGAGATCTGCAAAGATGTTATAATTTGCTAGTTATGATAATCTTATTTATATGTTTGTATCACCTTTGTATTATGAGCAGCAAAAAGTCCTGTGGCACCTTATAGACTAACAGACGTATTGGAGCATGAGCTTTTGTGGGTGAATACATCCGACGAAGTGGGTATTCACCCACGAAAGCTCATGCTCCAATATGTCTGTTAGTCTATAAGGTGCCACAGGACTCTTTGCTGCTTTTACAGATTCAGACTAACACGGCTACCCCTCTGATACTTTGTATTATGAGTTATAGATATGTCTGTATTTCGAACTTATGCTATGCTTCTGGGTGACAGCCCCAGACAGTTTGGCATCAGCACTGCCTAGCCTGCTTGATGGCCCATTAAGGACCATCAGCTATACAACTGACCCATTGAGAGAGGGCAGATACACCTTATGACTCAGCAAGGCATGCAGGGAAATGCCTATGGAGAGAACTCTTAAGGCTTCCAAGCCATGTGCTGGGCAGCTTGTGTTTGAAACAAAGGAAGCACAGGCCACATGGTAAGAGACTATAAAAGTCAGCTGCATCTTCTCCATTTTGTCTCCAAGCCTGCTTCTTACCTCTGGAGGAACTTTGCTACAAACTGAAACTCTAAACAATGGACTGAATGACCCATCCAAGCTGTGGATGTACTCCAGAGACTTGACTTAAGCCAGCAGTTTATTCCATCACTGCTACAAGCTTGAGCCAAGAACTTTGCCATTACTGGCAGGTTTCAGAGTAGCAGCCGTGTTAGTCTGTATCCGCAAAAAAAACATACAGTAATGGCAAAAAGAACAGGAGTACTTGTGGCACCTTAGAGACTAACAAATTTATTTGAGCATAAGCTTTCGTGGGCTACAGCATCCGAAGAAGTGGGCTGTAGCTTATGCTCAAATAAATTTGTTAGTCTCTAAGGTGCCACAAGTACTCCTGATCTTTTTGCCATTACTGTATGTAATTGATTCCTTTAACCAATTTTAACTCTCACCGTTCTTTCTTTCTTTTTATAAATAAACCTTTAGATTTTAGTTAAGAATTAGTTGTAGCATGTATTTGGGTCAGATCTGAAACATTTGTTAACCTGGGAGGTAATGTGTCCAATCCTTTGGGACTGGGAGAACCTTTTCTATGATGAAATAAGATTTACAAAAAATGTCATCATATTTGACATGGGTACCTGGATGGAGGCCTGAGACTGGATCACTTTAAGGGATCTGTGTTGTTTGGACTTCTGAGTAACCAGAAAGATAATAAAGAAGCTGTTTTATGCTGACTTGGTGAACCTAAGTACAGTAACTCCTCACTTAAAGTCGTCCCAGTTAATGTTGTTTTGTTGTTATGTTGCTTTTGATCAATTAGAGAACATGCTCGTTTAAAGTTGTGCAATGCTCCCTTATAAAGTTGTTTGGCAGCCATCTGCTTTGTCCACTGCTTGCAGAAAGAGCAGACCATTGAAGCTAGCTGGTGGGGGCTTGGAACCAGGGTGGACTGGCAGCCCCCCTATCAGCTCCCTGCTCCCCTAAATTCCCTGTGTGGCAGCCGTCCAGCAGGCTATCAATTGCCGGCAGTTCAGCTGTCCCTCCCCTATCCTCCTATCATGTGCTGCTCCTGCCCTCTGCCTTGGAGCTGCTCCTGGGAGCCTTCTGTTTGCTGGGCAAGGGGGGGGAGGGAGGGAGGAGTGCTAATGTCAGAGTGTCCCCCTGCTCCTGCCCCCTGCTTACTCCATCTCCGTAGAGCGCAGGGAGACGGGGGACACAGGACGGAGCTTTCTGGCAGCAGCAGCTGTCTCAACTTGCTGATCTACTTAAAAAGGAAATGCACTTAGAGTGGGGTCAGCGTACTTAAAGGGGAAATGCGCATCTCTCTCACACACACGGTGTGCGTGTCTGTCTGCCATGCTGTCTCCCCTCCCTCCATTTGTGCTGCCTTGTAGAGTGTGAGGCTACATTAACAACGTGTTAACCCTTGAGGGCTCAGCCGAGTGCTAATTCATCATATAGCCAGTAAGGCATTCCCTAGGAAATATCCAACCCTCTTCCACCCTCTGGCTTCACTACCTCAACCAAGCTTCACAATCATCATTGCTGTGTACAGTATTAAATTGTTTGTTTAAAACTTATAGTGTGTGTATGTCTATAGAGTCTTTTGTCTAATGGAAAACATTTCCCTGGAACCTAACCCCTCTATTTACATTAATTCTTATGGGGAAATTGGATTTGCTTAACATCGTTTCGCTTAAAGTCTCATTTTTCAGGAACATAACTACAACCGTTAATCGAGGAGTTACTGTACTGGAATATCCACCAGCTTTTGGGGGTTCAGCTGCCCCATTCTTTGCAGTTCACCCTAATTAAGTGACCACAGCTAAACCCCCTCTTGGATCCCGGTCACATAGGCACTGGCCAGTTTCAGAGGCAAAATATCAGACAGCCTTCTGTATCATTCTGACTAGATGAAATTTCTAGTAGGTCACTCCTCATTACATCACTGAACTAAAATATAGTTCAGAACTCCTTACATATTTTACATAACCAAGTATCGATGCTCCATTTTTACATTTACTTGTAAAGTAAATCTAAAATTAGTGAATGAACGACTGTAAAAAAAACAATGTGGCAGGAAGATACAAAGATATTTTAATTATTCATAGGCATATAGTGGATTATTTATATAAATATTTAGACGTAGTGAAAGAACCTATGTTAATGAAATGCTATGGCTGCACAATTAAAATATAATAAAAAACAGAAATCAAGATGTGCAGAGGCCAAATTCCTCTTTTATATGCCATTGAGATTGATGGAGTTAGACCAAGCATGAATTTGGTCCAACATTCCAAAAGCAACGTTAATTGTAATATACAAGCTGTACAATGAAAACAAACTAAACATTGCTAAACAGCAAGTGATATATTAACCTACATATGTACCAAGAAAATAAAAGCTACTGGGTATGTCCCCCATGCCTGGGAAAGCAGTGATGTAGGGAACTGTGATTTTTACTTTTCCTGACTTTCTGATTTTAACAGTGCATCCTTAGTGTTGCATTAATTGAGTTTTTTTATTTAATTTCCTGGGTGTGTTCAAGAAAAACTATTGAGAAAAAAAATTTGAGACACGTTTTAAGTATGTACCATACCTGTATCTTTATTAACTCTTAAATGAACCATCAGAGCACATGCACTTCTAGGAATATATTTTTTTAACATATACAATGTTTATAAGGATTTCCACCCCATCATCAGAAGTGTATACAGGACACACCTAACTGACAAGGTGAAATGCACTAGGGAACAGACTACGCAACCCTCCCAGTCCCACTGACCCCACGAGGGAAGTGGATTGGGGATACAGCTCTCACCACGATGAGAGCAAAAGTTGAATGCTTTCCTCCCTGGCTGGAGAATGGGTCCTCTAGCATCTTTCCCCCCCCTGTCTTCTCCATAGCTGAGACTGAGGGCTTGTCTACAATACCCACCAGATCAGCGGGCAGCGATTGATCCAGAGGGGGATCCTGAAGTCGCTGAAGTCGACGTACTTAGATCTACTTACCATAGTGTCTTCACTGCGGTAAGTCGACAGCTGAGCGCTCTCCCGTCGACTCTGGTACTCCACCAGAATGAGAAGCACAAGTGGAATCGACGGGAGAGCATCAGCTGTCGACTTACCGCAGTGAAGACACTATGGTAAGTATTCACGTAGCTGAAGTTGCATATCTTAGATCGACCCAGCACGGTAGTGTACATGAGTCCTCAGACCCGAAGACATGCCAGATGACCTACTCCCCACTCATTTATTTCCACTAGCTCAGGCTCTAAGTGTTCCATTACATTCATTACATTACAAGATCCGACAGTACAGGAAATCTGAAAAGGATTTGTGCTCCCATTATCTTACGTTCAGAAGAACAAATATGGGCAAAAAACAAGGGAACTGGAGGGCTAGGGATCCAGATTCACAAAAGGCAGTAGGGTAAAGCCTGCATGTGAGCAGGCGGAATTCCAAACAGGCCTACTCGCCCCCTTTCTGGGATAAAACAACAACAAAACACCACTTAAGTTTAAACCAGGTTTTTAGGCTCTTTGAATTTTGTTTTTCCACCTCCAGGAAGCTTCACTTCCTGCTTCTAGTTCTCTTTGCTTTTGAGAGAAGATCGAGATCTTCTTGCATTTTGGAATGGACCAGTCTAATACCATGAATCATTAGGAAGAAAACAACTACTCTGAATCTTTAAGAAAGGATAGTCCAGTAACAATATTACACTGACACAGAAAAAGCGGCCTGCATTTCTATTTAGGGTCATAAAACCAGCCATCCTGTTACACTGTAAAATAAAGTTATAAGAAAATCTTACAAAAACCGTTAAAAGTGCTTCTCTCTCATGTATAATATGTTTTATCAAAAATAATATATTTTATGTATAATTTATTTGCTATTAAGCAGATATACCATTCTTGACAGTATTTTTTAATTTTCCCAGCATGCTGTTAGCAGAATATAACCATTTTAATAAGAAATTTATAATATGCGTGTTCAGATTTTGTTTTCAAATGTGTTTGACTATGCAATTTTGGGGCCAATTAACACTATGGAAATAGTATATTTCCTTGGACTGGAATAGATTTTTTTAAATCCTCCAGGGATGCTTCTTTACACTGCATTTTTTACCAAAAAATGTGCTAGTTCTATTTATCTCATTCCAATAAAATTTAAACAGTACAAAATATTATTCATATCTCTATATCATGAACTGTTGTGTACATGAAGTGGATAATAATATTAACACTAATGTTTCTGTAGGCTATTCAGAAAATAAATGAAGTAATTCCATCTACTACTTATAGAGCTCAATTACAGTTGTAAATGAGAAAATTGCAATAGACATACTGAGTGAAAATCAGAGCCAATACAATAACTGTAACAATATATCTGCTGTGTAAAGGTACTGTTTATATAAAGACAGACTAATCTGTAATTTTTCATCACCGGTAACAGTACTATCCAACTAGATTTCAAATTATATTTTACGTTGCTATATTATCTATTCAATTTAGAAAATTTATCACTCACTTTAGAAACAGATAAAATTAAAAATGCCATTTCATTATTGTATAAAAATAGGTGCGGCGTAACATCAAACCACAACATCTGACTCAAACTACAGGCAGCAATATGTACTGTACCTTTCACTGGTAGGTAGCTACAAATGTGACATACACAGTTTTGCAGGCATAATGTCATAAAGCCATACCAACTGTCAGTAGAAATTCCATGAGGTTTCTTGTTAACATTTCAGACACCACGTGATCCCAGCACAGAGGCTGCAGCAGTAAATGCTCATGTAAAATTTTTAGGTTTTGAGAGCTACAGTCATCTCCCTTAAAAACTTTGATAACAAAATAACATCATGTCAGCATTTCCACTAACCCCATAGGTAATGTTGGGCGGAGTAACATGATCTGTTTATCTACGGCAAATTTGGTAAGACTTTAAGACTAACTACTCGATACATTAAATACTTTCCT
The DNA here is from genome assembly GCF_020497125.1 of Mauremys mutica. NCBI lineage: Eukaryota > Metazoa > Chordata > Testudines > Geoemydidae > Mauremys > Mauremys mutica. The sequence goes on from NC_059085.1 coordinate 17,298,389, forward strand.
TTTTTAATTTATTTTTTTGAAGCAACAAATCCCTTGTAAAAGGAGCACAACAACAGCCCAATTCACCCCCCAACATTAATTAACCCCACCATCGACTTTCACATCTACTTCCCCTTCCTTCACACCCATGCCCCAAAAACACCACTTTCTTGCAGAAATAAAAGTCTAAAGAGTTCTACAGAGCTAACTGGATCACTGGATTGGGAATGGCTGTTTTCTACTCCCTTACTGCCATGCTTTTTTCAGTTTTGTACACTCAAGGCTGCCTGGGTAGCACTAAGATGGAAGAGGCCTGATACACCAATGCACTATTTAACCAGTATACAGAGAGGTATAAAGACCAAATTGTTGCCTTTATTTAGATTCCTAATAATCAAAGAGATTTATTGAAAGTTCATAGATTCTAAGGCCAGAAGGGACCATTGTGATTATCTAGTGTGACCTCCTGTAAAACAAAGCCCTAGAACTTCCCCAAAATTATTCTCATAGCATATCTTTTTTAAGTTGATTCAATTCATCACCTCTCTCCAGAATGAACACTTTTTCACTGGAAATTTTGTTTCAACTGACATTATGACATCACATTAAATGCCAAGGGAAGCATGGAGTTGGGGCAAATTCACCACCAGCATAAATAAGTGCTACTCCATTGAATTGAATAGTAGTATGTCTGCTTATGCTCCTTTGTCAGTCGGTAGTCTATTTATTTGGCTTTTTCATGTCTAGAGAACCCCTCCCCACTATAGCTGTTTCTATACAGCTACAGTGAATTGGAAGGAAACTTTTTGTCTTCAGGCTCCAAAGAGAGAAATTTAATGTTTGACACTTGCAGTCACCCTTTGAGTCTTTAGCATCCTGATTTACTTATCAACAAGCAAGAGTTAACATCCTCCTTGGGATCATACCTTATTTTGTTGTAACTGAGCTCAATACCCAGCACTGATAAACCTTCCAACTTCCTCATTGACTGCTGAGACTTCTTAAGGTAGATAACTTAATGAGCTTCAATAACAATATTGCAGAAATTACATTAATTCTACTGAAACCTCCTTCCACATCTTCGAGGGAAACAGATGTGAAATCTTTTTGGTTTTCTGTTACAGATATCATGAGTAATATTCTGGACACTCCATCTACACCTTAAATATGCATCTTGCCTTTTAAACACTCAGCAATCTTTAGTGTGCTGAGAAAAATGCACATTTGGCCTCCTCAAGTATGAAACATGAACCTAGAAGTTAATTACATGTCTTTTGTGATAGCATTTAAAAAAAAATTAGCACCATCTAAAAGGAGTGACTGTCCCATTGTATGTGCTAGGGACTAAATCCTTATTATTAAGTTATACTAAAGCCTCAACTGATGTGATAAAATGGTGCCATTTGACCTTATATTATTTTCCTTTTTTTATTTCCCCCCCACTTACATTTATGGTCAGGTTTGAAAAACTACATTATGTTTCTCCCTGGGCACTACATCCTGATTATTTGGACAGGTGTGTAGTTTATCTTTTTTGTTTGTTTGTTTTGTTTCAGTACTTACTATGCTCCCCCTTAAACAATATTTAAATAAAAGATTAATCAAAAAGATCTTTATGAAATTTCATTAAGGAAAAGCAATAATATTTTAACACTCCTGCACCTCTAAAGACATACTCCTACACTGGGGGTTGTGCAGAAGTGCACCACTTCAGCAGGAACAATGAGAGGCATTGCTTGATTAAAAAATAATGCTCTCTGGAGATCCAGAGTGCATGAGGAGTCTCAGCCACTGCTAGGGTGACCAGATGTCCCAATTTTATAGAGACTGTCCCAATTTTTGGGTCTTTTTCTTGTATAGGCTCCTATTACCCCTCACCCCCGCCTCGATTTTTCACACTTGCTGACTGGTCACCCTAGCCACTGCACTGCCTTGTGAGATTAGGCAGTATGCACTCCTACCATGTGAGGCCAGCTCTGTCCCCTAATATTACTAGCTCTATGCAATCCTTGAGCTTCCTGATCTTGAAGAACAGAAGTTGTGCTAGACCTCTATTTTTAATGTAAGGTGCAGAGCACTCCTTGAGCACATGCCTCCTTTGTACACCAAGACAGGGGCTTAGAACTAATTTTGCCTTTAGTCTCTTGAGTGCTCAGAGAGTACATGACCACTGTAAAGGAAAACATGGTATGTCACTGTATATTTGTGTGTGTCTGGCATAATATTCATCAATTTATCCTCAATCATTACTTTGATACACCTTAGGTCTATAGTTTTATTAAACACCTCAGTTATCTCCATATTGCCATCTATGAATTTTCTACATTCCAGAGTAATAGGAAATAATGACCCCCAAAGTTATCTTTGCTTCAGAAACATAAATGGAAGCTATGGCTAATAGGTGCATAAGATCTTGATTGGGGCTCTAGGCACTGTTTAATAATAATAAGCCTTTTACACTAGGAAAGTGTCTGCTCAAATCACAAATTGTGATTCGGTTCAATATTTAAACACATACATTACCCCATGACTCAAGAGATGTCAGAGTCTTTGTTCATTCACCAAAAGACCTAAGACAAGTGAAAACCAGGGTTAAATGCAGAACTTGAACCTTGAGAATCTGAGGTCAATGGACGGAATCTCTTGGTACGTGCGTATGTCCTATGATACCAAGAGCTCACACAATAAAGAATCTCTGCATTTCTTCACAACCTTATTTAGTAATGTAAACCAGTTCTTCCTTTCCACCCCCGAGTATATTTTATCAGTAGCTAGAAATGTCAAATACTTCTATGGTAAACAGAAATATCCTGGCCTTTTTTATTTTTATACATGCTGATAGTAAAGAAGGTGACAATATAATCTGCCTAAGGCAACTATCTCCATCCACACTAGACAGGTCATTTTCCTTTTATCAAAGAGAAGAGTAGGTCATCACATTTTAGTACATGTTGACACCACCGCTAGTAAAAAAAAAAAAAAAAAGATAAGAATTCAGTGCCCTTAAGGTACCTTAACCTCTATTTTACCTAATACAGATATTTCACAGCTATTGCATTAAAGTCAGAAGAGAGACAGGTTTGTACCTCAAAGAATGCACTACAAAGGTCTCAACCTTTGAGACAAGCTGATATTTATACTGCGGAGTATATATGCGACAACGAAGCACTTCCCTTAAGGTATCTCTCATTCTTTTATTTTGGATAATATGATTTATTTCTCTTTCAAGAGGCAACATAGGACCGTAGATCTTTAACCTCTCAAACATAAATGTATATTTTTTAATACTTCTTGAAATTGGAAGAAAGAATCCAGAGAAAATATCTTGCAGTATGCCAACAACTTCAGAAGTTTCTTTCCTTCCAAAAAATCCAGAATTTTGTTTATAGTCTGGTGCACATTGCAAACAGAATTCCACATCACAATGGCACCTATCCACACTAGTCCTCATCCACAGTTGTTTTTCTTCCAACATCTCAGTCAAGTCTGGGGTTGCCAACTTTATAATATATAAAAACTGGACACTCTAGTAGGAGTGCCGGAAACTCCCCTGCCCCTCCCCTTTCCCCTGAGGCCCACCCCTTGCCCCTTCTTCCTGAGGCCCCACCCCCAGTTCGCTCCTCTTTCCTCTTCCCTTGCTGCTCTTCCCCTCTCCCCTCCTCCCTGTGTGGGCTGGGAGGGACTCTCCTGCAGAGCTGGGGCTGGGAGCTGCAGGCGCTGATGCAGGTAGGAGGCAACCGCAGCTAAGTAGGGGCTGGCATGGGTGATTACTTGGTGCCTCCCTGCCTTCAGTAACCAGACTTTGTGGGACAGTAGATCTGACCAGACACCGTCAGATCCCCTTTTCCACTGGATTTCTGGTTGAAAACCAGACACCCTAAAGTCATTGGTGCAAGTTCACTGGTTTTTTTACTACCCTGGCTTGAGCTAGATAATAGCTTTAAGCCACTGTTCCTCATAACATGTAAGATGAGGCTGGGATAATATAAATTACCATCTTCTGCCTATTATATATTTGACATTCTATACCATAACATCCAGAGCATGGAAATATATATATATAAATAAAACTGTGGTTCCAGGGAGACTAGGTATTCCACCCTTAATACAAAACCACCCTTTCTCATCAACTGGAAGTTGACAGACTTAGAACTTTTCTATTTTCCAGGAACTGAGCATTTGGCCTCCATAAAACTAGAGCCCACTAGGATTACAAGCCTGATTTTGTTTCCGCTGAAGTCAACTGACTACAACGGGAAGCAGGATTGGGTTCCCGAAGACCATGATTGGGAATCAGTATTACTTTCGTCTGGAAAGAGTCCAGCTGATTTTGCTGGGACTCTGTGGTGTAATTTAAAAAACTATACAGGCCAAAATTGGGTGCCTGCATGTTCAGATACCTGGTCTGCAAGTACAACTGCTGCATGAATTACACACTCAGTTATGTGCTCGTTTTTTGTATGCACATAATTTTCAAAAATTAATCCCTGCACCAAAATGTATTCATTCAGTGCACTTATACATCCTTTTAGAAAAGTGGGTCCCCCCAGCAGGCATTTACTAATAGCAAAGTTAGTGGTCACAAGTCTCAAATACTTGTGAAAATGGTTGTACTGGTTGATAACTATACAGCAAATCCTGATAAGTATGAATCAGCTTGCTTGGTAAATTAATTATGTACATTTGTAGTGTGCACACATTTGAAAAATGTACAAAAAATTATAATCCATCTCAGATATTAAAACAAATGCACAAGCAAATACTGAAATCAAAGGATTGGACTGTTTGTTATCAGACAGTACCAGCATTTGAGATTAATGGCAAGAAGAAGGGTGAAGACTTCATGTAGCCCTCCATGCCATGATCTAATTTTTGAGACCAATGCTTTTGGACAGAGGTCTCTTGCAACTGACACTGACTATCAACAAGGGAGAGTGAAAGCTGCCTCTGAAAATACATAAAGGGCATAAAAATATGAAGTGAACAAATGTGGGTTGCTATTCCTAGGCACTTGCCAACCTTCAGCTTTATGTGATTGTATTGTTTTCCTTATGAAAGCTGGAGGTTTTGGGAAGTCTTTTTTTAAATGTACAAAAATATTTACAAATAAGCACAGTGAGTATAATTTAACCAATTGGCAAGATGGTGCTATTTCATTTGATTTGGATTAAAGTTTTACATTATAAAGAACCTATGCTGAACCTAAACCTGTTAATCTGATATTTTCTTTTTAAAATATATACCACTTGAAATGTACAAACGAGGACATAATGGGAGAAAATATACAGACACCTTTTAAATCCATTATAATAAATTGCAGTAGAGAAGCTTTTTGCAGGAACAGTAACAGACAGTGAATATTATGCTAAAAACAGGACATGACCCTCCTAAATATGAACAGTTTCTATGCACAGTATTCTGCACTTAGACAGAAAAATGGCTATTCTATATTGCCTTTGATTTCTTATTTTATTATAATCAATTAAGCTTTCTATACTGGACTCCTTAAAGTATACTGTAGCTGACATAATCAGTACTTCAGCTATTCACAACTGCTTTTCAAATCACACAAGCTGACCTCTCTTTCTATAATATTACATTACAGTGAGATCCAAAATGAACATTGCAGTTTGACAGTTAACCTCAGGCACCACTGATCTAGTATCTAGTTGCTTATACTGCTGGCTGAAAAGCTGATGGGATACGCAAGACAAGCTGAGAGTTTAACTGGCAGAGCTGCTCAAATCTAAATTGTGTTATTTGAAACTTAGACCACAAGAGACAACAGTTCACTTTTTACCCTGGCAACAGATTCAACCTCTTGGCCCTGTGAAAGTCATCTGAATACGTACAGCGCACACACACACAAAACTCTTCCTATCTTATGACTGAAGATGTATTCAACACACTTATATTTTATGCACATTTGATCATCCTGTTGACAGCCCTGGAAGTTAAGTAATATGGACTATTGCACATAGGTTTCAAACCTTGATGGAGCCCAATAGCAGGCTACTTTTGACAGTCAAATAATGACAAGCACATTGCAGGCTGATGCCCGTCATTCATGAACATCTTGGCCTGCTCCAACCGCTGCACAGCAACTAAGTGGAGGGTCAAAGGTTAAGCTCTAAGAAGACAGCAATGAAGGGCAACTGTCATGCACCACTGCATATTGTGAGGCAGCAAGGAGTGGTTGTCTACTGAAGAACATGCAAAATGTTCTCATTCTGTCCAAGCAGACACATATCTGAAGGTCCTAAACGAGACCATTGCCAATTCATGAACAGCCAAACTGACAGCATGCCATTCAAGCTGTCTGCCTCAAATTTGACTTATTTCTATTTCAAATCACGAATGCATGCAAAATATAAGGTTAAGCAGAGCTCTTCAGCAATTGTTTAAAGCAAGCTAGATTTTTTCTCTCTTTTTTAAAAAGGCACCTAAACTTTTTTTTTTTAAATGTTAAGCAGAAAAGTCAACAATCCACAAGCATTTATTTGGTTCTCTCAGCAGATTGTAGTCATTTTCAAATTATTCATACTGAACTCTGTTTTCTAAATACTGAATTTTCTTTAAAATATGAGAAGACTGGATCCTAACATCTTATAATCAGAGTTAATAAAAACACCTGGAACTCTGATTTTATATTTGTGTATTAATATTACAATAGAACCATACCTATTACAGCACTGCAAATAAATATGTTGCATTGTTCTGTAAAATCATAATAATTTCCATTATAAATTGTTCAATAACAATATTTTAATATTTGTTTAAAAGCACTGTTTCTAAAGAGTTATGTTTGCACACTATGATCAACAATCAAATTGCACTATTTTGCATAATACATATAAACCATATTTTTAACCAATAGCCAGCCAAGATTTATATTTTCTGTTTGCACATTTAAATTGTGTGATCATATTCAGGTTTGCCTGTATTAACATATAAAATACTTATGGAAAAAAAGAAATGCTTTGTTTATTAGATAAACAGTGATGCCTCCCATCTTTCACATAAACCGAATGCCAGACATTAAATTTAATCAGGCTGACAAAGTGTCATAAGGGTTAGGTTTTTTCATGAACAGCCCATCTCTCCTGCACTGATGGGGGCCAAATACTGCCCTTTAACAAAACAGATCAACATGCAAAGTGCTTGTTTCTCTTTGCTGGGTCACTGGTATCATCCCACTTGTGACACAAGACACTGCTTTGTACCACTTTCTGTCATGCCACCGACATATTAAAGGCCCTATTCACAAATTGTGTGCTTTGTAAAGTAAAAAGAGAGTGAATCATCATTATTTATGAGGCATACATTTGGTTCAGAAAGCAGAAAACTACTTGCCTGTCTCATACACAAACACCTTATGCACAAACTCAGTGAGTTGTATCTTTATTTGGGTCTATTATAGTACTGGTCACACGGTCAGCACTTACCTAATTATAAATAAATATTAAACTGATAAGAACAGATATAATTTAGATAATTTTTTCTTCAAGGTTCCCAAGACACAGACCAGGTTTTAATCTCGAGGCCAAAAGACCAATAACATCAAGACGCTTGATCACGGCCTTGGATAGGCCAAGAGACTACTCACCCCATCTGAGCTCAAAGAGCCGAAAGAATTTGTGAAAACAGCCTAATCACTGCATTTCAAAGGTCTGCAGGCCAAAAAAGTCCTAAATCATAAGCATTCCTCTGCAGCTGTGAAAGGCCCTATCTGCAGAGGACATGGTGAATTTCCACAGAAAAAAATATACTAATAAACCAAGCCACTTCTCCTCCAGGCTGGGAAGGAAGACAGTGAGAGAAAGAGTGAGAGGAAGGATGGTTACACTGTTACCTTGGAGACCCAGGTTCAGTTCTCTGCTGTGCCACAGGCTTCCCATGTAACCTTCCCGTGTGACCACTATGGGCAGGTCTACACTTAAAATGCTGCAGCAGTGCAACTGCACTGCTATAGCGCTTCAGTGAAGACACTATACCACCAATGAGAGAACTTTTCCTGTTGGCGTAGTTAAAACACCTCCACGAGAAGCGGTAGTTATGTTGACAGGAGAAGTCCTCCTATCGAAACAGTGCTGTCCACGCTGTGGCTTAGGCTGGTCTAACTGCGTCACTCAGGGGTATGGATTTTTACACACGAGTGACATAGTTATACTGATGTAAGTTTATAGTATAGACCTGGCCTTAGTCTTTCTGTGCCTCAGTTCCTCACCTGTAAAATGGACATCACAGCCATACCTCACAGAGGTGTTGTGAAGATAAATGCATTAAGGATCAGAAAGTCCTCAGAATGATAGTTATGGTAATTTCCTGCAATATCCTTGAAAGACCTTATTGTATTAAGTTTGTGTATTATTGTGGGCCAGGATTGTCTGTAACCTCTGAAAGAGGGAGATGTAACAGATATTGCAACACCATATAGTATCTTTTGGGTCCATTGTTTTAAATGAGTGGTTTATGTAAGACTGTGTGCTAATCATGGGGGAGGGCTACTCCAGGAAATAAAAACAGTGAGTGGGTGGTGTTAAAAACAAATCAGTAACGTTGAACCCCCAAGAGAGATACTATCTCCTGGGAGACCTGCATATATTAGTTCAAACTAGATTCTCCAGAGACCATCAGACAAAAACACGACTTTTGGATATATAGCCCAAGTTTAAACTGACTCAGGGCCTTTATTTTTGATTCAGCAAATGGACAGAACCATATGTCGAAGTTGGGGGCCATTCTTAGGAAAGGGTTGTAAGGACTTAATCTACTAGGGTCCCATAAGGCTGATAGGTAATCTGTGGAAAGATTTTTATCATGCATCTTTTATTGTTTTAATATGTTTTCTCTGTAATGCTTTTACCTTAAGAATAGATGTGCTTGCTTATAAAGAATTATGTGGTAACTTGTAACTGCTGGCAACTACTCTGTTCTGACCATCTGGAGAGGAAGCATAGAGTAGACATTGGCCTGGTTAGGCTGTCTGTCTTGGTGGGAATATCACAGGTAGGCAACAAATGGTTCACCCTGGAAAAATCCCAGTCAGGAGGGAGACAGGCATGGGTCTCTGCCACAGGGAGGTGACTACTGAGGAGCTGGAAGCTTAGAATGTGTGCGCTTGATGGACCACGGGGAGGGGGGGGGGGAAACAGGTGAAAAGCTGTCCTGTGAACTGTGACACTCAGATATTTAAGTAAAGGAAGCTACACAAGTAACAGGTAGACAGACAGACTGTAGTTCAAGTATTATGATAATGGCGAACATATAAAGATAGATTAGGGGAGCCTGGCAAAGGTGTTGACACTTTGTAAGACAGTGGAATATAGTTCCACAATTCTCTCTCTCAAAGTCTAACAGAGGAGTGGTAGTGCTGTTAATCTGCTGCTACATTCATCTGCTGGCCACCATCACCCAAGGAGTAGTGGCCTGGATTCCCTAGAGCAGGGGTCGGCAACCTTTCAGAAGTGGTGTGCCGAGTCTTCATTTATTCACTCTGATCTAAGGTTTCACGTGCCAGTAATACATTTTAATGTTTTTAGAAGGTCTCTTTTTGTAAGTCAATAATATATAACTAAACTATTGTTGTATGTAAAGCAAATAAGGTTTTAAAAATGTTTAAGATGCTTCATTTAAAATTAAATTAAAATGCACAGCCCCCTGGACTGGTGGCCAGGACCCTGGCAGTGTGAGTGCCACTGAAAATCAGCTTGTGTGCCGCCTTCGGCCTGCGTGCCATAGGTTGCCTACCCCTGCCCTAGAGAATCAGAGCTGTAACACAGCCTAGGGATCAGGATAATTTTACACGTAGAAGTTCCCTGCACCAATTCCATCTGCCTAGGCTGGGTGAAGTGGAGAGCTAGGGATATTTGCCCTTAATTAACAGAACTAAAATTTATTTTTTAAGAAATGTATATAGTTGAATCACATACCATTTGTAGAAATACCATTTGTAGAATCCATTAGCCCATTGTTTTACATCACATTTTTCTCCACATGTAGGATTCAATCATGCAAAACACTAGCTACCATACATAGTGCTAATACCCCACTGACTATTTCACAGGGCTACTTCAATGTAGTTACTCACTACAGTAAGCACCACACCTGGTAATAAGTGTTTCACAACTGGACCCTTAGTTTATTTTCAGCTGAACCACCAGCAAAACAGAAAGTGACATAAATACTACAAATACACCACATCTCGCAAGATCAAGAATTAACAGTACAAGTGCCTAATCCACTATCCAGTTTCACAGGATGGGAGAGGCTTAATTCCAATTAGCATGTGTCCAGTTCCTTTTCTATGGAAAGTTTATCAACCAACATCTTATTAAAACTTAAGAGAAAGCACAACAGATTAAAAGATGCATGAATATGACTAACTATCTATACTTTTTTTAACCACAAACTCTAGAACAGTAGTTTTCAGCCTTTTTTCATTTGTGGACCTCTAAAATAATTTCAAATGGAAGTGCGGACCCCTTTGGAAATCTTAGAGTCTGCAGACCCCCAGGAGTTGAAAAACATTGCTCTAGAAACCAGAGCAGGGAAGCATCAGGTAACGATGGCCTAGATTTTGGGGTGGGGTGGGGAACAAAACCGTAAATCCCCTGTTACCACAGATTCAAATCCTAGCATAGTTGATTCAGCCCTTTCTCCTTCCAGATGTTTTTTTAATTATGCCTGCTGTGAATGGGCAGTAAACGTCCCACGGCCCATTACATAACACTACTTATTCCAGTGTATTTATCTATTACAACCCATCTCTGTATCAGAGCACTGTGTGCCAGTTAGGCTCTTACCTAGAACTGGGCAGAACTGGATTTTCATTTTGTGGGGATCGCACGATATGCAACATTGCACGGAACAGAAAGGAGAATTTTTGCTCTTAAGTAATTTCAGTTGTTTCCATTGTAGCCGTAAGACTCATTGGAGTCCAATCCTACTGTTCTTTAAGGAGGCAAAACTTCCAAGTAATGTGAGTTGCCTCTAGTCAGGCCCTTAAGGAATTTGAACACAGATTTGCCCAACTTATAAAATAATCACAAAAATATCAAAGTACACGGTTACTTAAGACCTAAGCTATAATGTTTCCAGCTTTATAAGAGCAAAAATAGCAACACCTGTTTTACCATACTAGGTATCCTTTCAAGTATTCAATGCATGGAGCACCAGTTGCCTCAGGGTCATGAAATAATACTAAAAACTTTATAATCATTCATTGATTTAGTTTTCAGCATAGTATATCATTTGAATCCAATGGGAACATAAAGAGCTATTTGTGAGGTCAACCACAGTACAGACGGAGGCTGACATGATATCGATGGCAAGGTGGAAAGAAATTGCCAAATACAGCAGATCAATACCTCGTTTCACTGTTACAGCCTTCTGCAGACACAAAATATATATCTTTACAGCTACGAAAATAATAATAATGAAAGTGGGAGATAAATGCTTCCCTCAAGGTAAACTATTTGATTAGCTGAGGGCAAAGGTGACAACAGCAGTTACACTAAAGTAACTTTACACTCTTAAATAAAAGTAGTGGGATGAGCAGCAGATAAAAGAGCAAAATTAAACTGAACAAATTCTAGGGGATAGAGATGTAATTCTTCTAGGAAGGGTGCATTATGTGCAGTATAATGGAAGAGAGGCTGCTTAAGTAAAACACAATAGTCCAGAGTTTCCTTCCACAGTAAGACTATCATAACTTTAAAACAAACGATTTGTAAACTACTGCACTATAATTTATTATACAGAGGATTTCAAGAATCCATAATAAAGTATATTTCATAACAATGTTTTAAATGGTAATAGTCATAAGCATACTTTGTAGTTCAGTATCATATATAATAGAATACAATATTATACTCCCATTTGGTAACAGAAGGCAAGAAGATCATTTAATATGTTGATGCTCTAGGTCATTAAAGGTAAACTGAATAACTGAGAATATGGATGAATTATTGTAACCATAATTAGAACCCAATCCTGCTCCCACTGAAATCAATGAAAGTTTTATCACTGTTTCCATAGGGAACAATGTGATTCCATCATGGTTTAATTTCAAGAGGGAAGATTCACTTCTGGAGCTGCTAATGTGGAATACCATTAACATCATGTGCTGTATGTGCAGACTCTGAAGACAGATTCCTGCTTCTGGTATTACACAACAATATACCCCAGTTTTATATGAACAACCATCACAGTGCAAAAATTAAATTTATCCAAATAAAACCAAATCTGTGCTATCCCTGCCCAGAAAGAGGACCATTGTTGAGTGAAATTGGACTATTTGAACACAAAGTTCTATTTTCCTTTAAAAAAAATCCAAGGGGTGGTTTTATTTTTCTTTACTTTTGTGGTAAATCTGCAGACATATTTGCCCTAACTTCAGATTTAAATATTCCACACAGTTCTAGCCACTACTGCTTTCACACAATTCATTAGTGCACAAAGAAAAGAGGCAGACAGCCTGCACCATCTTTCAGAGGTCAATTCCTTTTCAACCATACCCATACAATAATACTGTGGATATACCCTGAAAAAGAAGGGAGCAGATAAGTGTAGCTTTATATTGGACAATGCCTTCCAAGGAGTTCCTAGAGAACTCCAAGGATTTGATAATTTTCTTAATTTCAATGCTAGCTTTTAAGGATCTCTACTTTGTGTTCTTGAAGATTATGGAAGAGGGGTATTCACTAATGGAGTTAGAACTAAACAAATGACATGGGGCTAGAGCATCCCAACTGTGGATATAAAGAACAAAAAACAAAATGGATATCTGCTCAGGTGTGGGGCGTGAGGGGACACATGAAAGGATATGCCACCTTTCTGGCGTCATTCCCCATATATGTGAGAGCACACGCACTAACACACTTAAGAGGGATTCTGGGGGTAGCAGCAGGGGGGTAAGGGGGCTTTGGGCACCTCAGAGATTCCACTGGTTTAAGTTCAATGGGACTAACTTGTGTGACTAATGGTTTGCTTAAGTTAAAAAAAAATAACTGCACCTTTTGGAGACTGATAGAAATAAATCTTAAACTTTTAATGTCATGTATCAAAATGTGGAAGAAATTGCTATGGAGCCACTGGCCTGCAAACACTGAAGCATGTGTGTAATTAAATACATTACCCGTGGGCTTGGGATACAAGAGTTATCCTAGCCTATGAATAGGAAGTTTAAATGTCTGTTGAGCCCCATCTTGCAGGCAGACCTGTATAACCAAGCAGAGTCCACTTGAAGCTTATGTACAGTTGCAGGATCAAGGCCTAAACCTTTTGCAGAAAGCACACATAATATACTCTTGGTAAGGCTGATTCTTTTAAAAATAATGTAGGTTGGATCCATTACAATAAAACCAAAAATAGCAATGAGAGGGTAATTACAAAGTAAACACTTCTACAAGCATTGCTAGAGTGAAGATCAACTTGACGCTTTAAGCATAAAAAAGAAAATCTGATTGAAGATTTCCCGCCTCATATCTCAGGGCGAATCATCTTCATGCAACATTACTAAACACTTTTCTTAAAAATAATCATCCATCCTCCAGTTCTAGACCCTGATCTTGCAACAAGAAGAACTGTTAGAATGTCTCACAAGCAATATCCCAATGACTTTATTAGCACTCCAAAAAGGGCACGGGTCCACGTTAACGAATCCTGATGCAGGAACATGGCCATTGAAACAGGTTTGCTGTTTTTAAAAAGCTCCATTTTGGGAGGTGGTGTGCACCTGAAACACCAGTTATTATTACTAATTATCTGTATTACAGTAGTGCCTAGAGACCACTGTGCTAGGCACTATACATATAAAAGGGTCAGTCCCTGCCCTTTTATCTTTCAATCTAAATAAATAAAACAAAGGGTGAGAGAGGCAACAAAGGAACATAAGAACAGCCATACTGGGTCAGACCAAAGGTCCATCTCGCCCAGTAGTGTATCCTGTCTTCTGACAGTGGCCAATGCCAGGTGCTTCAGAAGGAATGAACAGAACAGGTGATCCATCCATCAAGTGATCTATCCCGTCACCCATTCCCCGCTTCTGGCAAACAGAGGCTAGGGACACCATCCCTGCCCATGCTGGCTAATAGGTCCATCAATGGCTATCCTCCATTAACTTATCTAGTTCTTTTTTGAACCCTGTTATAGTCTTGGCCGTCACAACATCTTCTGGCAAGGAGTTCTACAGGTTGACTGTGCATTGGGTGAAAAATACTTCCTTTTGTTTGTTTTATATCTGCTGCCTATTAATTTCATTTGGTGACCCCTTGTTCTTGTGTTAGGAGAAGGAGTAAATAATACTCCCTTATTTATTTTCTCCACACCAGTCATGATTTTACAGACCTCTATCATAAGTCCTAGTCTTATTAATCTCTCCTCGCACAGCAGCCGTTCCATACCCCTAATCATTTTTGTTGCCCTTTTCTGAACCTTTTCTGATTCCCATATATCTTTTTTGAGATGGGGCGACAACATCTGCACACAGTATTCAAGATGTGGGCGAATCATGGATTTATAGAGAGGCAATATGATATTTTCTGTCTTATTCTCTATCCCTTTCTTAATAATTCCCAACATTCTGTTCGCCTTTTTTTTTTATTGCTGCTGCACATTGAGTGGATGTTTTCAGAGAACTATCCACAATGACTCCAAGATCTTTCTTGAGTAGTAACAGATAATTTAGACCACATAATTTTACATGTATAGTTGCGATTATGTTTTACAATGTGCATTACATTACATTTATCAACATTGAATTTCATCTGCCATTTCGTTGCCCAGTCACCCAGTTTTGAGAGATCCTTTTGTAGCTCTTTGCAGTTTGTCTGGGACTTAACTATCTTGAGTAGTTTTCTATCATCTGCCAACTTTGCCACCTCACTGTTTACCCCTTTTTCCAGATCATTTATAAATATGTTGAATAGGACTGGGCCCAGTACAGACCCCTGGGAGACACCACTATTTACCTCTCTCCCTTCTGAAAACTGATCATTTATTCCTACCCTTTGTTTCCCATCTTTTAACTACGGGTTCAGAGTAGCAGCTGTGTTAGTCTGTATCCGCAAAAAGAACAAGAGTACTTGTGGCACCTTAGAGACTAACAAATTTATTTCAGCATGAGCTTTCGTGAGCTACAGCTCACTTCTTCGGATGCATAGAATGGAACACACAGACAGGAGATACTTATACATACAGAGAACACGAAAAGGTGGAAGTATGCATACCAACAGGAAGAATCTAATCAATTGAGATGAGATGAGTACTTCCACCTTTTCGTGTTCTCTGTATGTATAAGTATCTCCTGTCTGTGTGTTCCATTCTATGCATCCGAAGACGTGAGCTGTAGCTCACGAAAGCTCATGCTGAAATAAATTTGTTAGTCTCTAAGGTGCCACAAGTACTCCTGATCTTTTAACTAGTTACCCATCCATGCGATGACCTTCCCTCTTATCCCAGGACAGATTAAAAGGAACAGAGAGGTGAAGCAACAGCAGGTCAGTGGCACAGCAAAGAATAGAACCAGGTCTCCCAACTCCCAGTCCAGAACCTGTTACCTCTCACTGAAATCAACGGGAACTGAAGGAACTCAGCAGCCAGATGTTGGGCCAGAAGCCAAATTTGTAAAGTTACAGATGACAGTAGAAAAATATTCAGAGCTTTAAGAGATAATATTTTCAAGATAGTAAAATACAAACATTCTTTGTGTTAGTCTCTGACATGCTCTCCTTACAGGACACAATCGACAAAAAAAACTAGAGCTTGCAATAAAAATCCAAGTAATTTACATTCTTAGCACTTATTGATATCTTATACCTGCAAACTTCTAATCTGGGCAAGATGGGCCTGTTCTTATTTATAACAAAAACAACAGTGTAAAACAGCATGTTTAATAAATCTGGGGACATAAAGTACCATCATAATTCAGACCAGCAAGACAGACACTCACTCCTTAATTAAGTGGGTGATGTTCTATTTAAAACAAAAAGACAACCCTGGGCTATAGAGAAGATTAAGCACTCGCTCTTGCAAAGGAAGCTCCAACTATTATCAATGTAAAGGCTTTAAATAATGAAAAATAAACCATCTAATAGACTGTATTCAATAGTAAGTAGAAAGTCAGGACACAGACTGATTTGGATTAACACATTTTCAGTTATAACAAGTAATTTTACAGAGGATTAGTATCTTGATGGTCTGATCAATACTAGGCACTGCTGCTATTACAGATGAAGAGAAAATTACCCCTCAGGTAATAAAGTGTGTGTGTCTTGGTTCTCCTTCATTTGCTCAGTCCATTACTGTAATGGTCCCAGCATTAACAGCTGGGACAATTTAAACAGCAGGGTTGTGATGAATTTAAAAGTAGGAAACATTTGCTACTCATTCCTTCTTTTATTTTATTCTGCATATGCAAGGCCTCTGCCTGGTTGTTTCCAATATACAGATCATGTTTTATGTGACAATCAACACTATTTCTCAATTACTGTCTCATTAATAACATTAGGGGCCAATAATGTGACTAAAACAAAAACTGCTAGTGGCATATTGGCTGCTGATTCTGCTAAAACTCACACACTGTTTACCTAAGCAAGAAGCATAACATGACAACAGGCTTATCTGAGTGCATATAAAGTGTTATGTTCACATTATTTCACTTAGATACAGACACTGTAAGAAGACTGACAAAATACATTTAATCAACAAATTTAACATTTTTATTGTTTTATTAAGAAAAATGCAAACAAGAAAAACGGGAAATTAAAAGGATTATATAAACAATAAACTACACCAATGCAATGTTAAAGCTGAGATATTTAATCATATAAAAGAGATTACTGTTTTCCAACATCAACCTTAACTCCTCTCCTTTGTTATGTTATTTTGAGAATAGTTGGTTACATCAGTGGTGTATGAGAAAGTGATAAAACACCCTATTTAAATGCCTATTTGGTATGTGCCAGGCAGCAAGTTAAGAATGATATTGGGGAACTGAATTCCTGACTTTTGATAGGATGAAATTTCAACCTTAACATTGTGTTACTATAGTTATTTGTAGAAGACTTCCTTTTTCTTTTGTAAATAAAATAAAATTGTTTATGATATTTTAGCAAAGATTAAAGAATTCTCGATTACTTTCCCTTTCAACCCTGCTCACATGTGGAACAATCACACACCAAAATATACACAGATGCCACTAAAATCCCTTCTGAACATTCAGATGTCTGTATGTTGATACATTTTATTATTTGTATTGCTGTAGCCCCAAATGATCCCAACTGCGGAGCCAATTGTACTGGGTGCTGTACAAATATATATTTAAAGATGGTGAGACAGATTCATTGCAGCTAGTTCTTGTTTGTTAGTATTATACAGCCACTTTGCACCAGTGTAAATGACTACACAAAATGCAGGTTAATTTTGAATTGGGTCCAGTAGTATCATCCCCCAAAATTCTACAAGCTAATCTTATTCAAATTAAGGAAAATAACATTCTGAGGGGATTGGTATGCCATTTTTTAAACAGTCTTAATTTAATTCCTAATCCCACAAACTCTTACTCATGCAAGATGCTACCTGCCAACTGAAGTACCTCTAAGGCTTATGTTTACTTGTAAACTTTAAAAAAACAAACAAACCCACAAACACACAAAGTAATGCACACATTGCTTATTAAGCAATGCATACTTGCCATGGATTAAATTTTAAAATAAAACTGTGACTGTTAATCAGACAAAGTGTCTGGAAGGTGAAAAATTCCCCCCCCCCCTTTTTTTTTAAATGTGTGTACATTTTTTTAATTAAAAGTATTTCAAATATTCAAAAAATATTCAATCAAACTTTTAAGCAGAAAAAATAGATTCTGGGCTGAGACCAAGTTGGTTTAAAAAGTGTATATTTTCTTTGTCCAATTAAGTAAAGGAAATGGCCAAAACTATGGCCCACTCTGTAATGAAGTAAGGAACCCAAATAGAAAGCAGATCAGCCTAAATCCATTTAAATTATGTGTGAAGAGAAAGGAAACTCTCATAGGTGTTGAGTGCTCAATTAAAATGTCTGCCAGTTGGAATCACCAATCAATAATGTCTAGCCTAACAGCTCTATTTTCATGTTGAATACTACAATGCACACAAAGGCAATATTTTGGTGAAGGCAGGACAGGAGAGCTAGGCTTAGGACAAACTATGGTCTGAAATTAATTGGAGGGGATGGCACTAAGCACCTTGGGGAAGTTCAGCTCCATGAAGTTCTGCTAGTTTCCATCACTTTGCACCCATATGAATATTCAGAAGGGCACTAGCATTCCACAGGTCATATGGAGACCAAAAGCATATAATACATTACAATTTAATCATTACACTACAGAAACTGTACTCTAAAGAAATCCCACCACAGTCCTTGGAGCAGTAGAGTTCTTCTAAAATAGCACAAAACAAAAACTTTGATGATGTATGTCATAACTATAAAGGGAAGGGAACAGCCCTCCTGTGTACAGTACTATAAAATCCCTCATGGCCAGAGAAACCAAAATCCTTTTATCTGTAAAGGGTTAAGAAGCTCAAGAAACCTGGCTGACACCTGACCCAAAGGACCAATAAGGGGACAAGATACTTTCAAATCGGGGGGGGAGGGGGGAAATTCTTTGGTTTGTGCTCTTTGTTTTGGGGGTTGTTCGCTCTTGAGACTAAGAGGGACCAGACATCAATCCAGGCTCTCCAAATCTTTCTGAACCAGTCTCTTATATTTCAAACTTGTAAGTAACAGCCAAGCAAGGCATGTTACTCTTATTTTTGTTTTCTCAACTTGTAAATGTTCCATTTTGCTGAGAGGATTTTACCTCTGTTTGCGGTAACTTTGAACCTAAGGCTAGAGGGGGTTCCTCTGGGCTCTATGAATCTGATTACCCTGTAAAGTATTTTCCATCCTGATTTTACAGAGATGATTTTTACCTTTCTTTCTTTAATTAAAAGCTTTCTTTTTAAGAACCTGATTGATTTTTCCTTGTTTTAAGATCCAAGGGGATTGGATCTGGACTCACCAGGAATTGATGGGAGAAAGGAGGGGGGATGGTTAAATTCTCCTTGTATTAAGATCGAAGGGGTTGGATCGGTGTTCACCAGGAACTTAGTGAAAAAGCCTCTCAAGGCTACCCAGGGAGGGGAAGGTTTTTGGGGGGAAAAGGGGGTGTTCCAGACACTGAGGAATCTGGATGGTGGCAGCGAACCCAGATCTAAGATGGTAGTTAAGCTTAGAAGTGTTTATGCAGGTCCCCACATCTGTACCCTAAAGTTCAGAGTGGAGGAGGAACCTTGACAATGTGCATGAAGGCTTCCTTTGAAGAGAGAAAGGTGGCCTGCTGCAGTAGATCAGTGCTTGATCATCAGTAGGGCCTAACCTCAGCCTCTACCGATGTGTGTGTGCACACTTCCTCTTGCACTATACGCCTTGCACTATAGTTCCTCTTACCCCTAATTTATACAGGTGTAAGTGATATCAGAGTTAGGCTGAAATGTTACATGTACTTAATACAAAACATACAGGGGCCTTATATTCTCCTTTCACTTATACTGGTGCATAGTGGTAACTCCACAAAATCAATGAAGTTACAACAGTGTAAAGTCACCAATAAAGGAGAATCAGATTCATAATAATCAAATATTGTATGAGGGTGCTAGAAAGCCATACAAAAAATATAGTTAATAGTGCCTTCAAGCTATATAAATTAGTACTCTGGGTTAAATATTCAAGGTGGGCTCACAATATCATTACACACACACACACAAGAAAAAAAATTCAAATACCAGGAAGCTATAAAATACTTAATACATTCCTATCAGATACATTAATATAAAATCATTTGGATCATCTGGGCCAGGGGGGGAATGTTTTACTAGAAAAACAAAAGCACACTTATTTGGCCATTTAGTAAGAAGACACTGGGGAAATAATTTAATATGCATGTAGTCACAAAAATTATTCTGGATTAACATTATAAAGTTACCACTAAAAATGCAGCCCAGAAACCATGAGACCTTGGAAATGGCTTCAAAAATAGTCACAGTCATATGATTTCAACGTTATTTATAAATACAGATCTAGCAGGAGGACAGCACCAATTTTTAGCCACCACCAGGACTGGGATTAGCACTCAGGAGCAGCAGGCTCCCAGCCCTGTGCTCAGGCCACACCTCTTACAGCTAGAAGCAAGGCCACTGTGTCCCACTCTTGGTCTACAGTAAACAAATGGCATGTCACAGGCGACCAAAACGATTTCTTGACCAAGAGATGGAAGGAAGTAGCTCTGGGAGACGGACACTGCCCTGCAGACACCGAGACTTTTCAGCTCCACCGGAGAAGTCAACCACAGCCACATGCTTGCGGAACAGAAGGTCCCAAGCAGAGTGCGGCAAGCGGCAGTGAAGGCTGTGGAGAGTGACCCACCAGCGCGCTGCTATGTCATGGGAAGAGGGGGAGGATTTGAACCCAGGACACCTGGGTAGGGCCCCAGTCTAACGCCCCAGGACCGTTAATTAACACCCAGGTCCAACAGGCAGGGGGCAGACCAGCGTCGGTCTTCCGGTTTTATCCTAAACTGCGCGGCGGCCGCCGCCTCAGACCAGCGGGCCGCTGCTGGAAGTGACAGCCGGTGAAGGGGTCCCGGCGGGGAGCAGCGCCCACTGCCGTCCCCTCCTGCCTGGGCAGGGATGCTCCGGCATCCCCGACGGGCTGGGGCGTGACGAGCTCCCCCGCAGGCAGCAGAGCCCTGGCCTGCCTGGGGGCGGGTCGGCGCGCTCGGGGGGAGGGCGGCCTGACGAGGCTGGGAGGGGCAGGAAGCAAAGAGAAGGTACCTTGGCTTCTTTTTTCTCTCTCGCCCCTGCTCGCCTCTTCATGCTGCTGCCCGCCGCGCTCGAGCACCGCCCCAGACGCGTGCGGCGCCCCACACCGCCGCGCTCGGCCTCCCAGTAGTCTTTTCAGCTGCTTCCTGCCGGCACCAGTGCAGGCCCGGCGCTCCTGGCAGAACTACAACTCCCGAGATGCAGCGCGGTTGACACGCGGGAAGGGAGGGGGGGTGTAGTCTGGAACGCTCGCCGCCGAACTACAACTCCCGTCAGACAGTGGGGCACAGCCTCGCCGGCCCCCCCGTCGGAGGAAGTGACCTTTTTGCGTAGCAACAGCCTCTGTTGCTAACGGAGTATGAGCGGTTGCGGGGAGAGAGGAGCACGCAGGGCCGTGAGTGCACAGGGAGTTTTACCGCCTTTGGGGCAGGGGGCCGTCGGGTAGGTCCCGTGCAGGGCTGCTGCAGGGTCCGGTGGGACGTGATGGACGGAGCAGGGGTCACTCCGTGGGTGCTGGAGCACCCACGGGGAAAAAATTAGCGGGTGCTTTGCACCCACCGGCAGCCGAGCTCCCCACTCCTCCGCCCCCAACAGGTGTTTGGCGGCGCTTAGGACTTTGTGGGTGAGGGAGGAGCGGGCACTGGACAACACGCAGGGGAGGAGGCGGAAAAGAGGCAGGGGTGGGGACTGGGGGCAAGGCGGTGGAATGGGGGTGGGGCCAGGAAGCAGCCGGGGGGCCGAGCACCCATGGGCCGGGGGGAAGGCGGCGCCTATGTCAGCATCACCATGTTGCGCGATGGACACTTGACAAAATTACCAGACTTAGTGATAGACATTAGGAGGGGGCAGGAGGGGGTTCGGGGCTGAGGCGGGGGTTGGGATGCAGGGGGGTGAGGGCTCTGTCTGGGGGTGCAGGCTCTGGGGTGGGGTGGGGTGGGGCTGGCTGCCCCTGCAGCTCCTATTGGTCATGGTTCCCAATGGGCTGGGAGCTGTGGAGTCAACTCTTGGGGCGAGGGGGCAGGGCCTGGTCACCCCTTGGGTGGCTCCCCGTCCCTGCTCTTGCTGGCAGAGGCACGGCCAGGCAGTTCTACAGGTACACTGCCTCCATCCGCAGGCACCGCCCTCCGCAGCTCCCATTGGCCGCAGTTCCCAGCCAATGGGCTGGGAGCCGTAGAGTCAGCACTCAGGGAGGGGGAATGGAGGTACCGTGCAGACGCGCCTGGCTGCGCCTCTGCCAGCAACAGTAGGGATGGGGAGCCGCTTGTGAGCATCCCCCACGGACCATAAAATTTTTACCATGAACACTTGTGGCCACGTATGGACAGGTTGCCAACCCCGTGACAGAGCTGTACTATGGTTTGTCTAGCCATGTCCCATCCTGGGCGTGGGGTGTTTTTTTTAAGGTAATGGGGCTGCTACCCATCCTGCTCTATGCAGACTGGTGCCCCCTTTCCTTGGGGCAGGTCCCAGTCCCCAGATCATGTGGGGGTCCATGAGATGCCATCCCATGCCAGGGTGCCTTGCTCCCAGAGATTTGAGCACAGGAGTGTAGCTGGCTACCCCAAGGGCTAGTCTCAGTCCTGCTCCTGGCTAAGGGCCAGATGCTTCCCATAGATACATAGATAACACTGGGCTCAAATGGGAATTGCACTCCTCTGCCTGAGGGGAGAGTGTAGCTTTAAGATACGCATTGGCTCTCGCCTTGCATACATACACCAGCATGTTTTCCCCTAAGGTTACCCATTCTTGCTAGCACTGGTGCAGGTGGGAGTGCAGGTGTGGGCAAGGTGCTGGTGTCTCCCAGAGTTTCAAACACTCTCCTACCCAGACTGGCTTAGTCTAGGTTACTCAAGGGTTACACTGATGGCTGTTAGCATATAGGCTCTTTTGTTAGCCTGAGATAGAATTTTGGGTTTGATTTTTCTGATACTTTTATATTTTATATTACTAATATGTGTGAAGAACAAAGACTCTGTGTGTTCCATTTCCCACAACCAGATGGGTCTTTTAGTACAATGAGAAAAGATAAGGGATAGAGCTAAAGTGTTACAGGTCTGGTAGGAGTGTAATATATGAGCATACACGGGAAGGCTGCCTGGTTCTTTTCTCAAGGCAAGGTCAAGCAACCAATTGGGAGTGGATTGGGGGGGAAGGTATAAAACACTTAAAGGCCAAAGAAATGCCTGTCCCTGACCATAGCACAACCACACCCCTCCCGTGGGATACAAAACAGGTGGGATAAAGACCCTAGATTCATGATCCTCCAAAATGGAACATGACCATAAGTTGTAAGGTGTGGGACCAAGGGCGTCCATTGCAGGTATATTTGGGGCTGCTAAGGAGGAGGAAGTGGGAAATGGGGAAGGGGAAATGAGGAAAGGGGACACAGGCAAGGTTCTGTGGCATCAGATCTGGGAAGGGAGACACGGGGTAAACGCTCTGTGGCATCAGAGCTGGGAACGGAACACTGGGGGCTTGGCTACACTTACAAATTTGCAGCGCTGCAGCAGGGTGTGAAAACACACCTTCTCCAGCGCTGCAAATTGCGGCGCTGCAAAGCGCCAGTGTAGTCAAAGCCCCAGCGCTGGGAGCGCGGCTCCCAGCGCTGTCCGTTATTCCCCACAGGGAGGTGGAGTACGGACAGCGCTGGGAGAGATTTCTCCCAGCGCTGGCGCTTTGACTACACTTAGCGCTTCAAAGCGCTGCCGCAGCAGCGCTTTGAAGTGTAAGTGTAGCCAAAGCCTGGGAAACAGACTCCACCAGCATGTAGAGCTCTGGATATGCTTGCTTGGAACTAACCCCAATAAACTTTGCATTGTCTGCACTTTGGACTTCTGATCTTCTGCTTTCTGTCTGCATGACGAGAACCAGGGGAGGGGGTGAAGGGAAAGCCCTCTAACAGTGGCTGGATAGCCTGTCTACTCTGGGGCTCCTGCCATTGATATCGCCAGTAGAACTGCAGCCAGGGGGAGAAGGCTAGAAACCGCTTCTGTGTCAGATCCCAGATTCCTAATGTTGGGAAAATGATAATTACCTACTTACCTCATACAGGGTGGCTGCAAAATGCAGTGAATGTTTGCAAAGTATTTTGAAGGCAAACCCCTGTAAGTGTGCGCTTGTTATTTATTTGTATAGTATTAGCAATTAGAGGACTCAAGTGGATTAGTTATGTTGCTGCAGAATGTGCCAATGCACTGAGACAGTGAAAAACAAACAAAACACCTCAACATTGTAAAATCTAGAAAAGTGTGAAAGAATATTGTCTCTATGCTCATTCCTAAAAAAGAATGTGAGACTATTTTTAATGCCATCTCCCAGTCGGCACTGTTTCTTGGGGAAAAAGATAAATGGCGGCCCCAGTACAGTGTAAACAGTTACCTCTGATGTATGGCTAGAAGAAGAATGCAGGGTGTAAGGAATTTACAAATTTGTAGCTCAGAGATATGTGTGTGTTTGTTTTTCCCTAAATTATGCTAAAAATGGCCAATATTTTCAAATGGAAGTGCCTAAAGTTAGGCATTTAAATCCTTACGTAGCTAAATAAGTATCCTAATTTTCAGAGGTGCTGAGTATGTATGGCTCCTATTGACTTCAATAAAAACTGCACCTTTTAGCCTTGCTGAAAATTAGATTACTAATTTAGATACCTAACGACAGTTTAGGGGAAACCCCATCTGCCACTATGAACCGTATCCAAGTTGAATGGGCTGAAGAGGATCAGGAGTCCACTTGCACATTCTTTTTGCAGAATTGGGCCATAAACAAGTGTTTAGCTTTAAGCAATCATGTTTGGCAATTTTTGTCCTTGTGTGCAAATTGTAAATCTGTATGTAAATTTCTTTGTAATGTTTGTCAAGTACAAATAGTGCTAAAACAATTCCGTAAACTCAGTGCTACAGATTACAAAGCTACTATTTTCTGCAGTATAAGTAGTGCTCTGGAAACTTCATGATTTTATGCTAAAACCCAAAAATGATGTTAGTTAATCACAATATTTCAAATTTTCTTCTTCTAATTGTGAAATTTTTGCTTCATTTCCAAGGACAGGAACTAAGTAATAATCAAGTAACCATTATCCTTTATAGGGTAAACTATTATGGGGGCAAAAAACAGAGTTGATGGGGTGCAGGATACAATGGAGGAGGGTGTGTGTGTCTTCCTATTGATTAGTCCTATGGCAGGGCAGGTCTATACTTAAAACAGACCACAGGTGTGTTTCTTTTCAGGCCCTGTAGACAAGCAAATCTTAGCAGTCTTTTGGTTAACCACTTTAGCTACTTAGGAGAAGGGTGAAATAACTAAAGAAAAGAAAGAGAAAAATCTTTTCTACACAAAAAGTCAACAGCCTCACCTTCATCATTCATTCAAACAGACCACTCATACAAAGGAATTCTCTGTCTGTTTAGAAAACAAACAAATAACTAGACACTGAATGAATTTGAAACACCAGAAATTAGTTATCTAGATGCCAAACCCTTCTCTTAAAACATAAAGAGCTTGATGGCACATTACACATGGAATTTGTTTTTCTCCCTTGTTATTCAGGGAAAACAAAGTCTTCACACATCCTGTTCTGAGATGTTACAACACCGCAGTGGTACAGCTGTACCCTGTAGCACTTCATTGAAGACGCTACTACGCCTCTACCACGATATAACGCGACCCAATATAACATGAATTCGGATATAACGCAGTAAAGCAGTGCTCCAGGGGGGCGGGGCTGCACGCTCTGGTGGATCAAAGCAAGTTCCATATACCACGGTTTCACCTATAACGTGGTAAGATTTTTTTGGCTCCCAAGGACAGCGTTATGTCGGGGTAGAGGTGTATGTTGATGAGAGATGTAGTTAATCCACCTCCATGACAGGTAGTAGCTATGCCAACTGGAGAAGCTCTCTCTAGAACTATATCTCTAAACTATAAATACAATTGCTTTGTTGTAACAAGATATTGATACACTCTCATCAGATTTGATCAGTTAAATTGATGCCTTCCAATTATGTAATTTGGAGACCTCTGGGGAAAACTCATGCATTTTGGAAGTGATGTCAGGATGATCTGATTACAGAGGCAAAACTCCCATTGACTTAAATGAGAGTTTTGTTTGAGCAAGCAGTTTGTGATTGAGCCCTGAGTTAGTATTCAACAAATAACCCTGACATGTTTCTGTGGGGAATTGTTCTTTGGGTGTCATGTTTCAGAGGAAAGATGATGGATACTAATGGTCATTAAAGACATCAGTGCACTTCTTGCAAGAGTGGTGTGTTAGAACAAATATGCACCAGTACTGCAGGGCAGAGAGTAACAGCACTGGTGTTTGATTTGGAGGAAGTTACTTGCTTTTCAGAAGAAAAACACAGCTTTGGGGTAAAATGGACAAATGGCTCTCAGAACGCTTCCAGGTCATGTAGTTACTCTTTTCAAAGTAGTGTCAATCTTCAAGCAGTGATACTTGCTGCTAATTCTAGCTCAGTCTCTAAACTTCCCAAGACATTTCTGGACTCTTCGTTTTCAGAAAACCTACCATGAGGGTATGCAAATTGGAAACACTGCCCCCTGCACAAGGCTTCCTGTCTTTCTTTTATGTTAATTCAGCTTTGGTCAAATTTGTGGACAGCACCAAAACTGTAGAGGATGTAAACCCACATTAAAATAGAACCAAACTGCAAAATAACCTGGAGAAGTTAGAGCAGTGTGACTCCGCAGACAATGAGGTTCTAGTATTATTCCTTCATGTGTCTAAGCATTCCGTTTGCCTCATAGAAGATGCAAGATCAGGTTTAGGAGATGAGGTGTCCATAAGAGGCTCTGTTTTAAGAAGTGATCCTTAGTATGCAAATGTTTGAGAACCACTTGAGGAAAACTAAATGAGAAGTAATGAGGCCTGGAAAGGCAATATAAGCAGGAACACCCTCAATTTCTTTTAGGCCATTCACAATGGGGAACATAGCAGAATGCTCCACTTGTTGATGCCTTAAGCTTCCTGTTATAAACAGTAGAAATCAATGAGCTTTGGATCAGATACTTAAGATGGATGGAAGTCTTTCTATTGATTTCATTGTGCTTTGTACCAGACCCTGGAAAAAAAAAAAGTTTTATCTACAACCCTTTCTAAAATAAATTGTAGGAGCTGTACTGTAGAAAGGAGTATGTATGGTATAGTATGATTCAAATTGGCATAATGTTAAAACTGAAAGTTTTTAATGTCCCCTGAGTCATACATTTGGGGCAGGAGGTCTTACTATAATGAGTCTGTCATTATAGTGAATCTGTCATTACGTTTTTCTTATTCATTTTATATGATGTAATTATCATTCATTCTAGTCTCACAGTTTAAGTTACAGATGGAAAAGGATTTAATATGAATTTTGTTATCCACAGATAAACCATGTCTGCTCCAGCTGATGAAACTGCAGGAGACCTGCCTGTGAGAGATGTAGGTCTAAATCTAGCTGGAATTGGAGGATTACAAGGTTTGTACCAGCTGTTATTTATTACAGTGACAGACTTTGATCAGTGACTTTGTTGGCTTCCTTCTAAAAATGTTTCTGATACCAGTATTCACACTTATGAAAATTAAGTTCAGATAATATTCAGAGTCTGGGTTAAATTCACAAAGATATAAGATAATTCAGAGTTCATCGTACTGTTTATATAGAGCTCAGGCCTACAAGGTGCTGAGCATCTGCAAGTCCATTGAGGCATATCCAGTTTATCGACTGATGTTAGTGCAAGCAGAAGCTGGCCCATTGAACATGGGAGCAGAAGGCACTCAGCATCTCTGAGGAGGTGCTCTGCTCCTCTTAGAATCAGATCCATTGTATGTACTGACGTCTACTGCGTTGAGGCTTATTTCATTCATTAGAGTGAATTTCCTGGACTTTATCAGTTAATGTTTTTATAGTTTTGTGTGAATAAATTCCTTTTGCTTTTAAAAAGGGACTCTGTCCAATCTATATAAAAATTACTTCTTAGATTGTGTGTACATATGAAGTGCTGTGAATCAGTTAAGCTATTTCCCCTTTATCATCCATTAGCTGCCCACTTTGCCATGTCATTTGTATGGGTATTCTAGCCAAAGGATTGGAAAGCATTAAAAAGATTAGAAAATATGAGTTTATCAGTTGGCAGACAGTCTTGGCCAAGTGTTGAACATGAAACTATATTAAACTCATTTTTTAAAACTGGCTAGGTTTCAAATGATGATATTCCTTTGGGAATCGTGAAAGTAATTTGCTGTGATTTTGTTTCTGCTTGTTAGAATCATCTGCTGCCCAGAATGTGAAGGCTCGGCAAGCTGTCTCACGGATTAGTCGTGAGGAGCTAGAAGACCGTTTCCTGCGTTTGCATGATGAAAACATCTTACTTAAGCAACATGCACATAAGCAAGAAGATAAAATTAAAAGGTTTGAATCTTCTGATTTTTTTTTTTTAAACCAAAATCAAATTTGGAGAATATGTTCTTGTAAACCTTAATCATCAACAAATCAAAATAATGTAAACTGGAGTAATAAAGCCTTTCAGAGTGGTCTGTGAAATCCTTAGTACTCCTAATACGGCCCACAGAACTTTTGCAGTGCAATGTTGTGTTATGTACATTCCTCTCTCTGACCTTACTCCACTGAGCTAATTTCTACTCAGAGACAGATCATGACACCTGAAATAGGAGTCGTCCTGACACTACCTTTTCAGTTCCCAGGCATGAACTGCTCCCTTACTGTCATAAGCATGGTAGGCCTGTAGATCTTTAAATTCTGAGGAAATAGAAATGTAGGAAACCAAAAAGGAGGTCGGGGGAGGAGTGGAAAGGAGAAAAGAAAAAGGATCAACATTTTCAAGATAAGGGGAGAGAGTGAGGAGGAGACAGTGCATGCTGTCTTTCAAAAACCTTTTCATAGTTAGGCCAGTACTAAGTTTGGTTGGGGAAGGAGGGGCAAGAGGAATAGGAAGGAGGGGCAAGAGGAATAGAAAGGAGTAAAGATTTGGTGCCACATGTTGTAGTGATTGGGGTCTTATATATTGCTAGATAAATATTGAGCACTAGGCTATTTACATGCAAATAAGAAAGGGGAGAAAAGAAAATGGAGGAGGAAGAGAGGAAAGCTATAGACTGAAGAAAAGTAAACAAATTAGGCCTCAAAAGGACTTAAATAAAGAGCAAATGGAGAAGTATGAGATGGGTGGGAGTGTGTGTATATAAAAACTTTATATAACATTTCTAATGTGCTATTTGTGCTATGATAGAGAAAATTCTCTCACACCCTCGATTTTGAACATGTACTTTTAAATGGATACATTTTTATTTTTCTATTGAATGTATTGCAATATTCCCTTGTTTAAAGTGCTTTGCTTCATGTTACTTTAAAACATGGAATTTTGCTCATGAAAACATCTCTTCCATTTCTCATTCCCATTTAACAAGTATATTCTCTATTGGAGCTACTCTGGATTCTGTTTGAAGCGAGATGACTCAGATTTTTTTTCTGACAACTCATGCTGTCATATAGTTGTATTAGCATACGATGATATGGATGATCTCATCTGGTTAGGTATGTATCCTCTAGAAGAGCCTCTCAAACATTTTTATAGTGTGGACCATACCTTAATAGAGAGATTGTTTTTTCGACCACCTGCTCTCTCGCTTGTCATTGCACAGATCACTTCCCCTCTCATTTGTAAACATATAACATCTTTTGGCCACTACAGAAATTGGATACCTGTAAAACTATTAGTAAAGTATTTGTGGATTTTTAGCTTCTCTTAATTCAATTTAGCAGCTGGGAGCCAGGAGCAGAGCTAGCACAGTGTGATCAACCAGCTTGCCATAGGCTGCTGGTGTTCCACAGATCACAGTTTAGGAATCTCCGATTTATAGAAACCATCTCTTGCGTACTGTCACTTATGTCTAGTTTGTATATACAAAGTACTTTTTTGATACAGAAGAATGTAAACCATCCATACCCCCTCAGTGTGGGGTGAATCCTGCCTCCTTCACTATGGGATGTAGTGCATCTGTGTGGTGAAGCAGGTTTTGTGAATCTGTGCAGATTGGTGTACCCATCTGCCATGCACATCTTGGAGTCCATCTCCACTGGGGCTTTCATTATGTTGTTGTGTAGGGACAAAACTCCTAAAGGCATCCAAGAGGTTGAAAAAACAGGTTGTAGAGGCACGAGCAGGCCCTGGAGACTTCATCCCACATTTTGGACTGTCCATATGCAGCAGGTCTTCCCATTTTTACTTATTCTTTTAAAAGTGGCCAGACTGGTGCATTCTCAACTGTTTTCCTCATATCTGCAGAGGAGTAACTGTTCAATATCTTAAAAATCTTTAATTAGATCTAAATATGCCACCTTTTAGGCTCTTTAAGTGTTTTATTGTTTTTGTAGTATGGGACAGAATAAAAAGGATCTATCTAGCTAAGCCTGTACAAGTCATTATTTTACATATTTGCATTGTAACTTTCCCCAAAGCATCTAGTACTGACTGCTGTCAGGTACTTGATCAGATGGATCACTAGTGTCCTTTTGTGTGGAATTTTCTATGTTCGAGACCAATGAAAGAAGCACTGTTGACGGCCTAAAGTCACTCAGTGTGCCTGTAATTGGCTACCTGGGTCATAATGCAGTGGATGCACTAATTGGCATTTTAAATAAATAAAATCAAACCCTCAGTGCATTGTCTCTGTTGTCTGTGAGGAAGAAGTCTTAGCTAATTCAGCTGTGAATTTCTTCCCAATGCTGGAGTCCTTGGAGCTAGAAGTGTAGATTGAATATGCAGTAGAAATATATATATCAGAAAACTGCTTGCAGGCAGTTCTGTGACATCCCAAATCTACTTTGAATTATTTTTTGTTGTTTCACTTTTGTTCTTTTAAGTAAAAGCTTCTGTCTGTACCCGTGCTAAAGTAAAACAAACTCCTTTAAACAAATGAAGTGTGTCTTTGTTTTCAATCTCCTGTCTGGGCCTCTGCAAAAATAGATTCCCTATAAACTAGATACAGCTCTTAAAGATGTGCGACCAATTTTGTAAAGTCTTGAACTTGTCTCCCTCATCAAAGCCACCTTTTCTTTCTTTCTATGCCAAGTTTTTTCTATTCACTGCTGGGCATGTTTTATGTTCTTGCATATTACATCACCCCCATGTGCCCTCTCTGTCTTTTGTTCTGGCTTACCAATGTTTATCAAAACTAAAAGAAATCAAAGGTACAACTCTTGAGATGCCAAAAGCAAAATTTGTATCCTTTTAAAGACAGATGAAAACCACACTTCCTGTATCTAATTATATCCCACAGCTAATCATTACTTCTCTTAGCACTTTGGTACTACATGCTGAATATAAAATTTAGCATGGCAACATGAACTATTAAGATTCTTTCTCCTGAGGAGCTTTTTAGGCATGCTCACCTACACTTTTTAGCATATTTAGAACTGAAATGTGATTTAAAATCCTCTAGTGAAAGTGGAAACAATACATCACTGAAATGCTGCATATTATTACTATGTGTTCAATAGTTTAATGTCTTGTGGAATTGTAGTTTTTATACATTGCCCCACCACATCCCCAATCTGTGACTGTACTTAACAGAATACAGAGTTCCTCTCTACGGTCATGCGTTAAAAATTATATTTAAGGAGCATATGGAGTAAATATGTGTCCTCTCTTTACTAACCTTAAATGATAAGCCTTAGGAAACTGTTATTTGTCAGTGCTATAAAGCAGATTGCTGCCCAGTGGTTTCAATTATCTTCAAAGGGTTCTTCACAGGCAGTAATAGTTGTATCAAAACCTGCAATTTATTATTCAGGTTTTATGCTGAAGTCTTCAGTGATTATGTTCTTTTCAACACAATGGTTTTTATGCTGACTTTTCACATTCTTTTTCATCTTTTTATTATTTCCCCAGAATGGCCACCAAGTTAATTCGGCTTGTTAATGACAAGAAAAGATCTGAGCAGATTGGTGGTGGCCCCAAGCGGTTGGGCCAGGATGTGGAACTTGAAGAAATGATTGAGCAGCTGCAAGAGAAAGTTCGTGAGCTCGAGAAACAAAATGAAGGCATCCGCAAGAGACTCATTTCAACCAAACAGCAGCTCCAAGTTCAAGGCCATCGGCACACTCCATACAGCTATGTTCAATCTCGCATTAACACTGGTCTCAGAAAAGTGAACGAGGCTGTCGCCATCCAAGATCGTACAAGGAAAGGTATAATTAAAATTGAGATTATGTGCTAACAACTTTTAAGAGACAATATCCCAATTAGCTCTTCACCTAAGAAGTAGTTGCATATATGGTCACATGCTAATTTCTGGTCTTTAGTTCTTTTGTGGGTAGAGGTCCCTTCAGGAAGTGTTACAAGAAAGTGAGCTGTTCTCCCCTTTTTAATTTATTTTACTCTTTGTGCCAATCATTATGTCTTGTTCACGTTGTATGTCTTCACTTGAGAAGCCAGGATGGTATTGGCAATTGGAAAACAGTTTCAGGTACAATCATTATCAAATGTAGGATACTCTTTTAAAAACAAACAAACAAAACCTACGGTTTTAACATATTCATGTAAATTAAAATCTCTGTAAATGTTAAGGGCTCATGTAAAATCTAAAGTATATGAAAAGTTGGCTAGCACTAACACATTTTAAAAGTTATACATCTTCAATTTTTCACATATTTTTCCTTATTCAGTTTTAGGGCTAGGCTCTACTCTCCAATACATGCGTGCATGACATAGATTTTTCAAAGATTTGCAATTATACGTATGTAGATTCTGGAAGTTACATGGTGAGATAGAATCATAGTTAATGCAGGTTTTTACATTCAAGACTTGCCGTTGACTATAAGAGGAGTAGAATTGGGCACTCATTTTCAATCTTGTATTTGGGGTAAATAAATTAGATAAGAGAGTTCAATTATGTGTTACATTTTTATAAGGAGAAAGTTTGTGAAGGGATTTGTGTTTAGATAGTTTATTGTATCTATCCAAATAACTTGTAAAAAACTTGTCATGCATCTGACGAAGTGGGTATTCACCCACGAAAGCTTATGCTCCAATACATCTGTTAGTCTTTAAGGTGCCACAGGACTCATTGTTGCTTTTTATAAAAAATAGTCATATGGGACCAGATCCAAAACCCACTGAATCAGCTGGAGACTCTCCATTAACTTCTATGAGTTTTCTGTCAGACTCATGGTCAGGTCTTTTTTTTTTTCCTTCAAATTTTCAGTTTCTCCATAAAGAAAATATCCCATACTCTTGCAAACATTCATTCAGCTGAGAAAGCACATTGAGATTCTTAGTTACTATGACACTTCGACCTGCCAAAAAAAAAAATTCTGACACTTTTAGACAGGCAATGAAAAGTAATAGGCTTTTGCATTTTACTCTCCTAATGTTTATATAGTGTGAAATTTTTAATACCCAATAACTGTGTTCTTTCAGCCTTTGTGATGTCATGAATTACACATTAGACATTTCAGTTAGGCTGCCTCTACAATGCTGTAGTTAAAGGTGGTGCAAGGACAGAAAACTAGGAATGCTCTGACACACTCTGTAAATGGTCTTCAGCTTGGAAGAGCAAACTTTTGTGGCCTAGACCTATTCTTGCAAAATTATTTCAGATATATTATTAAGCAGACGTTCTTTCTATTTGTTTCATGTCTCTCTGTTTTGCAGTTAAAGATTCCCTTCTTGTCTTTTAAAAAGGTCTTGTCTATTAGCCTAGTGTCTTGGCTAATATTCTGTTTATCAATAAAATAGATTTTGTTCTCCAAGGCAGTAGGTGAGCATTGCCTGCTGTATTTGCATACCTAATTGTAGCACTATCAGTTTCTGACTACAGTAACTCCTTTTTCTTTCTGTGTAAAGCATTTTGGGATACCTTAAGTATGAAAGGAGCCCTGGTTTTTGCTTTGTTTGTGTTTGTACGTTTTAGTCTTATGGGGGAGAAAATACAACCATGGCAGCTAAAATTGGCATACATGCACTTTGTGGAAAGATTCAGATATTCTGTTCTCCTGCATGGCAATCTTACAAAGATTTATTTGATTACAAAAAAGAAAACACACTCTTCTTCTTATGATATTGCCTCTGCAGAGCCCTTCTGTAGAAGTTGCGTGGCTGGCAGTGTTAGTCCTGACAGGAGTCTGCACGTTTATAAATCCTTTCTTTTAGTGTGTTTCTACACAGCAGTTGGGAGGGTGCTTTCCAGCCTGGGTAGACAAATGCGCACTAAACATGGCATAGTGGCCATGGCAA
Source organism: Mauremys mutica (assembly GCF_020497125.1). Taxonomy (NCBI): domain Eukaryota; kingdom Metazoa; phylum Chordata; order Testudines; family Geoemydidae; genus Mauremys; species Mauremys mutica. The sequence continues at coordinate 17,332,459 of NC_059085.1, forward strand.
CACAGGCAGCAGCTCAGGCTAACTACCTGAGTACAGTCTTGCCCAAACGCCTGGATATGGGTGGCCAGCCCAAGCTACCACTATGGCCACGCAGTATTTTTAGCACACTAGCTTGAGCAGAACTAGTGCATGTCTGTCTGCCCGCACTGGGAAGCACCCTGGCAGTTGCTCTGTAGACATACTCACAGGTTAAGGATTCACTTGTACGGTTTGTTGAATCTGGTGTACAAAGCAAGTGCTTAGAGCTTGAGTATGGTAGTGTTTCCTTCTCATCAAGTCAGAGACTCTGTACTGTGGTGTTCACCATCAAAAAAATGTCTTGAATGTTGTCTCAGCTTTCTCTTTAGTTAGTATTAGGCATGGATGTCTTCAGTCTGGATTGGGGAACACATCTAAGATCTTTGACTATGTGTGGACTTTGGAGACTTCAGGAAACAAAGAATCATTAACTTGGTAGAACTGTGGGCTGTCAGGCTGGATCTCAGAATTTTTCTTATAGATCAAAGGGGAACCAGTGCACCTTTTCAGAGACAATATGGTTGCTTAAACAGACAAGGGAGATCTTGATTGCCTCTTTTGTGTCAGGATGCAAGGTAGCTACAGGAATGAGTCACTTTATCTCTTAGTGTGCCTATCTGCTATGCACCTGGCAGGCCCACAAACATCTAAAAGAACTAGATAAATTCCTGGAGGATAGGTCCATCAATGGCTATTGACCGAAATGGGCAGGGATGATGTCCCAGCCCCCTAGCTAGAAGCTGGGAGTGGGTGACAGGAGATGTATCATTTGATAATTACCTGTTCTTTTCATTTCCTCTGAAGCACCTGACATTGGCCACTGTTGGAAGACAGGATACTGGCTTAAATGGAGCTTTGGTCTGGCCCAGTATGGCCGTTCTTATGACTACTTGAGTCAGAAAGGTGTGGCTCAGTACAAGTAGTCATTCAAATCCTCAGTGGCTTTTCTGATATTTTACCACCTAGAGAGATAACGTGTGTGAGGTAATATCTTTTATTGGAACAATTTCTGTTGGTGAGAGAGACAAACTTTCAAGCTTACACATTAACTTTTGTGCTATTAGAATAATAAAAATCCAACCAGGAATGCTCTGGATATGAAGAATGATTAGCTACTCTTGGAATAACTGAGCTGCTTAGAAAGTCAAACAGATGATTTGTAACGCTTGGAAATACATAAAAGGTCAAATTATTTTAGTTCAAAGGCTGCCTAACTAGGTAAGACTGTGCATTTAGTTCATTTTATGATCTTGCTGGTGTTCCTGTGTATTGAACATTTCACAGCTCACTCATCTAGAGCAGTATTTCCCAAACTTGGGACGCCGCTTGTTTAGGGAAAGCCCTGGCGGGCCGGGCCGGTTTGTGTACCTGCCGCGTCCACAGGTTTGGCCGATCATGGCTCCCCCTGGCCGCGGTTCGCTGCTCGAGGCCAATGGGGGCTGCTGGAAGTGGTGTGGGCCGAGGGGCATACTGGCCACCGCTTCCCGCAGCTCCCATTGGCCCGGAGCAGTGAACCACAGCCAGTGGGAGCCGTGATCGGATGTGGCAGGTAAACAAGCCGGCCCAGCCCCCCAGGGGCTTTCCCTACACAAGCGGCATCCCAAATTTGGAAAACACTTATCTAGAGGGATGGCAGCCTCAGTGGCATGTGTCTTCAGTGTGCTCTTGTCTGAAGTCTGAAAAGCAGATGTATAGAGTTCTGTTTATGCCAGGGTCGGCAACCTTTCAGAAGCGGTGTGCCGAGTCTTCATTTATTCACTCTAATTTAAGGTTTTGCGTGCCAGTAATACATTTTAATGTTTTTAGAAGGTCTCTTTCTATAAGTCTATAATATATAACTAAACTATTGTTGTATGTAAAGTAAATAAGGTATTTAAAATGTTTAAGAAGCTTCATTTAAAATTAAATTAAAATGCAGAGCCCCCCGACTGGTGGCCAGAACCCGGGCAGTGTGAGTGCCACTGAAAATCAGCTTGCGTGCCGCCTTCGGCACCAGTGCCATAGGTTGCCTACCCCTGGTTTACGGGTTAGCAAATCCCTAATCTCTTGATGCTGCAATAAGATTAGATGTTGGATTTGGGAGGACTGTTCAACTAGCCTAGCAGCTCTCTTCAAGGAGGTTACATCTAGCTAGCCCCTTTCAGTGGAGCTTTGTAGAGGCATAGTTATGAAGGAGAAGGAGTTACACTGGCCATCTTTCTTTTCCTGCTTTGGAGCCCAGATCTACATAGAGTTTCTGGAGGTAAAGAGGAACTGAAAGACCTTTAAAACTGATTGGGATACTTATACCATCAGTCGGTATAAGTATCCCTTGAGGAAATTATTTGGACCCCTAAGTACAAACTACTAATCATGGTCCTGTGACTGCTAAGCTAGGTACATTACTCCTCCAGTATGGCTCCATGGAGATAGTCCAATCAGAGAACAAGAATAGTTGCTAGACAGTAACCACTTCTTAAATTATCATTACTGTTAAGTCTCCTTGCACTGATGCTGGCATTTATGTTCTTTGCTTGTCAAATTACAATAAATACCTTCTAGAAGACCCATATCAAAGCCTATTGATAACCTCTCCCTGTAACTGTGCATGCTGTGTTGTCCTTACTGGAATTTTGATACCTGAACTGCGTGGTGCATGTTCTGAATTGATACATAGCATTCTGTTGTGTATTTGATATAAAAATACCCATTCTGATATCTATATAGTAATTATAGATATTTATATTGTGTAAGGATTTTTCCCCTTGTGTTAAATATCTTTTTCATTAACTTCAGTCTCAGAAATATGCCTCTCTGTTTTCTGTATTTTTAGGAATGAGATTTCAGGATGTAGAACTGAGATCCCCCCAACCCGTGCTCCCAAGATACGGACATAGTTTGCTTGAAGAAGCAAGGGCTGAGATAAGAAATTTGTATGATATTTGTATTTCTTAATTTTCTATAATATACAAGTATTAGTATATATGATATTATTGAGAAAAAACACATTTTGCAACCATCAAGGTGTTTTACAGAGCTTCCACTACAACAAAAAATGGGGCCTTATGATCTGGCATTGATTGTATTGGCATCAGCAACGCTTCACTAGAGATTTAGAAATGGAAAGTATAAGGATCCCTTATCAAATTGCATCGGGCAGAGAAATGTAATACAGTAAAATGTTTGTACTGTAGTTGGAATTTGGTCAGGTTTTAACACCTTTACTCATGCAAAATTTGCCTTGGAATCTTTTTATGACTCTTAGTGGCCAGAACATTGGTTTTTATGTTTCATTCAAAAACCAGCACGTCTTGCAAGCACAGTGCGCCTTATCCCCGTGCTAGGCTATTGGGGTTAACACTGACAGAAGGAAGAAAGTTACCTATGAAATTAATATTACCAACACACTTCTTGAAGCACCTGGGTTTTATTCTAGAGATCTCCCTTCGAAGTGGTGACCTAACTTAGATGTTGCTTAACTGATGAAGTATGAAGATTCATAGTCCAAGCGAGTGGGCCAGTTTCTGTACTGTGTGTCTTGGAAGGTGCAGCCTGGGGAATGGAGGTGGCAAAGCTGCCTTTAAGGGTATGTCTACGCAGCAAAGAAAAACCTGCAACTGGCCCATGCCAGCAGACTTGGGCTGTGGTGCTGTTTTGTTGCTGTGTAGACTTCTGGGCTCGGGGAGTCTCCCACCTCGCCAGCCATGGATGTCTAGTTGCTCTGTAAACATACTGTGAGTCATCTTTGCATTTCCTAGGTTCCAGGCTCCTTTTCAATTCAATGTGGCGTGCACTCTAAGTTAGACTTGGAGCACAGAGAACCTCTGGTACATCCGTGCTCTGAGGGCTGTGTTATCCAAGGGTGGGGGCGGGGGAGGGGAAACGTAGCAAAAGTAGTTAATTTTTAACTTAAAGTTACAGAACTCTGTTATATTATTTCTCTGCCTTAAAACTTATCAGTAGCTATTCTAGTTTTCTGAGGTCTTACCTCTTGGCGTGAATGGTGAGCATAGTTTTCTCAAGATGCAACATATACTTTTTCTAGAGTTAATAGCAACTGTATCTAACGTACAAAAAATTGTATAGTGGAAGATACTATTACTAAAGACATACAGGGTAGCTACACATAGTACTACCTATGTAATTGCAATGTGAAAAAATATGAGGTTACTTTGCCAAGAAACATTCCAGATCTGGACGTTTGTCTACTACGATGATTCTCAAAGTTACTAATACACCATTTTTTGATTAATATGATGTGCTGATCTGCTCATCTTTCAGGGCAAACCCAGATCTAGGTGGAACTCACCTGAAATATCACTTCATCAGAATAAATTCCACTGCTTGTAAAAGTTAGTAATTTTGATGCAGATTGCCTAAATTCCACTGTACACCACCACATAATCCAAAAGAAAAGGTTAAAAATGGTGTTCCCTGTTTTAGTCCATTGAGGATTTGTTAATCTTCTTATGCCTGGAGGTGAAGTTTTCCTGCCACCAAACCTTCTGGCAACAGAAAATTAAGAACAGGACACACTTAATATGCCATGTAAATAAATCAGATGTGCTATGACATAGTAGCTTGTTCATGCTAAACAAATGAACTTAATTTAAGCCATCTAATGTATGCGGTTTTAAAGATGTTATGAAGGGTTTAGCTATTGTAATTGAAAATGTTGCTAATATTTGATCATCTAATTTTTTTGGACTATTTGCATCCCCCTACATGAACTACATATGCGCTAATAATCTTCATGATAAATAAAATTCTAGACGTTTAAGTTAGCACTTTTGTTCAAATGGGTGAGGAGATTTGATCCAGGAATGTAACTTCACACAGGATACTTTTTTCTGCTTTCCTTTCAGTGTCTAATTTTTATCTTTTATCTTTATCAAAAACCTCTAAACACAAGCTGCTTTGTTAACTTGTAGGGAAAACGTGATTGAGTCACAAAAGGGACAGATTGAAGAATTGGAGCACACTGGAGAGGTACTAAGGAGTCAGATAAGGAAGAAGGAAAAAGAGTTTGAAGAATCTGTTCTGCAACTGAAAGAGCAACAAGCAACAGGGCAAAGGTATTCTGAAAAATGGAAGCTTCCATATCACAAAGCCATAATGCCTTCTATATGTATTAGGGTGAACCATTAGAAAGTTATGTCCTAATTCATATATCCTCCATATTTCTCAAAACAGTACAGGACATTTAGATAATGATTCTAGAAACAAATGAAGTTTGTTGTGCTTTATTTCTTTTTGTGGTAATGTTGAGTACTAAGGCATTCAAGTAAAGCCTTATCCTGCCTGACCCTGGTCAGTTAGTATGCTGAGGATAGGTCCTGACCCTAAATTTACACACAGGGCGAGATGTAGGGACAGGCAACCATCTGGGGTGCTGGGCTTGGGAGGCGCTGGGCTTGGGATGCTATTTTTGTTGTTAGAGACAAAGGGGAAAACAGAATGCTTGAAGTAAAATATTTTACAGATCCTATCTTGTAATTTATCATCTTATGTGACCGGGATAAATCATGCATGCCAATCGTGAATCAAAGTTGTGAAATGGCTGCAAATGCAATAGAAAAATTAGGTATTCAGAAGTTTAATAAATGGAGAGAGGGGGCACCAAAGATACTCTTTGGCTGGGGAGCCATTTGTTTTAGGGCAGTGGTCCCCAACCTTTTTCGTCTGGCAGGCGCCGGACGACGAGCCACCAAGGTCCGTGGCCGGCAGATGAGCATCCGCCGAAATGCCGCCCAGAAGCAACAACGTCTATTGACGTTGCTGCCGAAATGCCGCTGAAAATCAGTGGCATTTCGGCGGTGACGCATCTGGATGACGCTGCTTCTCGGCGGCATTTTGGCGGATGCTCGTCTGCTGGACAGTACACGGGTGCACATAGATGCCCCGGCGAGTTCCGCATTGGGGACCACTGTTTTAGGGCCAGCCCTGTTCATGCATATGATGATCTCAGTCAAATGAACATGAAGCTGTTAAATGCAATAAAATGATGGCCTGCACAGATGTTTGAATGAATATAGCAGAACGCCCTTTATAGGTATGCAGGGGAAGAAACTGAAGACTGTTGTATTCTTTCCTCTTCTTGCTACCTCTCATTTTTTCCCCCGACTTCTCTTTTTGTTTTTATTCCTATATGTTTCTCCTTCCACTTTTCCTAATTCCTAACTTTTCTTATCTTTCCCTTTCCTCTTTTATCCTCATCATCTGTCCTCCTTTTTTTTCCTGTTATTTTCCATCCTCAAAACTTTCTTTTCTCCTTTGCATTATTTTTTCTCACAACGTTTTTGTTTTCTAATTTCCCTTATTCTCATCCAGTTCTACTTCTGTGCTTATTTTTTTATCTTCTTCCTGACTTTCCTAATGACTTACATCTCTCTTGTTTTGTTTAAACTTAATCTTTTGACTTTTTAGAACTGAATTGACGCAAGAAATCTCTCTGCCAGCTCTGGGCTGAAAGTAGTAGTAATGTATCTTTTTAAGAGTTAGACAGGACAAATCTATTGAGTGACCTGATCTTGTTACAACTACACTCAACAGCACTTTGCTCTCCTTATGTCTTCCTCCTCAATCTTAACTCACCCCCATTATCTATTGCCACTTTTCATTAGAGTTTAATTTAGGGCTCACTATTCTTTTCCATGCAGGCAAAAATCCAGTTGACTTCAATGGAAGTTTGTGCAGACTTAATATTGGCAAATCAGGCCCTTAATTATACCATACATCGTTCTGGGCAGGGACGTTGGCTTATGTGTCTGTACACATCAGTAGCACTACATATTTAATACATGTTGATGTTGAATTATTTAGCATATCATAATTGATCTCAGTCTAAAACGTCTTTCTTTTAAAACATAACATGAATAGTTTAAAAGGGTATTAGCAATACTTCCACTTACATAATACATACAGATTTTTTTCTATGTATTTTACCTTAACTTTAGAGATTCTAAATACATGCAACTTGTAATAGTACTGTAAATCTATAGTTATTTACATTAATAAAATGACTGTGCAGGTACCAATAACAATATTATATCTAGGTTTTCCATTCCTGCCTGCGTAAACTTAGGTTTGAAATTCTGGAAGTATTTCCTAGATATCTGATTCCTTGTTCAAAACTGGGCCCTGAAATGTTAGAAATCTATATACGAGTACTTCCTGACATTTATGGCACATACCCTTTCCAGAAAATATTATTGAAATTCCTTGCAGTTGTGTAATTGACCAGTTTGGTTTGTCATCAACTTAACACAAACTTTTAGTCATCCCAAGCCTGTAATTGGTATGAAATAGGAACTAAAGCACCCTTTTATTAAAATCATGGTTTTTTTCCTGTGTAATGGCCCCTAAAATACTTAGATGTGATTTTTGCATATGTTCCACATAATCTTTTGTTAGCAAAACTCTTGTGTCCTTGCAACCTATGTGTCTGTGGTTTTTAAACCAAATTCAGTATAAAAAGTAAACAATATAATGCATGTAATTTGCCTATTTGTAAAGGTCTTACAGTAAATATAATAGTTCAATGTGAAATCACATGCACATGGATATTAAAAAGTAGAAAATTAAGTGTCCAATAAAACATATTAGAATTGTTACAAAATGTGTTAATAGTTAGACTTCACTATGTCCATGTAACGGTAGGGTGGGAGAAATAGCTAAAGGAATGCTAACATAGTCAACACAACAGTATGGAATAGTCACTTCTGTTCCATAATTTCTAAATTGATCCCTAAATTTAAATGGTTTATCCAGTGCTCTTTATGTACATATTATGAAGGATGAATTGCAAGGATCCAGTAGCCTCAGTTCTGTCCTTTCCCGATTTGGTTATGGGTGCACATACCTTCACTCATCATCCTTGGAGTTTAGTTTGTCTTTCTCTCTCAGGAGCCCTACAGCTGTCATCTGACATGCTAATATAGGAGGATAGTCTCATTCTGCACCATGATCCACCTGACAGCTTGAATTATAGGACTTAAATAAGTCTGGTCTTCTCTCCTCTCAGAAAGTTTAGAAAATACTATTGCAATACAGAAGGCTGTTGATATTAAAGTGCTGCTATCAGAAATAGTGGTGGTTTGGGCAGCTGGCAATGTCTCCTTGTTCTTCTTCCAGATCAAGTATTTTGGAATTTTATTATACCTAAAGTCCCCGCCTTGTCTTAAATTAGCATACATTTGGCTACCGTCTGGGTGTATTAGTTTCTAAAAGGCAGCTCAGGAATTAATGCAAGGAAGTCCTATGACCTTTGTTATACAGGAAGTCAGATTAGATGATCACTGTGGTCTCTTCTGGCCCTTTAATCTATAAATCTGTCTTTAGAAACCTGGTGATTTGTGCAATTCCTGAAGGGCCCGATGAGTGTGCTTCCAACAGTCTTTGAACCTGTCCCATCATGGGATCTCAGCTTCGTGTTCACAACATTTAAAGATACTTTGAGCCTTTAGGAAAAACAACTTTTACAACTTTATGGTTAAAAAAGCATTTGTTATTGCAAGGCACTTGTAAAAAGTAAGTGAGCTACAGAATGTGATGACTGATCTTTCCTTCAATGAATATCATGAAGATAAGATCATTGCATGTACGTATTCCAGGCTCTTACCCAGTGTGGTAACTGAGTGTGACCTTAATCACACTATTAACTTCCTGGCCTTCTTGTCAAACACTCATTTTCTTCTTCGAGAAACTCAGTGCCACATTTTAGATGTAAAGCAGACTCTTTTTATGTTGATTAGACTTGGAATTTTAAGAAGTCGGCTAAACATCTTGTGACTTTGAAAGTGCAATACAAGAGAACTAACAGATTCCAACCCATGCTATAGCTTCTTCATGACATTCTACAATTATCCTGGTGCAGTACAAGAATAGGCTGGACATAGGACCAGAGGTATAGCAAGGGGTTTGGCTAGTGTGTTCATGGTCCAGAAATTCTGGCTTGCACAGCAGCATGTAGACTTCAGTGTCAAAGCTAGTGTAAGTCAGAGCAGCCCTGTGGAATGCTCTAAATTGTACTGGGGACCACCCCAATCCCCAGAGCAGCCTGAAATCCAAGAATCGCAAAGGTGGCTTAAAGCCACTTTGACCTCCCCGTTCCACCCCATCCTGGACTTAGATTTTCTATGCTGCACTTCAAGACAGGCACAGCACAGAACATAGTCTGTCCAAGTGGGTTAGACCAGGGGTTCTCAAACTGGGGTTTGGGACCCCTCAGGGGGGTCACGAGGTTATTACATGGGGGTCATGAGCTGTCAGCCTCCAGCCCAAAGCTCACTTTGCCTCCAGCATTTATAATAGTGTTAAATATATTAAAAAGTTATTTTAATTTATAAGGGGGGTCACACTCGGAGGCTTGCTAAATGAAAGGGGTCACCAGTACAAAAGTTTGAGACCACTGGGTTAAACTATGCACTGAGGTGACTATTGTGGCACTCACTGGTATAGCTGCAGATGTTGTGTTTCTTATAATTTCCATTAGAAGTTTTGTTTTGTTTTTTAAATGGGGCATATTACTTTGAGAAACATGGCACATAGGTTATCAGACTGATTAAATTTTTTAAACATAACATTTAATTTAATTTAGTTTGGTTGGTTTTAATTTAGAGATGGGCAAAACATAATTACCTCATGGTTCGATGATTTCTACAGAACATAGTGCTCAAGCCAAAATGCTTTAATTCTGAACAATTACATTTTTGCAAGCAGCTAGTCCTTCAAGTAACTTAATTGCTCTTGGTACTTTCCAAAAACATATTTTGAAGCAGCTCAGAAGCGCACTTGTGAAACAGATACTTGACAATGCCCTTCATCTGTCAGTATAGAAAAATATGTATTTTGTATATATAATAGCATTTTTTCTGCAACAGAACTTCAGGATCAGGTCTATTGAACACACACATTTAGGAGTATAGTACATTAAATTCTCTTGATTACAGTGTTTGCATTGTAGCAGTTCTATTCCCAGATTAGAAGGACCAAACATGGTAGACCTAATATAGCACTGGGGATTCAGTAGAACTACACATGAGTAAAACTTTGCCAAATCAGACCCAGTGCAAACATAAACTTGTAGTCACATTTCCATCTGACTTCTCACACCTGTCTTCTCAGGCTCACACTTGTTTGTGTGTCTGCAGATCAGGGATTTGCTGATTGTTGGATAGGCATTTATTTAGCTACGCACACATCCAAAATCCCTATTTCTACATGCAAATAGTGAGTTGGACTGAAAGCAGGAATGTAAATGTGCACACAAAGATGCATGTTGTCCTGATTTCTGTGTGTATGGTTCTAAATTGAAATGGTTAATATATAATTTGATATGTGAATTGAAATAGTTCTAGTTTCTCTTGTATCAACATCTGATAATGACAGTAATGTGATACTTAGAGTAAATGGTTGCTTTTTTTTTCTTTTATTTGACCACCATTAAAAGAAATAAGAAGTACAAAACAAAAACCCTATTAGAAGTGTTACAGACATGACTTAAGCCAGTATATAGTTTTGTCATTTCAAATGTGTAGAAATGACAAAAGTATACACTGTGATGATGTTATATATTTTACTTCCATCATTAAGATTAAGTTGAATAAATTTCTGGGGCATTGATGGGAGACTGATCCTGTTCTATTGAAAAATATTGGCTGGTTCTCTTATTTCTCTTTTTTTTACCTCTGAATAGAGAGGGAAGAGGTCCTGAAAGTTGTTTTCTGCTTGAACGTGGGCTAATAATATGGAAAGAGTTAAGAGCTGCTTGCTTAGCTGATATGGCAATAGGCGCTATCTTCAAGAAATATCCATTGACTGCTGTCTCAGTGTTACAGTTGATAGTTTGCAGATCTCAGTGACATTAATTTAACTACAATGGAGCTATTCCTGGTTTAATTTCACTGGTGTACTTGATATGCAAATGAGGAGAAAAAAGTAAGCCCATAATATTAAATGAACTCTTCTTATTCTCCCTGGAACTTTTTTTGGGGGGCGGAGGAGGGCAAGTTATTTCGGGCCAAATTTTGGCTATAAAGCAGCATTAATATGTGCTCATATTCTGCTTCATATTAGACTTATGATCCCTTTGCATAAACTATTTCTGCTCAGATACAGAATAATTGGAATGAGGTACTGTGCTTTGTCCAGGTGACCACTTAAGTATATGTACATACACTATTCGTAGGGACCATGTCAGTTTCTCCCTGACCACTGTCTCTTCAGCTGCTCTGTGATGTCAGTTGTGGAAGACCAGAGGAGTCATCTCTCCATGGTTTTATAGGAGAAGCAAAATAGGAAAGGCAGCTTCTGCCATGTGTTTCCACCACTGCCGGCAAGCTTTCAGGTGTGCACCTCTGTACATGATCAGCCAGAACATACATCATTTTCACATTACTCCTATAAAATGGCTATGTCTGAGAGGAAAAACTTGATGCCCTTGCCTTTGTAAATATTTGAGAAAATATATATTAAAATCCATACATTGCTTAAAAATAAGTGTCATTTACTTTCAGTAGCTAGCAACTATATGTAGTTAGATATTGTCAGAATTGTCATAACTAAACTCAATTCTAATAAACATCTATTTTTCCTGATTTTGAAGGGTTGGTGTGGTAATAAGCATTGGCAAAATCATTCAAATCAAATACTCTTTGTCACTGTTGAAGATAATGGTTAATTTTGATTGTCCAGAGCCATTGGAGTTACATCTGCACATCATAAATCTCACTATCATCTGCTCCTTTTGTTTACTTTAAAAAAACAAAAACTCCTATAAAAAGTGTTTGAAGGGATCAGTGCTGTTTGTGTGAAACAAGATTAATAAAAATGTGCCACTACATTAGCTTTTAAATAGCTAGTAAGAGACAATGCTGCTGTCTATATGCACCACAACTTTAATTTATATAGATAACATGTTTTGAACACGTGATTATTTTAGCATTTTCTTAGGGTTGTTTCTTTGGGAAGATCTCAGGTTTATGAGCTTGTTTATCATTTGTGTAAGGACAGTTTACTGGGCAATACCAAAACACAATGAACTTTTGATATTTTTAAGAATAAGTATTTCAAGTCCTCAGCTGGTTTACAGATGTGTAAGCTTTGTAGTCCATTTTCTGTTTCCAGCATGGCATTGTGACAATTTTTCTGGTAGTCTGATAGATAAATATTAGAGGAGAAATTATACATTTCAGGCACTATTGCTATAGTCTCATTTTTATATCACTTTATTTTGTATTTGTAGAAAGCAGTTCAGGGCTTTCTCTTTGTTTGGCTTGAAATATATGCAAAAAATAATGAGCTCGTCTTTAGCTGTTCAAGGTAAAAGTTTTTTGGAAACATTTTTTTAGGTCTGTGATAACCTTTAACAAGCTTTTCCTATTAAATAATGCATTCTCAATTAAATCTCAGCGGGGGAAATATATAAAAGAATTGCAGGCATATAGAGTTTCTGCATAGATGTTAAGCATTTTTATATAGTTAAAGACACATCTGCAGCTGATTTGAATGCTGGACTTAGGGTATTATCTGTGTAAAATGCTAAGTCACTTTTCTTGGAAATATTTAAAAAGTTTAAGCTCTGAGAGGAAATTCCAATAAGTAGTAATCCTATGACCACATACTTTTAAAGAAAGTGGATAGATTGCAAAACAAATGATCCTTCTGCTTTAAGCATAGGATTGCTCCATGCACTGCAGTATATCTTTAGTTTTGATATTGTCAAGAAACATGTCCAAATAATGATTGATACTTACATGTCATCTTCCAGTAAAACGTGGAATTACTTAAAATCTATAATGCAGATTTTAAAAGAAGGAATTAAGTTGGCTATTACATGCTAAACCTTCCCCCCAAGTGAGTTGTGGAAGTAAGAAGCCATGAAAAACTGATTTGCAAGGGGTCTTAAATTTTCAAGGCAAAACTAATAAGAAGACTGTTATTGTACCTTAAATCTCACTGAGTTTATTTTTTATACAATTTTGAAGGTTAAACATTCGGGACAATGTGGAAATGATAAAGCTCCACAAACAACTGATGGAGAAAAGCAATGCTCTCGCAGCAATGGAAGGGAAATTTCTTCAGCTTCAAGAGGTAACTAACTCACAATCAGTAACATTCCATTTCCACTTAATATGACAACACTGAACACTTGAGAATAGATTGTATAAAATATTACACACATGCTGCCTGAAATTTACAGTGTTTCCAGCGTTAAAGTTGTTTTGCAGATGGGTCCAGCAGGCCCTACAGTTCTCACTTGTATGCGGTGAGCTTGTCTGTGGGAGTGCAGGGGTTTGGTGTGGTCCAATTTTTGTTATACAGGTGAACTGCAGATTTCCAGCTGTCTCAGGTAATGACTGAAATCTTTCTAAAACAGGGTTTCATAAAACAAATGTTGGTTTCAGTGTGAATTTGAAATATGGGGCTGGAGTTGAGTGTTGGTAAAACAGAAATGTGGCTGTTCAGAATTCTGAGGATTGGCTTTTACTTGTGTCTATAATATAAGGGAAACCATTTATAAGGACCAGTTTAAATCACACGAAGCATAATTTTCTGTAAAATAACCACCAGAAGTCAGGCTATTTGCTGCATGGTGGACTCCATACGTGGTCATGTATACCCATGGAGGGCCGTATGCTGGTCCAGGGAGAAGTGGGACAATGGCAGTGAGGCAGCTAACGATTTCCCCTCTGTGCTGTTTGGACCCTTCAGGCAATGAACCTGTGAGGCTAGAGGGGGTCCCCCTCCTTAAAATGTAGCAGTACCAGATGTATGTGTTATTTATAAGGTGTATAGTTTGGGGCTATTGTTTCTCACGTCTGACAGGGGTGTCATTTAATTCACAGCAAGTGAAACATTGTTCAAATCCTTTGGCTTTTTCTGATGTTAAACCTTTCTTTCAAATTCTTATACGCAATTGATTTTCTGTTTATGCATGTGCAAACTTCTTCACAGTTGCAAACTGAAATAGTGATCCAACAAATAGTAAGTTTCTAAGCCAGAAAACTTACTGAAATAAGAATGACACATTTTTAAAACTTCAGGCCAAAGAAACCCTTGATGGACAGTTGCAGTGCTAACAATGCAGAATAAAGGATCAGTAAATACAGAATAAATAACAAACAACTGAAATAGAGGGCTATAATAGAGGGTTCATATGGGTATCATTAAACCCGAAGAGCAAAGCTCAAGTATTTGCTACGGTTAGAGAACCCTGAGATAAAGTTATCATCCTGAAAAAAGTGAATAAGACACACACAGTTTTAGTGATAATTATGAAATGTAACTAATAATAGAAAACAGCACAGAATTTCTAATTTGAATAGCAAACCAACACAACATTGATAATGTAGCACCATTCAGTAGTGATGTGTTTTTCAGAAGTATGATACTTGTTTTCGTAAATAGTGAAATTAATTACTATGTACTTTCAATTTCCACCAGTTGAAATGCAAATACTATCTGCCCATTTTCCCTTTTAATCTGGACCAGCACAATTACTGTGCAACCAGGGGATAAAAGCTGGAGATCCTACTCTAGCAAATGGCCTGAAATATGTCCATGTTATCATACACGCATAGAGAAAGTGTTTTAATATAGTGACAGTCATCATCATGTGGGCCGTCTGGATGAAAGAATCATGCAGTCTGCTTAGAAGTGCTGAAGGGCTCAGAAACTCTCTTCTGATTATTTATTTACTATCCCTTATGCGAATATTAAAAAAATGATATTCTGGATTTCATGAACCATAGAGCGATACTTGCAAAATTATTATTGTATGTTGTTTCCAATTTTAGTTCTAAGGAGTTAATTCTGCTCTCACTTACTCCAGGGCAACTATTGATTGCACAGATGTAATTGAGATCTGATTTGATTCTGTGGCCTGATTCTATGGGGTACTTTTACCATAGTGTAATGCCATTAATCTCAATTAAGTTACTCCTGATTTACAGCAGTGTAAGTGCAATCAAAATCATGCCCTTGATCTTTTCATGTGCAGGCATGTTCCGCAAAGGATAAAGTGCCAGACACCAGTGAAATCCAATCACCAACCCAGTTACCAGCTTGAGACAGGGTGTAAAATGAGAACATACAAGGGCCAAGCTCAAAGCCCCTCTGCCACAGAGAGTACGGGAGGGCAGGAGGAGAACCCACTATAAGAGATGCGGAAAGAATGGTCAGAGTTGTAGAAGGAGAATGAGGAGAAGACTGTATCTTGAAAGACCAGTGAAGATAAAGGGTGAAATCCTGACCTCATTGAAGTCAATAGCAAAACTCTCATGGACTTTAATGGGACCAAGTTTTCACCCAAGATGTAAAGAGCAGGATCGACAGTATGAATGAAAAAGAACAGAGAGATTTTGGAAGATGAGGCTAGCCTACAGCCCCTAGGTTGTCTGAGAGTGAGTTCTTAGAAATTCTAGTGAATGACGTTTCATTAAAGTTTAAAAAGATCGGAAGCCAGATTAGAAGGGATCTGAGGCAGACTAGGACAAGAGAAAATCAGTGCATTGATTGGTTTCAGAGTAGCAGCCGTGTTAGTCTGTATCCTCAAAAAGAACAGGAGTACTTGTGGCACCTTAAAGACTAACAAATTTATTTTAGCATGAGCTTTCGTGAGCTACAGCTCACTTCTTCGGATGCATAGAATGGAACACACAGACAGGAGATATTTATACATACAGAGAACATGAAAAGGTGGAAGTATGCATAACAACAGGAAAAGTCTAATCAGTTGAGATGAGCTATCATCAGCAGGAGGAAAAAAAACTTTGATTGTAGACTGTATGTTTAGTGATTTGAGATATGAAGAGAAGGAGAAAGATGGGGTGGTACATGGAAATGCAGGTAATAGGATAATGAGAGGTTGAGAAGTAGGGCCAGAGAGGGGTTGAATAGAAGGGTAATGTAAGTAAGGAAGTCAGAAGGAAAGAGATTAGAGATGGAGGACATCAAGGCTGATGACTGGGGAGAAGGGGAGGAGTTTGAGGAGAAGGGAAATGAGTGGAAAGAGAAGGTGGGATAAAGAGTTCTCAGCAGATTTTGACAGGTTTTTTTTCCTCTTTAAAGAAGGTAACAAATAATGTGCAGAGATAAAAGATGGGGAAGAAGCCAGGGGAGTGTGACAGATATGACAATATCCTGCAATAGCCTGGTTTAACCTTTTGGAATTAATTTTAGGAGTTAATCATATTAAAAATGCAAATACGTATTTGTTGTTAACTTATTTAATGTAAACTCTAGGATGTGTTGTGCACTTGAATGGACTCTTTGAAACAATGTGCTACACAAATTAGGGGGATTTATAGGAAATACTTGGGAGGAGGGGGAATGCAAATGACCCACCCTGGGATCCATTCTTTTGAAGCCGCACCTTGGACAGAAACCTATTGTCTGTCCAATTATCTATTCATGGTCACTTCAAAGACCGAAACTGAAGATAGGAGGGGGCTCAGATAAATGAGCAGGTTTTTTCTGAGCTGAAGCTGTGATGAACTTGTAATCACAGGAAAAAACCTCGTGTGGGGTTTGATAGACTAATCACCACCCAGAGCCCTTGTTGGTATTAGAGATGATCTTTAGTAAGCTTATTGACATGGGTGTAGATTGTTTGATTGTTTTTAGTATGTTTTCTCTGTAATACTCTTACCTTAAGAATAAACATACCGGTACATGCTTAGAAAGTACTGTGGTAACATCTAACTGTTGACAATTACACTGTCTACCATCTCTGAGGAGAAAGCAAAGCAGGTCTGTCTGCCTGTTTTTAGGGAGGCCAGAATATAGTTAGGAAACTGTTCCCCCACCCCGATCAGAAGGTGGAGAGACATGTGACTCCCCCCAAGAAAGGCAATGACTGTGGTGCTAGAAGCCTGAAGTGGGTGCACTCACTGGACTATAGAGGAATACAGGTGCAGTTGCTCATAACTGGCTTAAGAAAGGTGTCAAAGGCTACAAATAAGTGATGAGGACTATGGATAATATACTTAATTTGTTCTGAAGTTTCTCTGGTATAAGAGTGTCTGCCATATTTGATGTTTTACATAAGGTTTATATTATGGACAAATGGGAGGTAAAAGATCAAGTGGATGACTTTTTTTCTTAAGTCATTTTTGAGAGTAGTCATTCTGCACGTAGACTTCTCAGAAAAGACAACAAAATTGCACAGTTCTCTATCACTTTCTGTCTTAAAATCCTGAAAATATTACATGACATAGAATTGTGGAAAACATGAAAACTAACTTCTCCCATGCAAAACCATCCATAAAAGACTCCTATATTTATATAATTACATGTTGGGTTTAGAGAATGTTAAATAGCAGACTGACCAGAAACAAAACAACCTAACAGCCATATTTGTCTGAATGTGATTTACAGTGAAATTCTTTATAATGAATCAGTGTTACTAAAACACTGTGAAATATGAGGGGTATAATCATCAGTAATATGCTGGAAATGAGGTTCTACCAGCATCTTGCAATAATATTAAGGATGGTTAAAGTATCTATATTTAATCCAACAAAGTAGGTTCAATTTAAAAAGAAATTGTAAGCCTTTCATTAAATTATTATTTCCAAGGAAATGTATCTGAGTGAATTGTGAATATAAATCAAATGAATATCTAAAACTATGGGTTAGCAGAGCTGTCGAGTTCTGCGATTAGCATAGCTGTGGTCAGCCTTAACTTTTGCTTGTTATTGCAGTGTTTTTGGTCAGCACATCTAACCACTATAACCACAGCAAAATGTTTTAGTTGCTTTAACAGATGTAGTTTTGGTCCTTCTCAGAACAACTAACTGTAAGATGTTAATGTTGAGGAGAGGAAAAACTACCACCTTTCTGTTGGCCATGTGTGCTGACACTGATCTTTCAGTTCCTACAGGGGGTCAAACTTAGTTCAAGAGTGCCTCCTGTTGGCTGAGTTGAAAAAGTGTATTCTGTGCTGTTTTGCTAGATCAGCTACTATTTGAATATATACATATTTATAACTCAGGAATTATTTCATCATTGTGTTGTTATTGGAAGTTAACCTTTTCTTTTTTTCTTCTCCATTCCTTTTTATAGAGTCAAAGGAACCTTAAGGCCAGCCATGATGCTTTAATGGCAAACGGGAATGAACTCAATCTGCAGCTTAAAGAACAGCGTTTGAAGTGCCTCCATCTTGAGAGAGAATTACAGTCGATGACTTTTTCAAAACAAAGGATAGAAGAGGTGAGATTCCATATGGCTCAAGCATTGATCTGCATTCAAATCTAATTCTGGAAATATTTAGTGAGAAAATTGTATTTTCAATTAAAGAGATTACCTAAATGTTGCTGTGCAAATCACTGCTTATTGACTTTTTGGTTAAGAGAAAAGTATAGTATAGATTTAACTTCTGACTCCCTATGTCTAGAAATTAGATCCTGTACTTGCTGCTTGTTCAAATAGGACATTTACATACTTGACCTCTGTTTTTCTGCATACATTTGAACTTTCATGTTGACATTAGGCTGACTTCATTTATTGTTGAAAATTTGGTTATTTTAATATATTTTAATTTTATTTTAATACAGCCATCGTACATATTTTCTTGATTGATTTTTTACTGAGACTCCTTTGCACCACATTTTTGAATCACAGCAAGTTTGAACATCTACCTAAAATCTTTTTAAATGATTTTTTCACATAACAGATGACTGTCCTTTCCACCTGGAAGCTCAAATCAATCACTTTTTCTGTTCCTGAGCTCCATTAGCCAGAAGAATGGAAGTGCCACAGTCAGCGTTGATCCAGATTTAGGGCCCATTCCTTAATCCCTTAGTAGTTCCATTGACTGTGCAAGAGAAGGAGTTTGCAGGATCATAGCTGAGGTTCTTCCATTGTATATCTTGCTACATTTAGTCATGCCTAAAGGTTGGCTCATTATGAATTTATTGTTATATTGACAAAGCTTAAGCTTAAAGAAACTCATCCCATATCTAATAATCTCTAAATTGTTATAATATACTTGGGAAAGTTCTTAATTTTTTTAAATGTATAATGGCTTTAAAATTCTTATCTCCCTTCAATGGACATTTTGAAAGCAAGCAGTCAATAATATCTGTTTTTGTTTGGCTGATTCAAAACAAAATTAACTATACAGAAGCCACTAACTAGCTAACACCATTCCTAGAACAGTACTAAGATCATCACAATTGTTAGTGCCGAAAACAAATCTTTTTGGCATAAACCACAATGTAATTAGATGCTGTTATTAAACACAGACCAGACTTGTTAATTTCATCTCCATAAACAACATGAAAAAAGTAATTGTTGTCCAAGTGGAGATATATTTGTGCTTCTAAGAGACTATTACATACAATGCTGAATTAAAAAAATAAAAGCATGTTTGACAGTGTCTACAGATATTTGCTAATCACCTTTATAACTTCTTGTTTTTATTTTCTCCTGTGCTGTGCATTACATGTAGTTTTCTTCTTCATTTTAGTTGCAGGATAGAATTAATGACCTAGAAAAGGAGAGGGATCTTTTAAAGGAAAATTATGATAAACTATATAACAGGTAAATTATAAATGATTTTTTTAATGTCACTTGACTCCCTTTCTTGTTTCCTAGCTCCTCTTTTTTATATATATAGACTTAACTATTTCTCACTCCAGTTCTTAGGGATTCTCTTATCCATAAGTGTACGTGGAAACTTATGCTGCCATGCCTGTGTTGCATCTATTTTGTTGACAAAGAAAGGGCTTGAGCCTCCAGGACTGTCAATCCTGTGCTCTTCAAGTATTAAACTCATTTAAAAAAAAAATCCATTAAAGGAACAGTCAGTAGTATAGGTCATATAATTTTGACCATCGAGACAAGATGTTCAGGAGTAGGTGTGAATTTACATTAGAAACAGTGTAAGTGGCTGCTTTTTGAATTATAAGGAATCCATGTATCTCTGGACGTAGGATTCTGCAGATTAAATTTATTTTCTTGGATGATATTTTCTTGAATTACTCCTCCCATCCCTGCAGTAGAGGTGAAGTGAGGCTAATGTTTGTGACAGTTTTGGTGACATTTTCTAATTGTGTTTATTTTAATAGCAACTGTTTCCTTTATGCTGGTTCTACTTGAAGCTTATGTGAATGCTCTTGGAGATAATAGCCTGTGTAAATCCTGTCAGCAGTGTTTAAAATCACATAAATAAAATATTAAAATGCTAAATCTTCAGAACATGAAGCTTGATAAGGTGCAACTCAGTCTCTAATACAGAATAGAAAATTGAAATAGTCAATTTACAAAAGTTTAATGAGAAAAAAGTGATGTTTAAATAAACTTTTCATGAATTGAAGGCAACAGTCTTTCTTCTAATACAAGGAGAACGTGACCTTTTCTGTCCAGGTGGAACAATTAAAATAATCAGGGACATATTGTAAAGTTAATTTGTTTCCTGGGGAAGTAGCCAGAATGCTAGAAGTCTTTTTCTTTTTGCCCCCTCTCCCCTCCACCCCCAAATGACTTGTGTTTTGAACTTGTATTTTGCAGTTTATCAACTTGGCAACTCTTAAAGGACCTCTGGGAAGTAAATACAATAACATCTGATATTATTTGCTGAGTTGTTGTTATATTTGTTACCTTTCTGCTAAAAAACAAACAAAAAATGTAAACAGGTGAAAGCATTTGAGAACCGATTGTTTTTAAGGATTGTTTTAAGACTAAGTGGGTAATGACAGCTCTCTACATGAAGAAGCTTTTATATATGGAAAGAATGGTTTTGTCATTTGTCTGTTGCTGAGGTTTGATGTTGTGGATTCCTCTGGCTTTTGAATAGTGAATTAATATTTCTTATTACACCATAATTTCTCCTTTTCAATTATGCAAAGAAATAACTTGGTAAAGCAAAGCTTGTAATCTTATTTGAAGTTCTCTTGCTTTGCAAGATTAAGTGAGGCAACTAAAAATAACAGATCCTTAAAATAAACTGATAAATTAAAACATTACTTAACCATATCCCAGTAAACTGAAACTCCCAGTTAACTGCCACATGGTTATTCCTCCCTCCCTCAGATAATCCCTCTGTTCATCCATAACTTCATTTATCCAGTTGATTCCACTGTCCCTTCAAATATAAAGGATTATATTGTAGAGAGAGAGCCAGTGAAGACAGGTAAATCTCCAGTGTAAATAAACTGGAAACAAATTGATTGTTCTATACCTTTCGTTCCGTAGTGCCAGTGTTGTAACACATATGGATTGTGCCTATGTTTACTGTTGTTGCTAGCAGTGGACATACCAGTGGACGTGCCAAAGGGTTGATATCATGATGTAGGAGCTAGAAAATAACAGACTCAACCCCTGCGTTCCTTACCCTATGCCTTATTCACAGAAACATCCTTTGAAATCAGTGGGAGTTTTGCTGAAGCCAGGACTGCAGGCTTTGGCCCCAAGACTTTACAGAAAGCAAATATGAGTTTTAGAGAGACAAGGTGGGTGAGGTAATATCTTTTATTGGACCAACTTCTGAGAGAGACAAGCTTTCTAGCTTCTGAAGAAGAGCTCTGCATAAACTTGAAAACGTAGAAGTTGGTCCAATAAAAGATATTACCTTGCCCACCTTCTCTTTCTAATATCCTGGCACCAACATGGCTACCACAACCCTGCGTACACAAGTATGAGTTTGTCTTATTATTTAGGCAACATCCAAGAAAACCAGTTGCATGAATAACAGGGTTGTAGGGATTGTTTTCATAGGCTCTTGTAATGCAGATCTGGTCATGCACACAATCCATGCAAAGGAAATGGTTTCAGATGTGGCTTACCATTTATAGTTACCCAGATGGCTCCAAGTGTGGTGCAATATAGTAATTTCAAAAGAAATCCCACATAATTTCAAATGGAATGTAACCCTAAATTTAGAGGGGAAGATAGCTATGGACTGAATTCAGACTAACTTACACATATTAACATTAGCGTTATGTGGGCTTGGAAAGGACTGACTTCAAAATTTGTTCTTAATTTAAATTAATCCAAATTCTGATATTACTGGCAGAACAACTGTTGGTGATCTTTGTGCCGGTATGAAGGGCATTGGAGCATAGCATTTTTGACAACTGAAATAATGTGGACCTGTATTTTGTTATGTAGCAATTAAACAGCTGTAGTAATAGTGAATGTAGATGGAAACCTACATAGTAGCATACTCACAAGAACTTGCAATTTCTTCTTCTTCGGATGAGTGAAGATTAAGAACATATGACCTTTTTTGTTTAAGATTTAACCAGTTATAATTTATGCTGAAGTAATCCATTCTTCACATTAGTCATTCAATCAAAACATGAATAATGTAAGTCTACGTGTTTCCCAAAATTGCTGGTACCATGGATTCAAAGAAACCTCTCCAAAACTATAGTAATGGAGGGAGAAGTACACATTATTACTTATTTATATTACCGTAACAATTAAAGGTCCTAACCAAAATCAGTACTCCATTGTAAAAGGCACTCTGCAAACACAGAATCAGACAGTCCCTGTCCTGAAGTGTTTCCTATCTAAATAGACCAGACAGAATAGTGGTGGGAGCAGAATGAGAGGTGGAAGTAACTTGTTCAGAATCACAAAGCAAGTTAGTGTCAGAACCAGAACTAGAGCTCAAGTCTTCTGACTGTCCACTAGCCCAGTGTTTCTCAACCTTTTTGATACCAGGGACTGGCTTTCTGCTTTCCTAAACTCTCCCAGGGAAATCTCAGGGACCAACAAGGAGGCTGCCATGGACTGGCGCCAGTCCATGGACTGGTAGTTGAGAAACACTGAATAACTAGGCCACACTGCCTCTCAAATACATTTCTTTGTAGGATATGTTAATTGCATTGAAAATTAACAAATGGTGAACATTTAACTTTTCACTTATTGCATTCCGGGAAAACATGAGATGTTCCCAAGTATCTTGGAATTATTTTAGTCAGCTAAAAAGTAGGGTCAAGATTTCATGTTACAATAATTCTTACTTCAATTCCTTATGCAAATCCTGATCCTGATTCATTAGATGTAAATTCACTTTTACTTTGTCACAGCCAATCCATTGAGACATACAATTTCCATTTCTATTTAGGTGTGGAAAGCAGAGCTGTGTGGGTTTGGGGGTTTTTTGCTTGTAGTTTTTGTTGCATACCTATTCCAGTTGGAATCAGCTTCTCCAAATCAGATTCATCAGGAGCTGCCTCATATATAACTGAAGTTAAAGCACAGTTTCAGATTATTCACAAAAATGCAGAACATATTTTGCAATTTGCACTTTGAACAGCCACCGGAGGGCCGGGGGCGGGTTGCCGTCCACCGAGAAGGGGATGCACCAGTAGTGCTGGGGAATGGCTTCCTGCAGGTCCAGGATCACGGCGGGGACTGCGGGGAGAGACGACAATCAAAGAGGGGCTCAGGCCGGCGCATTGCCCCAGGGCGGGGCAGGCTGCGGAGCCAGGGCCCCGAGGCAGCGGGCACAGTCACTCAGCCACCCTCACGCCCGCCGGGCAGCCGGGATTAGGGATTTTTTGCTTGTAGTTTAAGCTGGTTTATGACTTGCTGAAGCCCAGGAGAACATTTTTAAGCCAATGAGTGCATTGTTAAATAATGATATGAACAGCACAAAGTAGCATTCATCTTGTTAACTATGCAAAAACACATTGCATATATCTTTACATATTCTATCCTAACTGTGAATCATTTCATATGTTTAATCTTTCTTCAAACGGAATAATTTTTTGTGATGGTTTCAGAAATTCTAATTCTGTGTCCCATCCATATACAGGTTTTCGGTTTAGAACCAAATAATGTGTTATGACAAAAATAGTTATTCTTATCCCCTAGACTTTTTTTTAGTAGGACACAAGACTACTTTGTATAAGTGCCTCTTAATCAGAATCATTTTACAGTATGAGAACTGTTGTCACTTTATAGTCAATGTTTCTTTGAACAGGCAACAGGGCTTTAGACTCTCTATGCTTTGCAGATGTTAAGAGATCAGGTGGGTAATCACAGGTCTCTACATTAAGAGGTTTTGTATGCGGAAAGAATGGTTTTGTCAGTTGTCTGTTGCTGAGGTTTGGAGTTGTGGATTCCCCTGGAATATGCATCTGAATTCCTTTTCTAGTCCCACAAATGCTGCACACTGCCAACTTTTCTGACTTTGGAGCTCTAAATTAAGGCCAGTTCCTTTGCTCATCCCACAAACTCTTTCATGTTCTTTAACCGCAGCCTGAGAAAGGCGCCTTGGTTTCAACAGCAGCAGACCAGCATATGTTTACTTAATTCCTAAAACATGATGACAGTAGTCTCTGTGCCACTAAAAGCTTTTTTCTTTATTATTTTTGTTGAAGTTGATTTTTAAAAGTTCTTCACATGCCACATGTTTTATTGCAGTGTCTTCAGTGTGAGCCATGAACAGCAATGGAAGTTAAAGGAACAGCAACTGAAATTACAAATTGCTCAACTTGAGACTGCCTTAAAGTCTGACTTAGCAGACAAAAGTGAAATCCTTGACAGAATGAAACTAGAAAGAGGTATATTTATAAAATAGCAGTCTTTTTCTCAGTGTGCTGCATGTGCAAGATTCTTCTGCCTTTCTAGTTCTAGTCCAGTATGCATGTCATAGAAAAGTTCAGTTCCTATAACTGGTGATTATGGGCCACACTTCAAGGCCTTGATTGAGCAAGGTGCTAAAACTCAAGACTAACTTTTAATCACATACATAATCCCATTAAAGTTAGACATCTGCTTAAGTATGTGCTGAATATGGAAGCTATATCCATTAGGATTTTAAAATTGCATTAATGCTTTCATTCTAAGCCTGCTTTTACTCTGGCTTCCTATTTACTGTCATCCTTCACTGTGATAACTTCTCTCTGACAAGAGGGCGTGTCTGACATTCCCTCCCAAAATATGAGCCACCGTTATTCAGATTCCACGCACTATACTATGGTGTTAATATACCATACAATCATTTGGAGGCTGTACAGTTGTCTCTATTTCACCCTTCATGTGGCCAGCTATTTTTTAATCTTCTCTATATACATTAATTTTTGTTCATAGCTGGGTACAAATCCAGTTACCACTCTATTTTTTTATTCTGATTTTCTGATCACCTTATCCAGTTAGCCTTTTTTCCTGTGAAGGATCATCTGATCCTTTAAGGTTGTCAGTAGATCCAGTGACTTCAAAGTTAAGCAGGTGTGTAAGTGCTTTGTTGGATTGGGGCCAAAGAATTTGCAGCTTAGTTGATACCAGAATGGATAAAATACCTTAAGATAAAGGTTACAAAACATTGATTCACGTGTGTCTTTAGTTTATAAACTAACTGTTGGGAATCAGGGCTTTCTGATCAAACAGTCTAAGGCAAGAGTACAGTGTGGTTGTCAAAACATGAAAGTGTATTGGTTAAGAAAGGTGTGATGGCTAGAGATGACCTGCACATGTGATATGTCTGCTAGTGTCTCCTATGGGCACTTATTCCAAGTGACAGGTTTCCACCTGCACTCTTCCCAGAATTGAATTCCATTTTTCACCACCCCACTTTTGACTGGATCACCAGGCTAAGGCAACCCGTGTTCTTAGCAGTCCATCACAAGTGACGCCCTCCCTCTCCCTCCCCCGTTGACAGGTTCCATGATCTTCAACTCTCTGTGGGTGGAAGTTGGAACCTCAAAGTTATACCACTCTTAGACTGGATCCTAGGTGACAGCCCCATTGCCAACTGTGTTAATGAGATAAGTGCAGTAGGTATCTGGAAGACACGACTTTCTGGGTGCCTGTGACCCAGAAGCATATGTTGAGGCCAGGGATCTGCTGTTGCTTCCAGTACCGGGGTCACCAGACAGTAAGGACTTGGCACCACCGGTACTGAAGGGAGATAGGGAGGTCTCCACTACCGTCAGAATGGCACCGAGACCAATCTCATGAGGAAAACCGCATTTGAGGGCCTCTCCATGGCACCGCTCACTGGCACCGGATGGCTCGGCACTTCCATGGTCTCCCTGTTCCTTCTCCATTTCCTCTTCGGAGTCAGAGGTAGAGTCTGTCTATTCACACCATCGAGGCCTTTGGGATCATCGGCACTGTTCCACACGTCAGTCTTTTGCGGCTGTAACGGCTACTGCCATGGCACACCAGAACACTTGGCTGATGGAACCATGGGGACTGGCATTGTTTCAGTGACGGTTCTGGAGCCTGTGGGGGTTTCCACTGGACCAAGGCTCCAGTTTAAGATATTTGTGTTCTTTAGCCTCTGAGAGCCTAGTCCTTCTGGTACCGCACCATGAAACCCCAGAACCCACCTCCGGTACCAACCACGGGGAACTGCAAAACCCGACACGGAGCAGCAGAAGCTGGCCCCACCTGCAGCGGGCGGGGCAGAGACTGTTCTGGTACTGCTCACGCCACTGCCGCCTCCTCACCTGATAAGGCATTGTTGGTGAAGGAGGTGTCTCCGATCTTCATGGCCCACCAGGAGTTACTAAAGTGGGTGGCATCTAACTTAGGCATTTAAGCAGAGGAGGTGAGGGAGTCTTGTGAGGGGCTCCTGGACATCCTAGTGACAGGTGGTCCCTCAAGGATAGCCCTTCCCCTCCATGAGGCTATTATAAATCCCATAAAATCTCTGTGGCAAAATCCTGACACTAATCTCTGGCACCAAAAGGTGCTGCACCTCATTGGTTAGATGAATCTGGTTCAGAGTCAGAAGTTGGCTTGTATATGTGTCAGCCACATCACGTTAGCCATCACTCCTCTCTGAGGGGTTTTCACCCCTGGTATCAAGTGGAAGCTCTGCATTGGCCTGCCACTAGAGACCTTTAGGCTGTAAGAAATTGGGTTCTGGGACAATACTACTGGCCATATTGGAACCCTGGGGGTTTTCCACCTGCCTCCTGATCATCTTTGCACCCTCCCTGCTCTTCCAGTAGGTGTCACAATCCTTCCTGTCGAGAGCCACAAGAAGCCACTCCTGATACCAGGCTCAGTACTGAACGTGAACAATCTGCTGCAATCTATTGCAAAATCCAAAGATGCAAAGAAGCTTGATCTTTTGGGGAGGAAAGTTTATTTAACAGTGGGACTACAACTCTGTGTTGCTAATCCCAAAGAATTACTGGAGGGTTATTTCTCCCTCGGGGACAATGTTTTAAAATGTATGGACAAGTTGCCAGAGAAGGCGAGGCAACAGTTGCTAGCTGTGGTGGATGAGGGATTCTACTGCTTAAGCCATGACATCAGCCATTACAATGCATAGATATTCATGGCTATCGATCATCTTCAGGAGGTCCAATGAACCGTTCAGCATCTCCCTTTTGAGGGACCAATGCTTTTTCACAGCAGATTGATGACAGGCTTCTTAGTCTTTTAATTATAGTGGAATTGAGATACACGTTTCAGTTTATTTCTGCCCCTCTTCTCTGTCCCTTTTCAGGGACCACTCTCATGAAGGAGTTCTGCTTCAGGAGGTACAATTTCCCCTTCTGTTGCGAGTCATAGAAGAAGTTTCTCCTTTTCACAGAGGAAAGGGGTTTTATTCTTACTACTTCCTAATCTAAAAAGTAAAGGAGATTTCAGATCAATACTAAACCTGAAGGAGCTCAACAGATATCTAAAGAAAATAAAGTTTTTCTTGGTCACTCTGGCTTCCATGATCCCCTCCCTGGGTCCTGGCAACTGGTATCTTGCCATCAACTTAAAGGAGAGACATTTCCATGTAGCAATACATCAAAGCCTCGGGAAATACATCAGTTTTATGGTTAACTGATCCCACTACCAGTTTGCAGTCCTGCCATTTGGCCTCTCTGCAGCTCAGTGTGTTTTTACACAGCATGTGGATGTGTTCCTGAGGAAATTAGGAGCTCTAGTGGTCTGTACCTGCGTGACTGGCTGATGAGAGGCTGATTCAAGAGCGAGGTACTGTCCAGCATGGCCATGATCCCGGCTACCTTTGGCGTGCTAGGATTGCTGATCAATGAAGAAAAGTCAATCCTCTCGTGTTCAGATAAGAGTTTATAGGATCCGTTTTTGATTCTGTGGAATCCAGGGCGTTCCTCCCACAAACTGGATTCTAAACGATGCTGGCCATTTGTTAGACCTGAAGGCCTATCTGCAGTGAAGCAGCGTGGCCTCCCTCTGACACAGACGGGGAGGAATTACTCCCCACCTCCTGGTGGGCAAAGCCAGGCCAGGTCTGCCCCTTGTACCGGAAGCAGAGGGGCGGAACAGGAAATATAAACGGCGGGGCCTCCATCTTAGTTGAGGGCAAGCCAGCGAAGGAGTCAGACACCGCTGCTGCCTTGCTGCTTTCCCTGAGCTAGGGACTGAGCTGTGTCAACCCCATCTCTGGAGTAACACCCAGAGGAGCTGCTGCTCAGCAAGTAATCCAGGGAGCTGCTGGAGTCCAAGGGACATGAGCAATGAATCCCTACAACCAGGTAGGGGTAGAAAGTAGCCCAGGGAAACCAGACATTAGTCCAGTTGTGTTTGCTGAAGCCATGGTCAGCATGTTTTGGCAGGATCCCCACTGATCCAGTGGCGGTATTCCCCGCCACTGTTAAGGTCCTGGGCTCAGACCCAGTGGAGTAGGGTGGACCCAGGTCCCCATACCCGCTGCTGCCAACCCCACCAACTTAGGCCAGATGGCCTGCGTTCGTTTGCTGTCTGCCCCAGCCAGGGAGCTGGACCATAGACTGCTTTTGCTCTGCCCCAGCCAGAGGACTGAGCTTGGCACCGTTTGCTGCCTGCCCCAGCCAGAGGGCAGGCTATAGACTCCTTACTGACTTACTTACATTGCTAATCCTCTGCTGATCGGCCCTCAGCTGTTAAGTAGTGTAGTGAGGCGGAGTGGCCTCCTTCTGACGCATATGGACACACATACTTATGTGGTTTGACATGCCAGGCTTCGTCTTAGGAAGCTGCAGGGCTGGCTGAGTTCTGTGTACTCCCCAAATTATCGTTCACTGCATATGGTGCTTTGAGTGCCCATATACTTGGTGTCTTAGCCTCTTTTCACTGGTGGATAGACCTTTTCAATGTATGTGTAGGCATTCCATTTGCTTCCACCTAACAGACTTTGACTTTATTTATAGACTGTTCTGCTCTTAGATTGGGGGGCCCACTTGGAATCTCTGTAGACTCAAGGGCTATGATCAGGTGGAAGATGTAGTTCTCCATACAAATATAAGATAGCTGAGAGCCATTCGTGTAGCTTGTCACACCTTCTTTCCCCATATCAAGGAAAGGGATTTACTAGTATTTATGGACAATACAGCAGCCATGTTCTGTGTGAACAAACAGAAAGGGGTCAGATGGACCCTTCTTTGCCAAGAGGCAATGCTGCTCTGGAACTTTTGTATCCACTCAGTCCATCTCAAAGCTTCACACCTTCTGGACAAAGCTGTCCAGAACAGTCTAGCCGATCCAACTGAGTAGGTCTTTCAAAAATCACCACAAGTGGTTTCTGCCCAGATACAGTCAGTTCATTTTCTAACTGTGGGGAATTCCCCGTGTTGACCTGTATGCAGTCTGCATCAACAGGAAGTTTCATCAATTGTATTCACGAGCAGGTTTCTCAGAGACTCACATACTTTAAGGTCAGAAGGAACCATTGTGATCATCTAATCCAGGGGTGGGCAAACTTTTTGGCCCGAGGGCCACATTGGGGTTGCACAACTGTATGGAGGGCCAGGTAGGGAAGGCTGTACCTCCCCAAACAGCCTGGCCCCCACCCCCTATCTGCCCCCTCCCACTTCCTGCCCCTCACTGCCCCCCTCAGAACCTCCAGCCCATCCAACCTCCCCTGCTCCTTGTCCCCTGACCGCCCCCTCCCCGGACTCTCACCCCCCTTATCCAACCCCCCGTGCTCCCTGTCCCCTGACTGCCCTCCCGACCCCTATCCACATCCCCACCCCCTGACAGGCTCCCCAGGACTCCCACTCCCAACCCTCCCTGTTTCCCATCCCCTGACCGCTCCCACAGAACCTCCACCCCATCCAACCCTCCTTCCTGACTGCCCTTCCTGACCCCCCGCTCCCTTACCCAACCCCCCCACTCTCCGCCCCCTTACCAGCAGCAGGAGCTCACAGCCGCAACACCCAGCCAGAGCCAGCTGCGCTCCCCACGCTGCTAAGTGGGAGCGGCGGGCCAGAGTGCAGCCCACGCAGTGGCGTGGCTGCGGAGGAGGGGGTTAAATGTGGGAGGGGCCGGGGACTAGCCTCCCCGGCTGGGAGCTCAGGGCTGCGTTGGCCCGCAGGCCATAGTTTGCCCACATCTTCTCTAATCTGACCACCTGCCCATTGCAGGCCACAGAACCTCACCTACCCAGTCCTGTAATACACCCCTAATCTCTGGCTGAGTTACTGAAGTCCTCAAATCATGGTTTAAAGACTTCAAATTACAGAGAATTCATCTGCTCATAATCCAGGGTCTCTGACGGACACTTTCCTGTTGCTCTGGAAAGATAATCTCATGAATGCATATCCTTCAATTCCTCTCCTACTCAGAATGTTAAAAATCAAGCAGGACTATGCTTGAGTGATGCTTATAGCATTGACATGGCCTCACCAGCATTGGTTTTGTACTCTGCTGAGCCTCTCAGCCAGGGCTCTATTGACACTACTACTAGACCCAGACCTGACCTCACATGACTATAGTTGCCTTCTCCATAGCAGTCTAGAGGCCCTTCGCCTTACAGCCTGGATGCTCCATGGTTAACAGCTCAGGAGGAGATCTGTTCAAAACATCCTTTGAATAATAGGAAGCCTCCATCTGGTCTCAGCAAAAAAGGGGTTTCCCCAGTCCAGGCTTCAATACAATATGAGCTGAAGTTTTTGTTATACCTGAAACAACAAGCTCTAGCCATTAGTTCCATCGGTGTTCACCTAGCAGCTATCTCAGGTTTTCACCCTCTAAGTGATGATTGCCCTCTTTTCTATAATCCCATGTCAATTGAGTTTTTGAAGGGTCTGGACCAGTTAGGATCCTCTACCTGGGGATACTTAAAACTAGTGTTACCCTTTGGTACTTAAAACTAGTGTTAGCAAAATTAATGAGTCCTCCCTTTGAACTGCTGGCCAACTGTTCATTGCCCCATTCTCAATGAAGGTAGCCTTTTTGATGGCAATTACCTTGGCTAAGAGAGTAGGTGAATTGAGAGCTATGGTATCTGTCCCACCGTATACAATCTTCTGTAATGACAAGGTGTACTTCTGCCTTCATCCAGTTTCTCGCTAAAGTGGTTTCTCACTTCACATCAATCAGGCAATATATTTACCTACTTTCTTCCCTAAGCTTCATGGTCAAAAAGGAGAGGAGAAACTCCACACACTGGATGCTGGAAAAGTGTTAGGATTCTACTTGGACAGGACTACATTGCTTAGATTGTCCTCACACTATTTGTGGCACTTGTGGACAGGATGAAGGGTCTTCCAGTCTCGTCTCAGAGATCCATTGGCCGGGAACGGCAAACCGCAGCCACTGGGAGTTGCAGGGGGCCATGTCTGTGGACGGTCAACATAAATAAAATGTCTCACAGCCCGCCAGCAGATTACCCTGATGGGCCGTGTGACGAAGGAAGGATAGCTCAGTGGTTTGAGCATTGGCCTGCTAAACCCAGGGTTGTGAGTTCAATCCTTGAGGGGGCCATTTAGGGATTGGGGCAAAAAGCTGACTGGGGATTGGTCCTGCTTTGAGCAGGGGGTTGGATTAGATGATCTCCTGAGGTCCCTTCCTACTCTGATATTCTATGATTCTAAATTAATTGGCTTGATTCTAATTTGGGGGAGGGATAGCTCAGTGGTTTGAGCATTGGCCTGCTAAACCCAGGGTTGTGAGTTCAATCCTTGAGGGGGCCACTTAGGGATCTGGGGCAAAAATTGGTCCTGCTAGTGAAGGCAGGGGGCTGGACTTGATGACCTTTCAAGATCCCTTCCAGTTCTAGGAGATTGGTATATCTACTATTATAAAATATATATAAAATAAAGAAGGTTGCCGACCCCTGGATCAGCACAATGTGTATATTGATTACAGCTGAGGATATTAGAACAAAAGGACTTTGAAAATTGTTTATTTTGCCAAAACATTCTCCTACAAGCTGTTAAATAATTCTGTGTCAGAAGGACATAATTTTGAAAAAGTAAAATATTGAATACAAGACTGTTGCGATTGGCAGAAGCTGCTGATTATTGCTAATTCAGAAGTAAGGAGTGGGTCTGAGAAATGACTTAGGTTTGTTCCATAAGATTCTGTTCAGATTTGGGTGAGAGAAACTTTTTTCATAAATTCATAGATTCCAAGACCAGAATGGACCATTCTGATCATCTAGACTGACCTCCTGTATAACGCATAGAATGTCCCCAAAATAATTCCGAGAGCATATCTTTTGCAAATTACCTCTTCCTTTCTGTCACTTGCATTGTTCAGGAAAATTTTGGCAGCCTGACAAAGTAATAAGAGAATGGAACATTAACATTCTAATGTAAGGGTGGGCTCTTACTGGTACTGAAGTAATAATAGTGCACACACTGCACAAGGAATCCATGGAGTAGACAGTCTCTCCAGGAGGGTGGGAGAGACCTGGGCTGGGCACTCTCTCAACAACCCTCCCTTCACCCCCAGAACAGTCTCAGTGGCCCAAACCCGTCCTTTGGGAGCGCCATATGGCATATTTCTTAACTCAAGTGCTTGACTTTGCAACCTAAATGATATTGATTTAACTTCATTTGTTTGCATGTAATTAGTATATAAGGGCTTGAAAAGTCCTCTCACCCACTTTCATGAGGTGGATCTTTCCTGACCACGTGTTACCTGCAAGTTTAAGCTTTTGATTAAGAAAGATAATGTTTCCGTAACACTTAGAGTTGTGAAGATAACCGTCTAAGCAGTAATCCAAATGTAAATTGATGCAATGATGTCGTCTAAAGTCTACGGAGACAGCTCATGTCACAGCTTGTGTTAGGGGGAAGGAGGCCTATGTGCTGCTGCTGTTGCTATTAGTGCAGCCACCACCACAGGATTTGTGTGCCTGGGGAGGAGTCTATGCTGACTCTCCCCTCCCCCTCCATACACCATGTTTTCTACATAGTGGTAGAGAATTAAACCATTGTTAGTGGTTCTGTATTACAATTGAAAGTGAGTGTTTTGTAGCGGGAGGGAGTATGTTTGGCCATTATGATTTTTAGGTTGAAAGGCATATCCGTTGAGATGGCTGTGTATAGGAAAGTTGATTTAGCTGATGAGTTCTCTTAACTTTAGTGATTGTGTCATATAAATACAGAATAAAAAGTAGTTTAATGCCAGTATTTGAAACCTTCAGAACTAGAAACTCTGGTATCTGCTGAGTTTTGTCCTCAGAACTAAAAAGCAACTCTGTAAATATAGATAAGCTATGGAGCATGTCTTGAGGTTAACAGAAAAAGCATTAAGAAGGTGTCAGACTATTTTCTTGAAAGGAGAAGGATATACTGTCAACTAAATGTGTAGAGTTTTATCCAATCAACTCCTATTTGTACAAATGGGAATTGCAAAAGCTAATGCTTGCACATCAAGTTGACTGTGTATCTCTAACCAGTAAAATGAATTTATAATATTACAGCAAAGGATGAGGGAATATAATTTTGGGATCCTCAATAGTCAAGGGAGGAGGAATACACATTATAGAAAACATTGCAATAAACCAAAGAGAGTGGTAGTCATTTTCTACATCTGTGTCTCAGGAACCTCAGTAATTTGGAAAAGGTTTAAATTTAGGACTGGTCTATATTAGAGAAGTTGCACTGGTAGAACTAAATTGAATTAAAATCATTTGGCCTAATCCTGAAGTTTTTTTACTTCATCCTTACTGATGCAAAATTCCTATTAAAGCTTGCTAGCTAATGATATGGCTTTAATTGCTTGTTAGTGGGTAATTTTGGGAAATCTCTACACCCCATGCCAGATGAGTTAATGGTTGACTAAGGATATTACACAAAAATGGTTGAAAATACTTAGTGTGATGATGTTCAAGGTTTCTCTGTATTTCAATATGCTTCTTTTTAAATGTAGATTTTTTTTTAATACATTGAGTTGAGCTTTAATGTCAGTAAGAACAACCCTCCCTATATTAATTCCAACTATCAGGTGAAGAAAACCAATGTTCAATCTTATCTTGCAACTAGCTAAGACAATATGACTTGCTACATATAAGGAATAGGGGACAAATATTTAAAAATGCATTTATTATATAGAAGTAGATTTTAAAATCAGTATCACAACTTTTTGAGTTATATTGGATTAAATGGAGTATGGTGTTTGTTTTTTGTTTAATAAGACCAAAATGAGAAGCTGACCCAAGAGAACAAAGAACTGCAATTGCATTATCTGGAACACAAGCAACAGCTAGATGAACTGAAAAATCGCATGAAGTTTTTCACCAAGGTAAACTTTTTTTCTGTTTAGAAAATGACCAAAAAAAGCTTTCTATGTTTTATGCATAGTGCAAGTACTCTTAAAAGCAAAACCAAAAGAATGCAGAAGTATGATGGAGTTTATTTATTCATGATATCAGGCAAAGTGTCATGTTTAGTGAGAATGCACCATGTTATTCTGAATGTATCTCTCCATTATTCATTCACACATTCATAACACCTTTTATTGACTATTTCTGTTTCAGGAGAGTGATACTGAAATGGTGGAACTCAGTGAAGCCCTCATGCTTATAAAGGTAACTTATACAGAAATTGACCACATTTTGATCTGTCCCACTCTACTTTTTAACTCTGATGACTTTTGCATGTTCTCTACATAATGCCTCAGTCTTCAAGAGGTGAATCATTTGTGCATCTTTTAGTAGCTAATGCTGCTTGTTCGTACATGTGCACATGTCACTTTCCAGTTACAGAAAAGCAGACGGGAGAGAGGAAAAGATGGCAGGATGAAATTTATTTAGGTTATGTACATATTTCATAATAACATCAAAAGTGAATTAGGCCAGATCGGCAGACACTTGCTTTTAAAACTTTACCTTTTTTTTTTTATTTCAGTGAAAAGAGTTGCTGTTTGTTTATTTATCACTTTACCCTATTATAGTGCTGATCAAAAACAACTTTTTGCTCACTAATTTTGAAGGTAATGGAAGTATACTCCAAACTAAAATGTTAAGCTCTGAAAGCACGATAAAAAGATGCTCTCTGGTGCCTGAACACCTGTTCCTGCTTATTTATAAAAGAACCAGAAAAATACAATTTTTTCTCTTGCACATAGTTTGTAATTCTGTCGTTTACAACAAGACTGCAATGAAGTGAAAGTGTGTTTCCTGTGTTCAGGTGAATCCTTTTCATTGTTTTTTTTTTCTTTTAAAAGATTCACATTTGTTACATTATATATGATCCATCTTGGACTCTTAAAGATAAATATCCTTTCTAAAATCAAAAGATCCCCCAACAAAAAAAAATCACTATTTTAAACTTTCTTTTAGAAGACTGGAATAGAAAAAGTATTAATATCCCACTAGTATTGAAAACCCTAGTGTCTGGCTGAGGCAATGTAAAGGATTATGATCTTGGGTGAAAAGCCAATAAGTTCTTCCAACTAAAACTCTATGGATATAGATTTCCATTATTTAAAATAAAAAAAGTGGAGGGGAAGAATCACTTGACCTGGACTTTAGGTGTCATACCAGTTTTTTTAAAGCATAGAAAGAACCACAAGAATAATAACTCTGTCTTAACTAATATGTGATTCAGCTCCCATAATAAAGACCTCCTCAGATAAGCCATATTCGAGAATATATTCCAACTCATGTCTCCTCACCAACCTGTCTAATGGCCCATATATATGTGTTGACTAAAACAGGTGATAAATATACCTCTGCATGAGCATGCCCTCACAGTAGAAAAGCAATCCTCTCAGATGTCCTTAATTCTAAATAATAAAACAATATTAAAAAGAAAGCTAAACAAAGTAATTAACAACATAATTAGAATTGTATCTAATATCGAATATTTTTTTAAGTTTTCCATGAGACACCCATGCGATCCTTTTTGCTGAACTTGAGAGGACTCTGTATTTTCATTAGTCTGAATATTTTGGATGAGCCTGTAATAATGCAGAATTGACAAACAGCACTTCATCTGATTAAATTTACACTGATGACATCATCTTCAGAACTGTAATCATCCAAATGCTATAAGATCAAAGTCACAAATTACATTGGGATTAGCTGATTGATTGATTGAATTTTGAGGTTTTATACTGGGCCCCATAACAGTAGTATATAAGCACCTTCCATGTAAAATCAGTAACACTGGCCAAGTCCCTAATCTGCTTTAAAGAATCTCTAACACCTGTTCCTTTTTGGGCCCAAAACACTTGTTGGATGGGTTTTTAAAAGATTTCTAGTAACTTTCTGTGTTGGTTAGGGTTTATGAGTAGAAGGAAGTGTCAGTGCTGGGAGTGACGTTCTTGTGATGGATGATACTTATGTCATAATAAGATCATGACATCCATGGATCGGATTTCTCAGAATCAGAAACCAATTTTGGAGAAGCAGGTTTAGACAAAGATTTAAAAAAATTGATGCTGAACATAAGAGTACTAAATTTAGGCACTTATGAAAGTTGTCTTGATTTTCAAAAGCGCCAAGCACCCAGGAGCTTTAATGTGCTTTGGATGTCCAGTACAGAGGGAAGAGCTGCACAGGGTCAGGGAAACTGTCATATGTAGCTGCCCAGGGTCCGTGTACCCTCTGCCATGTACATTGGCCAAATCGGACAGTCTCTACGTAAAAGAATAAATGGACACAAATCAGACCAAGAATTATAACATTCAAAAACCAGTCGGAGAACACTTCAATCTCCCTGGTCACTCGATTACAGACCTAAATGTCACAATATTACAACAAAAAAAACTTCAAAAACAGACTCCAACGAGAGACTGCTGAATTGGAATTAATTTGCAAAATGGACACCATTAAATTAGGCTTAAAGAAAGACTGGGAGTGGATGGGTCATTATACAAAGTAAAACTATTTCCCCATGTTTATTTCCCCGCGCGCGCGCACACACACACACACACACACACACACAGTTCCTCACAACTTCTTGTCAACTGCTGCAAATGGACTGTTTTGATTACCACTACAAAAATTTGTTTTCTCTCCTGCTGGTAATAGCTCACCTTAACTGATCACTCTTGTTAGAGTGTGTATGGTAACCCCCATTGTTTCATATGTGTGTGTGTATGTGTGTATATATAATCTTTCTACTGTATTTTCCACTGTATGCATCCGATGAAGTGGGCTGTAGCCCATGAAAGCTTATGCTCAAATAAATTTGTTAGTCCCTAAGGTGCCACAAGTACTCCTGTTCTTTCTGTGTTTTAGTGTCTTGTTCATGGTAGATTAAAACATGCAAGCAAACACCTAATTTTACTGCACAATTGTTCTCCAATAATAAAACAAACTTTTTCTTGTAGGTTCGCAAACAGCAGAAGAATGGGGACCTTACCTTTTTAGAGAAAATAGAAGATGACATCCATAAAGACATGGAATACGCCATGCGGGATCTTCAAGCAACACATGCAGAAACAGTGCAAGAACTTGAAAAGACACGGAATATGTTAATTGTGCAGCATAAAATTAACAAAGATTATCAGGTACTAAACTGTTCGCAGTGGAAAATAACCTGTAACAAAATACTAATATTAGCAGCACCTTAACTTTTTTCACTATCAAGAAATTTTGAATTAATGGTTAAGACTTGTGAATTCAGGAAGTTTTCAGCATGAAGAACTAAACATTGATATATTTGAGGTCATCGGGAGATTTCCCATTGTGATAAATATTGGCTATAAGGGTGAAATTCAGAAGGGTGGGAGTGGATGAAATCCATGTTCCATAGCCAGGGACAGCGTAGCCTGTTTGCATCTGCAATGTTCTGTTTAGTCCACAGGATCAACATGGTTGTAAGCTTCCTCTGCTAGCTCATTCCTTGAATACAAGCCTATTTGCAGCCATATGTGAGTTCTGATTTGAAGTGTACAGGCAAAGCAAAGCTTCTGGCCCAGTTTTACTCTGTTCACTCCTCCTCTGACAAACTCGTTTCTGGAACTGCAGATCTTGTTCACATAATGGATGTCATTCTGAACCCATCAAAATTTGAAATACAACATTAGAGCACTGAACTGAAACAATAGCTAATCACTATGGTTAAATGAGGCTTGACTACACAGAGCAGTGTTAAAGCACGTTAGGAAACCTGTAGAGCCACACCATCAGGGTTCACACAAACCATTTAATACGCAATATATTTGCGCTTTAGAAATCAACCCCCATAGGATGCATTACCCCATGGTGTAGACAAGGCCTGAGTCTATTTCTATTGGAATTAGAATAGAGCGTTGTGTTAATTAATTGGAAATGGTTGCTATTTTTGCATAGTCTCAAAATATGGATTCAATCTTGAATTTAAATGATTTTTTTCTATTAGTTGTCATTGAAACTCCATGGTGTGTGCCAAAGAAATGGTGACCACTCTAAAACTGTGACATAATGTGTACAAAAGTGGTAACAGCTCTTCCCTGGGCTGACTAGAGGTGAGATAGAAGCCTTAGAATGAGTGCACTTAAAAAGTCAATATTTGCCAGTCTTTAGTCACTACAGTACCACAATCTCTGCTCTCCTAAACAATAGGGAGATACTATTCTTATTGCAGCTACTTGGAACAATAAATGTTGATTTTTAAAAGAAATTATTTTATATTAATTCACCTAATCTATATTCCATTATTAGTCCCCTGAGCTGTCCAGTTTTCCCCAAAATTAATTCAATTTCAGCAGTTGACATCTGTCCTTGTACATAATTTAGAATATTTCTGTTAATAATATTATATTGTTTAACTCAGCTAAAAAAAGGAAATGGCACCTTTTTCCCTACATATGATAAATTATCGAATATACTATCTTTACTAATATTCTTTCAGACTGAAGTTGAAGCAGTGACGCAGAAGATGGAGGGTTTACAGAAAGATTATGAGTTAAAACTTGAACAGTATGTCCATCTCCTTGATATTAGGGCTGCACGCATCCGAAAATTAGAAGGTAAGTTTTTAATCCAGTTTTTTATCCTATTTGATATACCTAATCTGCCAAAAATTATTAGGATTTAAACATTTATTGCAACTATAGTATTCACCGCAAAAAATATAGTGTTATACTGCAAATGTTGATGTCACTTTATGCATAAAGGCAAAATTGGAAAGGTTTTCAGAGCAACCAGTTCACATGTTTGCCTCAAAAGAGAGGTCTCAAGTATGAGAAAATGTACAGTAGAACCTCAGAGTTACAAACACTTTGGGAATGGAGGTTGTTCATAATTCTGAAATGTTTGTAACTCTTAACAAAACATTACCGTATTTTCAAAAGTTTACAACTGAACGTTAACTTAATACAGCTTAGAAATTTTACTATGTTATGTAGAAGAAAAATGCTGCTGTTCCCCCCCCCCCTTTTTTTTTTTTAGTGGTTTACATTTAACACAATACTCTACTGTATTTGGGGGGTTTTTTTGTTTTTTGTTTTTTTGGTTTTTTTAGTCTCATCTCTGCTGCTGCATGATTGTATACCTCCAGTTTCAAGTGAGGTGTATGGTTAACTGGTCAGTTTATAACTCTGATGTTTGTAACTTGGAGGTTCTACTGTACATAAATAATTTTTAACATCTCTGGTTTATCTTACATTAGAAACAGTAATACTCCAGCTTTTTTATCTTATTGTTAAAATATTAAATTAGGCCCAGTTGTTTTTTCATTTTTCTATTTTCAAGTTTACATTTGAAATGGCTGTTATTTCCTAATATTGAACCTTCTTTTAATTCTTCAAAACTCATTTTATTTTTTCCATTAATTCGCAAATTATTGCACAATTGAATGAAGAATGAATGAATTGTTTTTCTTTTTCATTTAAAATATGATTTTATATGTAAAAATAAACACGCAATAACTAACAAGGACTAATGCAATAAGAATTTTAATAATGGCTCAATTCTTTTTATGTACTATAAAAGTGTATCCTATGTACTGAAGAATATTATGGTGGCTTGGGCCCTGGTTTTATTTTCTTTCCCCGAAAAATAAAACTTATTTTGTATACTTACTTATTTGTATACTTCAACTGCAAAAATGCCTTCAACTGCAAAAATTTATCACACCTGAATGCAGTGGGTCTTTGATCAGTAAGAAAAAGGGAATGGGGCTCTTTTACAGGTCCCAAATGTATTTGATTAGAAGGCAGGAGAAAGGGAGATGGACTTACCTGAAGAGAGCCAAGGTGGGAACAGGAAGATGGCAGACCAGTAGGGTGGAGGAGTTGACCCACTATATGCATCAGGGGGAGGTATTTATACCCAGTGCATTCCATAAGGAACTCTCTCTGTCATTAATCCTCGATCAGCTCTGCAAAAATATGTAGCTTAAATCTCTGGTATGCTTTTTAATCCAGTGCTCCCTTTAAAAAAAAAAAAAAAAAAGATGTTTCATTAAGGCTTCTTTCTCATAATTGCCTTGCAATCGATTATTAGCTCCAGTGCGCTGAAACTATGGTGTAAAACCAGTGTATCTACATTGACTTCAATGGAGTTATTCCTGATTTATACGAGAGTGACTTATATGAGCACCAGGCCCCATATATAAAACTTGTGAATCATTTGATACCTAGAAGCAATTATACAGATTAGGAGCACTGAAATGTTTGAAAAAAATGACATTTTTAAACTTTATTGAATTACCCTTTATTTTCTCTGTATTCAGTCATTTAATCGAGTTCTGTTGCAGCATTTGTTGATGACAAGAAAAAGATTTTCATGTTTAGTTCAATTTCATGTTGTTTGTTGTAGCTCAACTAAAGGATATTGCCTATGGTACCAAACAGTACAAATTCAGACCAGAAATCCTGCCAGAGGATCCAGTAGATGAATTTGATGAAACTGTCCACTTAGAAAGAGGAGAAAACCTGTTTGAAATTCACATCAGCAAAGTGATATTTTCTACAGAAGCTGTGCATGCTTTTGGTGACCAGGAACCTGTAACTTTCTGCACCTATGCATTCTATGACTTTGAACTACAGACAACCCCAGTAGTTCGTGGTCTTAATCCATCCTATAACTTCACTTCACAGTATCTTGTGCGCGTTGATGACTTCTTTTTGCAATACATACAGAAAAGCACTATCACTCTTGAAGTTCATCGTGCCTTAGGCACAGATTATGAAACAGCTGCAGCATGTCAGCTGAGATGCCATGAAATCTTGGAAAATAATGGCAGGATCTATAGTACAGCAATTTTAGTTGGTAAGTAACATTTCAAAGTGTATTATGTGTGATATTTTAACTGACAGTTATAACAGTACATATTTGTACAGCACTGAATTAATGTTTTACAACTTAAAAAAAAGAAATTGTATATACAAGGCCAAATTCTGCTCTGGGATGTGAATGCACATTTCACATTGATCAATTAGCAGTTGTGGGCAGGCCCTGAAGGGAACAAATTGCCCATAATGGAATGAACATTCAGGATGTGTATAGCAGTGATAACAATGTAGTGGTGTCTGTCTATGACATATATTAGAGACAATGTGGATAAATTAAACTAGCAGTTTGGTTTAACTTTCCATTATGTGTTTTCAGTTGCTTATAATTTTGCCATACTTTAACTGTTCCATGCTTGTTTTCTGCTCCTGGGTTTTTTACTGTTGTTTAATACAGTTTTTAATTATATAAAATCATAGAAATTTAGGGCTGGAAGAATCCTTGAGAGGGCATCTAATCCATTTCTCTGCACTAGACCATCCCTGACAGGTGTTTGTCTAACCCAGTCTTAAAAAAACTTCAATGACAGGGATTCCACAATCTCCATTTGTAATTTCTTCCAGCACATAACTATTCTTTTAGTTAGAAAGTCTTTCCTAATAACTAACCTAAATTTCCCTTGCTACAGATTAAGCCGATTACTATTTGTCCTGTCTTCGGCAAACATGGAGAACAATTGATCACCATTCTCTTTAAAACATCCTTAACATTTTAGAATACTGTTATTAAATCTCTCCTCAGTGTTCATTTTTCAAGACTAAACATGCCCAAACCTTTTCTGATAGGTCAGGTTTTCTAAACATTTTATCATTTTTGTTGCTCTCTTGTCCACATCTTTCTTAAAGTGTGGCACCGAAAACTGGACACGATTCTCCAGCCTCATCAGTGCTGAATAAAGCAGAACAATTATCTTCTGTGTCTTAGATGCAACATTCCTTTTAATACACCCCAGAATATTACCTGTTTTCACAACTGCATCACACTGTTAGCTCATATTCAATTTGTGATCCACAGCTCCTTTTTTGCAGTACTAGCATCTAGCCAGTTATTCCCCCATTTTGTAGTTGTGCATTTGATTTTTCCCAGGGCCGCCCAGAGGATTCAGGGGGCCGGGGGAAAGCAATTTCAGGGGCCCCTTCCATAAAAAAAAGTTGAATACTACAGAATACTATATTCTCATGGGGGCCCCTGCGGGGCCCGGGGCAAATTGCCCCACTCCCCCCAACCCCACCCCACGCCCAGCAGCCCTGGGAAAAATAAACATTTAAAAACCTTCTACATCTCGGCACAAACCCAGTTTTAAGAAAACTTCTTTTCAAGTCACCTTTACAAGGTATCACTGGTTCTCAGCATCAGCTAGTGCTAAAAGGCACTAAAGCTCATAAAAAGCGTTGGACAAATATTTTCCATCAAAACTTTTTTTGGATCGAAAACTAGGGGTTTTTAAAAAACAGAAAAAATCACGGACAATGTCTGCTTTCCTTCAAAATTTGTTGTGTGGTTTTTTTTAATTGAAAAGGTGAAATTAGTCTGCCAAAACCTGAACATGGTTTGGGGTTTCAGAAGTGTGTGGCCAAATATTTGCTGCTTGCTGTGTTTGATTGTTTAAAGAAACAATAAAAAAAATTCTGCTTAAAAAAAATCCAAAAAAAATGTTGAACCACCTCTGCTGTGACCAAACACCTGAGCCCATTCAGTCAGAGATTTTTCCAGGTTTCTGATACTCTGGCTACCTTGACTCGTATCTGTCTCCATAACTTTGGGTTCATTTAGGTTAGAACGTAACATAAGAATGGCCATACTGGGTCAGACCAAAGGTCCATCCAGCCCAGTATCCTGTCTACCGACAGTGGCCAAAGCCAGGTGCCCCAGAGGGAGTGAACCTAACAGGTAATGATCAAGAGATCTCTCTCCTGCCATCCATCTCCACCCTCTGACAAACAGAGGCTAGGGACACCATTCCTTACCTATACTTACCTATACCACTAATGGACTTAACCTCCATGAATTTATCTGTTTCCTAGAAACTGGCTCCATGGGGTCCCTCACAAACTGGAGACAGTTACTGTGGGTTTGTCTTTAGTATAGCTTATGTACATACTCCACGAACTGAGCATTTGAGCTTGTTCCAGAATCTGGGATGAGCCTATGTTGTGAAAACTGAAATGCTCAAAATAGCACATGCATGTGAATGGATACAGGGTGCTAAAATTAAATTAACCCAGGGGGTCTGAAACTGGGGGTCGGGACCCCTCAGGGGGTCACGAAGTTATTACTGGGAGTTGCGAGTTGTCAGCCTCCACCTCAAACCCTGCTTTGCCTCCAGCATTTATAATAGTGTTAAATATATAAAAAAGGTATTTTTAATGTATAAGGGGGGGTCACACTCAGAGGCTTGCTATGTGAAAGGTGTCACCAATACAAAAGTTTGAGAACCACTGAATTAACCCCTCTGGAGCCTCGGGGAATGCAGGGGATGGGGGGTAATAAGCTAATAATTGGAGATATACCAATCTCCTAGAACTGGAAGGGACCTTGAAAGGTCATCTAGTCCAGCCCCTGCCTTCACTAGCAGGTCTCCCTTGGTCGGGTTGGGAAGGAGGTAGGTGGTGTAGGATATTGCTCTTCTCATGTGATCCCTCCCCCATGGCTCTCTTGGTTTTATCACTGTTAATCTAAAGTGGCTAATTTTAAATTAAGCTACTCTCCTCTGACATGAATCTCCCTATGGCACTGAAATTAAATGTAGACTATAATTTGGCCTGACCATTGACAATGACCTGACCATTACCAACACCCTGTTCCGACAAGCAGACAAATACAAAACGACGTAGATGCACCCTCGGTCCAAACAGTGGCATCTGATAGATTATGCCATTGTCAGAAGGCGAGACGTCCGAGACATACTGATCACCAGAGTAATGCGAGGCGCAGAGTGCTGGACAGATCACAGATTAGTCAGGATGTCTCTTCAACTTCACATCGCTCCCTCTCGGCACAAACGCCCTAAGCATGTGCGACTTGCTTTCAACATAGCCAAACTGAAGGATGCTCAGTGTTTCAACAATTTCCAGAGGAGTCTTGATGACAAACTGACATCCCACGCACAATTGATCGGTACTGTAACCGAAAAGTGGGACCAGTTCAAGCAGATAGTGACTGACACAGCAATAATATCTCTTGGACCAAAGAAAAGAACACATCAGGATTGGTTTGATGAGAACCAAGAAGTAATATGCTCAGCACTGGAAGTAAAGAGAAAAGCCTTTATCGAATGGCAGAATGACCCCTCCTCAGTCTCTAAACGGGACCATTTCAAGTACCTTCAGAGCAAAACACAGAAAGACCTCCGTCAGATACAAGACAACTGGTGGGAGAGCAAAGCCAAAGAAATTGAGCACTATGCTGAGACTCACAACTCAAAGATGTTCTTCAGTG
The DNA here is from genome assembly GCF_020497125.1 of Mauremys mutica. Lineage (NCBI taxonomy): Eukaryota > Metazoa > Chordata > Testudines > Geoemydidae > Mauremys > Mauremys mutica. The sequence goes on from NC_059085.1 coordinate 17,377,220, forward strand.
CTATTAAGACTGTCTATGGACCTTCTAAACCAAGGACCACCCCATTGCTCTCATCAGACAACACAACGCTGATTAAAGATAAAGACGGCATCAACGAAAGATGGCGAGAACACTTTAGCAACCTTCTCAATAGACCATCAACCATGAATAATAATGTCCTCAGTGAAATTCCACAACAACCTGCTCTGACACATCTTGATTTCTGCCCACTATAGATGAGATTAAGAAAGCTGTTAGCCAGATGAGTTCAGGAAAAGCTCCTGGAAAAGATGAGATACCAGCACAGATATACAAAGCAGCAAGTCCAGCAGCACTAGCAGCATTCCACAGCGTGATCATCAGCATCTGGGAGGATGAAAACATACCACAGGACCTCCGCAACGCTACTATTGTCTCTCTTTTCAAGAACAAAGACAGCAAAGCAAAATATGGAAACTATAGAGGCATATCCCTCCTCTCCGTTGGTGGGAAGATCATCGCCCGCATCATCTTGAACTGCCTAATAGCCAGTATTTCTGAGGCAAATCTACCTGAAAGTCAATGTGGTTTCCGACCTGGCCGGACCACAGTCGACATGGTGTTTGCTGTTAGACAAATACAAGAGAAGTGCATTGAACAGAATATGCACCTGTATGCTGTCTTCATAGATCTGACAAAGGCGTTTGATACCGTCAACAGGGAAGCCCTTTGGACCATTCTAACACGACTTGGCTGCCCAAGAAAATTTGTCCAGATTATACGCCTTTTTCATGACAGGCGAAGTATTGTCTGATGGAGCCACATCAGCCCCCTTCAACATCACCAGTGGCGTGAAACAAGGATGTGTTCTCGCTCCTGTCCTATTTAACCTGTTCTTTGCATGCGTCCTTAACTATGCAATGAAAGATCTGGACCGAGGTATATATTTGAAATACCGGCACGATGGTTCACTTTTTGACCTCCGTCGCCTGAATGCAAAGACTAAGAGTGCAGAAACTCCTTCTTGAGGCACTTTTTGCCGACGACTGTGCCCTCATGGCTCACACTGAAAATGATCTTCAGCACATTGTCAACAAGTTTGCTGAGGCCTCGCAACTCTTCGGACTAACTATCAGCCTCGGAAAGACAGAAGTTCTTCATCAACCTGCACCTGGATCAAATGCTTCTGTCCCGAGTATCTCCATTGACAGCACTCAGCTTAAAGTAGTGGAGAATTTTAAATACCTGGGTAGTGTCATATGCAGTGATGGATCACTGGATAATGAGATCAACGCATGAATATCCAAAGCAAGCCAGGCACTTGGCTGTCTGCGTGTCAAAGTTTTAAACCACCACAACATCTGGATGTCAACAAAACTGCTTGTGTACAGAGCTGTTGTTCTCTCATCTCTTTTGTACGGGTGCGAAACTTGGACACTATATAGGTGTCACATCAAGCAGCTTGAAGCATTCCACATGCACTGCCTCCGCAACATCATGAAGATCCGCTGGCAAGACAAAGTGCCCAATCTTGAGGTCCTCAAGAGAGCCCAGATGACAAGCATCGAAATGATGATCATGAAGTCACAGTTACGTTGGACCGGTCGTGTCAGCCGCATGGATGCCAACAGAATCCCCCGCCAGCTTCTGTATGGTGAGCTCTCCCAGGGCATCCGGCATATAGGTCGTCCACGGAAACGTTACAAGGACACCATCAAAGCCAATCTGCAGTACAGCAGTATCAAACCTATGGACCTTGAGGACGCCGCCAGCGACAGAACACAGTGGCGTGCAACAGTTAGAAATACCTGCATCGCCTTTGAGGAAGACCGCTGCCGGCGTCTACAAGAGGCACGTGAACAACGTCACAGAGCATCAGCAGCGCACAATCCACTGACCGCGAACTTCCCATGCACCATCTGCAGCAAAATGTGCACCTCTAGAATTGGCTTGTACAGTGATCAGAGGGCACACCATGACACCAACAATAGATGATCTGCACAGATTTGTCATCATCGGATCGATGGACTACCAAGAGATAATTTGGCATTTGAGAAGTGAAATGGATGGTAGCCCTAAGGGAACAGATAACAGCTTGGCTCTTTGTGTTAAATAGCTGTCTGCAAGCCTCAAACTGCTGAATGAGCTTTAGGGTGGGGAAGGCTGTGCCTCCCCAAACAGCCTGGCCCTGCCCCCTATCTGACCCCCAACCACCCTCCCCGAGAATCCCAGACCCATCCTGCTCCTTGTCCCCTGACTGCCCCCCAAGACCCTCTGAACCACCACCTCGGGACCCCACCCCCCACGAACCCCGCCTGCTCCCTGTCCCCTGACTGCCCTGACCCCTATCCACGCCCCCGCCAAGTCCTGACAGACCCCCGGAACGCCCACGATCCAACCCCCCGTTCCCCGTCCCCTGACTGCCCCCCCAACCTCTGCCTCCTCCCTGTCCCCTGGCTGCCCCTTATCCAACCCCCCCGGCCCTCTTAGCATGCCGCTTACCCCCACTTCCCCCCTCTTCCAGAGCCTACAAGTGGCCCTGGACAGCACTACAGCGGCCTGGCTCCGGCGGGACTGGTGCTCGCAGCCCCGCCCCCTTACTATGTGTCTCTGAGTGGGGAGGAGCTACGCCGCTTTAGCTCTGTCCAGGGCCGCTCCTGGACACGGCGCGCTGAGGCACCGGGGGATGGGCGAAGGCAGAGCCGGAGCCGGGGGGAGCCTCTGACATTCCTTGAAGGACTCTGCTAGATAGAAGGAAGTTCTTCACACAGCGCACAGTCAACTTGTGGAACTCCTTGCCTGAGGAGGTTGTGAAGGCTAGGACTATAACAGCGTTTAAAAGAGAACTGGAAAATTCATGGAGGTTAAGTCCTTTAATGGATATTAGCCAGGATGGGTAAGGAAGGGTGTCCCTAGCCTCTGTTTGTCAGAGGATGGAGATGGATGGCAGGAGAGAGATCACTTGATCGTTGCCTGTTGGGTTCATTCCCTCTGGGGTACCTGGCATTGGCCACTTTCTGTAGACAGGATACTGGGCTAGATGGACCTTTGGTCTGACCCAGTACGGCCATTCTTATGTTCTTATACATCCTCCCAGTTTAACAGTGAACCACCGATAACTTCTCTTTGAGTACTGTTTGTCAACCAATTGTGCACCCACCTTATAACTAAAACTATTATATGCATATGCACGTGATCACCTGTTTGTTCTACAAGACCTGTGCCTCATTCAGTGCAGAGGATGGACAAGAAGAAAAAGGATGTTCTCTTTTGTTTAGGCACTGGAGTTGGCTGCAAGAGATCTGGCTTCTGTTCCTAGTTCTGCTATAGACTACTGATGCAGTGCTGTCAGACCATATGCATATTCACAAGAGGGTAGAATTAATTTTCCACAGGCGGCCTTACTTCTGGCACTTCCTAACTTTTTAGTGTTTGATTTGCTACTGAAATGTTTATGTAATGAATTTTTTTGTATGTAATATTATATATAATGAAATATTCTATAGGAACTGGAGGACATATCCCAAACTATGGCACAGTGGATTACTGGGTCAGGTTAAGAGTTCCTATGGATCAGGCTATCAGACTCTACAAAGAGAGGTCAAAAGCTCTGGGATACATAACATCCAATTTAAAGGAACATGAAAAAGCCCCACAGGTAAGCTAATTTATTTTTGGTATTCACATAGAGTAAGCTGTTCAAATTTTTTTCTTTCAGTTCAATAGCTTCCTTCCACTGTTAGCTTTTGCTGTGTATATAAACTCTTTTCATTGCTTTTTAAGGGATCTTGAACAGAAAAGTTTTTTATTTTACTAGTTGTATGATATAATATATGGTTGTGTCAGGGAGAATAGGTTTTAACCATCAGTCATTAATTGTCGCTAAAACTACTAGCTGTTGTTAACTTCTTATCCTGAAAGTAGTGAAATAATAATGAGTAAACCATTCTGTTTAACTCTTTTGATTCTGAGATGCCAAATTTTTCCAACATGTTGCTCTACTGCAATATCCATGAATTCTAGGCTGGCCCAGTAGCTCAGCCCTCTAGTACATGTGAAGTGCTTGAGCAGAAGAAATCTTAGGATTTTTGTTGTTTGGATAATCAGGTTGAGACTGTGTTTTATATTTCTCAGTCAGGAGAAAATGAGAGAGAGAGAGAGAAAAGTGGCCTGTCAAAAAGGTTTCAAGAGTGAGCAAAAACTCAACTAAAACAAGAGCTAATTTAAAAAAAAGAAAACCATTTCCTGTGAAAGGTGTCTAAAAAACAAAATACATCTTTTCTCCAAAAATTTGATTATTTTTAAATCAAAGATAAACATTTAAATGGAAAATGTTATCAACATTTCAGACTTTCTCAGCCAACTTAACTTCTCAGCAATACAGGATCATAGCCTATCTAGGAGGCTAGAGATGAGTATTTTGGTTCATATCTCAAACTGCCATGGATAAAAATGAATGGTGTAAACTGCACCATGACTGTACAGAAATTCTCCATTACTTGCTTTTAATTTTCAAAGCAAGGTCAATATTTCTACTGTTGACCAAGATCTTACAAGTTGCTTAGCATCTCCTCCAGTTTGCTAAAGAAGCCTCATGAACTCCAAGTAACTAAAAATTAGAGCTGATTATCACCTCTTGCAGAGTTCAGTGTGTTATCACTTTGCAGGATTGGACCCATTGTTATTTATTTTATTATGTTATGCATACTGTTGTACAGAATATACAGAAAGGCCTGGTTCCAAAATGCTTACAAATCCTTTAAACTCAAATGGCTGTTTTCTTGCTCTTGAAATTACAAATGTTAATGAAAAATACATTAGCGCTATTGCAGAATTCTGCAGTAAGTCCAGATTTAAAGGAGTTAATTTGAAATTCTGTAGCGGAAATACAGGATTTCGTGTTTGCTTATATCAGTTAGACATGTTGCAAAAACAATTTATCACAGTACAGTACATAATTTTACCAAATAGCTTTTCTTTGATAGTTTCACAAATTTACAATAAAGTTACTTAAAATATACTACAATAAACTAATTTTTTTTACACTGAGCTGTTACTTTTTCCTTTTTGTCTAGACTATTAATGAAGTCTATTAACATACTTTAACATATTACTTTACTTATGCATCACAACAACAGTAAGCAACAGTCAGAGTAAAAGAGGAGAAGTTCAGATATGTTTGACATTGGCTTAGGAAACAAAAATCTTTAGCTAAACAAAATGAAACAGTGAGTCAGTTTTGCTTTCAGTTTGTTAGTGTAAATCTGGAGTGGCTTCCAGATTTACATCAGTGTAACCTGAGAAATTTGATGCAGTGACTTAAATTTAGATCAGTGCAAGCATTTTCAATTTGTAGTTGTTAAAAAATAAAGTAGCAGTTGATAATACCAACAGTATTGCAATTTCTTACTCTGGCTTCGTGTTTACAAGAATTGAAAAGTCTTTTCATTGTCCAGCTATACCAAAAGAAGGACAAGAGACACTTGATATGGTTTTAATCAGGCCGCAACTTTATTATTAGATGTCTGGGAGTACCCGGCAGATAAAAGTGTACAGTGCAGGTAATCCCATGTTCAGTCAATAACTACCCAGGGGGCTTCCGCCAGCCCCCTGTCTTTTTCCGTCCAGGTCTCACCAGCCAACCCATTGCTTGTACCTGACCATCCACCCCCCTCTTATAGGAGGGTAGAGGTGGGCTATAAGAAAGGAGGTTGGCTCCCTGCCAGACCATTCATAGAAGCCCTAAATCCACCCCTATTCCATTCCTTTAACCATCACCTACTTTTTAAATCTTTTACTAAGCCAGTTATCCAGTCATTGTATATCTTCCTTAAGGATAGGGCCCTACCAAATTCACAGTCAATTTTGATCACTTTCATGAACAGAGGGTTTTTTAATTGGTCAATTTCGTGTTTTTCAGATGTTTACATCTGAAATTACACTGTGTTGTAACTGTCAGGGTCCCAACCCAAAAGGTATCCGGTGGGTCTGATTTTTCCCCCACCCCCAAGCAGCCATGCAGGGGAAGGACAAGTCCTGTCCCTCCCCAGCCCAGTGGGGACTCGCAGCTAAGAATCCCAGGCTAGGGCACTCCCTGCAGCAGGGAGAGGTCGGACTCATTTCTACAAACCTCCTCCGGCTGCAGGAACCTCCAGGGCTGTTGCCCAGCCCCAGAGCTTCCTGCATAAGGGGGAGGCACTCAAAGGTGGGTCTGATTTCCCCCACTCTCCCTGAGAGCAGCCATACAGGGGAAGGACAAGTCTTGTCCCTCCCCAGCCCGGCCAGCACTTGCAGCTAGGAGCCTCCCAGTTGGGGGGGGGGGTTCCCAGCAGCACGGGGGAGATGAGAGTTTATTATGTTCACAGCCGTGAAATTGGTAGGGCCCTACCTACGGAGTACCTGCACTGGACATCCGCCCCATGCTGAGACTATATATTACAACTTATTATTTAACTCGCTTCACATTAACAAAGCTCTCCCTGAACGCACTGTGGGGAGGGCAAAAAAACCCTCCACTCCACCTAGGCCAAGCTGGTGGTGAGGAAAAAATTCCTTCCCAGCCACCTAAAAAGGGGTGACTAGCACAATGCCCACAGCAGGTCCTGACCAAATTTGTTTTTTTGCCACCTAAAGGGAGTGAAGGTCGGTGCTGCCTCGCCTGCTCTGTGGAAAGGGGCTTATCCCACCTGGTCTTGTCCCTTTTCTACCGTTCCATTCCCAGGGAATGAGTCAGCATTGCCACGCTGACCCATTCCCGCCTTTTGCAGCAGCTTCTGACCTCTCTCCTCTCCCTCCCACCTGTAGACCTCAGACAACAATCCCCCCCACACACACACACACAAACACTTAGAGGTGTGGTGTGGTCATTTAATTGGTGGCTGCTGGCAGTTGTTAAAATAAGCATTAGAATCTGTATTTTGTGGAGAAATAGGGTAGAAAGAAACCTTACACACACCTGGCTGAATCTCTGCTGCTTTTAGAAATATTTCCTGTTATAATTTGAACACAGGTGGTAATATTATGTGAAAGGCCTAGTATAGTCCTCACCTTCACAACTAGTTGCTGTATTGTGCTTCAGAATCTAAGCTTTCATTTAATTAAAAATAAAAATTAAAAAAAAAATTCTAGTCCTCATGGTCACAAAGATACAGTGATCTTGAAAATGTGACCCTAATACAATCTGTTAGAAACAGATTGTCTCCCTGAGTCTAGTAACCTGAAACAATAGCTCTGAGAGGTGTGAACTGCCCCATTCTCTCAGTTGATAAATCTAAAACTGTGTGTTCTGTAGTGACATTAATTGATCATTTTAGAGAAAGATTACTCTAATGCGCTTTATCCCACAAAATCAAATTGTCCAGATGTCAAAAGCCACACCTCAACCAATATTTCCATCTTCCCCCAACAACTTCTGCAATGCAGTCATGTGCTGGCAATACAAGTATCTCTGGCATATCAAAAAATAAAAATTGGAGATGGAATAACTAATATCAAAATAAATAAGAGGGGAGATATTGAGCTCCATTGGATTACTCATTTTTATATTTAATTTTAAAATATCAATATTAAAATTACAATTGAAGCTGTTGTGGAATTTTTAGTGTACAAGGGTGCCATGGAGAATATAGGTCTTGTGCAAAATTTATGTCCACCTCCCCCCAGAATATGCAAGGTGTTGAAGATTGTATGTAATAAATTAAGAAAATTCCATTGGCTTTACAGTACTATTGTACCAATATCAGTTGTAGGGTATTGCTACACTTCAGAACATTTTATTATTGCTCTTTATATGCTGATTTTTTTAAATAAAGGCTTTGGATCATGGAGTGGGAAATAACTGGGACAAATAAATCCCTGGTGTAACTCTAGAGACACAATAGCAATTAATTTGGATAATTAATTTTAAATTATTGAAAAAGGTATGTACAAATGAGGTTATAATTATAGAAATTATATCTGGACAATGAATAGGGATAGGAATAAGTCAAGGATATGAGGCGTGACTTTTACATCTTATAGGGTTAAAAATACTAATATATTTTTATACTATAGTTCATTTGATTACCTATAGAACAACGACAATAGTTTTTTAGACTGACTGAGTTAGAGCTCTGTGAATTTTTTTAACTATTCCCAATTTTATATAAAGTTTGGAGAACAGTTTCCCCCAAAATTGAAGTTTTTTGTTTTGGCTGAATGTTTTTTGGGTTGGAGTCACAAGAGAGCTTTAGGAGAAGGCAGCCTCCTTCTAACTTTTGGCCCAGTAATTAGGGCACTTAGGTAGGATGACTCTGAATTGGCACTATGAATAATTAATGAATAATCATTGGACCAAGAAAAGAGAGTGAGAATGGCTTGAGACCTAATTGAAGTCCCTGCTAAAATAACTATTAATTATTTATAAAAAGTGGAAGAGCTTCAACAGCAAGATTGAGAAGTATCCGTACTAGAATCCCCGATTCCCTAATTCATAGGGCACTCTGCGGCACTGTGGACGACCTAAGTTCAAATCCCTGCTCCATATCAGGCAGACGGGGAACTGAATCTGTATCTTCCACAACATAAGAAGAATGCTGCTGCCACTTTCTCCTCTAGCCATCTTGTGAATCTAGTCCCCTTTTTCTTTTGCTTAAAAATGCCCTAAATCAAAACAAAAAAATTTCAGTTGGGTTGAACAAAACATTTCATTCAACCCCACTAAAATTTTATTCTGACTTTTCGTTTCAGTGAAAATTTCAAAAGAATTTGTTTTGGTTTAACTCAAAATGAAACTTTTTTCAATTTTTTGGAATTGTCAGCGAACTGAAAAATCCACTATTTGCCCAGCTCTGGCACATGGATCATAACATTTTACAAGAAGAAAACAAATAAGTAGTAGATATGAAAGGATTAATCTCTTCTTCCCTAGTGCTTATAACCAAAGTTACTGAAATTTATTGTTCAAGTAAAGTTTTGACACACTAAATTAGTTAAACAGTAGTTTGGTTGTTATTTAAGCAGGCAGCTGTTTTTGCTTTTTATACAGCTCTTCTGCACCAGGATAAGAATTCTAACGGGTTTTAATTAACATGTGCTTTTTTCAGTTAAAGCAACCGATACACAGAACTGCCCAAGTCAGCACTTCAGCAGATGGCGACTTAAATGAACTTCATATTACAATAAAATGTTGTAATAATCTCAAGTCCCGAAAAAACCACCTTCAGCCAAATCCTTATGTTGTCTACAAGTTCTTTGATTTTGCAGACCATGATACTCCCATTATTCATAGCAGCAACAGCCCTCAATTTGACGATCATATGTGTTTTCCAGTGCCAATGAATACAGATTTAGACCAATATTTAAAATCGGAATCTTTGACTTTTTATGTGTTTGATGATGGTGAAAAAGAAGAAGGTGTTTATGTAGGGAAAGCCATTGTTCCTCTTATCTCTTTAGCACATGACAGATACATCTCAGGTAAGAATTTGATCTTTTCAAAGCTAACTAACTTTACACCTACTGCTTCATGATGTAGTTTATGTGTTTTAATTCATCACTGTGTTTTCCCAGTTTTACACCAGCATAAAATGATGTTGGGGATCTTTGCTTTGCATCTAATTAACACCAGAAAAGCAGAATGCGTCAAAGTTGGCAATCTGTAGGGGTGAATGCAAGGTCCAGCTTTTTGCACAAGTCTTCTTGGAATGATGGGGACAATTGTATTTTTTTTTTAAACTTCCCCATGAGTAAAAACAAAAAAAAGTCAAACCAACAGAAACTCAGTGGCAAAGTTCTCATTCAGCCTGCTCACAATAATGACAAGTAAAAATTTTTTACCTTTAGACCCTGTGTTCTTCTGCCATGAATGGGCATTTCGACTGTGGCATGAATAGTATATGATAATTTAGCCTGATTGGTATAAATCATCATTCATTAACAGTGACTGAGTTAATTGCAAAGACACCATCTATATTTTGTTTATTCTAGTAATATTTTCCTTGCATTTGATCTTTTGATCATAGATTTGACTGTCAGAAATCTATCCGGATTGGCTGAGTTGTCAGTCTGATGTATTTCTCTGACACCACATCATTAGCATTTGTATTTAGTGTGGTAATAAAGCATTGTTAGTGTTAACATCACTTGGAAAGTGCTAAATTAACCATTAGATTTCCTACCTTGCTGCTTTATTAAAATGTAACAGGGCCTCTGCAAAGTACATAGAGAACAAATATAGATTAAATGAGTTTTCTTAAGAGAAATCTTGGAAATCCTCCTGAATGCATCTGTGTGATTAAAAAGGTTCTCTGGATATTTTGAAGATCTACTTTCATGGCATTCTTTTTAAATGCATAGTGACAGTAATAACCTTATACTAGAAAGCATTTTGTAGTTGTTTTCTCTCTTTTTCCAGTGATATTTCTTCATTTTTCTAGTAACAGCATGCTAATGTCTTCCATGGTTACCTTCCATCCTTTGACTTCATTTTCTCAGGATTTTCCTTTAATCGTTTCAACTGAAGTGCACTTAAAAATCAATCAGGACATTAACATGAGAAACCCTTTGTCATCTTTCAGCCATAAAGAAAAGAAAACAGGAAGGTCATTTGAACCCATGCTGTGTAGCAGACAGATAATAAACGTGAAAAAAAATCACAAACTAAAACTAACATAAATGAACAAATATAAATTTGACTTGGGGGTGGGGAGTCAAGATATTTATAATGAGGCTTCATTTTATAGAGGTAGAGCAATATTTTGCACATCTATTAAGATGTCACTTCTAAGGCCTGGTCTACACTGGGGAGGGGGGGGGCGAACTAAGGTACGCAACTTCAGCTACGCGAATAGCGTAGCTGAAGTCGAACTACCTTAGTTCGAGTTACTTACCCGTCCTCACGGCGCGGGATCGAAGTCCGCGGCTCCCCCGTCGACTCCGCCACCGCCGTTCGCAGTGGTGGAGTTCCGGAGTCGACGGGAGCGCGTTCGGAGTTCGATATATCGCGTCTAGATGAGACGCGATATATCGAACTCCGAGAATTCGATTGCTACCCGCCGATCCGGCGGGTAGTGAAGACGTACCCTAAGACATATGTCCAAATACTATATCAGTTGAGCCAATGGTCCTGCAATCAGATCCTCACAGATGGACACTTGCTCTCATATATATCTGACTGCGGGATTGGGGCATATAGCAGGAATATGTTGAAATATTAAAATACTGCTTGTGAAGTTTTGAATTATCTAGTAAACTGAAAGCTAAGTGAAAGGTATTGCTACTTTTCTTTTTTGTTTTGTTTTTAAAATAATGCTGTCAAAGAAAAACATTTAGCATATCTGTTATTAATCTTATACTTAGCTGCACTTAATTGGTGCTGTAGTTTATGTACTTTAGGCTACCTGTTTATACATATAGCTTATATTTTTAGAAAACTTATTTATTTACAGTAGATAATTATGGCTCCTTAATGCACCACTGGAAAATAACTTAATGAAATCATTTGCAGAGATCCATGCTGAGACTCTAAAAATGTAATTCTATTATGTATTGAAGAGAAAATATATGTGGTGGTTTCAGTTAGGGAAAAATGTTTCTAATGTGTATTTAAAATAGGAAAACATTTCCCAGGTCTGCTGGGCGGTGGACTCTCAGAGCTGCTTCATAATCTTATTTTAAAGTTTTTGTCCAGCTCCAGCTGCCCCCAAGACTGTTGCTGGGGGCCACTGAGGCCAGCAGCCCAAGCTGCTGGCGGCCACTGAGCAGCGGCTGCTCCAGCCAACCCCAGCACTGCTGCTCAAGCAGTCCCTGGGGCCAGGTGGGGCGGTCCCCAGGGCCAGCTTACTATATCCTCAGGCCAGTTGCCCAGGGCCGCCTGAGTAGTGGCTGGTGTGCCTGGCCCCTGGGCTGTTCCAGCAGCACTGGTGCAGCTGGCTGCAGGGCCACCCAAGCAGCTGGTTGTGGAGTCGCTCCAGCAGTGGCTGGTGTGGCTGTACCCAGGGCTGCCTGAGCAGCTGGCACCCAGGCCAGCTGCTTTGGTGGCCCTTGGGCCATCATAGAATATTATAGAATATTAGGGTTGGAAGGGACCTCAGGAGGTCATCTAGTCCAACCCCTGCTCAAAGCAGGACCAATCCCCAGACAGGTTTTTTTTGCCCCAGTTCCCCAAATGGCCCCCTCAAGGATTGAACACTCAATCCTGGGTTTAGCAGGCCAATGCTCAAACCACTGAGCTACTGCCTGTCCTCCCCCCCCCCCCCCCCCCCCGACTGCTGCAGAAGTCTCAAATTGGCTCCCCCTGAGGAGTCCCGACCTCCTGTTTGAGAACCCCTGACCTAGAGGGAAACACTAGGAACAGCCTCACGTGGATAAGAAATCTTATTGCTATATTGTGTTTGAGAACCCCTGCCCTACGAGGAAAGAGTGGCACCTACACTACACTACACTTTGCCTGTTTTGCCTGCTTTGCATACTTTTTTCCCTCTTGTAGTTATGGCCTTCCCTCAAAATCCTTTGCTTTAAAATACTCTTCATGTGAGACTTGAAATTACAGGAGGCATCCTTTTGCTTGGAATTAATATTCTAAAGCCTGTCTTGGATGTGGTTCTCAAGGGAGCTCAAGAAACTGAATGCTGTTCCTCTATAATTCTTGCATTACATGCTATTTCACTTGGCATGATAGCTATATAGCTATATAGCTAGATGTGTTTTGCACTCTCCTTTCAGGTACATTTGAACTAACAGATTCTGAAGGACATTCTTCTGGCACCATCAACGTTGAACTAAAATGGAGGTTTGCCTATCTACCTCCAAGTGGATCAGCAGTGGCAGCAGACCTAGCGAGTTACATCCAAAATGAAAAATCCATGGCAACTAAATTACCAGTGAAGGAGGAAGTGCCGACTCTAACCCTGACCCCTTCTTTTACTTCATCAATGACAGTAAGTAATCTAACAAATTCAAAGAAGTTAGAGATAGAAAAGACCTATTACAGTAGGTCATCCTGTCCAACCTTGCCAAGTAGGATTAATCCTTACAATACAGTGCATTTAAAAGAGACTAGTAGAAATACTTCCTACAACCACCAGTTGGATTTCTGCAGGAAGAAAAAGCCTCCATGTTGTCACTTTTGAAGCTTTTAAAAGTTTTCTGTTCACATAGACAATTGTATAGGAGAGACAAAGCAAACACTAACCTTTTTAGATAGAACCATTTTGTAGACATTTCAAATTATTTACCTTTTTGTTTTTAAAATAAGTAAATTCCAAATCCTCAATCAGATTTTACAGGGAAATATTTCAATATTGTTCATTAATTTTCCAAACATTGCTAGCTTCCACTGTGTTTCTACCTGTCACTTAGAAGTTCCCAGAAAAGGAACTGACGGAAATACAGACATCGGGAGAAAATGAGAGGAAAAAAGACACTCAGAGGCTGAATTTTGAGGTAGTAGGCTGTGGCAGAACAGGCATGCCTGCCTCTTTGGCTTTCAGCTCTTTCCAGGCTTTTGGCCCTTGCTGTGTGGTTGGAGTGGTCAGCCAGCAAGTCCCTCTTGCTGTTCTCCTGCTTTCAGCCTTCTTCTATTAACCACCTACAGCTTTCTCCAGGGTCCTGCTGGAGTCTCGTGGTGTCTGGAAGCTTTCACTTACAGATCACTTGCTCCCAGGCAACTCTCACCTGCCCTTTTCCTGACTGACTGCTCCACTCTGTTTCTTCCCCATTTCTGTGGTCCAGGTGCTAATTAGGAAGCAGCTTATGAGTCATGGGTGCTTTGGCCTCTTTGTTCTTAAAGGGCCAGTACCACATTGTGGCAAACACCTTTTTTAATTATATTGATTTATCCTAGGCACCAAAGCCCAAACCAAGACAGCGTACTGCTCTAGCAGACAAGAAAGTGTCTTTTATGGATGTCAGCATACTACAGATTCCAGTGAGGTTTAAGTATTTTCTTAAGAGTTTATGTATTGAAAATGTATTCATTCAATAATTTAAACAAATTATAGTACCAATAATTACTATTTTAATCAGCTGAAGCCAGTTAACTAAAATGGAGTCTCTAACATCAGTTGTAAAATATTCTGAGATGAGTGTTGAGTGTAGTTTATTATTTGTTAATATGGTGTATTAATTATATTTAGGCTATATACAGTTACTTTCTTCTGTTCCTAAATGCATTTGATAACCTTAATTAATCATATTAAAAACATAGTATCAGTGTTGATCTACAACTCTTCCTACTGTCAGTTAAATTTTAGTCAGAGTAAACTTTTGAACAGTAATAAATACCAAAGAGCATAAGTACAAACTAAGGTAGTCTATTGTAAGTTCACAATAGAAAATCAAATTCAGCATTGATAGAATCAAACTTTTTCAAAAGTCTGAATCTGAAAAATGAAAGTAGGAAGTGTAGGTGTTTATATCAAATATGTAAGGCTTCCACTTAAATGTAACTTTAGTCACATTAGACTTATATAAGTAATATAAACATATATTGGGACCAAATTTATTCACAAGGGCCATTCCCCCACCCCTTCCTAATTTGTCCCCACAAATATTTGTATACACATTTTTTGCCATTTGGAGTCTGTATACGTGATTTTCAGGTATAATTTGATGCATAAGGTTGGGATTTTTAAAGGGAGTTAGGTGCCCAAGCCGTATTGAAATTCAGTAGGATTTAGGTGCTCAACTCCATTCTTTGAAAAGCCCCACTTTGCTGTCCAAATGACCTAAATTGCTGGCAAAAGTAATATTAGTAGAAGTTTCCATTAATTAAATAAAAAGAATCAAAACAGCTTTTTGTATGGATTATAGCCCAGACATTGCAGCATTATAGTAGTTTAAGAAAATCAGAAACACAAATAGGTTAGAAATAAACGTAAACCTTAGTAGTCTATTTTCTTTGTCTGGTTATGATGCACTCTGGTTCTTAGATATTCATGTGACCATTTTGACAACACAAACAATTGCAACTGCAAAAAGGAGGCGCATTAGACCTTCAGCCCAGCTTTCAGCCTTTTATGTGCTAGTTTTGTAATATCAGTTAAATATGTCTCCTTATTGTGTGCCAATAACTTAGAGCCCTATTGCTGATGAAGACAATGAAGAAATTTCACAGAAAATTAAGGCTGATACACCCACTGTTTCAAATGTTCCAGAGGTAAGAGGTGGTTCAAGTTTTATGATGTCATATACCAATTTGCGCTTGAATTCTCTTTATATGTTGATAGCTGTAGCAGAAAATTCAATATCAGATTTGTTTAGTCATGCGCTAAGGGTAAAACTGTAATGCAGTGATATCCTAATTGTTTAGTAATTAGAATTTTAATCGGTTCTCTTGATGAATAACTATAGTAGAGAAATTGACTAAGTGGTCAGGAATGAAGTTGGTATCAACATTATCATCCAAGTGCTGTGTGTTCATCAACTGCTAAGTAACTAGGAAATCCAAGATAAAAATCTAAGAGAAAAAAATTACTTGATTTGTCAGGCAGGTCAAATGAATGTTTTAGTAAATGGTTTTATACAGGTGTACAAGACATGTCATGTTATATATTAAAGAATCAAAAGTACAGTGCCAAAAAGGATTAGCGTTCATGGAAGGAACGTGCGTAGTGCTCCCATTATGGGCTGCTGTCCGATTTACTGCTTCTTTACATGGTATGTAGCCTTCCAACTGTACATGCAGAGGGAATAGAAAGGGGGGAAAAATACATCTAACAGGCTAAGCCTGGATCAGTATTTGGATGTAGGAAATTTCATTAAATGCATTGGAATATAGGTGATTCAGTGACCAACATTATTTTCTCTCAACCACTACTAAGGCCTGGTCTACACTAGGACTTTAATTCGAATTTAGCAGCGTTAATTCGAACTAACCGCTCAACCGTCCACACCAGGAAGCCATTTAATTCGAACTAAAGGCCTCTTTAGTTCGAATTTGGTACTCCACCCCGACAGGTGGAGTAACGCTAAATTCGACATGGCTAGCTCGAATTAGGCTAGGTGTGGATGCAAATCGAACTTAGTAGCTCCGGGAGCTATCCCACAGTGCACCACTCTGTTGATGCTCTGGACAGCAGTCGGAGCTTGGATTCTCTGACCAGCCACACAGGAAATGACCCGGGAAAATTTGAATTCATTTTCCTGTCTGGGCACTTTGAATCTGACGTCCTGGCTGGACATCGGGGCGAGCTCCGCAGCACCTGCAACGATGCAGAGCTCTCCAGCAGAGGAGTCCGGCCAATCCAAGAATAGAAAGAGGTCCCCAGCATGGACTGACCGGGAAGTCATGGATCTGATCGGTGTGTGGGGCGAGGAGTCTGTGCTGTCGGAGCTGCGCTCCAGCAAGCGGAATGCAAAGACCTTCGAGAAGGTCTCCAAAGCAATGATAGAGAAAGGATACAGCCGGGATGCAATGCAGTGCCGCGTGAAAATCAAGGACCTGAGACAAGGCTACCAAAAAGTCAGAGCGGCAAACGGACGCTCCGGAGCCCTGCCCCAGACATGCCGCTTCTACGAGGCACTGCATGCCATTCTAGGTGGGTCTGCCACCACTGCCCCACCAGTGACCGTTGACTCAGTGGATGGCATAGTGAACCTGGACAGTTCCTCCTCGATGTTCGCCGATGTGGAAGATGAGGAAGGGTCTGTGGCGGACGGCGCAGGCGACAGCCAACACAATACCGCTTTCCCTGACAGCCAGGATCTCTTCATCACCCTCACAGAGATCCCCTACCAACCCTCCCCGGCCGTTAACCCGGACTCTGAATCAGGGGAAGGATCAGGCGGTAAGTGCTATAAACATGTAAACATTTATTTTTTATAAAACAGGTATAAAAAAATAGAAATACTATATATAAAATTTTCAATGAAAAACTATATGAAAAGTAGGTCCACACATATAGGGATTGAACAATAATCCTCCAGGGACAATTCAAGAAAGGTCTTATTTAGGTCCTCGAAAAGCCTCCGCAGGAGGTTCCTGGGGAGAGGTGCCTTGTTGGGTGCTCCGTGGAAGCACACTCTTCCGCGCCAGGACATCCTTATGTAGATGGGAATCATCGCCTCCACAAGCATGGCCGCATATGGTCCTGGTCTCTGCAGGGCTTCCCTTAGCATCCGCTCTTTGTGACTCCGAGGGACCCGCATCAGGGTGATCTCGTTCATGAAATGCTGCATCTAATTAGGGCAATTAGTGTATTGTTAGTGTTGTGAATGGTTGACTTTTACTTTGCATAACAATGACCCTCGCTTAACAGCCACGTGTTGTAGGCCACATAGGAAAAGCATACATTGATCTTTCCCCTGCACTGGCAGGAGTGGCTGGAAAAGGGTCAGAGTATATGATTTCCAGATTGCCTTTAGCGGGAGGGCACAGCTATCCATTAACTGATAAGCAGAATGTACTGTAAGGCTTACCAGGACTGTCTGCTAGACGGATTCAGCTGTCTCTCCCCACTTGTCCGCTCTCCTGTGCAATGCCGCAGCCAATGAGAGCGTATTCCGAAATCTCGAACTTGTCCTGAGATCTCGTGAGACTTGTTGCCCTGTATGGTCTTGTTCAGAGAAACTGACTAGACTGTGTTCACTGTTCGCAAACATGTATCTGTTCAAGGAAATCAGTTACTTTTCCCATCACACAGCTTCGGCTCTTTCCCGGACTGCCCCGGCATCCCCCTCGCAGAGGCTGGCGCAGATTAGGCAGCGAAAGAAAAAGACTAGGGACGAGATGTTCGCGGAACTGATGGCTTGCTCCAGAGCCGAGGCGGCAGAGCAGAGACAGTGGAGGGAGACCCTATGTCAACAGCATCGCACACACATCGAACGGGAGGACAGGTGGCGGCAGGAAGACCAGCAGGCGACTCAAACGCTGCTTGGGCTAATGAGGGAGCAAACGGACACGCTCCGGCGCCTTGTTGATGTTATGCAGGACCGCAGGCAGGAGGACAGAGCCCCCCTGCAGTGTATCTGCAACCGCCCTCCCCCGCCAAGAAGTCCTGCCCCCCCTCACCCAAAAGTACAAGACGGCGGGGCGGTAGGGGCCGTGAGAACTGTCACTGCACCACTGCATAGCGCTAATGTACCACACACCTCTCACGCTATAAATTTGTAGAAGTGCTTCCCTTACAGGCTCACCCAGTCCCAAATCCAAGTTTAATCCCCCCAGTGTGTATTAGATTATTAAAAGCTGTTTGCTGTTATTCACTGTTTCGGTCACGTCTTTCGTGTCAGAGGATTTTTTTTGTGTATGGGGGGGGGAGGGGATTTATAATTGCACGGTATAGCCTACATTACCAGGGTACAGACTTGGGGGCATGATCAACTGCAGGGCACACACACACTGCAGTCAGTAGACACCAGGGTCACTCTGTGTGGTGTATGCTGCCCCGGGTCATTCTGTGATGTGTATGCTTGTCCAGGGTCCTAGCGCCTGCCACCCCCTTAATGTTAAGGCACGCTGCCCTTACCATGCACTTCCACCGTAGCAACGAGCCTCTCCACTGCCCTGAGCCCCAACAAGAGCCCTCATCCACGGACAGATACTCACCCTTCCCCCTCACCCTTTCCTACGCCCAAACCCGCAGCCCACTGCCGTTATCCAAACCCCTATCCAAAGAAGGCACCACTCGCCCCTTCCTGCAAACCCACCCCTTCCTGCAATCCCTCCCCTTGATGCACAACCACTTGCAACCGTCCCCCACCCCAGAGACCTATGTAGGAGCAGGAGGATGTCATTCCTCTATGGAACAAGCGGTCTGTACATCAGTGCACACCGTGCCCAGCACAGTATGCGTCCATGTTTCAACACCTGAACAGAAATGCAAAGTAAAACAAAGATTTATTAATAATGAGCGTTACAATTAATTTGCTTTAAAACGTGCTTTGGAAGTGGGGGAAACTTGGAGAACGGGGTATGTAACCGCAGATCGAAATCGACACATACAGACACAGGCCCAGGGTCAGTTTCTCTTGAAAGCAAGTGGAGAGTCATAGGTTACCCTGCTCTCCGAGGAAACTTGCTTTCAAAGCCTCCCGGATGCACAGCGCTTCCCGCTGGGATATTCTCTCGGCACGGGTGTCTGGCTGAGCGTAAACTGCAGCCAGGCGATTTGCCTCAACCTCCCATCCGGACAAAAAGGTCTCGCCCTTGCTCTCACAGAGATTGTGTAGCACACAGCAAGCAGCAATAACTACGGGGATATTCTTTTCGCTGATGTCCGAGCGAGTCAGTAAGCTCCGCCATCTCCCCTTGAGACGTCCGAAAGCACACTCCACCACCATTCTGCACTTGCTCAGCCGGTAGTTGAAGAGTTCCTTCTCTCTGTCCAAGGCGCCTGTATAGGGCTTCATGAGCTAGGGCATTAGCGGGTAGGCTGGGTCCCCAAGGATCACTGTAGGCATCTGCACATCCCCAACCGTTATTTTGTGGTCCGGGAAGAAAGTTCCTGCCTGGAGGCGTCTAAACAGACCAGAGTTCCTGAACACACGCGCATCATGAACCTTGCCCGCCCACCCGACGAAGATGTTGGTAAAACGTCCCCTATGGTCCACCAGTGCTTGCAGCACCATTGAAAAGTAGCCCTTTCGGTTAATGTACTCGCTGGCCTGGTGGGCTGGTGCCAGGATAGGGATGTGAGTCCCATCTATAGCCCCACCGCAGTTTGGGAATCCCATCGCGGCGAAGCCATCTATGACGACCTGGACGTTTCCCAGAGTCACTACCTTTGAGAGCAGTTGCTCAACGATTGCGTGGGCTACTTGAATCACAGCAACCCCCACGGTAGATTTGCCCATGCCAAAGTGGTTCGCTACTGACCGGTAGCTGTCTGGCGTTGCAAGTTTCCAGAGGGCTATGGCCACTCGCTTCTGCACACTCAGGGCTGCTCGCATCCGTGTGTCCTGGCGCTTCAGGGCAGGGGCCAGCAAGTCACAGAGTTCAAGGAAAGTGTCCTTACGCATCCTGAAGTTTCGCAGCCACTGTGATTCATCCCAGACCTGCAGCACTATGCGGTCCCACCAGTCCGTGCTTGTTTCCCGGGCCCAGAATCGCCGTTCCACACCATGAACTTGACCCATTGCCACCATGATCTCCACTGCGCGGCGTACCCTGCTTTGTGAGAGGTCTGTGCCACTCTCCTCACCACGCTGCCGGAGCCTCCTCGCCCGATTTCTCAGCAGCCGACTGTGGAAGAGGTGGACGATAAGGTGCGAGGAGTTGACAACGGCCATAAGTGCAGCGATGATCGCAGCGGGCTCCATGCTCGCAGTGCTGTGGCGTCCGAGCTGTAACCGACCAGAGAAGGGCGCGAACAGATTTCCCGCCGGCGCTTTCAAGGAGAGAGGGCGGGAGTGACGGTTCAATGATGACAGTTACCCAAAACCACCCTCGACACATTTTTTCCCCCAGCAGGCATTGGGGGCTCTACCCAGCATTCCAATGGGCAGCGGGGAGTGCGGGAACTGTGGGATAGCTTCCCACAGTGCACCACTTCCAAAGTCGACGCTGGCCCCGTGAATGTGGACTCAGAAATTTGAATTAGTGTATTTAGTATGGATACACAAATTCGACTTCATAAGGTCGAATCCACAAATTCGAACTAAGTTGATTCGAAATAGTCTTGTAATGTAGACAAGGCCTAAGCTAGTAATATTCCTAATAATTCCTTATGCTTTTAACACTTGAATTAAAGGCATCTCCTCCTTCCCTTTAAAGATGATCACTAGATAACAGCAAAAAAATTCCAACTGTGGAATATATGCTGAATATGTAAAATACCAAGGGTAAGAAAAGTATTAAATACATAATTTATTTTAAATCTACCCTTTCTTTTCTTTCATATCTCTTGAAATGATGGATAACCACCTTTTAGTTCACCTGTCCAGTGTATTACACTAGTGAAGTCACATTTGTCATTGCACTAAACTGGAGACTTTACCTTTCTCTGTTCCCCAGAGGAAAATAAGGATAATTAAATAGTTTTGCAAACCTATGCAAGGATATTCATTTCTGGCACCTGACCTTCCTTCCCAATCCAAGACATTTAGATTACACCTCTCTTATTGCCAGCAGTGGCTGCAGCAGAAACAGTGCTCCTGACAGATCTGGTGAACTAACAGAACAGTGGTTCAGTGCTCCTGATTTTACATTCATATTCCTCTGTTTAAAGCTTATTTTGAGGGCAAATAAGCCCCTGTTCACCTCAGGGGGACACATTTAAAGGGTTTTTTTTGTTTTCCTGAATGCACTCTTTCTGTTTGTTCCTCTTTCTCCCCTCAAGGCAGAGCAGGCCAAATAGAATGAGCCAAAGACTACAATGAATTCCATCTGTTAGGAGATCATCTCGTGAGCTGCAAAAAGGGAGCTCTGCCACTGCCACTGTTTTTCATAAAGAATGCTCCACTGGCCAAGGATTGCCTGGAGCACAGTGTCCCAGCTCTGACCTGTCTCCTTTTCCAATGGAGGGCCTAAAGCCAGCGTCATACCAGAAGAGAATTGTTCAATTGGTGGAAGAGTCCTCAGTGGCTTCTTAAAGTTCCTTTGTTAGGCTGCAGTGGTCTAGAGTGGAGGGACTCACCTGGTCCAAGAATAGAATGGTTATGGGAAGCCTTGGAGCCCCATGCCTCCAATACTGTAGGAGGACAGGTGCAGCTCAAATGTCTGACTTGGGAGAGAAATCAGACCCAGAAAGAAAATGATCTGGTAACAAACTTTACTGGGCTCCCTATAGAGTAGATAAAACTCCAGCAGAATTGGTGGGTGTGATATCCCAGATTTAGTACATATTGAAAAAGGTACCATGTTCTGTGATTTCAGTGGATCTGAAAGCGGGAGGAAAGAGAACTTTAGAATAAATTATAAACTAAAGGCTTCTCTTACCCTAGATTTTTGACACATTAAATATATAATTTTTAAACTGGCTCTTTTTTAGTGCTATTTGCAGTTCATGAAAACTAATGCAGTGCAGAAAGGCTAATCACGGTTATAAAAATACCATCGGAATAATAATTTTTCTAAAAATAAATGGTTTAAAATACAAGTTAAATGTTTTGAGACCTTCAGAGGCTGAATTTATGTTGACAGATGCCAAGAGATTTTATGAATTATATCTTTAGAAAATGTAAATTGTTATGAATTTGTCCTTTTTACTGTCAGATATTTGTTATTGCAGTTGATAATTGATGAGCTTTTCATTGCTCTCTGTCCTGTTTAAGCTATATCGTTACTAATAGGTCACATATATAATGCATACGAGCCATAACTCTTCAAGTTTTAAGTCTCAGTAGCTTTTCCTATTCTAGTAGGTGTTATAAATACCACAGAATGTCTGTAAATATACCTGCTTATTTGAGGTTATACAGGAAAGAGTGACCGATGATAAAGTAAAGGAAACTTCTGGAGAAATTCAGCAGGAAAAAGATGACCTCTCTCAGCTATCTGAGGGTCAATTGGCTGACCAGAGCTCAGCTACTTCTGGAGATGAAACAGAAATAACTGAGGAATTGGAACCAGAAGGTAACTTTCATTTTTATAAATTATAAATGAATCTATTTAATTAATAAAGCTACCACTCTTTCCATTTTAAGCACTTGTTGTTAACAGTGGGAGCTACCTCATTATAAGAAGGTTCACGACCGAAATTATATTCTGGTGTTCCTCATGGCTGTACTTGGTTGGGTTTGTTTGCGTTATTCTTAGCCCAACTGGAAGCTA
This sequence comes from Mauremys mutica, assembly GCF_020497125.1. NCBI lineage: Eukaryota > Metazoa > Chordata > Testudines > Geoemydidae > Mauremys > Mauremys mutica. Next base: position 17,399,868 of record NC_059085.1, read on the forward strand.
TATAGTAATTGAATGCAAAAATTTGGTATTTGACCTAGTTTCATAAAATATTAAAGAAAACCTGGCGTCTGTTTTAAATGTCTTTATATTCTCCCTTCAGAAGAGTGACGTTCTAAAGAATATTTTAAAAAGTGTTCTCCTTTTGTCTGCAGATAACAGCCAACAGTAATATCAGAGATCGTCTCAGAAAATGAGAGGGCAGTACATCTTATCACATCTGTGACTTCAAGTTGTTAGCAGCAGATTTATATACAGACTACAAAAGCCAGGTCATCCTGTTCTAGCTCTTATTTTAGGCTTAGTGTCAGGGAATCAAACTGAGTCCTTGTCTACTAAATAAGGGCAGGAACAGGGTACTAGATTTTTACATCCAATTGTTTATAGCTTCTTGTTAGGCCTTCTATTCTCATTAGGAATGCAAAAATCAAGAGTTAACCCCTTCTGCTTTTCTTTTATAATTTTTTTTTACTCCAGCAAAACTGAGCTGAAAGCTTTGTAGAAGTGTCTGCCTGAATCCAACCCTAACCTGTTTCTGAGAAATTATTTTGCAATGTAGTCGTTTATGTGCAAGCTGCTAAAACTTAAACAGTGGAAATCCACAGATTAAATCAATATTCCTTTTAGGGGCTGTCAATTAATCACAGTTAACTCAAGCAATTCAATCAAAACAAATTAACTTGATTTAAAAAGTTAATCACGATTAATCACAGTTGTAATTGCACTGTTAATAATAGAATACCAATATACATTTATTATAAATATTTTTGGATGTTTTTCTACAATTTCAAATATATCGATTTCAATTACAACACAGAATACAAAGTGTACAGTGGTCACTTTATATTCTTTTATTACAAATATTTGTACTGTAAAAAAGATAAAAGAAATAATATTTTCAATTCACTTCATACAAGTGCAATCTCTTTATTGTGACAGCGCAACTTACAAATGTAGAATTATTTTTTTTACGTAACTGCACTGAAAAACAAAACAATGTAAAACTTAAGAGCCTACAACTCCACTGAGTCCTACTTCTTGTTCAGCCAATCGCTAAGAGAAACATGTTTGTTTACATTTACGGGAGATGATGGTGCCTGCTTCTGATTTACAGTGTCATCTGAAAGTGAGAGCAGGTCTTTGCGTGACACTATTGTAGCCGGTGTTGCAAGGTATTTACATGCCAGATACGCTAAACATTAGTGTGCCCCTTCATGCTTCAACTTGTAGATTGTTTATCTTTTTTGCAGTACTTTAAAAAATATGAAGTGAACACTACATTTTGTATTCTGCATTGTAATTAAAATCAATATATTTTGAAAATGTTGAAAAACATCCAAAAATATTTATAATAAATGTAAATTGGTATTCTGTTGTTGTTTAACTGTGCAATTAAAACTGCAATTAATTTTTTAAAAAATTTGACAGCCCTAATTCCTATATTAAACTAATCTTTGTTTACACTATTGTTTACCACAGGAGGTTTGATATGATTGTATCTCTGTTTCCACCATCATAGCCATTAGTGTTTTTAGCAGATCAGAAGAAAAACAACGTGACTTCCTAGACCATTTAATAGTCATTGATTTGCCTGTGTCATGGTCTGCAAATGATAAAAGATTTGCATGACTCTCTCAAACTATATTTATTAGAAAAACTAATATTATGCTCCTAGGTTTCTCAACAAATCTCAAATGGACTACAAATACAGAATTTAACTGTTTTTTTTTCCCCCAACAGATCAAGATAATAGACAGGCAACTGATGCCATGGAATCAATAATAACTGACAGTGATGACTGTATTGTTCCTAGCCCAGTGTCCAAGAATATTAAACAGGTCAGTAAGCAATTAAATGCTTCTGTTTGAGAAATTATTTAAATCTAAGAAAAACATATTTTAAATGTGTCTTCCTCTAATATCAGCAGTGAGATATCAAGGGCTAGATTTTCAAAGAGCCTTCAGTTTGTATGTGTACCTGTTTTCAAGCTGAAATAGGGAACTTGTGCACACACATCAGGTAACTTAGCCTAATGACCTGATTATGCATTGCAAATAGAGGTTTTCTATATACATAAATTAAGCTGTAAATTTTCAGTAATCTTCAAAACTTGGGCCTCAGGTCAGACTATGTAATACATGTGCAGGTACACGTTTGTAAGCATAATATGCAAATTATATGCCGATATCATTTGTGTCCAGTACAACTTTCTTGCTTAGGAAGCATGTCCCTGCACCGCTTCCCGCAGCTCCCATTGGCTGGGAACGGCGAACCCGTGTAAACAAACTGTATTGTGGCCCGCCAGCAGAATACCGTGACGGGCCGCGGGTCACAGGTTGCACACCAGTGGTCTGAAAGAATCCCATTTTCAGTCAAAAGGAGTTCTGCAGGAGTGCCGGAATGGGCTTTGGTAATTTTTGGAATCTGATTTCAGTTAATCTGAATTTTAAGGGACAGCAGTTTTAGAAGTGTAAGTGTTACTAGATTAGACTCTTCTAAAAATTACAGTCGTCTTTTAGTAATTAGTAAAGAAATGTAATTAATTTTTACGTGTTAATTAATCTAATAACTGAAGATGTTAGGAACTGTATAAATCCTAGAAGTTCTGTTCTTCAACAATCATGCCATTACCAAATTACAAGAAGGCTTATAGATAACTTGTCTTTAATGTTTCAAGAGGTGGAGAGGCTATTCTCAGTGTAAGTTCCATCTCAAATTATAACCACTTGCTGATTAAAACACTACTACCAAAATCTTAACAGTAATATTTAAATGTGTTATTTGGTTTAAATATATTGCATTAATTAATTTTATGGTGCCTGCTCTGTGATACTAGAACCACACACAGTATCTTGTTCTATAGAATAAAAGTTATTTGTAAACAATTTTAGCAGTGAATGCTTGTGTTAAGGTATTTCTGTAATAATAGTATCTGCTTTACAAGAATAGAATATGTTTGTAATTAGAATTTATTAGAACATTACTACTTACAATTCTTGCTACTAAAATATTTGTGCTCGTTCTAGTCTAATCTACTGAGAAGCATAAATCTTGTTAGAAATTCTGCATTTAATCTTATCGTTGTGTGACTGCTGTGTTTTGTTAAGCACTTTAATTTTAACTTTTTTCCAATTCTAATACTTACATCTAATCTTCTATAGACAAATTATTTTTAATAATTAAGGGTCTGATTGATCCTCAGCTCTTAAGAGTTAGGTCAGTAGGAGGTAAGAGGAGTCGTAGATTGGGACAACGACCCTCTGAGGTGGGCACATTGGAACTGGAGGCTGTTTTGGGAAGAGGGAAACTGGGACAGTGAGTTTCGATGGGAGGGAAAACAGGTACTGACTGGGCAAGGAGAGTTGGACTGAGATCTAGTGGGTCGGAGAAATTAGGGAAGAGGAGACCGATCTGATTAGGAGCTGGAGCAAAGTGGGAGAACAGGGATTGACAGGACAAAGAGACTAGGATCTTGGGGGGAAAGGGGGAGAAGAGAGCTCTGAGATTGGACCTGGAGTCCAGGGCAGGAGATTGGGACTGAAAGTAAGTGGGATGGGGAGTGTGAACAGTGGGATGTAACTGGAGGCCATGGTGGGGAAGAGAGACAGACAGGGTGGGGAGCTTGGAACTGGGAATTGCTGGCCAAAAGCTGGGGACAAAAGGCTGAGAGATTAGGGGGGAGTGGAACCTGGGAATGTCAGTATGAAAGAGATTGGGACTAGCATGAGAAGCCTGAGGAGTGGAGACTGGGACTGGTTACATAAGAGAATGTAACTGGGATGAGGAGCCGGGGTGGGGGAAAAACAAGACTGGGACAAGCACAGGTTGGAGGAGTCCAGGCAGAAGGGGTCACACTTGGGGGAAATGGGCAGAAATGTCTATGCCCACTAGAGAACACCTCTCCCGCATCTGGAATGGATTTCTGAGTCTCACCATTCCTCTGCTGTCAAGAAATATCTGTAAAAGCAACTGGTAAAGTGTTCCATATTGTCTAGTGCTGGCCCACATGCAGGATTACAACCTACTTCAGCTATTATTTATGCCATTGGTTGAAGTGGCAGAGGTCTGTGTGGTGGATGTACCATGCTGATGATCTGTGAGGGTGTCAGTGTGATGCCACATGATGGAATTTTTCAGTTTGCTTTTTTTAAAAACCTGGGAAATTACACACACACTCTCTCTCTCTCTCTCTCTCTCTCTCTGTGTTGGGAGGACATTGTTAATGTTGCAAAGTCAAGCACTCAGAAGCTAGAAAATACCATAATTAAGGTTGCATTAATTCAGGCCCCTTGTGTATGCATTGTGTTGCAGTCTTTAATTACATGATGACATACAAAGACCCCTGCCTCCTTCAGTGAACAGGATGGACCTGCTCTGGGGATGAATTCGGGTGGTGTGTGTTTAGTGCAAGAGGCTGTTTTCTGAAAGAACCTTGCTTCATTCGTTGCAGAAGTTGGAAAGTGTGGAGTGAAAGAGACAGGGTGGTGCAGGATGAGAGGTTGGTCTCATGGTTATTGAATGCTGCCTCTGGACAATTGGAGTGTATCCCTGCCTCTGCCACAGAATTCTGTGTGGTGTGATGCCAATCAAGCCACACCAAAATTTTCATAGTTGATTACTAATTTTGTTCCTCGTTTTCTGAGTGCCTGACTTGATGTCCTGCAGTCTGATTTGCAGAAGTACTGAGCACATAGAGCAGCACCTGCAGTCAATGAGAGCTGTTTTTGACATATATTGTAAAATGGTACATAATGCTAAGTTCTCTGAAAAAGCAAGTCCTAAGTGTCTCAAATTGGACACCCAAAATTAGTGAATACTTTGGAACTTAATATCTCTGTACTTCCATTCCTTATCTATAAAATTGGAATAATACACCCACATATAACAGAGATGTAAAAATAATCCTTCTGGAGCATTAAGATTCTGTAGTGATGAGCACCACAGAAAAGCCCATCAAGAAATTAATAGTTCTGGCTTCAGAGCAGGGTTTGACTAGTGTGAAATAAAATAAGGCCTTGGGTCAGACATTGAATAATGAGGAAGAAACAAAATATTGAATAGCTGTCTATTAGAGCACCATCCATTCTGTGCAATGAATTTGGCAGGGGTCTTTGGGGGGGAAAAATGATGTGTGATCATATAATAAAAGACTGTATCACAATGCATATGTACAGTAACTCCTCACTTAACGCTGTAGTTATGTTCCTGAAAAATGCGACTTTAAGTGAAATGATGTTAAGCGAATCCAATTTCCCTGCAAGTATTAATGCAAATAGGGGGGTTAAGTTCCAGGGCAGCTTCCCCTACTCTGCAAGCACCAGGGGCGGGGGGCATCCTGGCTCCTCCCCCCTCCCTCTCCCTCTTCTAAACGCTGCAAGCCAGCTGATTGCTGCATTCGGGAGGCAGGAGAGGGAGTGGGGAGGCGCGCCGAGTCCTTGCTCCTCCCTCCTGCTTGAGGCAATCAGCTGGCTTGCCGCGTTTGGGAGGGAGGGGGGGCCTGTGCACTGAATCCTCGCTCCTCCCTCCTGCCTCCAAAACGCCGCAAGCCAACTGATTGCTGCCTGCAGGAGGGAGGGGAGAGGAATGAGGACTTGGCACAGGCTCCCTCTTCCTCCCCCTCGCCTCCTGCCCGGGGCAATCAGCTGGCTTGCGGCGTTCAGGAGGGAGGGGGAGCCTGCATGCTGAGTCCTCACTCCTCCCCCCTCCCTCCTGCCTCCAAAATGCCACAAGCCAGCTGATTGCCGTGGGCAGGCAGCGGGGGCGGGGAGGGGGAAGGCACTGATCCACGGGGTCTGCCAGCGGGCAGGAGATGCTGGGGGGAGGGGGCGTAGGGAGGCTGCCAGCTGTGGAGAAAGCAGGCAGCCAAACAACATAAGAGTGGAGCATTGCACAACTTTAAATGAGTATTTTCCCTGATTGATCAGCAATGTAACACTAAAACAACGTTATGCAGGACGACTTTAAGTGAGGAGTTACTGTATAAGGGAGCTGAATTCAGGTTGCACAGGCAACCTCTGATATTTCCTAACTTTTGAGGGCTTGATTTTGCTACCTTAATCTTTTCACATAACTTTTTTGTGTTTTGATATATGTATATGACAGTATACACACGTCTTGGTACCCCCATTGGGGACACAGAAGACCTGCCACACTGGTGGTGTCCCTAAAAGGAGGCTCCACTGAATCAGAATAAATCCTATGATTTCAGGGATTAATTTTGATCCAGAGTTCAGAGGCAGTTTATGGAGGCACTACCATTTGTAAGCTAATTAAATACAGCTCGGGCTATTTAGACTCAACACCTTGAAAGAATACTGTGTTGGGCTGACCTGAAACCATGAAAGGGATCTCTGTGAAAACAGAGGAGCTACCATTTATGATTTATATTATTGTGGGGGGGGTTCATTTATTGTTTGTTAAACTGTGCAAAAGGAAAGTGCAGCTAGAGGCTTTCATCAGCCTGGTGCCACTTTTTGAGTTAAAACAGAACTCACGCATTAATTGCTTGCCCATAGAGAGTAATTGTGTATGAAACCTGAATCTCCAAGAAACGTTCTCTCTTGTTATTCTCTTCCTCATCCTGTACTTCATGCAGAAAACCTGCCAGTGATTGTCTTATTTACACAGAAAGCACCAGTTCTCTCTCTCTGGCAGACACCGTGCCCACTGTTCAAGAGGAGTAATTTCCATTGTCATGACCTCCACAATACCTACCCTGTCCTTACCAGCCCCTTGCCTCACTTCCATTGACTTTAAGATGTTGACAACACATTAAACTGATATTTAGTTTTTAATCAGCTGAAATGCTCACAGATCATTTTTCTTATCCTTCCTCATCTTTCTTCTAACTGCAGCACTAACAGCCATTTTTCCAAAGAAGCTTTTTCACAATCTCTGTTTTCGTGGTGCAACTTTGTTCATGTACCGTTTTGTGCATTTGTATAAATGATAGAATAGACACATGTGAAAAGAGCATTCCCTTGACTTTAGCATGCAAAGGAGAGTTTCATGAGTATTTTCTACTGTTGTTTGTATACACCAGAGATAGTAAAAATGACTTGCACATAATTACACACACACACAACATAGAACAAGTTTGGAAAACTTGCTTCTGTACATTTTCTTTGCTAAAAGTGTGGTAAGTGTCTCCTAAAGACATGGAGAATAAAGACTTTAATTTAGCTGAATAGACCTGAAGTTGAGTCTTTATAAAGTAAAGAAGTTAGTTCCTCGAAAAAAAATTGACTGTAAAATTTCTAACTGTCTGTATAATAAGTACTTGAGTGATTTTTTTCCTGTTGTGTCTGAGAGGGTTATTTGCATGATATCACACTGTTATAACCTACTTGGGCTGAGTGACCTTGGCTTTTTAACATTCCAAAATGTGATTATCTACAATGGTCAATAATAGTCTGATTTGTGGTCAGACACTATCTCAGTAAAGCATGAGCAACATCCTATAATGTAACCAGCTACATTAAGCAATGTTTCATGCATGATTGGCTGCACATCTATTCATCACTTTTCACAGAGGTTCAGAAGTACTACCACGTATCTGAATTAGAGAGAGATACCTAAGTAATTTTAATAGGTGGAACTGCATTATATTTAATTACATAGTGAATGCCATAACATTCTTTAATCTGTAACAGTGTGAACTAAACAGGAAATTACTCATCACCATTAAGCCAAACAATGATGTAGTTGATGTACAAATTTAGAGTTGTACTGCAGTTTATTTTATCAAAATGATTTAAGCACAATCATAAATGATTTTCTGTTTTAGAAAGATTAGTTTATGGATCATTAGCATCTTCCTTTCCCTATTGATCTGTTCATCAGGAAACAAAGCAAATGTGCAAGAAGGTAGATAAGATTACTGAAGAACCTAGAAGTTTCTAAGTTTTACATCAATAGATTTGAAATAAGGTTGGTGTTGCTGGCCTGGAGCATATAATTCAAAATTAGGAGAAAAATGGGTTCCTGTATCTGAAAACTTAGTTAATTCAAAGAATACAATTTATAAAACTTAGATTGAACTGATTTTTTAAAATAAAAAATCAGTACCTTACTTTTATGTCTGAGATAAATATCCTGCAATCATTAAAACACTGTAAATAAAACTTCTGATTTTTACAGATCATGCTAATTATACTGTGAATCTGAACTGCATGCCACACTGTTTAAGCCATTTAAGATCATACTATTTCTTTTTTGCATGTTGCAAATCAGACAGTTCATGGTTTTTTCTTAGGTATGTTGATCATAAAAGGAATCTAACAGATTTTCCAGTACTTAGCTGTACTACTTGCTTCTTTCTCTTTTCTTCATGTCTGTGATGTATAATTAATCATAGATTACTTCATTTTGTTTCATTTCATTTACAACATTTATGAGCTTCACTTTGTCTGTATGAAATGCTTGTCCCCTTCTTTCCTTTCCAAAGTGGCGTAATTAGTGTTAGCATCTTTTTTAACAGGCTACATAAAGTTTAGTGGCTGGATTAAATCAAGTCATTAACATAATGTGCTATACAATTTGCCCCTATCTCTTTTCGTTTCCAGTACATCAAAGTGCCAGAGAGTGCCAGTATAATTGGGCCTTGCTAGCTTGTCAGGTTCAGTCAGGCTGATGGCTGCTGCTTTTACTAAAAAGCTTCCAGGCATGATAATTAATAGAGAAAAAAGTCAGGGAAATGTAAAACTTTGGACAGTTCTCTATGAATATTTCATACATTTGAATAATCCGAAGTTAACATTATCAATTTGATGTATAATACATTGATTAAAAGCCTTGTTTCGGGTCCTCAAAATATACATCAAAACTAGGAATTTGCATTTGCTTTGGCATAGTCTAAAAAAATTAACAATTGCCTTTTCTCTTCCATCCCTCCTCCTTTCACCCCCACCTCTGCACTTTATCATCTTGAGTTATAATATAGTTTTCAATTATCACAATAAAATTTACTGCTGTCAGCTTCCAAGTTATTTTAAAATGTGCCTGCAAGGCAATTACTGGCAAAAGCAATTTATACAATGGTGGTCCCATTTTCCTTTAGGTATGTTTACATCTTTTTCCTTCATGGCAGATATGGTAAGGGCATTCTGCGTACACTAATAGTAGTTTAGTGAAAACTGTCATAATCAGTTTCTCCAAATGAAGATCTCATGATGTAATTAATTTGGAAGTTACTGTTAAATAACAAGAACCAGCAATGCCAGGTGGTTGTGGTTCTGGTGTTCAGTAAAATGTGTTGTGAAAGGTTGAACATCCATAATGCACACAGTGAAATGTACATAGTAAGAAGCAATAAACACATTTCCATTTTAATATGCTCATTTTGCACTGGCATTGAATATCATTTATGATTACATGCATACATCAAAGGGGAGAATATATTTTTATCATTACTGTAGATGTAATGGGCCTGATTTTCATTGGGGCCTTAACCTGGCTTCCATTTGTGCATACAGGTCCTTTTGCATGTGCATATACTATACAGTATCACCCACGTGTAAGTTTGAAATATCTAATGTGATTGGATAGAACTTACCCGTGTAAAACCTGACACCTGCACACACAAATCTGAGACTCTATGACTTGCAAATACAGGTGTTACAACCCCAAATGGATGCATAGGTGTGCATATGCAGAGCTATTCATGCATAAGTGGAGGCTGGGGCCTGAAAATCAGGTACACTGGTCCAAACCCTGAGTCAATGGAGCTGTGCTAATTTACACCAGCTGACGATCTGGATCATTACATTCAATGTTAAAATCATGGCTGCCTTCTTATGCTCCCCTCATCCTTCCCTCCTGCAGGACTATAACACATTCAGGTAACTCTGGCTGTATTTGTTTGAGCTCTAACTTCACTGAGGGTTGATGGGTATTCAGCACTTTTGAAAATCTGACTACTTATTTAGGTGCCTAAATATAGATTTAGGAGTTTCTGATAACCAGTTTTTAAAATCTCGGCCTGACTCTGTCATGTGAGGCTGGTGCTTGTACTTTGTCCAAATTTCATAAGCCTTAGTCGTCTTTCATTTTCCACTTGTATTTCATTCATGATTTGTATCCTCTAGTAATACCTCTGTCTTGCCAGGATTTGACTTCAACCAGCATTCTGTCATCCAAATGCAGCCTCAGTCAGACATTGGGGAAAATATGAACACCATACTGGCATGTATGATGAAGGAAGAAATTGAATCCTTCAGCCAGTACCATCTACCCCACTGAGGTTCTGAAAGCAAGCATTAAAACTTCATGGTCAGAGTTTTCAAAGGCTGCTGACACATTTAAGAGAATAAGTATTAACCTATGACCATACTCCATCATTAAGAGGTCATGATTAGTGAATAAGATCAAAAAAGGACTAAAGCCAAAGTGAAAGGGTGAAAGAAGTGTGAAGAGTCCAGGTAATATCAAAATTATCTTTCAACAACCTTCTCAACAATCTACTCTGATAAAGGATTTGAGGGACCCCATTTAAACAGATAAGGTACCAGTGTCCACAAATTTATTGAATGCACCATAGCAAGGAACGGGAATGAAGTGCATAGCAGTAAAAGAGTATTAGATTTCTAGAAGGCAAAATGTCAGGAAATTGAAGTGTAATATATACCAGAATTTAAAAGAATTAGCCAGTGAACTTACTGAACCACTGACAGCTATTTCTGAAAAATTATGGAGAACTGATCAACTGCCAGAAGATTGAAAAATACTTAAATATGGAATCAACCTTCTGAAAACAAATCAGATTGTAGGAGTTATCAAATGGTATATGTTACTTCTGAATCTAGTGAAATAATGGAACAAATATTAAGAGGGAAGCGGCTGAGATAAAAACCACCACCACTAAACATCTAAAAACTAATGGACTGTGAATGGTAGGCTGTATGAATTTATGAAGAAATAATCTTGCCAGATGAGCTTAATTCAACTAAATAAATCAATTAGAAAATATTAGTAAAGCATCTGATACTACAGTACATCATGAGATCTTCCCCTCACAACTAATTCAAATGGCTTGGATAGGAAAACGGGCTAAAGAGCCTTCAACAACAACAAAAGTGATATAAGGAGAAGTTTTGAATAGCATTAGAAAATGTATTTAATAGCTTAATTGATTAATTAGAAGATGGTGCAAAGAGCTTAAGAAAATTTACTAGTGATATTGGTCAGAAATATAATAAAAGGTGCCAAGTGAGTTTAGAAATATGGGTAGAAAATAGCACATGATTTTCAACATGAAAAAACACAAGCTAGTACATTTTGAGGAAAAATAAAACCAAAAACACAGATATTCACGTGAAAGAAAAAAACCTGGAGAGCAATAATGTTGGAAAAAATCTCTAGATAATAGTGAACAGTAATCTAGATGTGAATGCGCAATGCAATATAATCACACCAAAAAAACAAAAAACCTTGATTTTTGTTCTGGATGTTCAGAACAGACATTTAGTGCTTCTGTATACATCTCAGGTTCAGCCACACCTGGGATATTGTAGCCACTTCTGGGAATCTTTGTGAGAGTTTCTGTTTTCCTATAGGCTAAAAAAAGATTGGGAAACCATTGTGGGTTTTGTGTTGTTTTTAATGACATGTTACAGTCACTGTTCTGATCAGTAGTATTTAATTAGTGAATGGCTTGCCAATTACAGAACCAGTTTCTCCTCCCTTGGTTTTCACACCTCAGCTGCTGGAACAGGGCCTCATCCTCCCTGATTGATCTAACCTCGTTATCTCTAGCTTGCTTCTTGCTTGCTTATATATACACACCTGCCCCTGAAATTTCCACTGCTTGCATCCGAAGAAGTGGGTATTCACCCACGAAAGCTCATGCTGCAAAACGTCTGTTAGTCTATAAGGTGCCACAGGATTCTTTGCTGCTTCTACAGAACCAGACTAACACGGCTACCCCTCTGATACTTTAATTAGTCTGTTCATTGCCCCAACTGTCTCCACGTTCTGATATAATACAGAGCTATCAAAAAGCTGGTTTGACTGCTATTTTGATCTGTACCTCTCCTTGAAAGTCTACATTTAAAAGTTAGGAAAAGAGAAAAGTGCAAGATGCTACTCTGTCAGACTGTAATATACAACACAGAATTCTTGATAATGACATTGACGTTATTAGGACTGGTTAATTTATTTACCGTTTGTTCCTAGACAAAGAGCAAAAGAAAAGAAAACCCATAGTAGATCTCTTCCTTATGTGAAAAATTGGTTAGAGTGCTGAAGTACTGGCAAAGTATTGGCTAACATGCCTTTGTTTGGTACAGCTGAACACTCTTCATTTTCATGAAAATAAAGAGAACTTTGTTTATGGTTGAACATTATTTCATAGTTTGAGAGACTGCCACATAAGAAAAATGTAATTATTGTTAACTATAATAAAGAGGGAAAGACTGAGTATTTGACAGACATAACATCACCATAAAAAAACAGCTGAAGAAGAAATTAAGGGAAATGTTAATGTTCCCAGAACAAACTTTATTTTACCACATAAAAACTGCACTGGAAAAATTAACTAAATGATTAAATGCTTGGCAAGTACGTGGTGAGTTTAAATAGATTGGCAGGGATATTTTAGTTAAAACAATTGTGAAATGAAACACTAAATGATAGGTTTCTTTATGGTTCACAAAGCCTGTGCTACGAGTCCACTTGCTTCAAGCTGCACTTACAAAAGACTTAATAATAGTCTTTGGCCATAGAGACACACCCAATTTCAGAATAAAAAACACAAATGGTGCAACATTTGGAAGTAAGCAATTTTGACTAGATTTTGAAAGAAGAGCATAGTGCCTCGGTAAACCAAACCATGCCCATTATCTTGGTTGCACCACTGTAACTTGTGACTAGACTGCAGAAATCTATGACCAACTAGAAGAGCTTGCCCCAGACATAGTACCGGTAAAATGTTTCCACCAAATGCCACTGGGGAAATATCTTAGAACAAAATATGTTGCAGGAGAATTTGAGGATCTGAAAAGGACAGCACCAAAGATAGGTGAGAGTGAAGAAAAAAAATTTACTGTTTGAAATATAAGTTTAAGGCCATTTATTTTTTTGTTTTTGCTGCTTTTTTTCTGAAAAATTTCTGACTTTAAAAAAAACATTATTGAGATTTTACCGATTTGTTTCTTCACCCAAATTTTGGAAGTGATGGAACTCCCTAAACCTGGCTCATTGCTGCTACATCATGGTGGCGCAGAGCCACGGTATCGAGACCATCACCATGAGTATAGAGGCCACTGCAACCTGTGAGTTTCAGACATCAAAGGCCCTTTGCTTTCAGTTTTTACTGATTTTTAACTTTTTAAATTTTTTTTGATAAACACTGATACATTCCTGGGAAATTTTAAACAAAATAAAAACCAAAACTAAAGGGTACTGATAAATGGTTGTATAGTCAAAATGGAAATTAACAAAAGGGCTGCAGTTTCTCTGTTTTCAGACAGGACATATAAAGATTTGGTAAGGTGCCTTTAGATGAAAAACAGTGTGTACATAAATGCTATGTCAGAAATTATAGCATATTTTTGGTAAAATCCAGGTAAAAGGAGAATACAACAATAACTGATATAATTTGAATTTAACTTTAACAAGGAAGCCAATAGTTATAAGTAATCTATTGACTAGTTGGATTCTACTAGTTGATTAACCATTTATTAAAAGCATCTATTAATAATTTATTAACCCTTTATAAACATACCCTTAATGAAAAGAGTGATCTAAAACATTAGTATTTTTAATTACTGGAGTATTGGATTCCTTCTTAAATTCTTGAACACTTTTTATAAGGGTGAAGAAACAGTAACTGGGCAAAAGACTTATGTCTAAATTGGTACCAAATGAATGTTTTCTGGAAAACTGGAGCCCTTAGGTGACTGACTTATTTTATGTTCTGTGGCATCAAGTTTTACGCACAATAAAAATAGAATGTATGATAATAGGTGCACATCAACACTGTTTAGTCACCCATTCAGAAGGACTAAATATTTTTTTAGGCATCTGCCAAAATCTACGCCTGGAGGGCAAATGCATGATACTCAAGTTCTGCTCTGGAAAAAAGGCTTTGTACAAATAGCTTTGTGAGGTTGTATTTATTTTGTTGCATAATAATTTTACAAGTAGAAAAAAAGGGTTTTGGATTTTTCCCTAACTATAGCCCTAAAAAACATGGTCTAGAATTTGAATTTTTTCCAGCTCACACACACCATGTGTAATAGTCATTAAATGGAATATTAACAATTCTGTTGGTGATACATAAATTCAGAATAGAATCCAGCTCGCTCGCTCAGCTGTATTGGCTCTGCTCCACTGACAGGAAAAGAAAGTAGTATGAACTTACTTTTGTCACTAATTAGGACTTGGAGTAAATGAGGAACAGGTGTACTGAATAATAAACTGCTGTTTACATAATCACTTTTCATAGTACTGAAATGTACTCTAACTGAAAATGTGCTGGTTGATAATTCCTTCTATGTATTTTCTTTATACTTCTTTCTAAAGAAACTAACATGCAAAATACATAGATTTTAAAATATAAGCCCTTCCCCCCCTTCAAAGCTAGGCCAGAGTGGGACATTCAGGTTTGTTGTGTTACAGTTTCTTTTTTATAAGATATAACTACTTCATATTTTATCCTGGATATCATGTAAAGAGCTGGTACACTCATTCTGTAACCTCAACATTGCCTAACTCCCTACAGACAGAAAGTACAGAAGTGAGAGCTCTTTGCGTTTCATCCATTAATATCTAAGGAGTCCTCCTAGCTTTTGAAATTAAAGGTAACTGAAGCCCACAAAGCATTTGCAATCATTTTCATGTGTGAATAGATGGTACTGAGGCGTCTAAGTGGCTATTGAGGTTGACACTTAGTACTTTACTGTCACTTCTTCCAGTTCTTGAAAAATGAGTGGTCAGTGTTTTACCATTGAAAAATCAAATTACTCTCTTCCTTGTGCTAGGCTGCAGTACAGAAGTGTGGGTTCCAACTGCACTGTTCCAGTAACAATTATCTTTGCTGCATGCATAGCACTACTTGGAGGGGAGGAGGGAGCATTACAAAGCCATTGAAGCTTGTAAACACTGCAAGTCAAATAATTCCAGATCTTTCTTCTTTTATTTATTCCTCTTTAAAAAGAAAAATTACGAATTTTAAAAGTAAAAACTGTCAACTAGAGGCAGAGTCGAGGGGAATGTCTGAGGAAAGCTTAAGCATAGCCAAGCTCAGGAGGAATCCGAAACAGCGTTTTATGTTATGTAAAGTTAACAGCAAAAGCAAACCACATAAAGGAAGGAAGTTTGGACGATATTCTCTGTGTGTCTGAGAACAGCATTAAGAGCAAAGTGCAAATGCCCCCTGCTTATACATAGGTTTAATGCTGTCATTAATGGCCATTTAGTAAGTAGAGTTTCAGATCCCCACAGTACCTTTTAGAGTATTTTCTAAGGTATTTGGTGTATAAGACCAAATGTAGAAAAGTTTTGATTATGTGTTTGCTGTTGGTGAGTGTGTATTAGAGGTCCCCCTCTATGCAATCCACAGAAAATAAGTTGTAAAAGCCCCCTAGCTATAAAGTTTTGACTCTTTAGCTCACTCTATAGCTACTCATGCATTTAGCTCTGGAGGGTCCCAATTCAGTCCCCTGTGCGTCAGCAAAAACAGTTCGCCCTCTCATGTGTGCTTAAAGAAATACTGTGACTAGTGGGGTCTATTTCTGTTCAGTGTTCTATAAGGAAATAAACTTGACAAAGAATGTTAAATGGTGAGTTAATTCTGGGCTCAATTATGCCTTATACCCCCCCAACCCCGTGTGTAGGGAACAGTGCAGAATCTCACTGCCCCTGAAGTGCAAGAGAAGTGAGCCCTCTGCATAATTCATTAAATAGGTACAGTGTGTAGTCCCTTCTGCAACAGTCCAGCTCTCCTGGCTAATTTGGATGAGGAGCAGGGATGTGGTCCTGTTTCCTGCCTGCCTTCAGCCTCTCTCTTTTTGGGGAGGGGGAGCAAAGGAGGACAATTTACAGGTAGCAGTCGCTGCCATGTAAGAGCGCTCAGGTACTACAACATAATTAGTCCACTATAGGGGAGGCTCCTTACCGCACACATTCAAGGGCCAGGTGCAATTTGATTTTTCTCTTTATAGAATGAAAAACAGTACTCCCGTAATGAAACTCATATAATGAGTCATATTTACAGAAATAATTTCTTAGTCCTAGTCCACTTCTTCGCTCATATGAGAGCTGGATGCCCAAATCTTTCTTTTTCCTTCACCCCAGATTTTATACATTAAGCCTTTGTGTTTAGGGGAAAAAATAAAGTGTCAAGCTGGACAACTAAAAACTGCAGTCAAGGGAATTTCATTCTTTGTTGAGATATTCAGTATAGCCTCATCCAAGTCTTATTTTATATCTAACTTATGTAGTATCTCACCTCTAGTAGTTAAAAAGTCAGAGCTGAGAAATACAATGTAAGATGAAGATAACTACTCTATCATTTTGACAAAGAATCTAATACTGGCACTCTGACAGATAAGAGAGCTGCAAACTCTGCATGATTCACTTTTACCTCAGGAGTCTACACAGATTTCATTTTTTGGCTAACTATCAAATGGAGATGTTTGATACTTTGGTAGAAATTTAAATTTGTACATGAATTTACATACATGAAATCTTAATTAAATAATTCAGTTGAAGCAAAAAAATATGATTCTGACTTGTTGTGCTCATTTAGGTTTCCTGCCTCCATTCTTACAAACCTACTCTCAAATTCTTTCTGTGAAGAATGTTGCCACCAAGGCACAAGAAGAGTATAGATTTTCCATAGTAATAGTTCAAGTCTCCATCTGGGATACAGCTAATATAAAGGGCACATGGATACCACCTTCTCCCACAGGTTACCATAATTTCCAAATGACTAGTTAAAGCAGAAAGGGAGAAAGCTAGAGCAGTATTTGAAGAAGATTCCTTCTAAGCATAACTTGTATTAATGTGCCATGGCAGTGATTGAAAAAGGATAATTCTCATTTCCATGACCATTGTTTCTGCAAAATCCCAACCAAGAGATCTTTCTTAAATTAAGGGTCTGACAGATGAAAGGGCTATTAAGAAACTGAATTTTTATCTTTTATCTCAGTCACATGATTTGGATCAGGGTTGTCAAAGGAATTATTGCTGTCATCTGTTGAGTGAGTGTCTACTGGATCCAGACTGTTGGTTTGTTAACAGAACCGTGGTTCACATTGTCATGCATCTCTAATCAATAAAATCAATCAGACTGGCATTCTTGTGGCAAAGTGTCAGAGAGAGGTGAAAAAACCCACTGTTTTATTTACTTTTCAATCACTTTTGCTTATTCAGGTGTTAGCTGTATTTTGAGCTGTGAAAAACCCAGGTTTTTAAAGAAAATAATCCAGTTATTTTTTTCAGTGTTAATTGGGTTTTATCATTGTGTTTTTATTAATCTTGATCTTGTGTCACTCACATGTACTTGTATGCATATAACCTATTTGAAAGTGTTTTCTTACTAGAAACATTAATCTCTAGTTTATTATTGTAAATACTAATTTCAGCCTGTGTTCTAAAATGTAAAAACTAAAAAAGGTGTGATGAGAACTTCAAGGTTAGGCCAGTTAGGAAGCCATAAGAAAGTTATAGAACATTCTGCCTTTTAAAAAGGTAATTGATGAAAGAGGTGTTGCTAACAAGGGGAACAGGGGCATTGCATATGGAAAAGAGGGTTGTGGATGGAGCTGTGAACTATTGGGAAGCTTGGTTTGCTAGAATCTAAAACTTCAGAAAGGAGGGGAAAGACATCTGATATGGTTCTATGTAAAGCTGGCTAGCTTAGCTTGTTTTTCAGGCTTCAGTTTTTGGTACTGAATTTACTAGCTGGTGGTTTCTCATTCAGTCATCAGTGAATGTGAACAGTAGTAAATGCATTACTGCATAACAATGCACAAAATGATCGATTTAAAGGAAAGGTTGAATCAATATTCCCTGGATATATGCTCCCCAGACATATTTAAATTCACAAGTCTGCTACTAGTTGCTGCAAGTGAAGAAACTGAGAAAGATGAAAGGAAGAATTAAAATAACCAGATTTAATACAAGTTGGTTGGTAAAAAGAAAAAAAGTGCCTACTGCAACATTTATGTGAGTGGGTCTTTGTCCAAAGAAAAGGGTGTTGCCCCGTAAGGCCTCTCTTAGAGCAGGTGGGACGAAGATGGAAAATGTACTGGGCAGGAAGCATTTGGGGGTCAGGTTAGGACAATGTCACTGCATTGCTCTTCCTGTTGACTAGAAGCGCTGAGGAAGTATTTCTATCCCGTGCAGCCTTGTAGAGGCACTCCTTTAACAGGATCGGGGTGACAGCACCCACCCAGACATGAACTTGGCAAAAGGACATGTTGTGCCCTTTCCCTTGAGGGGCTGAGAAGGAATTATTCCCCTCACTCCCTCACTGCCATATTGGCTGAGGTGGTTGGGTTTTTTGCCTTTGCCATAGCTAGTCTGGAGTAGAGTCAGGGGGTTAGGTTATAGTGTTTCAACTTCATACATAAAACTTGTGGAAGATAGGTACTTAGTATGGAAGGGATATAGTTGTTGAATAAAATGGATTGGAAAATTATTTGAAGGGAAGCATCCTGTAAGAGTGCCAAATAAGTGGAGGTTGGGGCCCCTCTGTTTCCTCATCAGGGAGCCCCTGCCCCTGCTTTTTCTGGCCTCCTTTAAGGGAGTTGAGGAAAGGGGTTTTGAGTTCTATATCTGTATAGTGGAAAACAAACTCCTCTCCTTCATGCAGTGTACAATTGGTAGATACCATAGAATATCAGGGTTGGAAGGTCATCTAGTCCAAACCCCTGCTCAAAGCAGGACCAATCCCCAGACAGATTTTTGCATCAGATCCCTAAATGGGCCCCGCAAGGATTGAACTCACAAGCCTGGGTTTAGTAGGCCAATGCTCAAACCACTGAGCTATCCCTCCCCCCAGTTGCCAGGTTCTTCCAAATATTATAAGTGAATAAAGTTATGCCCTTATTAAACTGCATCCATGACTTCCTGTCTTCCTTCTGGCATGGACAGACAATGATAAATGACTCCGTAATGGCCAGAAACATCCAAGCATGTTACTGCCTAAAACTATTGATTCTGAGGGTGAAATCTTGGCCCTTTGGGGTTTTCCTATTGATTTCACTGGGGTCAGGATTTCACCCTGTAAAGTCTGTAAAGAAACTGCAGAATATAGTGTACTAGTTGCTTTAGATGCCATCCAAGAGTGCGTAGAAACATATTCCAGGTTTCCCTTTGCTGTTTGCTCAGATAAAAAAAAAAGTAAATGAAAAAGCCAAGAAATAACTGCAACTACTCTAAACTTCTGATATCTGAGTATTCAGCACATTACATAAATCTTCTTGAAAAAGAAGTAGCATCTAACACAGTCCTAAAGCACACTGTGGGAATTCAAAGATTCTTCTAAGTTCATCAGCCTATTTCTAGCTGAAGTCAGTGAAGCTATGCTTATTTACAAAGGCTGAGGATCTGGCCTGTATTTTGGTTTGTTTGTTTTTTCCCTTGAAGTATAAGAGAACTGAAACCCCAGTCTCTTTATTCAATGGAACTATAATATAAATTTCTGTAATAGTATCCAAACACTATATGTATGTCGAAATGAAGTCTGAGGAGGATTTTCAGCAATGCATAGCACACAGCTTAAATTACAAAGGTCTCTCCAGAGAGGCATTAAACTTGACTTGATAGATCACAGACTGATAACAATATTGTTTCATTCTTAGGTATCTAAATATAATAAAAATACTCCTATACACAATTAGAAGCAACATGTAACTGAACTATGCTAATACTAATACCATACGCTAATTAATGGAAGCCAAATTCTTGAAATATTAAATGATGTTTCATTGGTTTAATAACAGTCTATCAGTAGCACAAATTGTTCTATCATTACTGCAACAACTCATAATCCATTGAAACATTTCTTAAATTTTGTTTTATTATTACATCAACAACAAAATGTTTAATTTCCATCAAAGCAGAATTATTTGAAGGGAAATAATTGGTCATGGTAAACTAGTTATTTTTCACTGTAATTAAGCCTAGTAGGTGGGCTGTGGAGAATAAAGAAAAATCTAACACTTAGTGAAACAGAAAAATATAAATATATAATTTTCTGCAACCCAGTCCCAAAAACTGTAATTTAAAACTTCATTCATAGCAGATATTAGTTGTAACATTTATTTTTATTTATAGTAAATGTGTGGGTTTTATACTAGTAGTGAAATATGACTTCAATACTAGCTGTTAGTCTTTAGCAGTTGCATAGTTTGATTTGCAAATGTAAATTATCTTTTAAAAAAATCAACTTATGTTCTCTTTATTATACACTATGTTGCATGCTTCATAATAATAGAACCATGACTCTGAATATTCTTTTTTAAAGTCTAGAGCAATTCATTTATTTTTCCTTTAATTTTGTAACAATGCAACTTACAATTATTTGTCACCTTAAACATTAGAAAGCAATATGCCATCAATAAGTGGATTTTCCCCTCTCCTGTCTGAAAATAGAAAGTAATATAAATGTTTTTTTCCTGTAGCATACTATTACAAATGCTAAGTATGTCAAACAAAATTTTAACTTATGTGAAAAGACTTGATAATACAGTATATTTGATTTTCACTTATAAACTATTGTATGTGTACAAACTAGTTTGACATAACTGCTAAATAATTTTTCGGGGGGAGCACCCCTCATAATATCACTTTAAATGCATCTGCTAATATATCTGTAGAATGCAAAAAGAAAAGAGTTGTTTCTGAAGTAAAATTAGACAATAGAGCCAATTTCATTTTTTATGCATGTGAATGTAGAGTGCTTGAGGTTATTAGTTGAAACTGAGTAACCTTTCTTGGCTTTCATCTCTTTCTTTTCAAATTTGAATATGAAAAGCATATTCAAGTCAAAGACCATCACTTTAATGACATTTGGCAGTCATTTGATTTATTAGGTTTTAGAAAAAAAATTCCTTTAAATATTTCATCATTCTATGCTAATCCTAGTAATATTGCCAGCTGAAGCCGTGTACCTGTATTAGTGGAGACAGAATGGTGTGGAATTTTCTCTGTCATCCTAGTAAAATTTCCATGAATCTACTGAATAATAAAACAACCTTATTGAAATATTCAGATTTGGGTTTTTAGTTAAAGTGTCTTAGGATACATAATAAAAGAAAATGTCTTTTGAAGGAGGGAGTAAAATTACTTCATCAAATATTGAAGGGGCTTGACAGCAATGAAAATTTTTCTTTATGAAGAATATTTTTACAATAGGATACTCGTGCTTTTCAATGTGATTAATTATATAATATGCTTTGAAATGCATCAGCAACCACCATGATGTGGGTGAATTTGCTGTTCTTACACTGAAGTCTAGAAAACTGATCTTCTAAACATGTCTTATTTTTGAATTTTATAATTGTTACTTCAGATTGTTTGAATTTAGAACCAGAAGTCTTCAAACACCATATAGGAGAAATAGTCTTTAATGCAAATAACTTTAAAAAAAAAAGTTAAGAAAAACTTGACAGTTGTGAACTGTGAGGAGTTCTATTTGCTCTTTGAAGAACAGAATTGCATCCTTTGAATGTTCATCTGTGTAGTCTAATTGTAATTTCAAAGAAAGAAAAAACACTGTGATTTTAAAGAGTTATTCAAGGAAATGTTTGTGACCCCTCTGTTATGTTTGACACCTAAACTCTCCATAGTAGGGTACAGTACATTAGAAAGTTAAGAAACAAAACAAACATACACAAAAACCTGCCAAGATTACAAAAATTACAAAGCAACAGTTTCAAATATAAAATATAAAAATGTCAAAATTAAGACAAAAATATAAGGAAAAAGAAATTATGTTGAAGGCCAATTTAGAATTCTTAAATGTAGTGTCAAAATATCAATTTAAACATTTATTTAATTTAACTAGACTAGGTTAGTTTAATATGTGAAATTTCCATGACCCGTAAGTACTGTATTACTTCATGTGACATCATACGTTTTATATCAGATCTAGTTTAATAGCAATGCAATCTTCAGTAGGCATATAGTGATAGTCATCCAGCTGGAAAAGTTTGATCCAGAATATCGTTGGGACTTTTTTGAGTGGGTTACTAAATGATGATAAACGTATATACAACACCTTTGCTACTGTGTTGGAGGTATTTTCAACCTCAAATACAAATGAGGAGTCTATTGCAAAAACAGTTAACTGCAAACACGGGGCATTAGAACCTCAGTATATCTCTGTCATAATAAATCATGTTCCACCGTACAAAACATCCCAGTGACTTACATGTTTGTTTGTTCAAGTTGACATTACAAGAAATATGGTGTGTTTATTGTTTGTTTGTTTTTCAACAGTCAATAGAAAAAATTCGGATTGAGATTATATCCCTAAGTCTCACGGATTCCCGAGTTGCAATGGATGACACAATACAGCGACTGTTTGTAGAATGCAGATTCTACAGTTTCCTTGCAGAAGAGACACCAGTGTCACTTCCTAAACCAAAAAGTGGACAGTGGGTTCACTACAATTATAGCAATGGTAAGTATGATATATTTGTGAACACCCTCATGTCTTCTATTAAACTCAGTCCTATAGAAAATGTTTAATAAATTCTGATTCCTTAACTTTCTTGATTACAGTAAAGTTGGTAAATATTCCAGTTGTATCTGCCATTTCTAAATATTCTTTTAGAAAATAGCACAGATGCCATATGAGAGAGAGAGAGAGAGAGAGAGAGATAGGGGGGTTTATCTTTGCTGGTGCAGATTCTCATAGCTGCTTTGAAATCAATGAAGCTATGACAATTTACATCAGCTGAGAATGTGTCATAAAATGTAAACAATTTAATTTATTGAAAATGGAAATACCTATAGAATACCAGAGACTAAATTATATTTATCATATTTTAAACAAAGTATTTAACCATCATAGTACAAAAGAAGCAAAACCACTCAGAAAGTCATTAATCAATAGAATCACATAGAATTCCAACATCCAAACGCAAGTTTAATGAGAAATCATATAATTAGATGTGCCTATATCTTTGGAACACACAGCATTGTTTTAAGCATAGTCTTTGCCAAACAGGAAGTTATTACTGCTGTAGTAAAGGCTGTTAATATTTTGATTGTGAGTCTTGAATTCTCAGTGACTTCACATTCTCAACCTTGAAACTTGATGTACTTGCTGTATTTTTTTCTATTTAACTACAAAAGTCTATTAATATATTATTACTCAATCCAAGCTTCAGAAATGTGATGTGGTCTAAAATTTGAATTCTTGAGGTCTTCTCTAACTAAAGTACATAGGAACAGGTTAACTGATGTGATAGTTTTGGCAAACTGGGGAGATACCTTCAAATCGAAGTTAGATAACTCTCTTTTTGGAAACCAAAATATATAATCCGTATATAACCAACATATAATGGCCTTTATTAACAGGTATAAGAATGAGTGATCTTATGTACTATAATCCCTAAAGCATACTAATGGGGCCATTAATATAGGAGGCCTACACTATTTTTAGAAGTGCTGATTCAGTAAAGTTGGACTGTTAGACTAACATCAGGTAGCAAATGAAAAAAGAAATAGACATACTGGGTGAAATCCTGGCCTCATTGACATCAATGGCAGAACTTCCTTTGACTTCAATGGGGCCAGGAACTGAATCACAATGGTGATCTAGAGATGGGAAAAAACAGAAATTGTTTGGTGATATATGTAAAAAGATTAGCAGTAGGACAGTTCTTAAACTATACTGACAATCTGTATTAATAATACTGCAATTTCTAATAATTTTTTGATGAATGTCAATATTGGGTGTTTTTTCTTAAATCCTCAGGTCTGGAGTCATGTGATTATGTGAGAGGGGAGGGATAGCTCAGTGGTTTGAGCATTGGCCTACTAAACCTAGGGTTGTGAGTTCAATCCATCAGGGAGCCACTTAGGGATCTGGGGCAAAATCAGTACTTGGTCCTGCTAGTGAAGGCGGGGGGCTGGACTCAATGACCTTTCAGGGTCCCTTCTAGTTCTATGAGATAGGTATATCTCCATATAAAAAAAAACACTTTTTAAAGGTTCTAATGCTTATGATTGTTAAACCCTAAAGGCCCAAACATCAGAATCCAGAATTTATTATTTTTAAAAATCTCATTGGTTTTTAAGTCAGTATCATGACTTTTGGTTGTGACGTGATTTTTGAATGATTGGGGTTGGCAATAATACCTTTAATTGTTTTTAACTTTACTAATCAAAACCTGGGATCTCACAATCCTGTTTTTCCATTTGCTGTTGTAATGTAAAACTTTTTATAACTTAGAATATCCTAGCAAATAATTCTTTAGAAATACTTTTTGTCTTAATGGCTACAATGTTCTAATTTGCAGCACTTTTCCAATATGGTTGATTTATTCTCACTAGTGTTTTACTTCGATAACTGGTCCTCTAATTGCTGCTTAATACTGGCTTTGCATATAAGGGAAAAGTCCTAATGAATTTGCTGTTTGATAATGTCAGTGAGGAGGCCAATAATCTAATAGTAATGAATTCTCTGTGTGTGTGTGTGTGTGTGTTTACTATAGCTTTATTCCATCTCTTAGTCATCCCTAATTAGATTTGAGTATGTAGAATATTTGGGGTTAATTGAATATTTTCTTTAATAAAAATGAGATTTACACGTGGAGAAAGAAATGTACTTTGAGCTTAGAGGCAAGCTAATAGTCTTCTAGATTTTGTATGAAAAAAATCATAGTAAATCCATAAGTAATTTAAAAAATCATTAATTCTGGTAAATAAAACCTTATTGAGTTTTTATTATTTTATTTATAACTGAAGCAGTGTTACGTTTTTGTTTTTTAAATGCTGTTATGTCTTAGCTGACATAGAATATCTGTTGGAATCGTTGGTTAATAAGGAAGTTATTTTAATTATTTAACACTTACATCACCACCTTAACATTTGTGATTTCATTATGAGATAGCTGCAGACTAGCTTTACAATTAGTAAAAACAAATCTTGTAAAAGAATAATATCTTAGATAATCTCAGTTGATCAGTGCGTGGAAGATCCAATCCACAAAATGAATTCCCCATTTCTAGGCAGAAGCAGGGTAGTGCTCCAATCGGTAATTCTCTGTAGCTCCCCATAAATGGAGCTCTGCTGAACTCAGAGGACAGGGAGGGAAGCAAATCTCTTGGATTTTGGCATGGATATCTTGGTTGGAGGTAATACAGTTTAGCTGTCCGTTGGGACAGGCTCTGCAAGAAAATTTTCCTAAAAATCCATGAGTGCTTCCAAACTCTACAGCACCCCAAAACCATCCCAGGTAAGGCAATAGTGCGAGGAAAACTTAATCACCTCTTCTTCATCGCAGGCTTCTTCCTACAGTTTTTCTTTCACACGAGGGGGTGATCTGAGCCATAATAAGCAGTTTATTCACATAGACTTTTCAATACAGGTGAAACATTTAGAATAAAATTAGTGTCTGCTAACTATATGAATGCCACGTCAAAGTACACATTTCAGAGTGAACCTAGCTTTTATTTCATACAGTCTGAAAAATATGGGGAACATTTTGAGGATCCAGGTAAAGGCCACATTTTGTTCGACCTGGAATAAGTAGGTACATTGAGATTTGACTCTTAATTTCACCTAAAATTTATTTTCAGGACAATACAAAAGATCAAGTTTAGTTGACAAACACTGATAACAAGGAAACAGCATTTATATTTCATAGGGATGGAAAATATTGCTATGAGAATGCTGAGGAGGCAAGAATGTGGTAAGGAAATAAGATAAATGATAGCAGGTCTGAAGAATGGTATCTTTGCTTTATATAAACCTTCCAGGGAATTGACAATAGAATGGAAAAGATTAATGAAATCTTCCAAAGTTTTTATGAGACTTATACAGATCAGAAGCCTTTGTCTCTGAGGAGTGAAGAGTTGATTATGTGGACAAAATGGAGTTACATTAGTAGATGAAGAGGATACAGAACTTCTGATTTCCTGGTTAATGGTGGGATACATTTTGGTTTCAAAATAAATTAATGAAGGGGCTGAACTCTAAGGGAAGATGGGTTCCTTGGTAAAATTCTGTAACAACATTAAGGCAATATTAGCCCTAATATTGGAAAGCACTCTTGATTATATAATTCAAAGAGATGAACTACACACCAACACTAGATGAGGCACTGATTCCTCATAATTGTGATGGGACCCCTGTTTCAGCATTTACAGTAAATACCTCTTCTTAGAGTGGTCCCAGCAAGTATTAAAGAACTTAAACACAATCTTCTGTACTGATATTATGGTGGCTGTCTTGGAATGCACCATACCAGTAATCTTTAATGAGGTACAGGAGTTTCAAAATCTTTGTTTTTAGAGTTACTTTAGAACAAATTGAAAATTATCATTCTGGATACAAACTGCCATTAGTTAGTGTTAGATAGTCCTCCAACTATTGGACGCAAATATGAGATACTGTATGTTTTGGAGCAGTGTTGTAATCCTGAGTTTTGAGTATTTGAAAGCAGTTATTCACCACTGAATCTAAAAACCAAAGTTTCTCATCACTATTGTTAGTCATCCTCCCCCCAGGCTTGCCTGGGTTTCATAAGATACACCCTGTACATGCTAGATTCTCCATGGGTGAGAAATGAATTCAGACTGTTCAGCTTTGAATATAGATTTTCATTATTATAGAATAGTTTCAGATTTAGAATTAGTAGATTTAGGAAACTTCAGCCAGGGCGGAAAGTCACTGGTGATGTGGCGACGGCTTTGAAGTTGTTTGGTTGTCCACCTGTCTGCCTGCTGCCTCCACATCAGTTCCTTCAGTGGTCCCTGGAGTTTTCAGCTGTGCAAATAGCACATGTGGGAAGGCATCGACACATCCAGAGGAATACCAGATGGCATTGATAACTGATTTTGCTAACTGCTAACTGTAGGCAGAGATGCTGAAGATGGAGGACTGAGAGGATTTAGGGGTCTGACAAACTGTGGTGACTCCTATAGATTATTGATCCTTTGCTTTCATTTAACCAGAGGATGCAAAAATGATGTGATTGCAGGAAGATTCCAGATCTCAATGCTGTTGGCTGTTACCTGGAAGTAACTCCTACTAATAAGGATGCTTGTTTCTTTGCTCCTGCTGGAGAGGTGGGGATCAGGAAATGGATTTGGATTAATCCCAGCTCCACTGATCATGTTCATACAATTAACTGGGAACACTGGAGAGCCCAGGACTCTGTAAAGCATGCTCTTTGTAGCAATTTTTCTCTTCATAAAGATTTGAGAAGCCCATCTGTGAGGAATTAGATTGAGCCTCCATAGAACTATTTGAACTTCTGGATCCCAATTCTCTCTCTTCCCCAGTAGGATGCATAATTCCCATTGAAGTAAATGTTTGTTACTCATACCATGTGGAGTGGAAGGGGTAGAAATCAGGCACCCAAGAGTGTGTAAAGTGTAGACTCCTGTTAGCACGAGGTGAGGAATGAGAAATCCTTAGTGTGAGATGGAGAGAGGAAGGGGTATTCCTGTGTGTATTTAATATGGTGTGATGGGAGGGAGGGTAAAGGGGGATTTCTTAGTGGTGGAGGGAGAGTAAGGAAGAGATTCCTTAAATAGGAAAAGGAGGAAAGCCATTTCTCTGTTCACATCTCCTTCACATGATCTTCCAAGAACACCCCCCATTGGGAAATAATGGAGTGGTGAGTCCTGCAATCATGAGTTCAGCAGGGGAAGTAGGACTGTTCATGTGAATGGAATGGGGAAAAAAAGGAAAAATGTAATAGACACAATATCTGTCATATACATAGAGATGGAACAGATTTAGGAGTTCCCAGCCAGCCTGACCCCTGGAAGTCAATGGAGGTGTGTTCCCTACAGTATGATTTCCACTGCTTGAAATTGTTGGGTTTAAATTGTCCCTATCTGATGGGGTTTACACCATTTCCTTTGGAAGCCTGTTCCGCTTAAATACATCTTTTCAGGAAGTTTCTCAACCCGAAATCTTTCTTAATTTAATTTCTTTACTCCTATTTTCACCTTCATGCAGTGAATCTAAATAATTTCTCCTCTCTCTTCCTTCTTAAACCCTTCTAATTCTTGTAGACTGTTACTATGTCCTAAGAAAGAGCCCCCTTTCCAGTGAAGGAAGTCCATGCCAGAAACCTGTATATGGAGTTTTCTAAAACCCTTTTTCTAATTTTCTCATCATGGTTTTATCTAGTGGGATTTTTACTGTCAGTCACTTTAGTGGTACAAAAAATTTAAGTGATGGGTGTGTTTTTAAACTGAAGAAATATAGCTTTTTTTTTTTTTTTTAAATAAACATCAGGCTGTGGATTTCCTCAATCCACTGGTCTAGATGCCTCTCTTATTGCGTGTTGTGGCAGGAGAGGAGGATTAAATTACCGAGGCTGTCAGAAGGGACAAGCATTCTGCCATACATTATCATTATCACTAGCTTCTTGGGTGAAAGAAAATGCAGTAAATCCTCTCATATACAAAGCAATAAAGACCACTGGCTTTTACAGTCATGACTGCCAGTGCTATTAAGAGAAAATGACAGCCATGTGACACACTTAGATGCTGCTTCTATCTTTTCTGACATTGTGCACATAAAGGTGGCAGTGACATGACATTAGATCACATGACTGTTTAGATTTAATTCTGGCTTTCATTGTTGCATTTCTTAGGAAGCACTGAAGAAGGGAACTTGTTTTTTTCTCAGCTTTTTTTCTCTAAACACCAAAAACAATATTATTCTAATTTTAGTTTATAACGAATTATCATATTCATTTGGGGGTTTTGGTTTGCTTTCCAGTGATTCACGTGGATAAGGTGAATAACCATGCAAGGAGAGAATTCCTAAAGTCTGTACTTCAAGAATCAGAGTTGAATACTGGCAGGTAAATATTGGTGGTGAAACACACCAGACGAAGTCTTTGTAAATACATGCATACAGTCTGTGACATGGCATACCTTGTAACAATTTCTTGTTGAAGAAATATCTATGAGAAGTTGTTAGAACTTAGCACCAACTCAGGATAGCTTAAGATTGATTTAACTTCCCAATGTTATATGTTATAACTGCATATTATAGTTGACTGCAGTATAAAGCAGAGCTGGGGCTCTACTATAGTATTTTACATTTTATGGCATGTGATATGCCTTCCAGTGACATGAACTGCATGTGTCACACTGGCTTGTCAGCCACCTAAACTTTGATGTGGTGACATGCCTGTCCCTCACTGAGTGGTTTTTCATGTGCCTTGAAACGATGCAACCCTCTCTCACTGTTCGTAAAAACAATTTCCATTGTGTCACATTTTGTTCAGCACACAATGTTCTGGGAAAGTTAAGTAAATGAATATTATCAATGTTATATCTGTGACAGATTTAAAAGTGCATTTATGAATTAAGATAATATATTCATTGCTTGCTGATCTCCAAGTATTCTAGGGAGTGTAGGAAATCCACAGGATATCCTTGAGTCCTGTATTTAGTCTAAAGCTGTGTATAAGTTCATGTAGCAGACTGCTGTTAGCTACATAAATGACAAAGTTTGAGCGTAAATTAATTGTACCAGCGCTAACTGTAATTTACTATGTTTGTTCAGGTCCAAACTTCTTTGGATGATAGCATACATATTATTTGTTTTTACTAAAAACAAACAAAAAACTCAACAATACTTATACTGTTTTCTTTCGGAGGCCAGCCATCACAAATTTAGAGGACCTATTGATGTGAAGATCCATGCCATTTACAGGATAGTGGAATACTTAATAATTGTGTTTGGGGTCATTTAATTATTTACACATTCACAAATACCCAGTGACATGTAAGGGCAGAGTTTAGTAATAAGATAGCTGTCTCTCTTCCTTCCATTTAACTTTAAAATTGAATTCCATCCCTTGGCCAGAAGACAATTTTTAATTAAATCAGACAGAAAGCAGATCCCATAAGAGCATGGTACTATCACATCAAAAGCACTTTGACCTTCCAAAATACAAATAATTTTTCATTTCAACAAATAAGCAGAGGACTTCAGTTTTATCATGTAAATTAGCAAGTTGGAGAACACAGAATACCAGAGAATCCTACAGCACTGAAAACAGTCTTTTTTTTTTCTTTTTTTTTAACCAAGGGTACATTCAGTGAGGCAAATAACTATTTCATGTAGGCCAAATACAATAATTATGTTCATTTTAGACATTTGCCAAGCAGTATCTGAGCAATCTTGCAGAACAGCTCATAGCCACTATGAATAACGAAAGGAAGTAGAAATAGCAATGGCATTCTCACCATAACAAAAAACCCTTCTTTTTGTGCTCGCTTTCACTTACATTTATTTTGTGTTGGTGGGACATTTATCATGGTTTGGGAGCCCTGGACTATGGAGATATATGAATTCTGCACTGACTCAACATGAGGACAAGAGGCTTGCTACTAGTCTAGTCTCCTGTCCTGTTCCAACAATGGGACCGCTAGGAGAGGAAACCCATGGCATGATCCTCCCCAAATGCCATTGGTTTTGGACCTTGCTCATTTTAAAACTGGCTTAGCTGCTTCCTCAACATGTTTGCTATCACAAGGCCTTATATAATAACATCTGGGCTTTTTTAGCTGAAACAGGAACTAAACTAATGCTTTAAAGTTCAGGAAATCAAATGATTATGGATATAAATATTAGTCAAAATTGGCTGCACAATTTGGTCAGGGCAAACATTTTGGAGTTATTATAAATCCAGTTCTATGATGAGAGTACAGATTCTGGTTTTGGTGGGGAGAGATCACCTTGTGCAGCTTTTCAAACCTTACCTTATCACATGCAACATTGATGAAGTGACATTGTAAGGACACTTAAATACTACGGTGATGGGGTGCTATATTAGAACCTCCATAAATATATGGCCAAGATGGTAGGCACATCCAGTTTTGCTCTTCTGGGAGAAAAATCACAGTAATGAAAGCCCTTTGAGAGATGGAAAGAAATTCAGAAATCCTTAGGTCTTCATGAGAAGATGCACACACATTCCTGGTAAAGATATGCTTACATGTTAAATTAGTCTGATAAATATCATATCTCCACTCTCATCCATTATCATTTTCTTAAAGAACAGTGTGTCTTCCTTTTAAAACTTTCCCTTTATTATTTTAGTAGTTTAGATTTAACACAGTACTGTACTGTGGGTTTGTTTGTTTGTTTAGTCTCTGCTGCTGCCTGATTGTGTATTTCTGGTTCCAAGTATGTGGTTGACCGGTCAGGCCTGGTCTACACTAGGCGTTTAAACCGGTTTTAGGAGCGTAAAACCGATTTAACGCCACAACCGTCCACACTAGGAGGCACCTTATATTGATTTTAATGGCTCTTTAAACCGGTTTCTGTACTCCTCCCTAACGAGAGGAGTAACGCTAGTATCGGTATTAACATATCGGATTAGGGTTAGTGTGGACGCTGATCGACGGCATTGGCCTCCGGGAGCTATCCCACAGTGCACCAGTGACCGCTCTGGACCGCAATCTGAACTCGGATGCAGTGGTCAGGTAGACAGGAAAAGCCCCGCGAACTTTTGAATATTTCCTGTTTGCCCAGCGTGGAGCTCCGATCAGCACGGGTGGCGATGCAGTCCGAAATCAAAATAAAAAAAGAACTCCAGCACGGACCATGCAGATGTGATCGCTGTAAGGGCAGGCAAATCCGTTCTATCAGCGCTCCGTTACAGAAGATGAAATTCAGAATCCTTTTTTAAAAATCTCCAGACAGACGCCATAGCAGGGACTCAGCGCACTGCAGCGTGACAAGCGTAACGGAAAGCCAAAGAATCAAATGGACGCACATGGACTGGAGGACTGAAGCTATCCCACAGTTCCTGCAGCCTCCGAAAAGTATTTGCATTCTTGGCTGAGCTCCAAATGCTTCTAGGGTCAAACACAGTGTCCGCGGTGGGTCAGGGCATAGCTTGGCAATCTACTCACCCCCCACACACACCCCCAGAAGCGAAAGGGAAAACAATCCTCTGACTCTTTTACATGTCACCCTATCTTTACTGAATGCTGCAGATAGACACGATGCTGCAGCCGTCAACACCAACATCATCACTCCCCCCCCTGCCATGGGTGGCTGATGGTACAAAAGGACTGGTAACCGTCCTCGTCATCAGCCTATTGGCACATGGGGCAGTAACCATGCTGACTAGCATCCGTCAGGTCGATCAAGGGCGCCTGGCCCTAATTTTTTCTGGTGGTGGATGGTGCAATATGTCTGGTAACCATCGTCATCATAGCAACAGGGGGCTGAGCTCCATCAGCCCCCACCCTTCATGTGTAAAGAAAAGATTCAGTTGCCCCTGGACTAGCAGAGGGATGCTGGGCTTCTCTCCTACACACTGCTTAATGTCCTGTCTGGACTATCATAGCAGCTGGAGGCTGCCTTCCACTCATTTCTCACTAACAAGTCACCATGTCTTATTCCTGCATTCTTTATTACTTCATCACACAAGTGGGGGGACAATGGTATGGTAGCCCAGGAAGGCTGGGGTAAGAACGGAATGAACAGGTGGTGTTGTTACAGGAGCACCCCCTGTGAATGGCATACAGATCATAATTTCTGCAGGATCTGACACAGAGCAGCTGTGCTCTCTGGTTCTATGATACAGTGGTTATCTAGTACACTTGCCTATATTCTAGGCAGGACTGATTCTATTTTTAGATACCAAAAAGGAGGGATTGACTCAGGGAGTCATTCCCAATTTTGGCTTTTGCGCCCCTGGCTAAGAGCAGCCAGGGGCACTTATGACAGCAGCAAATGGTACAAAAGGACTGGTAGCCATGATCATCTTAGTTCCAATTTATGGAAGGGTTTGGATGGTGCAATATGGCTGGTAACCATCTCTGCTGTCATGCAAAAGCAAAAGCATGCTTCTGTGTAGCGCTGCTGAATCGCCTCTGTGAGCAGCATCTAGTACACATACGGTGAGAGTCACAAAAGGCAAAACAAGCTCCATGATTGCCATGCTATGGCATCTGCCAGGGCAATCCAGGGGAAAAAGGCGCGAAATGCTTGTCTGCCGTTGCTTTCCCAGAGGAAGGAGTGACTAACAACATTTACCCAGAACCACCCGCGACAATGATTTTTGCCCCATCAGGCACTGGGATCTCAACCCGGAAGTTCTAAGGGGCGGCGGGGGAGGCTGCGGGAACTATGGGATAGCTAGGGAATAGCTACCCACAGTGCAACGCTCCAGAAGCCGACGCTAGCCTCGGACCGTGGACGCACACCACCGAATTAATGTGCTTAGTGTGGCCGCGCGCAATCGATTTTATAAAATCTGTTTTACAAAACCGGTTTATGCAAATTCAGAATAGTCCCGTAGTGTAGACGTACCCTCAGTTTGTAACTCTGTTGTTCGTAACTCAGGTTCTACGGTATTGGAAGCCAAATGCTGTTGCCATTGGTGTTTGATCTTCTGGATCACTTTAAAAGTTAAAGTACTCTCTAAAGTCACATCTACGATATAAATACAGGGATTAAATCCCATTAACATTGATATTTTCATAGATTTTTAATATAACATATTTGGTAATAAGCTGCAAAGCCAAACTTTTGTGATGTGACCAAATCTTATAATCATGGCAATGATTACAGTGCTACTGAAAATAATAAATTTCACATTGTATCTTCATGTTCCTTTGCCAGTCTATATTTACAGGTAAACAAATGCAATTTAAAATGGCAGTTCATATATTCAAAAGTGGATTTTTCTGGCTGTTCATTAGAAAATAATGTTTTCAAATTAACTCAAGTGTTCTCCATTTTTCCTACTGTTCCACTTCTTCATGTAGAAAACTTCGTTCTTGAGGTTCATTTTGGTTCTATACTTAAATAAATGGCTTTATTGTCAGAAACTGCAGTGATGTTTGGCATTCAGCGTATGCCAGTTTATACTTATCAACCAATAAGAAAATATGCAGATAAATAGAATGCTTTACTGTATTTAACATATGAGCAATAGGTAATCTGAGGACATGGGGCCATTCCTGGAATCGCATTTAGGTTAGCAATTGTGGAGTACCACACAATTTTCCTTCTTATGAGGCCCCACTATCTTCAGTAAACTCTTCATTTTTTATCAGGAAAAGACTTCGTCATTACACTATAGAACTCAGTCAGAAGACTCAAGTCTCCTGCATTTTCCCCATTTCCCCCAAAGGTAGCCAGCCAGTCAGGCAGCGGCATAGACAGCTGCAGTGGCACAGGAGCCAGCAAATAGAGCTGTGAACAGGGGAGTTTCAGTGGGAGTTTGCGGGGAAGACTAAGAGAGCTAGGCAGAGGAATAGACAGGCTAGTGAAGGGAGTGGGTGGTGGTCTGCCTGTGTTCTGGTGCCTGTTGGGGGTTTGTTTTGCTGTGGGTGGTAGTGGTTTGGTTTGTGGGAAGGCTATGACCGATACAGAGGCAGCAGTGGAAGACACAATGAAGATGACTGGATGTGGAAGCTGCGGTATGTACATGATTTTGGAGGGGGTACCTGATAAGAGTTTTGTCTGCATGAAGTGCCGCCTGATAGAGCTGATGGAAGAAAAGATCTGAGGATTGGAGATTCAGGTGGAAACTCTGGTTGAGTTTAGAAGGGAGTTCAAGCAGATGATGGAGCAAAGACATGAGGAGGCTGAAGGACCAAAGAATTCTAAGGGGAGGCTGCTGGGTGAGGAAAGTGGACAGTGGAAGCATGTGACTAAGAACCAGGCATAGGAAAAGACGGGCTAGTGAAGGAGAAATAGAGCTCAGGAACAGGTTTGTGGAGTTGGAAAATGAAGAAGGGGCACCGCAGGTGGTCACTGAAGGTGAGAGGGCAAGGAAGAAGAGAAGAGCAGCTATTCCTACAGGAAGTGGGGAAGAGTCAATGGAGATGATAACACCAAATATGAGCCCCAAGAGGATACGGGATGGGTTGCGGAGGATTAAAAGGGACAATAGAAATAGAAAGGACTTGCAGCCAGAGGGAACAGGGAATAGACCGGAGAATCGGAACATCACCAGGAAAAGGCAGGTCTACGTGATTGGGGACTCCTTACTGAGAAGAATAGACAGGCCTGTAACTAGAGCTGATCCAGAGAACAGAAGGGTGTGCTGTCTGCCGGGTGCTAAGATACAGGATGTGGACCTGAGGCTGAAAAGGATCCTAATGGGAGCAGGAAAGAATCCACTGATTGTCCTTCATGTGGGAACAAATGATACAGCTAGATTCTCACTGGAATGTATCAAGGGAGACTATGCCAGGCTGGGGAAGATGCTTAAGGTAATCGAGGCTCAGGTGATCTTCAGTGGGATTCTGCCTGTTTTTAGAGAAGGACAACAAAGGTGTGATAAGATTATGGCGATCTCTTGATCACCCAGGCAGTGGTGCTATAAGGAGGGCTTTGGGATGTATGGCCACTGGGAAGCATTCATGGATAGAGGACTGTTCTCTCAGGATGGACTTCACCTGAGTAAGGAGGGAAATAGACTTCTAGGGTGGAGGCTGACACAACTGATTAAGAGAGCTTTAAACTAGGAATTTGGGGGAGATGGTTGAGAGATGACCAGGTAATCTCCACACCGGAATTTAACATTGAGAGGGAAGAAAACAAAGTAAGAAAGGATACAGCCGTGGGTATGATAATGGACATAAGGAGGAAAGGTAGTGTAGATACCAGTCTAATAGGTGATACTGGTGGTAGAATGTTTGTGCCTAAAGTCACAGGTAAAGAATGTCAGTGAAGCCAAACGGCAAAAATTAAAGATGTTTGTACACTAAGGCGAGGAGCTTAGGTAACAAAATGGAGGAACTAGAGCTACTGGTGCAGGAAGTTAAACCAGATATAGGGATAACAGAAACATGGTGGAATAGTAGTCATGACTAGAGTACAGGTATTGAAGGCAATGTGCTGTTTAGGAAAGACAGAAATAAAGACAAAGGTAGTGGAGAAGCACTGTATATCAATGATGAGGTAGATTGTAAAGAAATAAGAAGTGATGGAATGGATAAGACAGAGTCGGTCTGGGAAGAAATCACATTGGGAAAGAAAGCTACTAGAGCCTCCCCTGAGATAGTGCTTGGGGTGTGCTACAGACCGCCAGGATCCGATTTGGATATGGATAGAGACCTCTTTAATGTTTTTAATGAAGTAAACACTAATGGGAATTGTGTGATCATAGGAGACTTTAACTTCCCAGATATAGACTGGAGGACAAGTGCTAGTAATAATAATAGGGCTCAGATTTTCCTGGATGTGATAGCTGATGGATTCCTTCACCAAGTAGTTGAAGAACCAACAACAGGGGATGCCATTTTAGATTTGGTTTTGGTGAGTAGTGAGGACCTCATAGAAGAAATGGTTGTAAGGGACAACCTTGGTTCGAGCGATCATGAGCTAATTTAGTTCAAACTAGATGGAAGGATAAACGAAAAGAGATCTGGGACTAGGGTTTTGATTTCAAAAGAGCTAACTTTAAAGAATTAAGGAAATTAGTTAGGGAAGTGGATTGGACTGAAGAACTTATGGATCTAAAGGCGGAGGAGGCCTGGAATTATTTTCAAGTCAAAGTTGCAGAAACTATCAGAAGCCTGCATCCCAAGAAAGGGGAAAAAAAATCATAGGCGGGAGTTCTAGACCAAGGTGGATAAGCAAGCATCTCAGAGCGGTGATTAAGAAAAAGCAGAAAGCCTACAAGGAGTGGAATATGGGAGAGATCAGCAAGGAAAGCTACCTTATTGAAGTCAGAACATGTAGGGATAAAGTGAGAAAGGCCAAAAGCCATGTAGAGTTGGACCTTGCAAAGGGAATTAAACCTAATAGTAAGAGGTTCTATAGCCATATAAATAAGAAAACAAAGAAAGAAGAAGTGGGACCGCTAAACACTGAGGATGGAGTGGAGGTTAAGGATAATCTAGACATAGCCCAATATCTAAACAAATACTTTGCCTCAGTCTTTAATGAGGCTAATGAGGAGCTTAAGGATAATGGTAGGATGACAAATGGGAATGAGGATATGGAGGTAGATATTACCACATCTGAGGTAGAAGCCAAACTCGAACAGTTTAATGGGACTAAATCGGGGGGCCCAGATAATCTTCATCCAAGAATATTAAAGGAACTGGTACATGAAATTGCAAGCCCATTAGCAAGATTTTTTAGTGAATCAGTAAACTCAGGGGTTGTACCATACGACTGGAGAATTGCTAACATAGTTCCTATTTTTAAGAAAGGGAAAAAAAGTGATCCGAGTAACTATAGGCCTGTTAGTTTGACATCGGTAATCTGCAAGGTCTTGGAAAATATTTTGAAGGAGAAAGTAGTTAAGGACATTGAGGTCAATGGTAATTGGGACAAATACAACATGGTTTTACAAAAGGTAGATCATGCCAAACCTAATCTCCTTCTTTGAGAAGGTAACAGATTTTTTTAGACAAAGGAAACACAGTGGATCTAATTTACCTCGATTTCAGTAAGGCATTTGATACGGTTCCGCATGGGGAATTATTAGCTAAATTGGAAAGGATGGGGATCAATATGAAAATTGAAAGATAGATAAGGAACTAGTTAAAGGGGAGACTACAACAGGTCATACTGAAAGGTGAACTGTCAGGCTGGAAGGAGGGTACTAGTGGAGTTCCTCAGGGATCGTTTTGGACCAATCTTATTTAATCTTTTTATTACTGACCTTGGCACAAAAAGTGGGAATGTGCTAATAAAGTTTGCAGATGACACAAAGCTGGGAGGTATTGCTAATACAGAGAAGAACTGAGATATCATACAGGAAGATCTGGATGACCTTGTAAACTGGAATAATAGTAATAGGATGAAATTTAATAGTGAAAAGTACAAGGTCATGGATTTAGGGATTAATAACAAGAATTTTGGTTATAAATTGGGGACACATCAGTTGGAAGTAACAGAGGAGGAGAAGGACCTCGGAGTATTGGTTGATCACAGGATGACTATGAGCCGCCAATGTGATATGGCCGTTAAAAAAGCTAATGCGGTCTTGGGATGCATCAGGCGAGGTATTTCCAGTAAAAATAAGGAGGTGTTAGTACCATTATACAAAGCACTGGTGAGACCTCATCTGGAATATTGTGTGCAGTTCTGGTCTCCCATGTTTAAGAAGGATGAATTCAAACTTGAACAGGTACAGAGAAGGGCTACTAGGATGATCTGAGGAATGAAAAACCTGTCTTATAAAAGGAGACTCAAAGAGCTTGGCTTGTTTAGCCTAACCAAAAGAAGGCTGAGGGGGGATATGATTGCTCTTTATAAATATATCAGAGGGATAAATATCAGGGAGGCAGAGGAATTATTTAAGCTTTGTACCAATGTGGACACAAGAACAAATGGATATAAACTGGACAGTAGGAAGTTTAGACTTGAAATTAGACAAAGGTTTCTAACCATTAGAGGAGTGAAGTTCTGGAACAGCCTTACAAAGGGAGTAGTGGGGGCAAAAGACGTATCTGGCTTCAAGACTAAGCTTGGTAAGTTTATGGAGGGGATGGTATGATAGGATAGCCTAATTTTGGCAATTAATTCATCTTTGATTATTAGCAGGTAAATATGCCCAATGGCCTGTGATGGGATGTTAGATGGGATGGGATCTGAGTTACTACAGAGAATTCTTTCTTGGGTGCTGGCTGGTGAGTCTTGCCCACATGCTCAGGGTTTAACTGATCGCCATAGTTGGGGTCAGGAAGGAATTTTCCTCCAGGGCAGATTGGCAGATGTGTTCTGCTCGATAACGATTCAGAGCTGACCGACGCATTTCATTTTCATTGTCTTACTCAGATGCCACCAACAGAAGGTTGATGTTCTTTTTTGGTGGTTCAGGTTCTGTAGTTTCCACATCAAAGTGTTGCTCTTTTAAGACTCTGAAAGCATACTCTGCACCTCCTCCCTCTCAGATTTTGGAAGGCACTTCAGATTCTTACATCTTGGGTCCAGTGCTATAGCTATCTTTAGAAATTTCACATTGGTATCTTCTTTGTGTTTTGTCAAATTTGCAGTGAAAGTGTTCTTAAAACGAACAACATGTGGTGGGTCATCATCCGAGACTACTATAAAATGAAATATATGGCAGAATGTGGGTAAAACAGTAGGAGACACACTATTCTCCCACAAGGAGTTCAGTCATAAATTTAATTAACGCATTACTTTTTTAACAAGCTTCATCAGCATGGAAGCATGTCCTCTGGAATGATGGCCAAATCATGAAGAGGCATATGAATCTTTAGTGTATCTGGCATGTAAATATCTTGCGACGCCAGCTACAACAGTGCCATTCGAATACCTGTTCTCACTTTCTGGTGACATTGTAATTAAGAAGTGTGCAGCATTATCCCCCTTAAATGTAAATAAACTTGTTTGTCTTAGCAATTGGCTGAAGAAGTAGGAGGACTGAGTGGACTTGTAGGATCTAAAGTTTTACATGGTTTTGTTTTTGAGTGCAGTTCTGTAACCAGTAGACTACATTTGTAAGTTGCACTTTTATGATAAAGAGATTGCACTTACAGCACTTGTCTGAGGTGAATTGAAAAATACTATTTCTTTTGTTTATCATTTTACAGTGCAAATGTTTGTAATAAAAAATAATACGAAATGAGCACTGTACACTTTGTATTCTGTGTTGTAATTGAAATCCACCTCTGCCATGAAGTCTTCAAATCACTCAACAGTGGTTAAGTAGCTGACACCCATTGATCACAGTCCATTACACTTACAATAATTGTCTCATTGTTACCTTTTTCTCTTTCCACTACCCCCACACCCTAAAAACCCTTGTCTGTAAGTTGTCTCTACCTGTTGTCTCTTGTCTTGTATGCAGAATGCAAGCTCTTTGGGGCAAGAACTATCTTTTTCTCATAGGTGTGTATAGTGCTTAGCACTGTGGAGTTGGGTCTTGGAACAATAATTAATAATAATAATGTATTAATTTCCTCTTGCTGTCAATGGTAGTCCTGTATATGGAGTACTCCTTGTTTAAAGAAATTCTGTTTAAAATTCCTTTATCCTCTGTTCCCTTGGAATTTTTACAAAATATTTCTCAGTGATACCTTTGATAAGGTGGCAAAGTCTTTGCCTACCCTGTTAGGAGGTAGTAGACCCTGCCTGGAAATGCCGACTGGTTACTGCTAACTCATTGGTAGTACTGCAGATTAGCCTACTAAACCACAGAAAGGGAATGTAGGGAGTGGTTCTCTGAGCAAGGGAACTAGAGTCTGTGAGAGAGAACGTAGAGCAGTGGTTCTCAAACTTTTGTACTGGTGACCCTTTCACTTAGCAAGCCTCTGAGTGTGACCACCACCCCTTATAAATTAAAATCCCCACTTTTTTTTAATATATTTAACACCGTTATAAATGCTGGAGGCAAAGCAGGGTTTGGATTGGAAGCTGACAGCTCATGACTCCCATTTAATAACCTCGCGACCTCCTGTTTTAGAATTCCTGACCTAGAGGGAAACACTAGGAACACCCTCACATGGATAAGAAATCTTACCGCTATATTGTGTTTTTGCTATTTTAACTGCCAATAAAAAAGAACCCTACAAAGATTGAGTTTGGCCACTGTGTATTCTGTGCCACAGTGAGGTAAGGACTGTGCTGGTTCACAATTCCCTCCTCTATCTTTACCATCCCAATCACATAACTGATTTCTCAAAGTTTTTGAGTAACCATAGTTGCTGAATCACTTCAGCTGCATTCTGTGCTTTTAAGAATAAGTGCACAGTATTCCAAACACGCCTTTGTCTTTTAGAGAGTTTAAATAGTTTTCTTTGACATTCATTTGATACTTCTCTTTTGTATCCAAGAATTATTTCCATTTTTGCTTTTTGTTTTTTTTATTTATTTGCTCCTGTTGCTTAGTGCTATGCCAAAGATTTTAGAGTTGTATCCATCATAATCTGCCAGATCTTCTGCCTTCTTAATGTAGTTTCTGAGGTATTTTTCTTTTTTGTCCCCCCTTTTTTTTCTTATGTTTGTTGTTAGCTAAAAACAGGCGTTTAAGTACATGAACTAAATATTTATTAGTTATAGCAGCTGAACACAAAAATACAACACTATAAAAGCATGTTGCAGTTGGTTGCTAATACTGTTAAGGGCTTTTAGGAGGATTTGTTTATTTTTTGTTTAAGGTATCATCTCTAATGGGCCTGGATTTTGTGTAAGTTGATTTTCTCATTTTGGATCATGGTTATTGAACAAAATTTTACGTGGTAAAGTTTACAAGGATTCATGGTTTAAACAGCGTTGCCAAGATGCATCAAAAGAGTAGTTAGCTCTGAATTCCTGTCATTTGGTCAGTCCCAGTGTTTTTGGCCGCTGCACAAGCCACTAATTGAAGTCAGCTCCAACAGAACACTACAATTATATGTTTAGAAGGAAAGTAATACTTGGATGCAGTGACTGAAATTTAAGTTTGCAGAAGATATGCAAATATTTTGTATAGCTGTTGGGCTTAGACATTAGGGATGGGCAAGTATTCCCTTATTTGGATTAGATAATTGTGTTCAGAGGTCTTACCAAATACACTATATTTAGATTTTTTTTAAAACATACAGTGGGTACACAGTAATGGGGATAAAATATTAACTATATTTGGCAGGGGAATGAGGGCAGCAGCATGAGAGCAGAGGGAAAAAAAAGGGAAATTAAGATTTTTTTTCTTTTGTGGATGTTGATAATGGGACATGGCAAAAAGACAGGGATGGGGAGGTAGGGCCAGGACCGGCTCTAGGCACCAGCAAACCAAGCACATGCTTGGGGCGGAACAATTCCAGGGGCGGTACTCCGGCCACCACCACCCTCCCCCCCCTTTTTTCTTTTTTTTTTTACTTCGGCAGTTGCGCTCTTGGGGCGGGGAGGTTTGCTTGGGGCAGCGAAAAACCTAGAGCTGGCCCTGGGTAGGGCACAGCAAAAGGAAACAGAATGGGAAAAAAGTTTGGCAGGTATGTATCAGGCATTCAGTGCATGCAGCTGCAACAGCGTGTGAACAGGTAAAGAGAAGATCAGAACTTATTTTTTTTCTATATAAATTTTACTAAGTGTCTTAGTACCCTTATGAAATTATCATAGCATTATTGATTAAGACAAGAATCACTCTTTACTGACCATGGTAACTAACGAAGGACTCAATGCCTTCAATTAATGAATGCCGGAAATCCATATGGAGATGCACTTACTGTGTATTTATACATGACTGCTGGATTTAGTTATTACCCAGCTTTGAACACCAAATACATAACACTCCATTACAGAGATGTTATTCTGGGGCAGCAGGCTTTGGATTCTAACTTTTGTTGTTGTTTTGGAACAAGAAATAGTAGTGTTTTTCTTAGCTAGAATATTCTCTTCTAGTAACTATTACAGATGAAATTCCCAAATATCTTACAGCTGAATATTTTGCAGTTGATTTACTGCTTCACTGAATATGGCTAGTGTTTCTGCTATCTGGCCGATTTATTATTTGGTTTGCCCAGCCCCTATATCTCTACCATCTATTTATCATGATTCAGTATAATGCCAAGAGAATGAGTGACCTTTGCATTTTGTTGTGTGGCTAAAGTTTATTATGTGGTATAACACTGAAGTAAAGCAGCAGATCTTCTACTTGATGGCTTTCTGTAGTGCAGAAAGATTTAACCAGCAAAATTCTGATGATATTTAATGAATCATTTTCAGCCTGAAGGATACATATGCCAGCTAAGATTAAAAACATAACATGGAAATTGATTATTCCAGGTTCCCCCTCCACCCGAAGACAAAGTTTATTTGCAATTTCAAACAAATTGCAAATAAAGGTCATCACAGTAAAAAGCACAATAGTGCTTTACATTTTCAAAGCATTATACATACATGAGTGCTCATAAAAAGCACTGAGAGTTATATGGGAATAATCACTTCTGTACCTCAATTTCCTAATTTATAAAATGGTGAAGTGATTGAACAATATGAGCTAAGAATGTAGAAGTTCCTGGCTCTGAGAGCTATGT
The DNA here is from genome assembly GCF_020497125.1 of Mauremys mutica. Lineage (NCBI taxonomy): Eukaryota > Metazoa > Chordata > Testudines > Geoemydidae > Mauremys > Mauremys mutica. The sequence goes on from NC_059085.1 coordinate 17,442,989, forward strand.
TCAATCCTGTAGACAGTTCTGCTTCTCTTAATATATTACCATGTGAACAACAATTGGGTGTCACCTTATGAAAACAGGGGATCTCAACTTCGGGTCACAAATGACCAGTCCTTCCCATATTGCTAATTGAAGAAAGAGAGGCATATCTCAGCCAGCTGGGAAGGCAGTGGAGGTGTACCTGAATGATGTGCTATGAAAAATTGAGTCCTGCTATGGAAAGTGTTGAGAAGCACTAATCAAAATCAGTAGCTTTCAACCTTTCCAGACTACTGTACCCCTTTCAGGAGTCTGCTTTATCTTGGATATCTCAAGTTTCACCTCACTTAAAAACTACTTGCTTACAAAATGAGACATAAAAATACAAATACAAAAGCATACTATTACTGAAAAATTGCTTACTTTCTCATTTTTACCATATGCTTATAAAATAAATGAATTGGAATATAAATATTATACTTCCATTTCAGTCTATAATATATAGAGCAATATAACCAAGTTGTATGAAATTTTAGTTTGTATTGAGTTTGCTAATGCTTTTTATGTAACCTGTTGTAAAACTAGGCAAATATCTAGATGAGTTGATGTACCCTTGGAATACCTCTGCATACCCCCTGGAGTATGTGTACCCCTGGTTGAGAACCACTGATTGAGTTGTTTTATATACTAAATTGGGAATTTCTAGATATGCTCTGCCTTTATATTTGTTTGTTGTTTCGTCTGGATTTAGTCCCCAAGTGATTGGGTGTTATGGATCATTTCAAGAGTGAGAATTTGTTTTTTTTCTCAGCATACGATTTACCGTGGTTAGTGACCCTCCAGAAGATGAACAAGATCTTGAGTGTGAAGACATTGGCTTTGCTTACGTCAGTCTAACGGAGATATTTCAGAAAGAAAAAGACATAATTGAGCAAGATATTGATGGTAAGTTTAGCAGAGTTCTTAGTTTTAACTTTTGACATCCATTCATTTCAAAATTTTACTAGAGGTTTTTCTTCTCTGCTCTGAGAGGTTTCATACTTAATTATTTAATTATTGTTATAATATTGAACCATAAGTATCACTTTAATAAATTGTCACCGTTCATCTGCACATACAACTTATTCCTGAAAATAAATAGTATTGCCTAAAACTTAAAGAACTTAATATAATTAGGATTATATTCTAACTAAGAGTTGCACAGTCCGTGGTAGGGAAAAAATCTGAACAGTATTACTAGTAAAGTATTAGATTAATCAGTTTACAAAATCTGAGATGATTAGGCCTAATTACTCACTAGTATATTTTTATCCTTTGTAGAAGCAGAGTATTTCTTTAAATGCTAGTAAAGCCTCTGAACTTATTAATTTTATATTCAACATTTTTGTCAATAATATCCTACTACAAATAGCTATCTATCCATTGTAGGCAATTATAGCATTTCTGTGGTGTCAAAGGGCCAAATTTTGGTGGTTCTTTGATTGATTGCTCATGTCTATTCCAAAATAGGCGTGCGTGCTCTCCACGTGCACTGGTGTCGGAAGTTTTTCCCTAGCAGTACCCGTAGGAGAGCGCCCCAGCGACCCCTGGGGTGGCACCTCCATGGCACGGTATAAGGGGTGCCACACGCTCCCCCCCACCCTCAGTTCCTCCATCACCTTAGAGCACAGGCCCTGGTGCCCTCATCCGTCAAGATGCACTTGGTGGCCATATCGGCCTTCCACTCAGTGGTGCAGGGGCACACGGTATTCTCCCATGCCAGGACTGGCCGATTCCTTAAGGGATTGGATTCTCTCTTCCCATACGTTAGACCCCCTGTCCCGCAGGGGGACCTGAACTTGGCACTTGCCCGGCTGATGGCGCCCCGTTGACTAAGCGGGTCTTGGAACTCAGAGCCCTGACCTCTGGGCCCCCATACATGGTGTTCCACAAAGATAAGGTCCAGCTTTGCCCACATCCTTTGTTCCTCCCGAAGGTGGTCTCCGCCTACCACATGGGTCAGAACATTTTCCTAATGGTCCTATGCCCCTATTTTAAAATGTGTTAGCTAAATGTTAAATGTCAAGTTTTTAAACATCATTTAAGCACCCAATGTAGACAAAGATGTCAATGTTTTAAAAATGTATATAACATAGACAATTCACACTTCATCTGCTTGTGTACTAATGCATAGATAACAAAGGTCTGATTCTGCTGCTACTGAAGTTGATGGCAACACACTCATTGACTTCAGCAAGAGCAGGATCAAACCCTAAATGTATACGTGTCCTCGTGTGATATTTATTTACCATGAAAAATGAACAAACAATTTGGGAAGGTATATAATAAATTCTGCTTTCTTAGCTTGAAAATTAAACCTTGCACCAATTGAGGTGGAATTTGAAGTATTTCTCCATCTTAGTGTTGGAAGGACTCAATCCTGTAAGGTGCCGAACACCATCTCCTCCCCCTCACTTCAGTTGGGTGGATAGTACTCAGCATCTTGCAGGATTGAGCACTAGAACTGACAGCTATTTTTTTAACCTTGTATGAGTGCCTTTTAATCTTCCCAAATGCTAAAGTGAAATTATTGTAACACAAAAACTAAATTAAATTGCTAATATTGTTGTCTGATGTTTTCTTTCTAGTTTTCGATTCACAAGATGATAGTGCAGTAATTGGAAAGCTCAAAGTAACAGTGGAGGCCCTCCATGCTCTGCGCTCAGTCTATGAGGAACACAAAGATGACTAGGAGGCATGAAAGAAAAGTGTGCCTACAGATGCTGCTTCTCCCAGTGTAAATACATTCTTGATAGCTCTTCGAAGATGAGATTTTTGTAATTACTACAGTATATTTAATGTATAATTTATATGAAAAGGATGCTTGATTTATAGTTGTAAAGTTTTGTATACTTTTCAGTCTGTTTGTTTTTATATTTCCCCCTAAGGCTAAGACTCCCTCCACAATGGACAACGTCTTGTAAATAATTAATACCTACATGATTGAATGATGTGCTTTATTTGCATTTTCAACATTTTTTCTTACATAAAACAGTAATAAAAATGCAAGTTGAATTTTTAATTTTTAATAAAAAAGCTTAAGCCTTAGAAAACTGATTAAAAATACTTTTATGTTATCCCTAATCACCCCACTAAATGCAATGCCTGTGATTAGCCTCATTAAGAATTTTATACTGTGAAGATTTTATTAGAAGCAATATATGAAAATTACTTGGATTAATGTGTTAATCTGCCTCTTTAAAATGCTAATATCCATTTTATGCACATTAAATCTCAGTATGCGTTTTCTTTGATGCGTGCAGTTTCTATCAATTAAATATAAAGAATGAGGCTAGTCGCAAAGACTTATTAAATTATTGCAAGCTTTTTTAAAAATAACTTTTGCCTTTCTACTAACATTATAAGTAGTTGTTTATGATTACCATGATTTGAAGGAGGGGAGGGTGACTCAATTTTCATATACAGTAAAAGAGATTTACAGTTTCAACCAACAGCTATCAAAGCACAGAAAGAAAATATAAAAGAATCAATCAGATTCTGTTCTGCTTAGTTTGAGCTGTAGGGACAGGCAAGTGTTTTTTTGATCACTTTTAAAACTTACATCAAACACATACAATGATCCTTGTATCTGGATAACCAGTGGCTAGAAAGGAGCTTGGAAAGTTAATTTTCTAGCTTTTAACCAATCTCAATGAAAGATTTAATTGATATTTTTAATGGAGCTGTGAATCAATGCAGCAAAAGGATTGTCTCTGGAGAACTAGGATATAATGCATTTCATTTTTTAATTTACTTTGTCATTTTCTTCAAAGGATTTTATAGGCTGTGGGTTTTCACTGTTTGCAAACAGGCTATGTTTCTTCATAAGCATATGTAAAGTATTCAGAGAGATAAGTAATTTATTAAAATCTACCTAATTTGCCGTGATATATTAAATCTCTGCTTCAGTGATCACAGACCATTTCATTTAGAGAATTAGGCATTCGCTCTTTGTGTGATTAAACCTCTGGAAAATGAGTTCTTTGCTCCTATTTGTGAACATTCAAAGCCTGCTAATGGCAAGAAGATGGAATAGATTATGAGACAATTCATTACAGTTCAACAGCAAAAAAAAAGCAGCTATAATGCAAAAAAGCAAGTTTGAATATCTGCATACAGTTTGAACCATCTGTGCTCTAATCGTGTTGTTAATGCCTCTTCGTCTTTAGGAGGCTTTGAAATGACATCCATACAATATTAATTTGTTGATGTACATTATGAGGCCAATGGAATATATTTTGACCACAGATATCTCTAAATTCTACATGAACTGATGGATGCCTCCATTTTAGGGCCTACCATCTACAGGAGCAGTATTGCTCTCATCCAGACTTTGTAAATCCTCATAATTCAATCCTCTGGAACATTCTGGAGACCGCAGGCATTTGCATTCCTAAACTCCTCCATTCCTTGTAAACAGCCATATGTATGTTTGTCACTTGGGCTGGCTCTTAGCTCATTATTTTGGACACTATTTCTAGCTTTCTTTGGCACTGTGTATCTGTATTGTCATTAAGACTGTTGTTATGTATTTTGGTAATTTAAAACAGCTAGATTCAACACTGAGATTAACCAAGTGGCTTTTCAGAAATGTAGTTGTGGTATTCTACCAGGAGGTTCATATTATTATTCCGATACTTGCAACCCATACTAAATATCTTCCACATAAACAAAGAAGTGAGTTGTATTGATTTTTTGTGATTGTTTACTGAGTCACAGAACTATTACTAATGCTTATTTTCCTCTGAAGTAAACCATGTGGTAAAATTAGAAAATCAACCATATTCATCTTACATGTTCATCAGCCATGTTCATGTTACATTTACAGTAACACCCTTAACATTTAATCTTCACCATCTGAAGTTGGAAACTGAGGCTAAGCTATCACATTCATTACACATCGATCTCTATGGTAAATTACTGCAGTATATTCTGGTTGATATTTGGTTACATCATGGTAACTATTCTCAGTGACTCCAACATTAACATGTATAATATGTTTCAGGTTCTTAACCATATTTCATTGTAAAGTTGACTATTTTCTAGTTTATGATTTTTGAAAAAAAATTATTGCAATTTCTTTTCCTATTGTTACTAATAAGATATGTTATTTAGTGTGGATTTTCCCAGCAAATGAACTGGACCATATTACATCTCGTGTAATTTTTTTTTCCCCTGCAGTAAGTAGTTTGTATTTCCAACCTGCTCTTAATCCAGGGTCCAAATTGTAACTAGTGCAGGAAAAGTAACACAAAGAGGTACATATAGAAACTGCAATGGTATCATTAATATATGCATAGACTCTAGCTGTGAGCAGCCTGAAAAAAGTCCCCTTCTGCAAACGGTTTCATCTGTTGCAACTACTTTTGTCTAGACTAAAACAAAACTGTGTTTTTTAATGTACTGGTAAATACATTTTAAGTAAGTGCTACTTTAAAAAACATGTTAAACTCTCTACTAGGTGCTAACACATTTTTAACAGTACTTAATTTAAACATATTAGCTAATATATTAAAAAAAACACACACACACACTTTTCCTAGTCTAGACAAGGCCTTAGAAAAGGAGTAATTTTTTAGGGATGTGTAAAGAGAGGTCATGGATAAGTTGGGTTGGGCATGTACAGTCAAACCATACTCGCGTACCTCTTTTGCTGTGCCACATTATACCCCTCTGCTTTACTTGTTATGGCCTGCATGGCAAGCTCCTTGTAACTACAGTGAAACCAGGATTGCAGAAGGTTTCCTTTGCTGTGCACTAAAACAACTGCGCTGCTGTTCCTGCAGGCTTTCTGGTGTTTGTGTCGGTATGCACAGGTAAGCCAAAGTTAGGCCCAAAGTGTTACAATTTTTCTCTACCATTCCCTCTCATATAAATTGTCAGGTAACTCAGGAATAGAACACTTAGGGACAAAATTCCCCATGCATCTAGACAGTAATCATGTTAATTCAGTTAGTCAGTTATGCTATACGAAGAATCACCACTTATTTTATTGTGCATTTATACTATTATATATGACTCATGAAATTATATCTGTGTTGAGAAGAGTTTGAGGTTTCCTAAACTTGACTTCAATAGCACTTTTACAACTAAATACAATATTATTAATATAAATATTTTTGGTTATAAAACATTTTGTTTTCAGTGTACAACAGCATATTTGCATAATACCACAAAAACACAAAGGATAACTAGGCCAAATAACAGCTATTGCATTAACTTTTCTCAGTTTGTATTAGAACTGATCATTGTGTAAAAATTCAAATTCTCCTATAATTGTGCCACATATATTAATATGTTTGAAGGCAAGAAAAACTTTATTTTTTGTATACAGTTGGGTATTAAGGAGTATGACATTTCAAACCAGTTTTTTGTGTGTTCCACAAAGGGACAAATATTTACAATTAGTTTTACTTTATGAATTGGTCATTCAAACTTTAGGCATTAATAATTAGAACTAAGCCCCAATCCTGCAGCTGTGCATGGATGGTCTGCATTACCTAAGCAGAATCTCACTGAATCTCTACAGATGTCTCTGTATCATTACTGCAGAATAGGAACCACAGTCAATTCAAAGACTTGTATTTTTTTTTTTAGTTTACTTTTGACAAGGTATGCTAAAGGTATTGCACTGCTTTTGTTCATTTATTTTTGATATTGCTGATTAACTCATGAAATAATTATACATGCATTTTTGAAAGCAGGTAAGATAAATGTTTGACTTCAACCGAGTTATTACTCAAAGGAAGAATTTGGCCTTCTATGTCGTATCCTTTAATACTGAGTAATTTTACCTATTTATAGGTTGAGAAAGTAGTAGTAAACTAAAGATACTCTTAAAAGAGAGAGAATAAAGAATGAACTGAAAATGGCATGTCTTTTTAACAAATAAGTGAACTTTATTAATTAGAAATTAGTGTAATTCATTGAGGGCATGATCCTGCGAGAGGCTGAAGAATGTGATCCATATAAGTGATTCAGATAAAGTCAATGGGACTACTCACATATTTAGTTAACTATATGCTTAAGGACAAATCTTATACTCTTCGGAGTCTATAAGAAATTTGCCACTGACTGAAATGGAATAAGAATTTAACCCAATGGTCTTTCCGAAATCAGCATCAAAGTGCTCAGCACCTAGCAGGATGAAGTAGTAACGTAATGTCAATGCGTTTTAGTTACAAAACATCTGTTTCTAAATTATTAGCACCCAGTTTGGAACATTTTGTCTGAGGAGGTAAAGAGGTGGCTTAAGAACTCTGAAAACTGGGATAATGGAAATGCTTACAGGCTCTTAATTGAAGTAGCTCTACCATGTTATGGCATAATACTATGTTAATGTACAGTTAACAGTTAATTTAACATTGATTCAGCCACTTAACATTTTGTACAGAAATATAAATGATTGAAGGCATTTTAGTGTTGATTTACATGTTTTACTGCTCACTGTAGTAATGGTGTCAAATTTCCATCCACACTTGTGAAGCAATTGACAAAAAATAGCTACAGTGTTTTATGGTTAGCCATGTGGTTTATTCAAGTTTGGGGTTTTTTTGTTTTGTTTTTTTTACACTTTGAGTAATAACACATTTTCCAGTTTACTACTGCTTTACTTACATATTTATTTGGTTTGGGGGATGGAGGGGGTTAAGAGTAAGAGAGGAACCAGATAAATTTTCACTTGGGCTTTTTTTTTAGTTGATTAATGCTCTTCATGTCCTTCGTTCATTATTGTTAATGCAGGAATACTTGGAATTATGAGCTGTGAGCTTGGAACCTCTGCACACACCCATGTCCTCATAACAAAATGCAAATTATTGAGTAATCCGACAGCAATAGCTGTAACAACACAACACAGGCTTGCACATGTTCTAACAATCTGATTAACATTTTTGTGGATTTGAAAAATATATATTATATTTAGTCAAACTGGCATCTTTGGTGAATGCAAAATAATTTTCTTATTCATTAATGCAACAGGAAGTGAATTGTGTCTGTGAAAGACTACCAGGAAAAATGTGGTTTGTCTAAAAAAAAAATCAACAAAATGAAGTTTTTTATGTTAATGCCAGTCAATTAATAATTAGTCTGTTTATTAATTCCTAATTATTATAAGGCATCCATAGCTGAAGGTGCTATGATGGCTTCGATGGCAGAGAAGAACTAAAAACAGGATTTATCATACATAAGGCAATTTGCCCAATGCGATCAAAGAATATGCATAAACTTCACATAAGACACTACAAATGGAAAAGGGAACAAATAAAAATAATAAAACGCATGATAGCTAGCAGTCTTTCTACATTTTAAAACAATTTTTTATAGTTTTTTCTAGTACAGTCAATTACATTAGCATACCAAACGTAGCCCCATTTGGAACTTATTTCTGGTGGGTTTGATCATGTCTATGCCCCAATTTGCCTGTGTTTCTTATTTTAAAACACAAGTTCAGCAAATTATGCTAATGATTTTTTTTGAAGTGTAACTGGAGCAAGAACATACATTCTTAATATATTGCAACCCACCTATATTCATTTAAACCAAAATCAGATAGTGTAAATAAATGGTAATATTTATTTTACAGTGAAATTCCCACTCATATCCTACCCAAAGTCTAACTAATAGGGCACTGTGCAGAAAACTCCATAGGGGTAGTGAGGGAATGAAATGTACACATCCTATCACCTGCATGTAAGTTAAGGGTCTGCAACACAGACCCTTTATATGGCCACTGTCAGCTCCTACAAATAGGTTCTCCGCCGCTGGTTCTGCATACTTGAGAATCCCATTCCCTTCTCCAATTCCTTCCTTCCCTTAATGCACTGGCCTGTTCAGGCCTAGCACAGAGACTCCCTCTGCAGTGTACAGGGGTCAGAGATCCCCTGAATGAGCTCTCCACCTTTGATAGTCCCTTTGCACAATCCCACCATAGAGGGCTTCCCACTGGGGGTCAATTTCATCTTTAGAAACCAACTGATGAGACAGCTTTGTGAAACATTGATAACTGCTTGGATTATGATGCTGTGAACTAAAAAGTCTCGTATTTGCCCCACACTGACTGAAAATCCTCATCCCATCACACCCATAACCCTGATTTTGTTTTCTCCTGGATATTGGATGGTTGTTTGAATTCTGAGGAAATATGAGCACATTTTACCTATTTCAGGAGTGAACAAATGGCCTGTTTTTGTATCTTTGCTAATACATGTCCTGTAATGCAAATCTTCAAAAATTTTCTCAATACTTTTAAATCCAGCACTTTGTGATGTACCTGGCATGAGGACCGTTGATTCCAAGGGATTTAAAGTGCAGTGAGAAGACCCGAATGCTTAATTCCTGTCTCCCTTATTGCTAAGTAAAGTGCTGATCTGGACCACACTGTACATCCTATGGGGTATTCTGAACTCTGAGGCTTCTGTGGAAATAAATGAAAGATGAATAGATTGTGCCATTGCATGGAGGCAACACTTATGGCTTCATATGTTATGTTTAAGGAACCAAGGTCTTGTTAATGATGGAAGAGGAGAGATGGATATTGTCACATTACGTGGTGTTAAAAGCTAGTCATATACAACACTGTGCCAAATGTGGGAGAGATGGAAGGGGATGCTGCCTCCCCAGTGCCTCCTTGCAACTTCCCTAGGTTCAGTTCCTAGCACTGAGCAGGGGCTTTTCCCCCTTCTTTCTGGAAAATGCTGCACTACCCACCTGCCTCCAGCAGGGGCGGCCCGTATGCAGCCAGCAGCAGAATGCTTGTTGTCTTTTCTCCCCTGGGTGCCAAAGAGCCGCCTCCTGTCAGGCCGTGGGCTGGCCCTGGGGCCAGGGGTTGTGGGAGGCAGAATGTCTGGAGGCGGGAAAAGGGTTGAATGGCTGGGGGGACGGAAGCCCGGCCAGGTCCTCGGAGCGCTGGGGCTTTCTGGGCAGACTGGGCGCGAGTGGGGACCTTACGGAGTGGGCGTGGGGAGACGCTAAGGGTATGTCGACGCTGCACCAGGGACGGTGCAAGGATGTTTCGTGCCCTAGGCTAAACTGCCACCTTGCGCCCTCCCACGCCCCTGCCCTGAGGCACCCCCCACCCCACGGCAGCTCCCCACCCCCCCTGGCCCTGAGGCACCCCCCCACGGCAACTCCCCTGCTCCGCCCTTAAGCGCCCCCCTTATGGCAGCTCCCCACCCCCCCGGCCCTGAGGCACCCCCCGCGGCAACTCCCCCGCTCCGCCCTTAAGCGCCCCCCTTATGGCAGCTCCCCACCCCCCCGGCCCTGAGGCACCCCCCGCGGCAACTCCCCCGCTCCGCCCTTAAGCGCCCCCCTTATGGCAGCTCCCCACCCCCCCCTGGCCCTGAGGCACCCCCCGCGGCAACTCCCCCGCTCCGCCCTTAAGCGCACCCCTTATGGCAGCTCCCCACCCCCCCGGCCCTGAGGCACCCCCCCCCACGGCAGCTCCCCACCCCCACCGGCCCTGAGGCACCCCCTGCAGCAGCTCCCCCCCGCCCTGAGGCACCCCCCCCCATGGCAGCTCCCTCCTCCGCCCTGAGGCACCCCACCCCGCCCCAGCTCACCCCTGCCCTGCCTGCTCCCCGAGCACGCTGTTGCTGCTTCACTTCTCCCGCCTCCCAGGCTTACGGCGCCAATCAGCTTAGGTGCTGCAAGCCTGGGAGGCGGGAGAAGTGAAGCAGCCACGGCGTGCTCGGGGAGCAGGCGGGGCAGGGGTGAGCTGGGGCGGGGAGTTCCCCTGCGTGCTGCCCCCCCCTTACTTGATGTAGCCGGCCCTCCCCGCGCTCCCCTGCCCCAGCTCCCTCCACCTAAATACCGGAGGCAACTGGGGTGGCCGAAGACCTGGCCGCCACGGTCGCTGCTGAAGAAAATGGCGCCCCCCAAATCCTAGCGCCATAGGTGACCATCTAGGTCACCTAAATGGTTGCACCGGCCCTGCGCTGCACACGACTATGCCCTGGTCTGTGGCACCCAGGCATGTGGGACTCGGTGCTCCCCAGCCCGTGCTTGAGCGTCCATGCTGCGTTGTAAGCAAGGGCTGACGGATGCCAGACCTGGGTGCCAACATGCCTGTTCTGTGCTTGCTGTTAAATAACACCCCTGACTCCGGTCTGCATCCACACTGCAAAACCACAGGGCTTGAGCCCAGGTCTCAGCGGGACTTGGGCTCTGGCCCACCCCCCAGCAGGGTCCTAGACCCCATGTCCTGAGTCAGACTGATTTGTGTGCGAATGGAAAGGGGACTTAGTCTCAAACCTGAATCAGGCCTCCGCTTAGAGCGCCGTGTAGATGTATTCCTTAAGACCCCAGGGAGGGGAGGCAGGACAGAGGTAGGGTGGCCAGCTGTCTGGTTTTCTACTGGAACCGCTCAGTCGAAAAGGGACCCTGGCGGCTCTGGTCAACACCACTGACCAGGCTGCTAAAAGTCCGGTCGGCAGTGCAGTGGGGCTAAGGCAGGCTCCCTGACTACCGTGGCTCTGTATGGCTCTTGGCAACAGCAGCATAAGCAAGGCTCATATGCGTAGGAGCAGTCGGGGGCTCCGCACGCTACCCCTGCCCCAAGCACCGCCCCTGCAGCTCCCATTGGCTGCAGTACCAGCATAGGAGCCGGAGCGGGGTCATGAAGCTGCTTCCAGGAGCTGCTTGAGGTAAGCATCACCCAACCCTTCATTTCCATCCCCAGCCAGAGCCCTCACCCTCCCGCACCCCAACTCCTTGTCCCAGCCCAGAGCCCCCTCCCACACTCCGAACTGCTCAGTCCCAGCCCGGATCCTCTCCAGTACCCCAAATCCCTCAGCCCCAGCCCCACACCAGAGCCCTCACCCCCATCCCACCCCAACCCAACAGAGTAGGGATGGGGCAGGGGTGCTCCATTTTATGCAAGTAGAAAGTTGGCAACCCAAGCAGAGGTGGAATGAGAGGTGGTAGAAGAAAGATCCTGGGATGAGGAGAAATAGAGAGAGAGAGAAAGGTAGGAAGAGATTGGGGGTAGAGTGATAGGAAAGGGATGAAGAAGGTAGAGAGTACAAGAGGCAGAGAAGAAAAGTTAATGAGAGGGAAAAGAGAGAGGCAATAGTGGAAGGAATAGAAGAGTTGGGTGAAGAGTGAGCTAAGGAAAAGCAAGGGGGATGGCAAATTAATCTGCACTGCTCTATAGAGAATTAGATGCCGAAACTCAAACATCGTGTGCTTGCTGTTAAATAACACTCGGCAGCAGGAAGCATGGTTCTTTAGGCCGAGGGTGGGCTGGAGAGCTTTGCTGCCAGAGGTGAGAGTTGGCACTACTGTGAATGGAAGGGAAGCCCCAGTGTTGCTACATATGGAGAAAGGAATATGCTGCTTTGTTGTTATGTTGTTTTTCATGCTATTTTAGTCTGGTTTTTTGAATATTTTTAACATTTTTGTGCCACTGTGGTTTTGTGCATGTTTATCGGTATTCTAACAGAAACAAGCCTGCCATCTGAAGGTTTTGCTAATGTAGAATTCCAGTTAACTATCAGCAAGATTCTTAATGATGAAATTCTTGATGAAATTCCTAACGATTCTACACTTGGATGATGGAAGGGTCTGAACATGTTTTTTATTAGTCTACATAAAGTATCAGAGCCCACTAAAATTCATAAGGTTTAGAAGTTCAGATAAGTATAAATTAACCTGTTTGGCCTCAACATTGGATTAGAATTCTCCCAGTACTCTCACTTTCCACAGGGTGGAGCAGTTTAATTCAAAGCAATTTAAACAATTATTTAAATCACTTGTTTTTCTATCATTGATTTTAAATCTAGCCAAGACATTGTAAAACTGATTTGAAAGTTTATGCTATTGAAAATGTAGATACTACTGATAGGATATCTTATCAATTTTCTAAACTATTATAGGCAAAAAACAAAATATTGAAAATTAAGGCCCTGATTCTGCAAACACTTAAGCAGGTACCTAACTTTACTCATTTGAATAGTCCTACTGACTTCAGAGGGAGTACCTGTGATTAAGGTTAAGTATGTGCATAAGTGTTTCTAGCAACAATTGCTAATATTTTTTAATTACAACTTTTCTCTCAGCAGTATAAAATCTTTATCCCTTCAAAATTAAGATGCATAAGTGCTATCAATTAAAATGCATTTATCCTAGTATGTTAACATAATTATTGAGCATCATTTTATGTACACACAGGCCAACATTTTCAAAACTTGTCATATTTAAGTACCTACGTATCTTAGAAACACAAGCCCCAGTGATTTAGAAACTGGGAGTCTTGATGGAGGGTATAGCTTGGCTGAAGCACTTTACCTTTCTTCACTTGTGGAAGTAGAATATGTTGGAAGGTAGTTTGGTTGCACATACAGCACAGGCTATTTGCTTATCAATTTTGTGGTGTTCTCACAACAAGGATGTTAATGAGGTACTAGACTTGCATTTTTGTTTTTGTTTTTTTAGCATAGATGAGCATTTTAAGTGTGAAAGTTCTCAGCAGAAAAACATCCCTATGTAAAATCTGAAATTCTACTAACAATTAGGAAGCTAATTCAAGAAACAAGTACGAACAGCCACTTTAGCCATTTAAGAAAATTAAAAGCTGCCAGTATGTCGAACTATCTTTTGTTATGCCAGATAAATAAATAAACGGTAAATAATGTGGTTGATTTTTTTTTTAAATAATGATTTTCAGGCACATTGACTCTCAGTGACATTTCCATTACTTCCTGGTATCAGCCAAGTTAGACATAGGGGAAGACATCTTGATGCCATTGAAGTCAATGGCAAAACTCCCATTGACTTAGCACGGCCAGGATTTTACCTTTACTGAACAGCCTTGCTTTAGCCAAGCACGTCTGGCCTTCTCTAAAATGCTAGAAGTACAGTAGGTTAAATTCATCACAGGCATAAGCTGGTAGAAGTGTGTGGTGTTGCACCCATAATTGTGGTGAATTTGGCTCATTTTTCACTTAATTAAATCAGATTAATTTGTTCCTTTATTTAATTGACTGAAACCTAAGAAACCAAATAATTTTGTACATAGGTCATGCTTAAAAGCTTGTCAGTTCACTTAGATATTCACTAAACGTTATCTCAATGTTTTCACAAAAAGAACAGGAGTACTTGTGGCACCCTACAGACTAACAAATTTATTTGAGCATAAGCTTTCGTGGGCTACAGCCCACTTCTTCGGATGCATAGACTAGAACATACAGCAAGAAAATATTTATACATACAGAGAACATGAAAAGGTGGAAGTAGCCATACCAACCATAAGAGGCCAATCAATTGAGATGAGCTATCATCAGCAGGAGAAAAAAAACTTTTGAAGTGATAATCGAGAATGGTGTAGAGAAAGGTAATAAGTTAGTTTTTTTTTTTACCCCTTCACATAACACAAGAACCACATAATGCCCAATGAAATTAATAGGCAGCAGGTTTAAAACAAACAAAAGGAAGTACTACTTCACACAACCCCCAGTTGTGGAACTTTTTGCCAGGGGACATTGTGAAGGCCAAAACTATAATTGGGTTTAAAAAAAGAACTAGATAAGTTAATGGAGGATAGGTCCATCAGTGGCTATTAGCCAAAATGGTCCAGGATGCAACCCCATGCTCTGGGTGTCCTAAGCCTCTAACTGCCAGAAGGAGGGATTGGACGATAGGGGATGGATCCTTTGATATTTTCTCTGTCCTGTTCATTCCCTCTGAAGCATCTGGCATTGATCACTGTTGGAAGACAGGATATTGGACTAGATGAACCATTGATCTGACCTAGTATGGCCATTCTTATGTGCTCTTTATGTTCTCTGTCAATAATTTTTCTTTTGTTTTGCTCAAAAGAGAAAGGGACAGGTGATGCACATTCTAAAAGAGAGAACAGTGAAAATTTACATTAATAGAACTGACCGTTCCCAGAAAACATCTTCAGTTGTTTCCTTTCATGATAAAATAATGAGCCTTCATGTATCGAAATCCTCCATAGCTAGATGGATCAAAGGCTATATTACTAGCGTTTATTCAGCCATAGATAAAGCTCTTTCAGAAGAGATCAGAGCCCACACATTATGTTTCACACTGGTATGAAACATTGTTGTCCAATCATCTGCCCCTTTGTCATCCATCATCACCTTCATGATGTTTTTCCAGTTTGATAGTCATATCTTTGCAGATCATGCTTCGGAACTGCCCTATAATGGGTCTGCGCTACTTTTTCATTTTAGTGATGGGAGAACATTCTCCTTTCAGTCCAACCTTATCTCCTCCTTTCTGTTCATCTCTCGTATGTAATTATGTGGCCCATATTACTGTAATATCTGAGCATCTTATAGTCTTTAATGTATTTAACCTCACAGTACTCCTGTGAAATAGGGAAGTACTAACATCTCCAAGGCATAAAGAGACTAAGGGCAGGTCCATACTCACTGCGCGGGTCGACGCGGTGAGTTCGACTTCTCCGAGTTCGAACTATCGCGTCTAATCAAGAAGCGATATTTCGAACTCCCCCCGCGCTCCGGTCGACTCCGGAACTCCACCACCGTGAACGGCGGTGGCGGAGTCGACCTTGGAGCCGCGGAGTTCGACCCCGCCGCGTCTGGACGGGTAAGTAAGTCGAACTAGGGTACTTCGAGTTCAGCTACGCTATTCGCTGTACCCTAGTTCGACCCCCGCCCTTAGTGTAGACCAGGCCTAAGTGACTTGCCCAAGTAAGCCTGTGGCAGAGCAAGGAACTGAATCTAGGTTTCCTGATTCCTAGGCTAGTACCCTAATGACTGGATCATCCTCCCTCCCTCCTGACTTTTCCTTATTGTTTTTTAGGTACCAAAAGTCTCAGATATGAAGAATAGCCAGGCTGCACAATGGGAAATTTGTTCCCTGAATGATTCTCTGTCTAGAACTGATCTTTTCCCCATTCATCCCCACCCGATAGAATTTCTTTAGGTATTTCCATGGTGGCCTTTGAGTCAATGCATATACTTAATAAGGTGTGTTACTGTTAAGAAATTCATATTTAACCAACTAATAGGAATGTAGAGTTTCTATACAACTTTGGAAGTACTTGTCTGGCTCCAGGGCAGAGAAAGCTCGAGACCAAGCCCCAGAGCCTCTTGGATAAATCTGACTTGCTTCTAAGGTTTGAAGGAAATGATGTTCAGCCCTAATATCTCAGAGTGGGCAAATGGTCAGTCCCTGAAAGAAAATAATCAACTAACCATTTTTTCACTTACAGGGCTAAACTGGACTTTCCTTTTCATGACAGAGCAGCACTACACCTATCCAGAGAAAAAAATCATTGACTACACAAATGATGGTATAAGGTAGTTATATCTTTTTCTAGTTTTGACCCAGTTGTTGTTAGTATTTGCTAAAATTCCATCTAGTCACATTCAGATACTACTTAAAAAGTGAATTTATTTTCTTTTCATTGTGATGATTCTGATTATTTTGTTTTTAAATTACTCTGTCAATATCCATCACGCTTGTACTCATTGAATATTTACATGTAAATGTAGGTCACAATTCAGGAACTGCTACAGGGTATTCAACATCCACTAATCCTTTTTATGTTAAATGCTCTAGTTGTGAAGAAAAAATACAGTTGGGACTGTGCTAACTGCAACAGGAGTTTTAGGTTTTATGGGTGTAATTTAGAGCGTAACCTGACCCTATATTTTAGGACACAGGGAGAGCCATAGTTAAGGTTTTTTTATTGGTTTGTTTTGGTGATTTTTATTGAATAGGCAAATGAATTGCAGCAGAGAAGTGATGTAAATTATTTGAATTAAATATGGCTACCAAGAAGTCAGGCTTGTGCATTCCTCCAGCAGCATATAGTTATGGTTGAATTTAAAAGCTAGAGGCAGGGGGAGTCTGCAGGGAGATTTTGTTGAAATGTTCACTGCCCCTTTATTGTAGCTACGGTAGCAGATATACAGATTTGTATTTGTTGCACTTCAAAAGTTTCAGGGATGTTTCAGATAAACATCTTAAAGCTGTTGTGCTAGAAACTGGTCTGTAAATATAATCAGAATGGTCTCTCTCGGGTCAAGGAGGTGTGGGATTGGGAGTTCATAGTTCACTCATACATATTTAAGCCAGAAAGGACCATTACAATCTTCTAGTATGACCTTCTGCCTAATACAGGCCATAGAATTTTATCCACTGGTTCCTGCTTTAAGCCTATAACTTCTGGTTGAACTAGTGGAAAGGAGAGTCTTGTGACACTATTGAGTGCATCTATGCAACCTATTTTTCTGCTTCAATCTGAGTTTTGCATTCAAGGGTATCCCAAAATTAAGTTGAAAGTGCCAAGTTTTACTTGGTTTTGGCTCAAAGTCACTGAGATTTACATGGCTTTCATCTGAAATCATGGTTTGGCCCAGATTTGTTAAAACTCATCCTAGGAATAGTCATCACCCTCTGTGAATGTTTCAGCAAACCTGACTCTAGTTTGGGGTTCATAATTACCTGGTTTGTGATTTAATTACAAACATTTTGCACTGTTCTAATTGGCAGTCTTTAGAGTGAAAATAGCTGCAATTATAACCCCCTGGTCGCCCACTCGTCCCCTTCTTCCCCCGCAAAAAAGATGTTGCCATTTTACCAGTGACCTGTAAATTTAAAGGCAGTGCTATAAAATCCCATAATCTTGAAAATATAAGTATACACGAAGGGACAGCACTAAAACTGTTTGGAAAATATATTATTTCATGTCCTGATCCTGTACCCATTGACGTTCATGGCAAAACTTTTCTTTTCTTCGGTGATATAGGATCTAGCTCAAAGTGCACAGTATCATACAGACCTTACATCCTATTATTGGTAACTATAGTCATTCTGATTTTGCATGCTAATCTCATATTAATGAAGGAGAAAACATTATCAGGTATATTAACTCTGAGGGATCTTTTCCTGTTCTGTTTTTGTAGAGTCTTATACTGCAAATTTTAGAACTCGCTCCTCCAGGGGGAATTGCTTATCAAAATGTAAATGTGGAACCTTTTTTTTTTAGTGAAACCAGTTTCAAGCAAATCCTGTAACAGTGAACTGCAGGGATGTAAATTTCCTTCTTCATTTCTAAAAGGGTTTTAGATTCCAGTTTCTTTGTTTGTCTTAGGTTACTTTTTTCTTATATTTAAACCACTTATTCCCTCAGCACATGCCTGGATAACAAAACATGAGTTTAAAAATGAAACCTTACATTTACCTTGTCATCATAGACCACACAATGAGCTTGGTAAATACTGTAAATTACCCCATTTCATTATTTATTGTTATATTCTATATCAGTGCATAAAATATGACTTGTGGGGGAAAGTTGCCCCCTACTGTCCTTGTATGACATGTACATACAGAATATTTTATTTGAAAACTTGAGACTCAATCATTTTGATTAACGTTAGATCCATATTTTAGAAAGAATGTACTTTGCAAAGTCTCAGATATATGCAGCATATGTACAGTAGGGATATTTGGGGAAGAAATGCATTCAATTCAGAACAGGAAAATAGGCTTGAATCTCTTCAGAAATCTTGTCAACAATGGAATTTTTAACCATGGAGTGGCTGCATCAATACAAACCCCTAACGCAGATGTGCTGAACTGGTGTAAACCATGACTAGTTTCCCTAGGCCCAGAGAACATGTTAAGGCCAATGATTACTTCTCAAGTGATGTACATAGGATAATAGCTATCAGTTTGGCTCATCTAGACTTGCACTTGAGTTTGCAGGGATGACATTTAGTAAAAACATCTTTTAATTAGCACAGGGAACAAAGTTGAAATGGAATCATTGAGGGGCAATACATTTAAACTCACAATGTTATTTTTATAGTCACTTTTCAGTACAGAACTGCACTTTAATATGGTCAGTATTTATTGTTTAATTACACTGGGTTTTTAGGCATGCTGTAGCTACACTGATGCAACCCCCTATAGTAGACTTGCTGGTGTGTACTGTTATTTACATGTGTGCAGTTTACCCTACATAGGCTGTGGGGCTGAGGTAAGCTGCATGAGTGTAAATAATGGTAATACCAGTACAGTACAGTATGTCTACTCTGGGTGTTTGTACCCATGGAGCTACAGCAATGCCCGAAATATCAATTCTGACAAGGCTTTAATTAATAGTAATTATTTTTCGGCTTATTTATTATGACAGAAATTCCAGGTTTGTCAATCTGAATGACTCTCTGACTAGAGAACTTGTGAAATTCTGACATCACATAAGACAAGAGATGGAAGACTGATTGATTGAAAAGGAAAGTGAATTTTAGATAGGCCGTGCAATAAGGATGTGATGCACAGAAACACCTGTGGGAGATTGATCCTTGTTTCTTGGCCTAGTCTCGTATTAGGGTTACAAAAATTTAATACTCCGTCACTTGGCAGAGAATCAGTATCCATGAACTCTGGTGGTGGTTATTATGGCCTCCTAAAGAGCTTTGATTTTTTTTAACACTTATTTAATTGCAGTGTCTAATGAACACCTGGGAGAAAGGGTATCCTTGTTATAAATTTTGTCACCCCTTCAGTTGAAGTATGAGAGCTCATAATACATGTTTTAGAGATCCCTAAGAAGACCTCCAGGAAGGACCAGACTTGAAATTCCTAATTGTATGTAGGACATTTTTAAGAAAATATTTCTGGCCTTCTTTATTACACCATAAAGAAATAAAAAAAAGGACACAACTCAATTTAAAAAAAAATGTTTCCATATTACCTTAAAGTTGACTTTTTGTTCTATAAATCAGTAAGAGATACTTCATCTTAATTACCTTTGGATACTTCATGAGAGATGTCATTATCACAAACAAGCTGCATGCTTGCAAACCATTAAATGAATACGAACCTTAAAGGCTGATGAGACAAACTTCTAAGAAGTTTGCAAAGTGTTGTCATGAGTCAGAATGTTAGTATATGTTCTTATTTGTACCACACAAATTGTACTTGAAATAGCTACAATGATAACAAAACAATTGCCAACGTTTATGTTTTCAAGTTATATGTCTATGGGAGCAATTTGCATGTAGGGATCTTGAATTATTCAGTAATCATGCCATGCACAACATTCCCAACAAATGACAATTGATACCAAATTATTGTTTTTACCAACTTTAAAATACTGTTATTTCTGTTAGGTATTTTTTATAAAATAACAATATTCACAAATAATAATAATAATAATAAATAATAATCTAATTGTGCATTTATAATAGCACCCTAAAGCCTTCAACAAACTATGCAGCAAACAGGGAGATTTTGAAAGGAGCAAGTGTTAGGTAGGCCAAAACTACCATAAAAGGTCAATGGCAGTTGGATACACAATTCCCATTTTGTGCCTATATTCATAGTAATCGTGTCACATACAAGGGCACTGAAGCAACTTCTGAGATGAGATATGGCAATAGGAGTGGGCACTGCAACACTACACAACATGGAGTGTTGGACAGAGCGATAAAAAATGCTCATCCCAATGGAAACTGCAGGGGAAATGTGGGTAGATAGACAGTAATAGCTAGAGCTATACAAAAAAATCAGTGGCAACTACAAAGGTACATAGTCTTGTGACAGATTCAGTCTGTTTATGCAACTCAGTCCAACCTCACAAAAGTTCAGCAAACGTGGTCTCAGGTTGTTCACATACCTGGGGACCCAGTGCATCTCATTTCTCCACAGACAGCCATCACTGCAACCTACCTAAACTTGCCCATCCCACAGAAAGCTCTATTTTCTTTCCTTAAATATCTTTGTGAGGATTCCGGGGCCTTGGTGGGGGTTGGCATTGGGAGAAGTCAACCATGAATGGTTTCTCTTGAAGGTTCAAGTTGATTGAAATTGAGCCTAAATTCAAATCGATGGAGTTGTTTTTCTTTCAACCCCATGAGCTAACCTGTGGAGTTCAATTCACAAATCAAACCCCAAAGGGTTTACACAGTCCTTGTAATTAATCAGTGTGGAATTTGGCCAAGAAAACAAGTGTAACATTTCTTATATGTTAAATGACAACAAAAAGTGTCATGGAATTCTTAGATACCAGAAGTGGTATTAACATAGGGTATGTCTACACTACCAGATTAGTTCGATTTAACTTAATTCGAATTTGTGGAATCGACCTTACAAAGTCGAATTTGTGTGTCCACACTAAGGACACTAATTCGACTTTGTGAGCCCACACTAACGGGGCAAGCATCGACATTGGAAGCGGTGCACTGTGGGAAGCTATCCCACAGTTCCCGCAGTCCCCGCTGCCCATTTGAATTCTGGGATTTCCCCACAATGCATGCTGGGGGGAAAAATGTGTCGAGGGTGGTCTTGGGTAACTGTCATCATTCAACGTGCTTTCGGACGTCTCAAGGGGAGATGGAGGAGCTTACTGACTCACTCGGATCTCAGCTAAACCAATATCCCCATTGTTATTGCAGCTTGCTGTGTGCTCCACAATCTCTGTGAGAGCAAGGGGGAGACCTTTATGGCGGGATGGGAGGTTGAGGCAAATCGCCTGGCTGCTGATTACGCTCAGCCAGACAGCCGTGCAATTAGAAGAGCCCAGCGGGAAGCGCTGTGCATCCGGGAGGCTTTGAAAGCTAGGTTCCTCAGGGAGCAGGGTAACCTGTGACTGTTCAGTTTCTTTACAGAGAAGCTGAACCTGCCCCTGCTTCAGTTACTGTTGACTTTCTTCTGTGGTTACATACCCCGTTCACCACGTTTCCCCCCTTCCAACACACATTTAAAAATAAAGTTAATGGAACATTGTTAATTAACAAAGTTTTCTTTATTAATGAATTCGCGTTAAAGGGTTGAAACAGGGACGCAGACTGTGGTGGGTAGGGTGTGCAGTGATGTTAACACCGCTTCTACACTCGAGGAATGACAGGCTCCTGCTCCTAGAGCGGTCTGCCGTGCCAGACTGGTTGTTTCAACGGAGCCTGCCATCCCTCCTTTTCGGGACTCTGTGAGCGGAGGCTATGTGACCTTGTGGCGGGGGAGGACGGTTACAGATTCCCCTGCTGTGTGGTTCTGTGGTCCGGGACAAGGACCGCTGCATACGTTCTGTAACCGCCCTCCCATGCCACAAAGTCACGTACCCTCCACTCACACAGAACATGGAAAACACCTCCCAGACCGACCAGGGTGCCTAGTGACTGCACTGTGTGTGTGACCTGCTGTTGATCCTGCTCCCGTGTCTGTACCCTGGTAACTGTCCTATGCAATTAACAACCCCCTTCCCCCCCCTCCCTTCACAGACAGTCTTCTGTAGAAAAACTTGACGGAAATAGTAATTAACAGCAAACTACTTTTAATAATCAACTACACAGTTAGGGGATGAAACTGGGATTGGGGCTTCGGTGAGCCAGGAAGGGAAGGACTTCTCGACATTTAGGGAATGAGAGCCTTCTTGTATTTGTGCACTCTGCAGGGGTGCAGTGACAGTTTTCACGGCCCCTGTCACCCCTCCTTCTTGTTACTTTGGGTGAGGGGGGTTTGGGACTTTGTGGCGGGGGAGGGCGGTTGCAGATACAGTACAGGGGGGCTCTGTCCTCCTGCCTGCGGTCCAGCAGAACATCCACAAGGCGCCGGAGCGTGTCAAATTTTCCCTGGGCATTTCCTGTGTGGCTGGTCAGAACATCCAAGCTCAGACTGCTGGCCAGAGCGTCAACAGAGTGGTGCACTGTGGGATAGCTCCCGGAGCTACTAAGGTCGATTTTCGTCCACAGCCTAATTCAACATAGCCATGTTGAATTTAGCTCTACTCCCCTCGTCGGGGAGGAGTACAGAATTCGAACTAAAGAGCCCTCTAGGTCGAACTAATTAGCTTCCTGGTGTGGACGGGTGCACGGTTAAGTCGAATTAATGCTGCTAAATTCAACATAAACTCCTAGTGTACACCAGGCCATATACAGCACAGACAGGATCCCTGGTTTTCTGGCTTAATTGAGAGGCAGCACACCGCTAAAGACAGAAAAGACCAAAAGGTAATAATAAATGTTATTAAGAAAGCTGGGGCCCATTATGTGTCAGCTGCAAGGAAAGCAAATACTCTATTTGAATCACTTAGGTTCTTTTCCATAGATTTCTCAACATGGTAGTGGCTGTGAACTGTACTCAATGCAAATGAAGTCTCCTTGGGAAGATTATAAACATAGAATATACATATTTGCATTAAATAAAAAAGAGAGTCCATGTATGAATTCCAAGACTGGATCAAACCAGGATTCCCTCTAGTCAAGTATCCTATCTCGAACAACGGCTAATACCAGGGGACAAAAATAATGCAGTAGGCAGTTACAGGATTATCAGCTCCGAGGGGAAATTTCCTCCTAACCCTCTAATAGTTAGAGGTTGGCTAAAACCCTGAAGCCGGAGGCTTATATCCCTTCCAAAGTTCTTATTTGTTTTATTTTTTAATTATTGTTTAACTGAAGATTCTTGCTATCTATGTAAATGTCTAATTTTTTCTAATCCTGCTGAGCTCTAGGCCTCTACCATACCTTGTGTCAATGAGTCTCACAGTCAAATTGTGCATTGTTTCTAAAAGTATTTCCTTCTATTACTTTTTAATTTACTACCTTTGATTTTCATTGAATGTTTCCTTGTTGTATAAGACAAGATGTATGGAAATTTCTGTCCTACCTTTTCTAAGCCATTCATTATTTTGTCTACTTTTATCATATCCTTTCTTATGTATCTCCTTTGTAAGGTAGACAATCCCTTTGTTTTCAATTTGTCTTAATATGCATTGCTCGTCTCTTAACCTCATCTATTTCTGGTATGTCCCTTTTGAAATTAGATGACCAGAAGTGAAGATATACCACTGAGTTTATACATATTTTGTGTCACTGAGTATATGTGGTATGTATTTGTACCACATATCACTTTGTGTGTACATATTAAAAAATGATGGCATTATAATGTTTTCTGTATTATTTTTCATAATACTTTATAAATCTATTTTCTTTATAAATCCTAAAATATTGTTTGGATTTCTTTTTCCACTGTTGCACCCTGAACAGAGGTCTTCATTGAGTAGTTCCGTGCACGGAGGCCTCACATAATCATGCCTTGAATTTGAAGTTTATGAAAGGCAACAAATAGAATGAGAGAATATTAATGAAAGCAAAGATAAATGGAGTTATTATTATAGGCAATGCTGACATATCCCAGGGTGAAGGCTGCTTTTTAAAATGTATAGCAAGGCAAAAACCCATCTGTCAAATTAATAGAAAGGTCCTGTTTCAAGAAACAAATTTCTACGTGTGTCAATACATTTCTACGGTAGTTTTCCATTAAAGCTTGTTGCTAATTTTCCCCCTTCAGTAGAGGTAAAGTATTTGACTGAAAAGTAGTTGCAATAATGTGAAGTTTTTAGAAAAGTCATGAATACCTTATGTAAGTGGAAACATTTTCAACTGCCTGTTGCTGCACAGCCATTAATCTGATGAAAAAAGACTTTGCACATGGGTTCACTCAGAGAGTTAACATCTGATTTTACATGGAGATATTTTAAAAAAAAGTACAACATAGCCTGAAGCCTATGTAGTGAGAGGCTAGAGATTGATTTAATGTACTTTCTTCCTTTGGTTTTTATTGTATTGCCTCCCTTTCAATGTAGTTTTGCAATGTAAAGTGAAGAGGAAAGAATTTAAGGAAAGTTTTTATTGGATCAAAATAAAACATAAAACACACCGTCCCTTACCACATCACCTGTATTAGTCTAGTATTTGGCTATCATCTGTGCTGAATAAATGGATTCCTCATTCTCGTCAAGTATGTATATTATATATAAATATTGCTCGATCTGCAATGGTGCTTTGCAGATCTAGTACAGGCCAGGAAACGCCCTCATCCATCAGCATGAAATAATCCAGTTGCTCTTATTTATTTATGGTATTAGTTAAGTAAAATGTACACTTTAAAATAGATATAAATACAGAAAGAATAATCAAGGAGAATTTGTTTCTGTGGGGAAATATGTTCTATGTCATAGCTACTGATCAGTAGAATATATTGCTGTAAATTACAGGGTTTAACTGTATCCCAACTTAATTTTCATATGAAGTGATAATGCCTTCTTATTTTCTAAATGTTTTAGCATCCAGGAGATACAGGGGCTATAGTCACAGGAGTGACCCTCATTGCTGTCAATGTTTCCCTGACTACTACTTGTGTAAATGGGCTGTGGAAGAGGGGTGTTGTCTTTTTGGACCTTCTCTCTGCATTCACAACAAAACCAGATCCGTGGAGAAGAGCAGAGCATATGGGGGAAGGAGGGAGAGCTGAGCTTTCTGTGTCAACTAGTTTGTTTCTTTAAAGCAGACCAGGTTAAACAACTCATTAATGATAAAATCACGGCAGCTGAGTTCCCAGGGTTTGTCTCTTGTGGACCCCTGTGATGTAGCTGTTTGCTGATTGTACTGAATTGGTGGTAGGTGTTGAATCTCTCTAGTCACGGGTTGGCATTTCCTTTGTTTATTTCTTCCAGTTATGGCTTTGATTGGGGAGGGACATGGGTTGGTGGGTGACCTAAATGGCAATGATGGTGTTCTGGTGGTGTGCCAGATACCCACAGAGTGGCAAGTCTGCTCCACTCCCAGGGACAGAGTTAAGGTGAGCTGTAGTTCAAGATCTGTATGTGTGCTTGCCAGATGCCCTGGAGTGGCAGGTGTACTCAGTGAACCCTAGCATAATGCTGCTGCAAGGGGCAAAGTTGTTAAATTTCTGCTCTAAAAGAAGTGGAGAGTGAGGTTGCAAATGGGAGATTTTTAAATGTTAAGTTAAAGGGTTTGTTAAGCTGTTTGGACATGGCCAGGAGTATAGCCGAGGACCTGAAATGGTGTCTAAGAGTCATGTGCCTTCTCTGCTTTGAGCAAATAGGCCCCCTTGGCATCACACAAAAAAAATTATATTCTCATTATAGCCATTAACACAGAGATATACAATAAATGGGACCTGCTCTAATACCAAGAAGGCAGAATATACATTCTATAAAACTTGCATAGGGGCCATTTTTCCTATTCAATCTGTACATCAAATTCTGTTTTTAAAATAGTGCCTAAATATGGACTAATAAAATATATGGTTGTAAAAACCTATTTATGAAGTTTTTACTGCACTCTATTATTTAAATGCAGGTATTAGGGAAGAAGGATATTTTAGGATACACGGTCTGCTTTAATCAGCATTTTAAAAATTCTTCATCATCAGTTCTCTGAAACCATGGCAGACTCAATTACCTTATATGTTATCTTACATGGTTTAAAATTAGAGATTTCAATAAGTGTGTCCTTCAGGTGAATATATGGCATTTGGAAACACACTAAAGTGCATGTGTAAATTGCCCGACGTGCATTTTACATAATATTTCGCTACTGCGTCCTGCACAAAAGGACAGCAAGTTCATTGTGTTAACCGGGGACAGTATCAGGGCTCTTCTTCTTGAAGATCTTACTCACTGAAACTTAAACCTCACACTATCACAAGTTTGCCTCCATTTTTCATGCAAACTTTTCTCAGTCTGTGTTCGTGTTGTATTTTGCTTTAAAGGCAAGAGGGGACCAGTCACCAACAAATGGGTTTATCTTCGCAGAATGGCCTCCGCTCCGAGATGCTCTTCTACCATCAGTCCCTACTTTGATATTCATAGTACAAAAGCATAATTTTAAAAAAATCTATTAGGGCCTCAACTGGCAACAAAGGGGGAAGGAGGTTATGCAATCCTGATTGCTTGTTTACCTATTCCAGGCCTTCTAATTCCCTATCCTAGGATCTTTTACAAAAAGCTTCATAAAGCCAGCCATCTGTTTCATGTCTTGTGTCTTAGTTTTAGGGACACAATTCACTTCCCCAATACAGCTGAAGATAGTTTGTCAGAGCAACATTTGTTGACTTCAGTGGATTTCCTAACATGCTAGTGGCTGTGAACTATACCCAAATGGTAATTGAGTGTCCTTGAGAAGATTATAAACATAGCATATATACTGGAAACAGAACTACTGAGGAAATCTAGATGATATATGCTTACAGGCAGGTCATGAAACTTGTGGCTGCCAAATATTTGGGTCCTGCTTTGACGCACATGCTATGCAGCCTGTAGAATCCAGCTGGCCCATGTATTTGAGATGCAAGCCAAAAATCCTTGGATGGTTCATGGCTGAATGCAAATACAGGCAGCCAAAAGCAGAGACAGTGGAAAGGCTTTCTAACATTCTGTTTTAATTTTAGCTGTTCTTTATACACAACTAATAATAGTGGCTACGCACAAGAGCCCCAGTTCCTCCAAACACCATTCATCCATCCTGCAACCCCAACTCTTGAAGTGCTATGTACCAAGGTCACCCAGTCTTTCAGTTAGTGCCTCCCTGAGTGGCTTTTGGTGCCTGGACATGATTTGGGGTAGTACTGCTTTCATTATCTGGCAAGAAGTTCTCAAAAGAAGGCTTCCTTGCCTTGTCCATTCCTTGGGAACATAGATTCCAAGGCCACAAGGGACCATTGTGATAATCTAGTCTGACTTCCTGTATAACACAGGCCATAGAACTTCCTCAAAATAATTCCTAGAGCAGATCTTTTAGAAAAACATCCAATCCTGATTTAAAAATGGTCAGTGATGGGAAATCCACCACTAACCTTGGTAAATTGTTGCAGTGGTCAACTTCCATGGTTAGTCTCGCCATTAAAAATGTATGCCTTATTGAGCAGTGTTGGTGGAGTGCTTCATCAATACCCTGCTCAAAAGAATTACCCAAATCCAAGTGGGTGATGTTACATGTCCAGAGAACTTTTATTGCAATAAAGGAGCGTGTGTTCAAACGTAATTCCTTCTGACTATTTATTAAATAAATAAATAAATAAACTCAAAAATGTCTTTACAGTGATCAGTAAGACTTCTACCTGCAGTAAGAACATGGGAGTTTCAAGGCTTGGGTGTGACACAGGTTGTTCCCTTCAGTCATCAGAAGGTTCCTCACAGAGATCTGGCTTCAGAGTACACATGAGTTCTCCAAGGAAGGCTTTTATATCCAATAACACTCTGAGCATTCTCTTTCCTAAAGAAACTGTATATATTGACTATTGTGTGTTTAATATAACTAAAGAGATCTGTCCTATAATCTCCTGAAAGTCTCTTAAGTTTTGCTTTAGGTATCTCAAGGTTCCTTGGTGTATAACTCAGGCATATTGACTGTTAAAGGGATCTCTGATCTGTATGTTTAAAGCTACCAGAATCACTCTTGAAAGCTGATGTGCCCTATCCAGGCTGGACTAGAGTTTTATTTCAGAGCAGGATATGACCTTTACTTAGCTTGGTAACTTTTGATGGAAGATTACAGAAGAGGTATAGGTATATAAGCCATACAAAAGAGAGGCTTCCTCGGCCTCTGAGAAAATGAAAAATGGAGCAACAGATGTAATGAGAATAGAGGGTATAAGAAAAGTATGACACACAGGATGTTGATAAGAAACTGGTCTTTATTTCCTGGCCCAGTTGTGCAACATGATACAGGGTTACACCAGATTATAGCTCTAGAAGGTGGCTACTGTTATAGATGAACCACCACTGCTAATTTGGAGATAGAGCTAATTTCCTTCTACCTATGATGTCTGGAAGACATAATGACAGTACATATTGACCCCGGATTGTGACAGTGGGGTCTATATAGTGTATTAACAACCATCAGCTGCATGTAAAAACTTGCTTCCATACCTTCTTGATTGATTACAAACAAAGCACACCACACCACTGTGAGATGGAATAAAGACACAGGTCTGTTCTTTTATTGTGGCTTCTAGCTGAAAGTTTGCTTCTCAGCAGAACAGTGTACACATATGAAGGGATACCAATATTGTATTTTAAAATAATATGGTAGGGATGTAAATACTTTATTCTGTATCTTAGTATTTATTGTCCAAATGAGTAATTGCAGATATCCCCCTGAGTTAAGAATGAGTTAAATACAAGGCTGTGTGTGGCATAAGCAAAGCATGCATATTCATGTCCAAATCCACATCAAGGCTTGTATCAACTCAGTATGACAGAGAGCCTGCGAGTGGCTGTTTGCAGAGCTCTGGCCAGCATTAGCAGAAAAGCAGGGTTTGCGTTCCACTGTGGTGTTGTAAGTCAGCCTCCTCCATGTGGGTACACATGAGTGTTCTCCAAGCACATCCTCTGTTCAGCCTTAACATATTAACTGTGACTCACATGGATAACCTGACATCTAATCTTGCTAAAAGATGGATTAACTACTCTGCACACATGCAGACGATCTAGCAAAAGAATTCAGTTCGTTATTTAAATAGTCTATTTTCTTCCATTGGAGACCTCTTTTTGATTAAGGCGAACATATGCCCTTGAGCAATGGTTCTCTCTTATTAATGTTTTAAAGGAGACGGTCCCTTGCTGCCATTTAACCTCAGAAAGCCCCCTTTTCTTCTGGATGCGGGAGGACTCCCTGCTCATGCTTATTAGTATTTTCTTATAATCACAGTTAACCATCTTCTCCGTATAGCCATTGTGGACGCAGGCCAATCTGCAGACCACACTCTGTGGCTAAATACCTCTCAAATCAGGATTAGCAGTCATTGATGATAACCCCAGAAGCTTTTAGGGACAGAATTTGTATTCAGTTGAACCCTTAAACGTAGGACAGATCTATGATGAGCTAATGTGTTATAGTTTTATTAAAATTATTTGATAGCTTTGTTTCAAACATTAAAATACAGTTACATGAGTGAATCTGAACAAATAAAATAAACTGCAACTCTTCTGTACATCACTTAGTATAGGATCTTAAAGCACTTTACAAACATTTAAACTTCACAATCCTCTGATTTAGATAAGAATATAGAGGGATCATTTTACCTACCATCACACTGCTAAACCTCTGAGTTAGCACATAGAGAGCTGTCTGATTAGCACAAAACTGTTTAGAACAGAAAGTTAAAGATATACTGTATCTGAATGAAAATAGGGGGAGAAATTAAGGAAGGTAGAAAAGACAACATAAATAATCTCTACGCTTAAATATCGTGTGATGAGATATTTAATAGACACAAGCGCTCAGGAATGGGATTTTATCTCTCACCCAAAAGAATGATCTGAATCAAAAACATATTTGGCCAGGCCAATCAGCAGAGGATTCATTTTTATTATTACTATACAAAACAAAAGTATCCTCTTCTGCACCTACAGTAAAATAAATGTGCACAATTTCCTTATAACAGAAACAAAATTAAAAAAGGAAAATGCATGATAATTCTAACTATTGGAGAGATGTGGTGTTATATTTCAGTTTACCTGTTCAAGTTACAATGATATCTAAAATGGAAAAATTCACAATTGAAATTTCCCATTACATTTCACTGTTAGATGGAACAACATATTGTTTTATATTTTGACTATCACTTAGTTTATCGCCCAAGGCTGCACACGTCCACATGTTTGTAAATTTGCTTATGCATTCACTGCCAAGTAGGCTTTTCTCCTTCAGTAGTGATCAGACATTAGTTTGACTGCGTGAGGAAATGTGCAGTAAATCAATGATGAATTTTTCCATATGTCTTGCATAAAAAACTAAAATGATCATCTAATGTAAACCAGAACACCAGAAAACAAAATCTACTGTTATATATTTTCAAAAAACAAAACAAAATAAAAGCACAAAAACTTAGCACTGAATAGCCTATCACAGAACAAAATAAGATAAACTGTTGACCTTTGTAAAATGTGAGATTAATTGCTGTCACTGTATTAGTTCAAAAATCCTTTTGACTAACAGCAATGGGATTTTGTTAGAGCAGGAGATGATTTTGTTAACAAATTATTGAATATCTTTGTCCAAGGGTTTAAAAGTGCTTTCACATTTTAAGTGACCAAGCTGTGATATGATGTGATATGCAAAATATCATGACAAGCTGGCTGGCCAGAAATACCAGCTAACCTTAATCCTCAGGTGCAATGTGAGGTGTGAAATGTAAGGGGAACTTTCTGAAGTGTGTTATTACTGCTCTAAGGGTACCGCTTCTGCTGCCATTGAAATCAGACACAAAACTCTTAAGTGACCTCAGCAAGGGAGGCAGGATCAGGCCCCGCCTGGGTTTTGTTGTGCTTTTTAAAAACGTTGTTAATTAAATCCTGGCCCATCTTGTTGTTGTTTTTAAAGATGCCCACAAAGTTGGAGCTTCCTTAGCAAATAAAATGATTCTTTTCATAAAATCTATTTTATGAAACTCAGTGAGGCAAATCCAGCCAACCCTTCTCCATGTGGATGGAAGGTTAGACTGGCTACAAAATCAGTGGCTGACTTGTACTTCATATATTTATAATTTTTAAAAAATAGTAAATATATGTGTTATATATGTGATCATAAGTTCTTTAGGCAGAGACAATAGTAACTCCAGTACCTAGCATGAAGGAGGGGCCTGGGTGCAGCAGGCCAAGGAAGGGCTGTGGAGCCACTAACCTAATTTCCTCATGAAACTGGGGGGCAGAGGTGGTTATTGGGGTTTCAGTGCCTGCCAGAGAATTGAGAGTTGTGCTGTGTTACCCCTCTGTGGTCTGGTGGGGACTATTCCTTTCCGCAGACTTGCCCAGCTCACACACTTGGTCTGTGCCCTAATTGCACAGCTATGTTCTTTTACATGTTCAGAATTACAAGCTAACTATTTATAAATAAGAAGACTTTTCCCAACACTTGGTCTGGGAAATAATTCTCGTTGTACCCTATCTGTACTGGGGGAGGAGCAGAATGATCACGTACAGGAATGCAATTTAAAACAAGTAAGAGGCAGATCACATAGTCACACACACTTGAATTTGTTGGCACATCCTGTGGGCAGGTTAGAATTTTAAAACTAAGACATTCAAGTTATTAGATTTTGGTGGTTCTTCTGCCAAAAAGTTTTCATTTTAGCTTAATTAAAGCACACAGATGTTTGAACAATTTTGTATTAGTATCAACATCTTTTCAAACACTTTTCAACATTTTAAGAGACAAAATTAATGTCCTTCTGTGACAGATTTATTTTACCAATTTGCCTGGGGCTTCAGGTGATCAGGCTGAGGCCAGGATTTTTAGAGGAGGTGATGAAGGAGCACACTAAGTGACTAAGTTTAAAGCTTTATTAACCAAATAACAGCGGTGAGTGCTGGGTGCACCCCATGTCACTCAGAGGGAGGAAGAAAGCATTAGTGCCCAAGCCCTAACCCACTTTCATACTTACACACACACAACCCAAGGCTGGTCTAACCTGGGTGTAACGTAAGAAGAAGAGGAGGAAGGGTAGACGAGAGTTCTGCCCTGTGCACAGGTCGTCTAGGGTCCGCTGTAAATCTCCGTCTTGCTTCAACTCTTGGGAGTGTTTTAAGCCCCGGATTCTTCTGGGAGCGTTTCTTCCAGGGACCCCCATCCCCTGTGCTCTCTGTACCAGTCTGAACCGGCCTTTCGCGGCTTCCTTAGCTTCTCCAAAACACACCGGTTTCAAGGTCGCGAGACTGTTGTGTTCCAACTCGCTGACCTTCGCCATTTTACTAGTTTTGCAACCCCTTCAGTTTCGTATGGCTCAGTTCTCTTTTCTCATGGCTGGCTGGGGTTGAGATCCAGGCTTCCAGCAGTTTGGCAGCAGAGAGCCTGTTTGTGTGCGCTGGCCTTGGGCTGCAGTTAGTTCCTTATCTTCGGACCTAGCTGGATCATTGAGTTAATCCGTTCCTTTCTCCCTTCCTCCCTCTCCAGCCTCTTGCAACCTGGAAAGGAATCTTTCACTCCACACTTACGCCTTCAACCCTTCCCAAAATCCTTTCCAATGCATATAAAAGCGTTAACAATATACAATGCTGGTGCTTACCCAGGGGACCCCATGGGGGGGCAGTTTTTATTGTGACATTCCCCCCCTTGACCTGGAATTAACACCCCATTGTAAGGGGTTACCACTTCGGTTTTTACCCTTTTTTTTTATACTGTGGCTAGTGTTACTGTTGGCTTTTTACAGAAACAGCAATACTTTGAATAACAGCGCTGAATAAATGCACTGAAAAATTTTGCGCTTGAGATTGTAACAGCGAATCACGGGGCACCCTGGGGTAGGTGGTCCTCCAAACACACGCAGAGGTATTGGTAAACAAATGTGCTTTAGTGGGGGCGTATCCCGATGCTTCCCCTTTCCAGCACATGTGTTGACCCACCTTATAAAAGCAGCCTGGCATTGCCCTTTTTTACGCATTATTTGACAGAGCTTTATAGGCCATAACTGCCAGGTGTTGCCCTCTGCAATTCATATGTGCTGACAGTCAGGGGATGCAGTCAGCATATACCGCGTAGACGTGTCACTGGGGGGAGCCATTTCCCATACATTGCGGTGGACCACCCAGTCCCAGAGGCAGTCTTCCCAAAGGCCTGGTTGGATTTTTATAGCAGGGTCCCATATTTTATTTATGGGGCTAAAGGCCATGAAGGAGCAGGCTATGCCTGTGCACTTCCAGTTTCTGAGCTTTCAGGAATAGTGAAAAGGCCGTTGCTCCCAAGGAATCCCTGAGTGGACATGGATTTCCCCGGGCCAGGCTTTATGGAGCACATCCTCCTGGATGCTACAGACTTGCTGGGTTAAATATTGTTGGAGCTGGGAGCACACAGAATCCCAAGCTAGTTGGTCCCTGGCCTTAATTATTCCCCGCAAGGTGTCTCGCGTGTGGAGGGCCAATTCAGCAGTATGTTTGAGGGTGGAGGTGGTCACTGTGGGTGAGATCCGCACTTGTGACCAGCCCCAGGGCCTTTTTGAACCGTTTTAACCACTTGTTTTTTATGGCCCCTTGCTGAATATTCCAAATGCTAGCTGCCGAATTGGCCCCATCAGGGCTGCCCAGAGGATTCAGGAAGCCGGGGGCAGGGCTGGGTCTTCGGTGGCAATTCAGCGGCGGGTCCCTCTCGGAGGGAAGGACCCGCCGCCAAATTGCTGCTGAAGAATGAAGCGGTGGCGGTAAAGCAGCCTAAGTGCCGCCCATCGCAGCTTTTTTTTTCCCGCCACTTGCGGCGCTTGTACTCACCGGGCGGCAGCACTTCAGCGGCGGGTCCTTCACTCGCTCCGAGTCTTTGGCTGCACTGAAGGACCCGCCGCCGAAGACTCGGAGCGAGTGAAGGGCCCGCTGCCAAAGTGCCACCGAAAACCCGGAGCAGCTCATGGGACCCCTGCGGGGCCCGGGGCCTGGAGCAAATTGCCCCACTTGCCCCTCCCTCTGGGCAGCCCAAGGCCCCATCCCCACCTCTTCTCTGCCTCCTCCACAGAGCAGCGAGCATGCTGTGGCTCCACTTCTCCCCTCCCCCTCGCAAGGGCGATCAGCTGATCGGTTCAGGGAAGGAGAGGAGGAGGGGCAGGAAAGCAGCACGCTGGGGGAAGAAGTGGGGGAGGTGGGAGTTTGGCCGCCGGCAGGACCAAGCTTCTGCCTCCAGCCCACCGTCGCTCTGGGGTTTTGTCCGCCGGCTCCTGCCAGCTGGGGTCTCAGCCCGCTGCCAGACTGGAGTTCCTTCACCCGGGCCAGCTGAGTGGGACCGGCGGTGGGAGCCCGGCTGGCAGGAGCTGGCAGCGGAAACCCCAGAGCGGTGGCGGGCTGACCGCCTCAGCCCACTGCTGCGTGCCATCAAAAATCGGCTCGCATGCCACCTTTGGCACGGGTGCCATAGGTTGCTGATCCCTGGTGTAATGGATGATTTTGGATTTGTAATAAAAATTATAATTAACATTTTTAATGCATTTTTATTTGAAATTGGACTGAAATATCATCTAGCTGTCTATTCTGAAAATTTTGTATCCCTATTTTCTGATCTCAGAAACATTGGTTGGACAGATGGATGGACAGACAAATCAAATATTTAAGACTCTGTTTAAAAAAAAAACACTTAAAAAACATTAAAAGGAAAAAAGGGGCAAAATGTTTCCCAGTTTACCAAAAACCTCAGCCTAGATCTGCCTTTGGGGTTTGGGGGTGGGAGCGCCGATTGCATGGTTCGCCTAGGGCACCAGTTGCTGGCAGCTAGTCTAGGGCCGCCCCTGCTTACCTTTAGCATAATATTAAGAAAGGATAATGGGTATAGGAGATAAATAAATGTAGTTAGATTTGGAGTTAATTTTCTAAATGTATTTGCTATCCAGTGCTCAACTGACAATCCTGGAGATGCCCTTAAGCAGAGAAACTGTTAGAGAAGAAGGTTAGATTAGTATTGGTAATTGCTGGACAGAATGAAAATTGAATACCACCAAGTGTTTTTCTTTGCTTCTGTAGTTTTGTTGAGGCTAACCAAAACAAATGAGCATATTGAGAAAATAAAGAAAACTGGTATCTCAAATAGTTCATAGTGTAATATAAAGCCATGGTAATATGCAAATGGAGAATATCTAGTAAACATATTCCTGGTACAATGCACAATTCCAAAATGATATTGAAAAGGAAGTATTTACTTGTGTTATGGCTCCATCTACAGCTTAGAAAAAAACAATCTACAATTGATAGCTTTACAGTTGCAATCTTTGTTTCTGGAGCTACACTGACTTACTATACTTAATAAAATCACTCCTTTTATGTGTCACCATATTTCCAGCTGATTTGTAGCCACAATTGAACTAGCTAATATTTAATTACTTCCAGAAAGGCAGCTATTAAGACTATATTCACAGTTTCTTTTATATTAGCACTCTTTGGTATGGATGGTTTAAATTTTAAGCTACCGTATGTTGAATATTAAAGGCCTGATCTTGCTCTCATGGCCCTGAACCTTTATTTCTTTGCTAACATTATTTCTGGTTATTGTTAGTTTTTAATAAAATAAGTTTAAAAACTTGAAGCAAAAATAAAATGAGAGAGAGAGAGAGAGAGAAATACAGTGCAAAGTCAGCAGGTTGCTAGTAACCTTCAGGCTGCTCTAACTTACATTGACTGCCAATCATCCCAAAGGTCTGCTATTGCAGCTGATCACTGGGGTACACAAAAGTCATGCCCTTTATCCTTAGTCTCTGCCCTTACCGTAGCTGTGGGTCCAGGGGTGGTGTGGAGAGTTCCATACCTACTCTGCCCTAGCCTGGAGTGAATGTCCCCTGGGTGCTAATGGTGATTTTAATGCCAAATCTGTGCCACCAGCAGAATGAAAACAGATGCTATGTGGGGACAATCAGGGCTTCAGTATGTAAGCTCTTCGATGACTGGATCTTGTCTTCTGCAAAACATCTAGCACGTTACTGCAATACAAATAATAAAGAATAAGACTAAAGGGTGTAGAGTGGCTCCTTCTCTCCTTGTTCAACTGCTTCCAGGATCTGTTGCCTTAAAAGTGATATCATGTTATGTTCAGTTAAAATTGGTTGCAATCTTTTGGCTATTTTCTAGATAAATTATGTCTGCCCTCATTGGCTTCTGCATCCAACAAAGAAATAAAACATTAAGTAAACACTAAAGGGAATGCAGAGGAATAGATGAGAAGTTGCTTTAAAACAGTACAAGACACAGAGATAAAACACAAAATATGGAAATAAATCAGAATTATTGTGTGCTTGGGCATTTTTTTTACATTTATTTTCTTCTAATTTATATTAAAGCTAAATTAGAAACAAAATTCCATGATATGTGTACTCATTATTGTGTTTTCAATTAAAATTTAAGATTTTGTATTCCAGACAAAAGTTTATTTTCCATAGAATTACTCTTTTAAATTAAATATATTTACGGAACAATATGACAAGGCAATATCATTTGGGGAAAAAGCAAAAGATTCTTATATAGCTAAAATTGTTACCATGAGAAACTGGAGTCCCCAGCAGGCAAAGGCCTCTGTAATGTGAAAACTTACAAGTTCATAGAGCAGGAAACATTTTTTTTAATCACATTTTTAGCTTTGCATGATGTTTTTTTAGAGAAACAAAGTGGGTGAGGTAATATCTTTTATCAATCTTTTGAGCTACACAACTCTCTGTGCTTGTCTCTTTCATGTGTTTGCGTGGGGAGCTAGTATTTGAAGAGTGTAAACTCTAAAGACTGTGTTTTTAGGCTGGGATAAAAGGATAGAACTGGGAGAAACTAGATTACATTAATAAAGGGAAGTGTTTTACTGAGTATCAAAAAAAAACTTCCTAACAATGAGATGAATTAGGCTGTGGAATAATCTCCCAAGTGAAATTATGGAATCCCCTTTGCTTAGGGAATTTAAAACTTGACTAGACAAAGCATGCAGTCCTACACTGGCCGGAGGGTGGAACCGGTGACTTAAGAGGTCATTTTCCATCTTGAATTTCTGTACCTACCTCAATGTTGAACATTTTTGAAAGAATGTATATTTCAGTGTGACACTGACTATTCAGGGAGATTAGTCACTTTGGACTATTGCATGTGTCACATTTTGTATGTTTGTTTCCAAATGTACAATGTAATTAACTAGGGATGCTATCACTTTTGCTATTTTTCTGACCAGAAGAATAAACAGAAATTGCAATTAACACTTTCCTTGCAGTGGGATGATTTAGCTGCCCTGTTCATATACCCATCTGAAATGCTACATATGTGCTTAGGGGTGGCTAACCCTTCCTGCCACTTGTCACCACAGCTACACACTATTTTTAGCTAGCTCAGGTAGAGCTAGCAGTGGTATATCTGCTCAAGCTGGGAATTACATCCCCAAGTGGTCGAGTGGACATACCCTTACATGAAAGCTATTTATGCACACATTTTGGGGTTGAGACCAAGCCTGGTAAACTTCAGTCCAAACCAATTTTTTTTCATTGTTGTGTGCATCTGAAAGCAATAAGTAACTGTAATGAAATTCAGTTTTATTACCTGATCTATAGATTTCTCTATCAAAGAACACTATAACATAAATATACTTTTATCTGAAAGATCTATAATAGTGCAACTTTAAAAATCCTACTGTCAGTTACGAAACAAAACAAGTCTACATGGTAAATTATTTTTAAGGATACAGAAACTTTTAAAAACTGTGTGGTCTAAAAATGACACATTTCCAAATCAAATTGAGCTACATAGAAGAACTTGAGGAAAAAGTCCTTAAGGTGACTTTTAAATGAAATGTCTCTTAGTAGGTTTTTGAAGTACAATATTACAGACTGGTAGAATTGTATCTCATTAATTTCAAACATAGATTTTTATGTGAGGCTATTTGATTATAATTTGATTATCTGACCTTGTAATTAAAGTTTATTGCCAATTTCAAAGCTTATATGTAAAATGACTTGGTTTTCTTCAAAGCAATATACAATCCATTGGACTCATTGACTTCTAGTTTTGCATTTAAATCGAAAAGTCTGTTATAACATGACAAACAGGTTCAGTTTTTGATCATTAATCCTGCTAAGCAATATTCATAAATTCAATTTTGAATCAGTTGGAATACTTTTCTTTTATTAGTTTCTGTGTTATTAAATGAGATTGTTTCTGACTAATATATTTCTGGACTCAAACTGTAGCTCCGAGCTGTTATTCAAATCAAATAACATGCCCCTTACTTGTGCCTAGCACTAATAAATGCCAACTTGTGATACATTTGCTGGAGATTGTCACGAATATTAAAGGAGGCAATAATGCCACTAATGTTGCATAAGTAAGCTGATTTTTCTAAAGGGCTGAAATCAGTCATTCTGGGTGTTTGAGAGGGAAACCTCTTAGACTTAAAGCCTAAAGCATTCTTTTACTCAGCTAAACATTATTATTGAAGAAATAAATGACCAAGAAATTATAACAAAAAATATAATATGCAACTTCTGGCACCACCCTGAGCAACAGAGTCAGAAAAAATAGATTCACTGGCCAAGTGTACACTGGGATTAGTAGAAATGCATGTTTATTAGCTTAGAGACATGTTCTCTCCTCTTGTGTTTTGATTCCCCCCTCCCTTCTGCTATTATGTCAACCTCCTACTGCAGTCATTCTGAGATTGGCAAATTTAAAGTAATCAGTGTATGGTGTCAGCTGCTATTCCCAGCTTAAACTAATAGTAGATATTGCAATGATCTTCCTGTTGACTCTGAACATCAACAAGATTTTTGGTTTTAGGATAACAATAATATATTATTCTTCTATAACTTAAGATACAAGATTATGTGGGGCAAACTGTTTTCTACATACAGTGCATTCTTCTTTCACTCTGCATTCTATTCCATTCTTTTATCTGTGAATATTTTTTCTTGTTTTACAGATAATGGGACTTGTGCGCCTGTGGTTTTTTGAAAATTCCAACTTGTGTGACAAAATGGTTGAAATTACACCCTTAAACTTGCAGGCTTCAAAAGGAGGGTTGGGTTGAAAATTTAGCTTTCAGGTTACCAATAAGGTTTATTAGCCATCTTTCCCTTTCTCATGGTTCAATCTAGGCCTGATTATGTAAGGTGCTGAGTACTCTCAACTCCCTATGAGTTCAATGGAATTTGAGGGTATTCTTGTAGGTGTGCTTAGTGTAGACTCTTTTGATGCATGCACTTCAGTGACTGGTCAGACTATTATCCACTTTGTCCTCGTCTCAGTCTGATCTTCCTCCTAATTGTGTTAGGGATACACTACCTATTCTAGTTGTCCACTTTGTTATGGCTCCATGTGTCTTTCTCTGCTGCTCTTCCTGCCACATTTTCCCCATCTTTCTTTGTTGCCCTCCTTATTATGCTAAACATTTTCCCATTTTGATGTCCGTTTTGAGGATGCCTCCTTCCATATGCTATGGAGTGTGGTTCCTTAAGTGTCTCTCAGTAATTCCAGCTTCATTTTGTGACCCTCTAGCTTCTCCTCTAGTGTGAAAAACAGATGTATTATCTATATAAAATTTATAAAAAAACACGCTCAGAAGATAAAACAAAGGTAACCCAAATGGTTGGTCGATTCCAGAGAACTATCTGATCTATTTGGTTTTGGTCAAGGTTTCGATAAAATTCCTTTACACTTGTTTTTTAAAAGATTCTCTTGTGATCTTTCATAGGTCTCAGTGATAAAATGAAAGTGCCCAATATCCTAAAAAAATGGAGGTCAGAGCATTACTTGTCTCTTTTGTGCTTGTGCTTTGTTTTCATAAACTGCCCAGTGTTGTTCCAGGGTTTATTAGGGCTTGATTGAGTTTCCAGTTTTCTGTGACTTCTCATGAGTTAACTGTTACAGAAAGATTATGCTATGCAGCTCACTCAGAATTTTTGCAGCCTAGATGGAATGCCTGTACTGTTCACAGATTTCATTATGGCCTGCAGCCATACCATCATACCTCGGGCTGTGATCTTGTCAAAATTCATAAGCTAGCAGGGTCATCCCAGTTCAGTTATATGAGTGCTATCTCCTTCTAAGGAGGTGTCACTCTACTCTCTGAGTTGCCAATAAACCACTGACCTAGCACTTTGCTTTTAGATTTGCTGTCTTTTATATAAGACAGAACTAAGCTCCTGATCACTTGTGATAATTAAAAAGGTCATGGAACTTTTTGTGAGGTACAGGGTAGCTAAATTCCATATTGAACAGTTGAACTCTTCCTTTCTAAAATTTCCTCTGTAATTTTAATTTCTGTTTGATATTTCTTCTCATTCTGAACTGTTTAGTTAAACAGCTGCTGCATGTCCCCCAAAGGTGAATGAATATCAGAGAGTCCTACATGTGTAGTTTGTAATTGGTTTCTAAAGCACATTAGGAGGCTTTTTAGTTGAAAGATGCTATATAATTAAAAGAAAAAGGAAAGCTGAACAATTTATTATTATCCTATAATTTCATTGCTCCAGTTACAGAGAATGCAGACTGCAATGAGCAAGTTTGAGCTTATGCACAGCAGGCTACAGCTGATGAGCATGCAACACAGGTTGGCAAGGTAGAGTGCAAAGGTGATGTAAATCTCATCTTTGCATTCTCCCAATCCTTGGACTCCTCTGTACAATTGGTTTCCAATCCATAAGTCAGAGCAGCATCAGACTGCACAGTAATGAGTAAGTCCCACCTAGGACTCCAAAAATAATTTTCTAGTGGGGAGATGGCCCATGAAAAGTTGTACGCATTTCTTCTGGTAGGAAATTCTTCTCTTTACTGTTTGCTGTATATCGCTGAAACCTTTTCATTGTTGTTGAGAACCTGAAACAGTCCTATTGATCAATCACAAGCTGTATCAGAATGAGGAGTTTTTCAAGAGACAATAGTGTGCCTGAAGGAAGTCAAATTCCTTCTTTATCACTGTATTTCTTTTCAGAAGTTGGAAGTGGAAGTAGTAACTAGGGAGTAGGCAGCATGCAAGCAGTGCAGATTAACTGACATACTGTGCTTAGAAGTGACACAGATACAAAAAACCAAACCAACACTTGGTTTGTTGTGATGAAGTAATGGGTTATGTAATATAACAGTTTCTTCAAGCTCAAGGTAAAAAAAAAAGTTATTGTGTAGCTCAGAGGCAGAGTGCTCTTCTAAGGCCTGATCTACACTAGGAGGTTATGTCGAATTTAGCAGCGTTAAATCGAATTAACCCTGCACCCGTCCACACAACGAAGCTATTTAGTTCGATATACAGGTCTCTTTAGTTTGATTTCTGTATTCCTCCCCGACGAGGGGAGTAGTGTTAAATTCAACATGGCCATGTCGAATTAGGCTAGGTGTGGATGCAAATCGAACTTACTAGCTCCGGGAGCTATCCCACACTGCACCACTGTGTTGACGCTCTGGACAGCAGTCCGAGCTCAGATGTTCTGATCAGCCATACAGGAAAAGCCCCGGGAAAATTTGAATTCCTTTTCCTGTCTGGCCAGTTTGAATCTCATTTCCTGTGTGGACGTCGTGGCGAGCTCAGCAGCACTGGCAGCGATGCAGAGCTCTCCAGCAGAGGAGTCCATGCAATCTCAGAGTAGAAAGAGGGCCCCAGCATGGACTGACCGGGAAGTCTTGGATCTGATCGCTGTGTGGGGCGATGAGTCTGTGCTTTCGGAGCTGCGCTCCAAAAAACGGAATGCAAAGACCTACGAGAAGGTCTCCAAAGCCATGGCACTCAGAGGATACAGCCGGGATGCAACGCAGTGCCGCGTGAAAATCAAGGACCTGAGACAAGGCTACCAAAAAATCAAAGCGGCAAACGGACGCTCTGGAGCCCAGCCCCAGACATGCCGCTTCTACGAGGCACTGCATTCCATTCTAGGTGCGGCCGCCACCACTACCCCACCACTGACCGTGGACTCTGAGGATGGGATAGTGTCGACGGCCGGTTCCTCGGAGATGTTCGCGGACGGGGAAGATGAGGAAGGAGATGAGGAGGACGAGGCAGTCGACAGCGCTTACAACGCTGATTTCCCTGACAGCCAGGATCTCTTCATCACCCTCACGGAGATCCCCTACCAACCCTCCCCAGCCGTTAACCCGGACCCTGAATCAGGGGAAGGATCAGTCGGTAAGTGCTTTAAACATGTAAACATTTATTTTTAACAGAACAGGAATATTAACAATGGAAAAGGAGGTCAATATGTATGGGGATAGAACAGAAATCCTCATGGGAGATCTCCACGAAGCTCTCCTGGAGGTAATTGAAAAGCCTCCGCATGAGGTTTCTGGGGAGAGCGGCCTTATTGCGTCCTCCGTGGTAGCACACTTTTCCGTGCCAGGCTATCATCAGGTACTCGGGTATCATTGCCTCGCAGAGCATGGTGGCATAGCGCCCTGGTTTTTGCTGGCTTTCACGCAGCATGCGGTCTTTATCTGTGTCACTGATCCTCATCAGGGTGATTTCGCTCATGGTGGCCTGCTTTGAATTAGGGGAATGTTAATATTGGGACTGCTTGCCTGTTCCTTTACATAACTGTAACCGGCGGTTTACAGCCACGCAGTGGAGGCGGGACAGGGGCAGCATACAGGGATCTTTCCCGGGGACAGGGGCAGAGTTCATGCTTTCCGGATTGCCGGCAGCAGGAACTGGCCAACGCTAGGAGCATTGCTTTGACTGTGAAAGGAGGGCACTGCTATAAATTAAGTTTTAAGCAGCCAAAAGTCTACGGCTTACCATGTCTGCCTGCTACACGAATTCTGCTGTCCTGCCCCGCTTGTCTGATCTCCACTGCAAGACCCGAGGCACTGAATGCGAAGGCCGAAAATTCGAACTTGTCCTGAGTGCGCATGAGATAGGTGCTGTGCATGGTCTTGTTCACAGAGACAGACTAGACTATGTTCATTGTTCGCAAAAATGTATCTTTGTAAGGAATTCACTCCCTTTTTCCCATCACACAGCTGCGACTGTCTCCCGACCTACCCCGGCATCCCCCTCACAGAGGCTGGCGCAGATTAGGCGGCGAAAGAAAAGGACACGGGACGAGATGTTCTCAGAACTTATGGGCTGCTCCCGAGCCGAGGCGGCCCAGCAGACACAGTGGAGGGAGAACATGTCACAGTACCAGCGCTCAAACAGCGAACGGGAGGAGAGGTGGCATGAGGAAGAGAAGCAGGCGACTCAAACGATGCTTGGACTAATGAGGGAGCAAACGGACACGCTCCAGCGCCTTGTGGATGTTCTGCAGGACCGGAGGCAGGAGGACAGAGCCCCACTGCAGTCTATCTCTAACCGCCCTCCCCCGCCACAAAGTCCCATAACCCCCTCACCCAAAGTACCAAGAAGGAGGGGCGGCAGGGGCCGTGAAAACTGTCACTCCATCCCTGCAGAGTGCTCAAGTACAAGAAGGCTCTCATTCCCAAAATTCTGATAAGTCCTTTCCTTCCCGCCTCACCCAAGCCCCCGTCCCAGTTTCATCCCCTAACTGTCTAGTTGATAATAAAAAATACTTTTCTGTTAATTACTGTTTCCGTCATGTTCTTTTAGAGGATACTGTGTTTGAAGGGGGTCATTCCTTGAGTTTAGAAGCGGTCTTTACATCACTACACACCCTACCCACCACAGTCTGCGTTCCAGTTTCAACCCTTTACCGCGAAATCAGTAATAAAGAAAATGGTGTTAATTAACAAAGTTCCATGTATTTTATTTTTAAACGTGTGTTGGAAGGGGGGGAACAAACTTAATAGTCACAGGTTACCCTGCTCA
Source organism: Mauremys mutica (assembly GCF_020497125.1). Taxonomy (NCBI): domain Eukaryota; kingdom Metazoa; phylum Chordata; order Testudines; family Geoemydidae; genus Mauremys; species Mauremys mutica. Next base: position 17,486,980 of record NC_059085.1, read on the forward strand.
CTGAGGAACCTAGCTTTCAAAGCCTCCCGGATGCACAGCGCTTCCCGCTGGGCTCTTCTAATCGCATGGCTGTCTGGCTGGGCGTAATCAGCAGCCAGGCTATTTGCCTCAACCTCCCATCCTGCCATAAAGGTCTCCCCCTTGCTCTCACAGAGATTGTGGAGCACACAGCAAGCTGCAATAACAATGGGGATATTGGTTTCGCTGAGATCTGAGCGAGTCAGTAAGCTCCGCCATCTCCCCTTGAGACGTCCGAAAGCACACTCCACCACCATTCTGCACTTGCTCAGCCAGTAGTTGAAGAGTTCTTTGTCACTGTCCATGGCGCCTGTATAGGGCTTCATGAGCCAGGGCATTAGCGGGTAGGCTAGGTCCCCGAGGATCACTATAGGCATCTCCACATCCCCAACAGTTATTTTGTGGTCCGGGAAGAAAATACCTTCCTGCAGGCGTCTAAACAGACCAGAGTTCCTGAAAACATGCGTGTCATGAACCTTGCCCGGCCATCCGACGTTGATGTTGGTAAAACGTCCCCTATGGTCCACCAGTGCTTGCAGCACCATTGAAAAGTAGCCCTTTCGGTTAATATACTGGCTGGCCTGGTGGGCCGGTCCCAGGATAGGGATGTGAGTTCCATCTATAGCCCCACCGCAGTTTGGGAATCCCATCACGGCGAAGCCATCTATGATGACCTGAACGTTTCCCAGGGTCACTACTTTTGAGAGCAGTAGCTCAACGATTGCGTTGGCTACTTGCATCACAGCAACCCCCACGGTAGATTTGCCCACGCCAAAGTGGTTCGCTACTGACCGGTAGCTGTCTGGTGTTGCAAGTTTCCAGAGGGCTATGGCCACTCGCTCCTGCACAGTCAGGGCCGCTCGCATCCGGGTGTCCTTGCGCTTCAGGGCAGGGGACAGCAACTCACACAGTTCAAGGAAAGTTCCCTTACACATCCTAAATTTTCGCAGCCACTGTGATTCATCCCAGACCTGCAGCACTATGCGGTCCCACCAGTCCGTGCTTGTTTCCTGGGCCCAGAATCGCCGTTCCACAGCATGAACATGACCCATTGCCACCATGATGTCCATGGCGCGGGGTCCTGTGCTTTGTGAGAGGTCTGTGCCACTCTCAGACTTCATGTCCTCACCGCACTGCCGTAGCCTCCTCGCCCAATTTCTCAGCATCTGACTGTGAAAAAAGTGGACGATAAGGTGCGAGGAGTTGACAACGGCCATAACTGCAGCGATGATCACAGCGGGCTCCATGCTCGCAGTGCTGTGGCGTCCGCGCTGTCACTCACCAGAAAAATGCGCGAAGTGATTGCCCGCCGGCGCTTTCAGGGCGGGAGGGCGGGAGTGACGGTTGAATGACGACAGTTACCCAAAACCACCCTCGACACATTTTTCCCCCAGCAGGCATTGGGGGCTCGACCCAGAATTCCAATGGGCAGCGGGGACTGCGGGAACTGTGGGATAGCTGCCCACAGTGCACCGCTTCCAATGTCGACGCTTGCCCCGTTAGTGTGGACTCACAAAGTCGAATTACTGTCCTTAGTGTGGATACACACGTTCGACTTTGTAATATCAGTTCCACAAATTCGATTTAAGTAGAATCGAACTACTCTGGTAGTGTAGACATACCCTAAGATACATTTATACCACCAATATTTTACAGATTTTTTTCATCTCAATCTCATTTTAACTTGTGTTCTGTACTAGTGCTGATAAATTAGTGTTTCTATCTTATTATAATCAGTAAGAGAAAATATTTCTTCTCCAGTAAAATTTTTGGCTTCACAACACTTCTTATTTTCCGTATACAGTGAGTCTTTATCATCACTGTATACCTTTGATTTGAAGAAACAGGCTAGATGAGAAGAGAGGGATAATGGCATAAGCAATTGCCCACAGAGTTGTCCCCCGATTTTTTATTTTTTTAAATAAAACCAAGTGTGCTGTTTTGGACATGGATTGATAACACTTTTGGATAAGATTTGTAGGAACTGTGGAATGATGAAACTCTGTACCTTAGTAGGAGATTGATATTCAAAGGCCAGATCCTTTGGTGAGTTATGGTTCCTTTGTGCTGCACCCACCAGTGGGCTATGAGAAAATATATAATGAGACTTCCATCTCCTTATTAATTCTTTTACACAAACAAATATACAGACCATATCACATTTTGTTTTAGCCAACAATTGTTTGCTTGTTCTAGATTCTCTAGACGAGTGGCCCTGCTTAACCTTAAGTACGCACTTAAGTATTTTACTGGATAAGGATGGGTTTTCTCACATATAAAAGTTAACACCTGTTTTAATGTTTTCCTAAATCAGGCCTGTAAGTAGCCATTCAAGGAATTATGCTAAAGTTTTATTTTTTCATTAAATAAACAAATAAATGGAATTGCTTAAAATTCTTGTTTAACATTTAATAAAAAGTTAGTTAATCTTGGCATGATTGTTTAAACATTGCATAGGTTACAACTGTTGCTTGAAGCATTTCTTTAAAGAAACCTTAGGGCTCTGAATATCTCTGTCAACAAGATCACTGAAAGCAATTAAAAAGTAATATTTTAGAAGATAAATTTCAAATATTTTTCTTATGCATAACTCACCAATGGAAACATTTCTTTTCCAGCTGCCAGACAATTATCTAAACTTTCCTTCCCTATTAATATGGAATTAGAACAATAAAGTATGAAAACACTACCATTTTAAACAGCTGTCATGTGCAGTGTCAGTCACCAGGACCTACTTACCATGCTTTTCATTTCCAAAGCTCTTGAGGCCCCCTCTCTCAATTAGGGGTCCAAAAATCTCTATGTCCATCTGTCTTTTAAAAAATGCATTCAGGCAGCCCTAGATGCATATGAGAAACTCAGGTCCTAGAGCAATCTTGGAGATTTTCCATCTGAGCTTCAATGAGATTGGTCCTGTCAAAGGAGAACCTAATAGTCTCAGACTCAGCAGAATGAGGCTGTGTTGTGTATTGCAGCCAAACCTTTACTTCTTTGTTCAGGACTTTCACCAGCCCAGCACAACACTATAATTTTACATATATTTTAACAAGAATAGCATCACTCATTTAAAGTAAAAACAATGAGGAGTCCTTGTGGCACCTGAGAGACGAACAAATTTATTTGGGCATAAGCTTTCGTGGGCTATAACCCACTTCATCAGATGCATGGAGTGAAAAATACAGTAGGCAGGTATAAATATACAGCACATGAAAAGATGGGAGTTGCCTTAGCAAGTGGGGGGTGGGTTAGTGCTAACGAGGCCAATTCAATCAGGGTGGATGTGGCCCATTCCCAACAGTTGATGAGAAGGGGTGAGTATCAAGAGAGGGAAAATTCCTGTCTTAGTGACCCAGCCATTCCCAGTCTTTATTCAGGCCTAATTTGATGGTGTCAAGTTTGCAAATTAATTCCAATTCTGCAGTTTCTCACTGAAGTCTGTTTTTGAAGGGTTTTTTTTTTTTGAGGAATGGCCTCTTTTAAGTCTGTTATTGAGTGTCCAGGGAGATTGAAGTGTTCTCCTACTGGTTTTTGAATGTTACAATTCTTGATGTCTGATGTGTGTCCATTTATTCTTTTGCGTAGAGATTGGTTTGGCCAATGTACATAGCAGAGGGCATTGCTGGCACCTGATGGCATATCTCACATTGGTAGATGTGCAGGTGAACGAGCCCGATAGCGTGGCTGATGTGGTTAGGTCCTATGATGGTGTCCCTTGAATAGATATGCGGACAGTGTTGGCTACGGGGTTTGTTGCAGGGGTTAGTTCCTGGTTTAGTGTTTCAGTTGTGTGGTGTGTAGTTGCTGGTGAGTATTTGCTTCGGGTTGGGGGGCTGTCCGTAAGCGAGGACTGGCCTGTCTCCTGAGGTCTGTGAGAGTGAGGGATTGTCCTCCAGGATAGGTTGTAGATCCTTGATGATGTGCTGGAGAGGTTTTAGTTGGAGGCTGTAGGGATGGCTAGTGGCATTCTGTTACTTTCTTTGTTGGGCCTGTCCTGTAGTAGGTGACTTTTGGGTACTTGTGGCTCTGTCAATCTATTTCTTCACTTCTCAAGTGGGTATTGTAGTTTTAAGTACGCTTGATAGAGATCCTGTAGGTGTTTGTCTCTGTCTGAGGGATTGGAGCAAATGAGGTTGTATCTTCGGGCGTGGCTATAGACAATGGATTGTGTGATGTGATCTGGATGAAAGCTGGAGGCATGTAGGTAAGTATAGTTCTGGTCCAAAATCAAACAGGTCCAACTGTTTCTTTCTACAAAGAAGGTACAATATCAGTCAAGCTGTTTTGGAGTAACAATTCATTAAAAATTACTCAGATATCAAGCTAAACAATAGTTAGAGTTGCAACTAGGATTCAATTATAAGCCCTTTATTCACTCCCCTTACATCTTTGCAAAGGAAATGTGTTCTCATTTTTATTTTCAGGGCACACACAGGTTTCTTTTAAAAAGCTGAAGACAGTTCATATAACTAGTTTTCAAATTAAAAAGACATATTTCTGAAATTTAAAAGCATCTAACATTTATGCACCCTGTTGCCAAAAACCAGCTTGACTGTAAAACTTTTGACTCTTCATACAGTTAAATATTGATTAAATTGGGCTAAGCTATTTTGGCCCTTAATTTGCCAGTTGCCTTAGATAACTAGTTAGAAAACCTCATTACACGTAATACCTTGAATACTGATATTAAGACAATTTGCAAATTAAGGGACACCAGTGTATAGCATTGTATGTAATAATTAGAGAACTTAAAGGTTAGGTATACTTTGCAGAGTGTTAGATACTTAAATAAATTTTCAGAAAAACGTGTCATTTTTAAGCATCATGACTTTTAAGAATTGTCTTCAAACTTTCAAAAAAACATTCTAATGTGTGGTAACTTCTTACTCAGAAGATTTGCTCCATGTGTATACTCATGGTCCTGCCTGCTTACTTACTGACAAAGCAACAAATACATTTTAGCTACTTTTTACTCCTTTCAGCTCAGCAGAGACTGTACAGCTATATGAAAGTGAGCTGGATTTTATTCTGGTTTGTGAATTATCAACAGAATTATTCATTTCCAACTTCAGGACTGGTAGTGTAACTGTTATGCTAATGAGTCTGTAGTTCCTCTTTTATGGAAACTATATGTTTATGCTTCTTTCTCTCTCTCTCTATATATATATTTGTTGCTTTGTCAGTAAATAAGTAGGCAGGACCATGAGTACACACATGGAGCAAATCTATATATATATATAGAGAGAGAGAGAGAGAAATACTGTTACAATAGTTGGCTTTAACAAATGGATTCTCCTACTGAATATTTGTTATTTTATTTATTTTCCTTTATATGCTGATTCCCTCATGGAGTTCAGTAAGAATTTAGTGAATGAAGGGCTCATAATGCATGAAATGTATTCTTGCTATATTCTTAAATAATTAAATTGGGAGGAGAGGGGGTGATTCAGCCAAGGTCCAAGTAATCTGGGCTTGATCCTATAAAGTGCTGAGCATTTAAGCATACGCTTAACTTCAAGCATGTGAGTAGCGCCACTGAAGTCAAATAGCACTTCTTGCATTTTTAAAGCTTTGCTGGATTGGGGTCAGAGTGCTCAGCACCTTGCAGGATCGAGCACTCTTTGAATAGCTATAGGATATATTTAAATGATATTTTATGTAAATTAGAAAAATGTGTAAAATGTTTTTTACAACACTTTGTATTTCAAGAACATATTTTTTTCTCCTCAAATTGACTCATTATTCAACCAGTGAAAGTATCTGATTTGCTAACATTTGTCATATATTAAACATGTATTGGCAAAAGTGTGGCATAGATATATTGCTCATTTACATTTTCCAACATTTGTTTTGGGGGAAATTATGTCTCACATAACTCCCAAAGTGTATTTAAACTTGCTAGGTCAAATTCATTCATGAAGTCAATGGCATTACACTGGGGTGAGTTTCTCCCTGTAAGTCTTCTACATGGGCATTGCTTTCAGAGCCTCCCAATCACCTGGCTTAGTTCATTCTGGATGCCAAAAGTAACTATGCAGAGTTTCACGCTGACTGCAACAATGTGGAGCTTCAGAATTTGTGCCACTGTGATGTCATAAGGGAGTCATTAGTGTAACTGTGGATTATGTTACATTGGAGCCTGAAGCCCCATGTCAGTTAATCACCTTCCCCTATACAATTGTGTGAAAGGTATCAAGTTAATCCTTCTGACCTGTCAGAAATTTAACTATTCCCTGAAAGTTAATAGGGACACCCCAACTAAAGGCAACAATCCTTCAAAGTAACATTTTTACATTATTCAGATCATTCCCACTTGTTTCTTCCCTCCTCCCCAGAAGTCTGTTATTGATATAAAGGTTGAAGCTCAGGCAGCTTAACTGTTATGTGGAATGACCTTTAGTTTTAATATTAATATATTATTGTAAAGTCTATGTGAATCATAAATGCAATTTTGGAATTCATATAAAATGCCATGTGCTGAACCTATTGCAACTTTTCCTCTAGTCCTGTGGCAGGTTGCTTGCAAACTGTGTGAATTAATATGCATCATATTCTTTCCCTTTTATTTACTTAGAGTGGTTTGCCGAGCAACTTTATCAAGAGTAACATTATCAAGAGCTTTCCTGCAAGCTTCTTTATCATATTCACATCCGTGCCTGCTCGACACTTGTCACTGTCAATCAAATCGCAATAATACGCAGATGATTTGCTCATTTGGTTTAATAAAATCTCTCTGCTTATTTGCACTGCAGTCATTATGCCACATAATTGCTCTGCCGCTGAGGTGAAAGGCAGCCAGTTGCCTGGGGGATAAGAAGAGACTATTGCTATATGAAGGATTTGTTTCTTTGCCTCTGTCTCTCCCTAGTCACTCATATCCCTAAAATTAATATTGTATTTGAATCTAGTCCTGCTATTCTTATGCAGGCTAACATTGTTATTACTTATTATTTGGATGTGAAGTCATTTATTTTTAGTTTTGATGTCCAACCTGTCAAGCTAAATTTCATTGTGAACGGCCACATACAATTTTTAACTGCCATTTAAACTAGATTCAAAATCCAAATTATGAAGAGACTATGTTCAAAGGAATGGACTGACAGGAAGTATAGCCACAATCGTTTTTTCCCAAGAAATCAAAGTATGATCTGTTGTTATTGTTCTGTGGTGTGGAAGTGTGTGCGGTCTTAGTACTTCATAATCTTCTTTGTATTGGCTGGACACTGTGATTCAGGTAGAGAAGAAAATGGGGGCATTTATGCGCAAGAGCAGCCCTTAGGGTGCAAAACTAAGACATCGATTTCTAGAAATGATGGATCACAGAACTAAGCCCAACTTACTGTTGTAAATCAATGAATGTTTTGTAGTCCTTTTTCTAACAAATTCTTCTATCATCAAAGATGGAAGAGGAAACAGGAAAGTCATTCACACAAGGCAGAGCTCTCCTAATGCACAGTTAATGTATTAATAATTACCATGGGACAGTATTCAGGATTCCATATTGGGGTAAAGGAGGGCTGGGTGCCCAAAATTTCAATATTTTGAAATGACTTCCAGGCTGTGAGTACTAATAACTTGTATTAAAGAAGGTAAGAAGACACTCCTTAACTGCCTATGGTGGGCATCCAGATTGAATACTCTATGCAGAGATGTTTAGTTCCTCACAGATTGTTCTGACCTTGGCATTGTGCTCAATAGAAACTATGGTGAGATGTCAGACAAACTAAGAAGTAACAGTTTAAATAACTTTAAATCACCATGGTCTAGATGTAGATCTTGAAGACTAGGGGAGCATGTTTTCTGTTTGGTTTTGTAAACTTAGCCTGTTCGTTAGTATTCAGAGCGCTGAAGATACATTGGCTTACTGTTGTATGTAGTGTGGAAACAGCTTTATTTGCCTGAATTTTAGGAAATCCATTTTTAAATAGAAGCTGGGTTCATACAGTCAGAGAGTTTAAGGCCAAAAGTGAGAATTTGATGTAGTCTGACTTCTGTGCATCATAGCCCATTAACTTTCATTCAGTTACCCCTAAATTGAGCCCAAAAACTTGTGTTTGACTAAAGCATATCATCCAGTAAGGCACTGGGTTATTGATTTGAAGACATCCAGAGACAGAGGAACCACCACTTCCTTTGATAGTTTGTTCTAAGGGTTCATCATCTTCACTGTTGGAAATGAGTGCCTTACTTCTCATCTGAATTGGGCTGCCACGAGCTTCCAGCCACTGGTTCTCATTATGCCTTTCCCCATGAGATTAAAGAGCCCTTTACACTACCCAATATTTTCTCCCTGGGAAGGTACTTATATGCTAATCAACTCACCTTCAGGGCTTTTTTCATGACCCTATTATTATTATTAATGGAGATATACCTAGCTCATAGAACTGGAAGGTCATTCCGTCCAGCCCTCTGCTTTCACTAGCAGGACCAAGTACTGATTTTGCCCCAGATCCGTAAGTGGCCCCCTCAAGGATTGAACTCACAACCCTGGGTTTAGCAGGCCAATGTGCAAACCACTGAGCTATAGCTATCCCTCCCCCTCCCTGAGCTGTTCAAGTCTCTCACTCTTAAGCATTTTCTTCGGTCGTCAGATCATTTTGGAGACTCTTCTGTACCTTCTCCAATTTTTCAAACACCAACCCTCCATGCAGTATTACAGAATTTGTCTCACCAATGCCATGTACAGAGGTAAAATCCCCTTCCTACTCACTATACCCTATTTGCAAGACAAACCCAAGAAAGAAACCAACAGGACTCCACTGGCCATCACATACAGTCCCCAGCTAAAACCCCTCCAGCGCATCATCAGGGATCTACAACCCATCCTGGACAATGATCCCACACTTTCACAGGCCTTGGGTGGCAGGCCAGTGCTCGCCCACAGACAACCTGCCAACCTGAAGCATATTCTCACCAGTAACTGTACACCGCACCATAGAAACTCTAACTCAGGAACCAATCCATGCAACAAACCTCGATGCCAACTCTGCCCACATATCTACACCAGCGACACCATCACAGGACCTAACCAGATCAGCCACACCATCACCGGTTCATTCACCTGCACATCCACCAATGTAATATATGCCATCATATGCCAGCAATGCCCCTCTGCTATGTACATCGGCCAAACTGGACAGTCTCTAAGGAAAAGGATAAATGGACACAAATCAGATATTAGGAATGGCAATATACAAAAACCTGTAGGAGAACACTTCAACCTCCCTGGCCACACAATAGCAGATCTTAAGGTGGCCATCCTGCAGCAAAAAAACTTAAGGACCAGACTTCAAGGAGAAACTGCTGAGCTCCAGTTCATCTGCAAATTTGACACCATCAGCTCAGGATTAAACAAAGACTGTGAATGGCTTGCCAACTACAGAACCAGTTTCTCCTCCCTTGGTTTTCACTCAACTGCTAGAACAGGGCCTCATCCTCCCTGATTGAACTAACCTCGTTATCTCCAGCTTGCTTCTTGCTTGCATATATAAACCTGCCCCTGGAAATTTCCACTACTTGCATCCGAAGAAGTGGGTATTCACCCACAAAAGCTCATGCTGCAAAACATCTGTTAGTCTATAAGGTGCCACAGGATTCTTTGCTGCTTCTACAGAACCAGACTAACACGGCTACCCCTCTGATACTTATACCCTATTCGTACGTCCAAGGATTGTATTATTTTTATTTATTTATTTTTGACATAGTATCACACTGGGAGCTTATGCTGAGTTGCATGCCCACTATGACCCCTTTTCAGTATCATTACTTTCCAAAATATGGCCTCTAGTTCTGTAGGCATGGCCTGGTATTCCTTGTTCTTAGATGTTTAACTTTGCATGTGACTATATTAAAACATTTTGTTGAATGGACCCAGCTTATCAAGATCACTCTGTATTATTACCTTGTCCTGATTATTCACCAGTTCCGTATGGGTGTGAGCGTCTATGCATCAAGTACGCTGTGTGTCAGGGGCATAGCTGGCTCTGAGCTTGATCACTAGGCAACTCAGCTAGCTCAGCTGGGCCCAGTGAGCCCCCTCCAAATGGTTGCACTTCCTGACTGGGTAGGGGAGCCAGCAATCTGTTAATTGAGCCTTTCAGCAGCACAGCGGCTGCTCTATGCCTACCATGCCTGCAGCTGTGCTTACACTGCTCTGTCTCCTGCCTCTGTTATGGTTTCTTACTCCTGGTTCCAACTCTTGGCTACATCTCTGACTACAACTCTAGCTTACCCTTCAGCTTAGATTTGACTTCTGACTCCCAGGGCTCATCCCCTGACTATGTCTCTGATTACAATGTTGGCTTAGTCTTTGGCTTCTGACTCTGGGGCTTGGCCCTCCGACTCTGACTCCAGCTTCACCCTTGGACTGGTGCCTGATCCCTGGATCTTTGCCTGCCATTACCCAAACTGCCAGGCAAGCCCCAGCAGCTTTGTAAAACATTTTTATCAGGCCTGTCATAGGACGACACCTGCCTGGAGTGCCGTACTGAGGCAGGCTGCAGCATGATAGGCATGATAGCCTCAGTTTCTTCTTTGAGTCCCCAGTAGATCCATGCAAGCTCTTGATACACTAATACCCTCCTTGGGGCTTGTTTATTATAAAACAAGGTGCAAATGGCCCTAAACATATGTCCCAGAAACACAGTTTATTTCTCACCCAGTGCAAATAGTAATTAAGATTTCCTATGGCTCATCCCATGACACCCCACATAGGCATCTTTGACTCTGGCAGTTCTCCCGTCCACGTACCAGGACATCCCCTCCAGCACTTAAAACTGGAGTGTAACCCCATTCTTCCCAGCAGGAACCACCACAATCTCTCTGCTGGGAGATCATCTTTACCAGGGGAGCATCCCTCACGCCCCTTGTTATTCTCATGGTTTGTCTGGGTCCTCACAGGTTGAAGGAATAACTGGGGATTCATTTACATCCCAGATATCGTTTCATAAGTTCATTATCTTACTCCTAAACAGGATAACGCCTGCTGTTTTTGCTTTTCCCTGTCACCTGTGCAATCTATTGTTGTACATTTTGCTGCGACTGTAAACGGGCATCCATTGTGAACCGTACTATACTTAGTTTCATTTGACCAGCCAGAGTGAGATAAGCGTGTTTTCTCACCATCTCACAGGGACATGAGTATCACCTTTTGGTGATCTGCCCTAACTCACACACCTAGAAAACATATTTTTTAGTATATATACACACTTCACATATTTTCCATACACGCATCTCACAATAAATATGATGACCAGTGGGCACAGGCTTTCATTACAGTCTTTGGCAGACTAGTATGTAGATATCAGACCTAAGGTATTCTTGTACCCCTGTGCCATCTGGCAGTTGGCGTCAAGATGTCCTTGGGTCACAGGAACATCAGCCGCCTCTTGCTGTTTTCCTGCTTTCAGCTTTCTCCCAGGTCCCAAACATGTTGTTTCCAGCAGCTCTCACCTACACCGGACTCCCACTCAGGCAGTTCCGATTCACCTAGTCTCTCCCAACTCTCTGGGTTTCTCTTTTTCTCTCTACTCTAGCTCCAGGTGCCCTCTTTAAAGCCCTCTTAATTGGCCAGATTGGAGTGTGTTGATAAGGCACAGATGCAGGGCCCTGCTCCCTCGTAAAGGGCCAGTGTCATCCTTTGACAAGAGAGAAGAAGTGAGTGAGGTCTAATATCCTGGAACTGATAAATTTACAACTACACTGTATCCTTTGACAAGGTCTTTTACAGACCTGCCTATAGAGTGCTATCTTAAACTAGGATTATAACAGCAACCATTATTCACGTAACACTGCATGCCTTTCTCAGGAAAAATTCCTTATATGTTCCTCGCATATGGTAAATCACATTTCAAGAGAGAGTACTGGATAGGTAAATGGGGGTGTACAAATTTCCATCTGACAATTTCACCTCTATAGTTAGAGTTTAATGAGTGTGGAAAGGAGTGAGAATGGGTATTTTATTTCATATTTAGGTGTTTCAGATGAGACTTTAACAGTCCCAGTCCTTCTCTTTCTACATGGAAGTGAAAGCTCACCAAATAGCTCTGTTCTCCAGGATGCAAAGTGCCATATAAATAACTAGTTACCTAATGTATTCTCATACTGTGATAAGGAACTATTTTATGAATAGACAGAAAAAGATCTATACTACCAATTGTGAAGAACTTTATTAAGTATTCTTTTATAGAGTAGGGAATTACAGTACTTAGCTCATTTTAGGTCTGATCCTGCACAGTTTTAGTCAGTGGGAGTGGAGTAGGATCACATAATTTCCTGCTGATAAAGATCAGATTTGAACTCAGGTTTTAAGCGGTATCAGCCCAGTGCATGAACCTATTTGTGCACTGAGCCCTAAGGCATGTTTTGAAACAAAGCCGATGTCTCAGAAATAACCACAAAGAGAAATACTCGGGGAAAAAATGTTTTGTACGTTCATTTCCTTCTCCTTGTGGTCGCTGCTGATCCTCTAATCTCCAATATTAAATGATCTTAATTTTAAATGCACTTATTTTGTAATGGTGGCTGATTTGGCTTCATGAGATGTAATGATCATTTGGAAGGAAATGTTAACTATTGTATGTTTAGTGGATTTCTCACATAGAACTGCAGCAATTATACTTCTATTAGTTTTATGTTGGCTCCTGCTCTCCTTTTCATATGGAATATGATCTGATATTTCCATTATATTCCTATACAATAACCTTGCTCACAGTTGAGAGAGAAACAAAAAAAAAGAACTTGCAAAGTAAATGATGATTAATTATTTGTACACCTAATTAAAAGTATTTACTTCTATCATGCAGTAAACTGACACTGTGATTCACAAACATCTGAAAATTAATTCTGGGGCTTGACAAGACTATTAAATGATTTTGTGTTTTGACACTTGAACTTTGTTAGTGTAAGGTATATAAAACATTTTATCTAATTTCTATGCATATTGACCAGCTGGGGTAAGTCAAAACAACAGGGATTAATGGTAAAACTTTCTCCTCACCTGACAATTACTGATGTAGTATTCTGGGCAGAAATTATTAGGTTCACCTGAAGGTTCAGCAAACATCCTCTTTTCTGTATGATTGATAAGAGTCACCTGCATTTTTGTGAGAGCCATTGTAGTAAACCAGGTTATGCTGCTCTGAAACTGATACCTGTTTTGATACCAGGATAATTAAATTTAGTTTGTTTGCTCCCTTAAGTAAAGAACAAGTATGTGGACTTTGAAACATAATAGCACTTTAAATAATCACTCATATTTCAACTATAACAATTAAAAAACAAACAACCTTTCCCCAAAATCTAAGGTGCCAAGTCCATGATAGAATGTATTTTATGCATAGACTTAAAGTGCTTAACTTTTTCAAAGCAACTTCTAATTCTGCAGCCCATGATGTTGCACATCAAAAATATCAAATTCTTGTGAGAGAATTGGGTGATTTCTAGGCCACATCTGTCACCAGTGTGTATCAGTGTAACACCATTAACTTCTATGGAACTGTGCTGATTACACCAGCTAAGGAGGTAGCCCTAGATGTCTAGCATGTAAATTACCATTTGCAATTTTAGATCACCATACAAGTCTGAGTGTTGATGTTAAAACAAAAAAAAAAAAAGATCTGTTTCCAAAATCACAAGTCCAAAAGTTGGTGTACACATTTGTCCCAGGAAATTTAGAGGCCACTTTACAAAATTTGGCCCTAAAATTAAAACATAACTACATATCAGATCATAATATACTACCTAGACAATATCACCTTCAGTTTAACTTACCTGTTGTTCCTACTTAAGTGTTCTCTTTAATCTACCTCTGACAATGACAGGATTCTGTAATATTCTTAAAATGAATGTGCTTCCTAAATTCTTATATGTACTGCTATCTTGATTTCAGACAAATTATTTTAGAAAGTTAGTAGTATTTACAAACATTTATTCTCTCTCTCTCGTATGTGTCACAAGTCAATATCTACACAGTTCAGCCATCACTGCTATATCACTTAGGCCTGGTCCACACTAGGACTTTAATTCGAATTTAGCAGCATTAATTCGAATTAACCGTGCACCCGTCCACACCAGGAAGCCATTTAATTCGACCTAGAGGGCTCTTTAGTTCGAATTCGGTACTTCACCCCGACGAGGGGAGTAGCGCTAAATTCGACATGGCTATGTCGAATTAGGCTAGGTGTGGATGCAAATCAAACTTACTAGCTCCGGGAGCTATCCCACACTGCACCACTGTGTTGACGCTCTGGACAGCAGTCCGAGCTCAGATGTTCTGATCAGCCATACAGGAAAAGCCCCGGGAAAATTTGAATTCCTTTTCCTGTCTGGCCAGTTTGAATCTCATTTCCTGTGTGGACGTCGTGGCGAGCTCAGCAGCACTGGCAGCGATGCAGAGCTCTCCAGCAGAGGAGTCCATGCAATCTCAGAGTAGAAAGAGGGCCCCAGCATGGACTGACTGGGAAGTCTTGGATCTGATCGCTGTGTGGGGCGATGAGTCTGTGCTTTCGGAGCTGCGCTCCAAAAAACGGAATGCAAAGACCTACGAGAAGGTCTCCAAAGCCATGGCACTCAGAGGATACAGCCGGGATGCAATGCAGTGCCGCGTGAAAATCAAGGACCTGAGACAAGGCTACCAAAAAATCAAAGCGGCAAACGGACGCTCCGGAGCCCAGCCCCAGACATGCCGCTTCTACGAGGCACTGCATGCCATTCTCGGTGGGTCTGCCACCACTGCCCCACCAGTGACCGTGGACTCTGAGGATGGGATAGTGTCGAGGGGCAGTTTCTCGGCAATGTTTGCCGATGGGGAAGATGAGGAAGGGTTTGTGGAGGACGAGGCAGGCGACAGCGGTTACAATACTGCTTTCCCCGACAGCCAGGATCTCTTCATCACCCTCACAGAGATCCCCTACCAACCCTCCCCGGCCGTTAACCCGGACTCCGAATCAGGGGAAGGATCAGTCGGTAAGTGCTATAAACATGTAAACATTTATTTCTTAACAAAACAGGAATAAAAACTATATAAAAAGAAGGTCAATGCATATAGGTATCGAACAAAAATCCTCTTGGGACAGTTCAACGAAGCTCTCTGAGAGGTACTCGAAAAGCCTCCGCAGGAGGTTCCTGGGGAGAGGTGCCTTGTTGGGTGCTCCGTGGAAGCACACTCTTCCGCGCCAGGCCATCAGGAGGTATAATGGGAGCATCGCCTCGACCAGCATGGCAGCATAGGGCCCTGGTCTGTGCAGGGATTCACGCAGCATTCGCTCTCTGTTTGTCCTGGAGACCCGCCTCAGGGTGATCTCGCTTGGCGACTGCTGCATCTAATTAGGGGAATTACTTTAATGTTACTATTGTGAATGCTTGACTTTTCCTTTGCATAACAATGACCGTCGTTTAACAGCCACGTGTTGTAGGCTGCAGAGGAAAAGCATACAGGGATCTTTCCCGGGGACAGCCGCGAGGGGCTGGAACAGGGTCAGACTTTATGCTTTCCAGATTGCCTGCAGCAGGAGGGCCCTGCTATCCATTAACTGTTAAGCAGCCTAAAGTTTCCAGCTTACCAGGCCTGGCTGCTACACGGATTCTGCTGTCCTGCCCCGCTTGTCCGATCTCCAGTGCAAGACCCCAGGCAATGAAAGCGAATGCCGAAAATTCGAACTTGTCCTGAGAGCACATGAGATTAGGTGCCCTGTATGGTCTTGTTCACAGAAACTGAGTAGACTGTGTTCAGTGTTCGCAAACATGTATCTTTGGAAGGAAATCACTTCCTTTTTCCCATCACACAGCTGCGGCTCTTTCCCGAACTGCCCCGGCATCCCCCTCACAGAGGCTGGCGCAGATTAGGTGGCGAAAGAAAAAGACTCAGGACGAGATGTTCTCTGAACTGATGGCCAGCTCCAGAGCTGAGGCGGCACAGCAGAGCCAGTGGAGGGAGACCCTCTCTCAGCAGCAGCACTCACACAGCGAACGGGAGGACAGGTGGCGGCAGGAAGACCAGCAGGCGACTCAAACGCTGCTTGGACTAATGAGGGAGCAAACGGACACGCTCCGGCGCCTTGTGGATGTTCTGCAGGACCGCAGGCAGGAGCAGAGAGCCCCCCTGAACTGTATCTGCAACCGCCCTCCCCCGCCACAAAGTCCTGTCCCCCCCTCACCCAAAATCACAAGAAGGAGGGGCGCTAGGGGCCGTGAAAACTGTCACTCCACCCCAGCAGAGCGCTCATGTACCAAACAGCTCTCATTCCCTAAAGCATGAGAATTGCTTGCCTTCCTGGCTCACCCGATCCCAAATCCCAGTTTCATCCCCCAACTGTGTAGTTGAGTATTAAAAATAGTTTGCTGTTCATTACTGTTTCCGTCATGTTTCTTTGCAGAAGACTTTGTGTGAAGGGTGGGGGAGGGGGTTGTTAATTGCATAGGACAGCCACCATTAACAGGGTACAGACATGGGGGCAGGATCAACAGCAGGTCACACACAGAGTGCAGTCACTAGGTACCCGGGTCACTGTGCGAGGTGTCTGCTGCCCCAGGTCAGTCTGGGAGGTGTATGTTGCCCCAGGGTCCGAGCGCCTGGCATCCACAAATGGCAAGGCAGGCTGCCCTTACCATGCCCTTCCACCCTAGCCATGAACCTCTCCGATGCCCTGAGCCCCAGCCAGAGCCATCATCCACCCACACCTACTCACCCTTCCCACACACCCCTCACCCCTTCCTGCAAACCCACCCCTTCCTGCACACCCTCCGGTAACCGTCCTCCCCCCAGAGACCGCTGGAGGAGCAGGAGCCTGTCAGTCCTCGAGTGTAGAAGCGGTCTGTACATCACTGCACACCGTACCCACCACAGTCTGCGTCCCTGTTGTAACCCTTGAACGAGAATTCGTTAGTAAAGAAAACTTTGTTAATTAAAAATGTTCCAATAACTTTATTTTTAAACGTCTGTTGGAAGGGGGGAAACCTGGTGAACGGGGTATGTAACCGCTGAAAAAAGACAACAGTAACTGAAACAGGGGCAGGTTCAGCTTCTCTGTAAAGAGACTGGACAGTCATAGGTTACCCTGCTCTCTGAGGAACCTAGCTTTCAAAGCCTCCCGGATGCACAGCGCTTCCCGCTGGGATCTTCTATCGGCACGGCTGTCTGGCTGAGCGTAATCAGCAGCCAGGCGATTTGCCTCAACCTCCCATCCCGCCATAAAGGTCTCCCCCTTGCTCTCACAGAGATTGTGGAGCACACAGCAAGCTGCAATAACAATGGGGATATTGGTTTCGCTGAGATCCGAGCAAGTCAGTAAGCTCCTCCATCTCCCCTTGAGACGTCCGAAAGCACACTCCACCACCATTCTGCACTTGCTCAGCCGGTAGTTGAAGAGCTCCTTGTCACTGTCCAGGGCGCCTGTATAGGGCTTCATGAGCCAGGGCATTAGCAGGTAGGCTGGGTCCCCGAGGATCACTGTAGGCATCTCCACATCCCCAACACTTACTTTGTGTTCCGGGAAGAAACTACCTTCCTGCAGGCGTCTAAACAGACCAGAGTTCCTGAACACACGCGCGTCATGAACCTTGCCCGGCCACCCGATGTAGATGTTGGTAAAACGTCCCTTATGGTCCACCAGTGCTTGCAGCACCATTGAAAAGTAGCCCTTTCGGTTAATATACTGGCTGGCCTGGTGGGCCGGTCCCAGGATAGGGATGTGAGTGCCATCTATAGCCCCACCGCAGTTTGGGAATCCCATCACGGCGAAGCCATCTATGACGACCTGGACGTTTCCCAGGGTCACCACCTTTGAGAGCAGTAGGTCAACGATTGCGTGGGCTACTTGCATCACAGCAACCCCCACGGTAGATTTGCCCACGCCAAAGTGGTTCGCTACTGACCGGTAGCTGTCTGGCGTTGCAAGTTTCCAGAGGGCTATGGCCACTCGTTTCTGCACACTCAGGGCTGCTCGCATCCGGGTGTCCTGGCGCTTCAGGGCAGGGGCCAGCAAGTCACACAGTTCAAGGAAAGTGCCCTTACGCATCCTGAAGTTTTGCAGCCACTGTGATTCATCCCAGACCTGCAGCACTATGCGGTCCCACCAGTCCGTGCTTGTTTCCTGGGCCCAGAATCGCCGTCCCATAGCATGAACGTGACCCATTGCCACCATAATCTCCACGGCGCGGCGTACCGTGCTTTGTGAGAGGTCTGTGCCACTCTCACACTTCACGTCCTCACCGCGCTGCCGGAGCCTCCTCGCCCGATTTCTCAGCAGCTGACTGTGGAAGAGGTGTTCGATAAGGTGCGAGGAGTTGACAACGGCCATAAGTGCAGCGATGATCGCAGCGGGCTCCATGCTCGCAGTGCTGTGGCGTCCGCGCTGTCACTGACCAGAAAAGTGCGCGAACAGAGTTCCCGCCGACGCTTTCAAGGAGAGAGGGCGGGAGTGACGGTTGAATGATGACAGTTACCCAAAACCACCCTCGACACATTTTTTCCCCCAGAAGGCATTGGGGGCTCTACCCAGCATTCCAATGGGAAGCAGGGACTGCGGGAACTGTGGGATAGCTGCCCAGAATGCACCGCTTCCAATGTCGACGCTTGCCCCGTTAGTGTGGACTCACAAATTCGAATTAGTGTCCTTAGTGTGGATACACAAATTCGAATTCATCAGGTCGAATCCACAAATTCGACCTAAGTTAAATCGAACTACTCCTGTAGTGTAGACATACCCTTAGAGTAGCAAGGTGTCACAGTGCACCCTCCAGTCTTCTAACTGTGTACTCCTTCACTGTGAGTTTGATTGTATATCATTTCTGCCCCAGCCATCTAGCAATTCCAGTCAACAGCCTGTTAAATCTAGTCCAGGATCTGTGTCCCAGGTTGCAAAGAAGTGGATGTAAATTAGGGCTTTTAAAGTTCGCCAAGTTGCCTGCCTCTCTGACCCAGAGTTGCTGCCACTCTGTGAGGACGTAGCTGTGATTCCTGATATGCCATTGTTCATGCAAGATTGGCACTTGGCTGGCAGCACTGGACAGAGTGCATGAATGGCTGCCACAAAAGAATGTCAGGAAGTCAGATGTGGCAAGTCAGCAGGAACTGCAGGTGTAGATGTTTTCTTTTGGAGGTGGGCAGATCTTCTTGTGGGAAGTGTGTGTTGCTCATTTGCACCTGCTGGGAATCGTTTTTGGCTTTGTGTGCTGCCAGTGGTTTTCATTCATCATAGCCCTCTCTGCAGTTTTAAGCTTGATGGCATCTCATTGAAGATTTGGAGGAGCTAGATAAGCTAATATGTAAATTAGATGATAATATGTGGCTAAGGTAGTACTAATGATTCAGGTGGCTGTGTTCAGCTTTGAATCAATGAGATGTGTGTGCTGAGTTCTGTCCCAAACTACTGTACCATATTCTGCTGGAGCAAATACCAGCACAAGGACTGAGGTTTGTAGAACATTTGCCTCTGCTCCCCAAGAGGATCCTACTAGCTTTTGGATCAAAGAGGTGATCTTTTTTCTTTAAGCGTTTTGAATGGGATTGATATATTAAACTCTGGTGTAGTTTAACTCCTAAATTTATTGTAAATTAATAAAATACCAAGAGTTGGTCTCATAGTACTATAGACTTGATTTTCAGAATCACATACTTAATTTTGTGTGCAGTTGCCATAATAGATGGACATTTATGCATCTGCATGGCTACTTGTCCATGCAAACATCAGCTGCAATTTTCAAAAGATGCCTATGGGATTGGATCTTTCCATTCCATCCAAATCCTTTTAGCACCTTTGAAAATCTCAGCCACAATGTTTTTCACACACAGTTGTGGTAATTGTACATAAATATTGTATAATGTAGTAGGACAGCACATTTTTAAAAAAATCTGAAAAGTTACTTCATGTTGACAGCAGCTTTTAAATTTATTAGTGGACATTCCACATACAATTTTTTTTAACCATCTAGTTTACTAATAGTCTAAATCCTCATATCAAATAGCACAGGAAATCTGACATCAGTGTAATTTAAGAAGCATTCTGTTCAGTCTTTTCAGAAGAGCGATATCTAATATTATACACTCTCTAGTAATTAACAGTGGATTTACTATCTGGAAGAAGGTGTTTAAAGTACTGCAAAATGAAACACGAATATCTCCACTGTAGTCTCTTAGCTCTAATCTTCATCTTCCAAAGGCACTAAGGGATCCTTTATTTGCAAAGTGGAAAGAATTAAGGATAATTAAGATGAAGGCTCTGTTTGATGGAGGAAAATCTCATGATGTTTGAAAATATTCAGTTTAAATACAGTCTTCTCAGTTCACATTCCTACTTTTCAGAACTAAGATACTGTGTAATGAAAAGAACAGGCCACAAATAATCAAACTGGACTTAAATACTGTAGAAATTTAACTTGCATTTTCTAAAAAGGAAAAAAACCCTGTGTGTGTGTGTGGAGGGGAGGAGGGGGGAATTGTTTTGTTTTTAATAACCAGATCAATATAGAGGAAGGGACTAAAACCTAATGAGAACAGGAACTGAAAATAGGATGTTCATCTGGGAAATGTGATGGCAATATACAGGGAAACAAAAATCATCAATAAAGTTGGGACACAAATTGTAAACTTTTTAATGTTTGTCCCGTGGGGGACCCTCCCCCCAGATGGAATAAAAACCTACAAATTGACACAAGGTTAGAAAACTCTAATCCAAACGTAAAACAGATACTGGCAGTTTATAGGGATGTAGGTTTTGACAGAAATTTTGAGCCACGATAATTACTTACTGTAGAGACGAGACATTTTAGTGGTACCAGCAGGGCTGAAATTCCATCCCCAGTTAGCGGATGGAAATTTTGCCATTGACTTCAACGGGACCAAGATTTCCCCCACAATTGTTAATTTTGGATAAACATAGGCAAACAGCTAAAGTAGACTGGAGTTTCTACATTGATAAAGACACTAATGACTAATTTGAAAGTGCTTGAGAGTGCTAGTAACTGAACACTCTTAACAGCTAAACATTTTGGTGTTTTATAAGGATAGTCCTCTTGTGTAATATTTGAACAATACTGTTACAATGTACTGTCTAATAAAAATTAGACTTGGAAGAATCCTATTCATCCACCTAATCCATCTCCTTGCCATGCCAATGCAGGATTGTTTGCTACACTACATTTTCTAGTATTTTGTCCTGTCTAGTTTTAAATGTCCCAAATGAAAGGGATTCTGCTATTTCCCTTAGTCTATCCCATGTCTGAGGGTATTAGAGGCTACCAAACACTGTTACTTAACTGTGCATAAATTACTTCCTATTGGACAGATCTTTATTTGATTCTTTTATTAATGTTCACTTTCTTACTAAATTTCCCTGGAGAGCTAGTCACACTGTTTAGACATCTTATAGACCATTTGATTATTTATCCTTGACTACAGAGACTCCTTAGCTAATAGCCACCATCCCAACACCCCCACCCTGAACTTCAAGAAATTTTTTATCTAGATCCAAAATTTGGGCTTGATTGTCTTTATGCACCGTTCTGAGCCAAGTGATATGTGAGCTACACCACCCCAGAAATAGGCCTGGCAGGAATTGTGCCTCAAGCACCCTCACTCCTCTGAGTCACAATGCCCTCCTTGCATCCCCCTTGTCCCCCGGGGGTAGTACTTGCTGGCTTACACTAGCAACACATTTCTACACTGCGTTCAGCAGGTCAACTGTGCGGGTTGGCACACTGGGAGCAGAGCCACAGCTTTACTATTTCCTGCCCAGCTGCTCTAGCAGAGCAATAGTAGCTATACAGCATCTGTATCTGTTCATTCCTGCATGCTAGAACCCAAGGTCGGTGTAGGCTGTGCAGAGGAGTTCATGCTGTCCTCTATTTACCTGCGTGAACATGTAGTCCAAGTCACAATCTAATCCTGTCAAAATTCTAAGGATAGTTATTTTTTCTTACTGTCCAGCTTTTGGAGTTATCTCCGTCATAACTTCCATTAGAGATGCACCTGGATTACAACAATGTGGATCTTAATCCAGATTCCAAACAGCTCAGTTTGAGTTTATTTCTTAGCTTTTCATTCACCCTTTGTAAAGAGAGGCTCAGATTTAAGCATAGATACCCTTCCTGCAAGTACCAGGTCAGGTTTGGTTTGAACACCGCTCTAAGGAGGGAAGGAGGTTGAGGTTGAGGTTTTGTTGTTGTTGTCTCCTACAAAATCAGTGGTCAGCCTTGTTTCTTTTCTGTAAAGGACCAGATCCTGCAAAGTCTTACTCAAGTGAGCAGTCCTTACTTATGTGATCAGCACCATTAGGTTCAGTGGAACTACTTACTAAAGAACTCCACATCATCTTGATTTGGAATTGTGATTATTAGCTGACCCAGACAGATACATTCCGTGGTAATGTTTAATATTTTTCCATTTACTATCATATTTTCTTCTAAAATCATGTTCCAATGAATATGACTTTGGCCTTCTGCATATTAATCCTGAGTCCACAGTCTTTGCTCTTCATATTCAGTTCTTTGATCAGCCAAATGCTAGGTTTTTAAAATATGCAGCTTTTTTAAATTATCAGCTTGTTTAATATGTCACTTTACTGGGAAAGTAATAAGGAGATGAAAGAAGGTGAATGACTTTCGTGTAGAAATCTGGCTCCATATGCAAGATATATGGAAAAAAATATAGTTCTATTTTATTATGTCTGATCATCTCTAAAATTATGTAGGTATTTTTCAGTCAACAAATTAATTTTCACTTGAAAAAACACAGTTTTAAATTGGTTTCAGTCTGTCTTTCACTCATCATGCTATACAACTACAGCTATAACTAGAGTTAGTAATGATATTATGGAAGGTGCTGATCAAAAGTTGTTTACATGGGCTGTATTCACTGATTTGATGAAGTTGTTTGACACAAATGATCACACTTTACTGACTATTCTCTGCAAAACTGATTTCTAAAATACTGGTTCTTCAATCTGATTAATCTGTTATCTTCAGTTTTATTCTCAAGAATGTGCAGTTACATGAATATCAATCTCAGATACGTTTCTTACATATTCATTGTTCAAAGGCTTTCTATGGTATAAAAAGCATTGTGGCGGGGGGGGGGAGGTTTAAAAAGAAAACTACTTCTACCAATAATCAATAGTAATTTAAGTAATGAATAGTAAAGGGTTTAATGATTTTTCACAAAACTGTGCATAATCAAAGGATGGTTTTGAATAAAAAGCCTAAGGCGACCAATTTTAGTTCATCAAACAGAAATTAATGTCTGTGTATGAATACAAATGTAGGTTCTCATCCTGCAAACACTTACTCATATATGCAGCTTTGTGCATTTGAACTCTGACTCTACTTACAAGCATAAGTGTTTGTAGGGCTGGGGCTATAGAGGGTTTGATTACACTGAAATAAAACACCCGTGGCTAGTCCATGTCAGCTGACTTGGGCTTGGGAGGCTTGGGCTGCAGGGTTGTAAAACTGCAATTGTAAAATTCTAGGACCTTGCAGGGTCCCAGAACCTGGGCTGAATGTCTACACTGCAATTTTACAGCTCGCAAGCCTGAATAAGCTGACATGGATCAGCTGCAAGTGTTTTATTGCAGTGTAGACACAGCTACTTAAAAGCTCATTTGGAGTTGATGTCCATGCAGGGGCGGCTCTAGACATTTCGCCGCCCCAAGCACAGCGGCATGCCGCAGGGGGTGCTCTGCTGGTCGCCGGTCCCACGGCTCCGGTGGACTTCCTGCAGGCATGCCTGTGGAGGGTCCGCTGGTCCTGTGGCTCCACCGGACCCTCCGCAGGCACGCCTGCAGGAGGTTCACTGGAGCCACGGGACCAGCAGACCCTCCACAGGCACGCCTGCGGGAGGTCCACCGGAGCCGCCCTCCCGGCGACCGGCAGAGCGCCCCATGCGGCATGCCACCCCAAGCACGCGCTTGGCGTGCTGGGGTCTGGAGCCGCCCCGTGTCCATGTGATAAATGTATTTAGAGCCGGATTTTGTCATTTATTCTCTATTGAGTAGCACCATACTCAGTGAGTATTCTCAATGAATAAGGAGGACAGAGTTGGGCCATAATATATCTCCCATGGGACTTATTCTGACATTACAAACCTTCAGCAGGCTTCAAACACGCACCTTTTTTTTAAATCCACAGGTAAAATGTTTCATTCAGCTCCTCAAAATGTGATTTGCCTCCCAAAAAAACTACACTGGGCAGTGGCAATATTTGTCCTGGCTGTACTAGTGATTTTCAGCTTTCCAATGGGACCCAGCACCCAAGATACTCCACCCTAAAGATATGGCATTTGTAGGTAAACAAAAACTATTTTAACTTATTCTGTGCAGTAGGACTCATAGTAACCAAAGCACCTTGTTTTACAAATGGAGGCATTTGAAAAAAAAATTAAATAGTTTTTCTGCAACATATGTGATATGCGGAGAAAGCGTGATGAAGTTCTGTAGGATGACCTGAATCAATCATATGTGGCTTTGCTACTCATGGGCATTGCAGACAACCCAAAGTCATGCCAATAAAACTTGTACATACTACTATAATAGACACATATACAAACATCAGTATCAAAATATTTATATTCCTTGATTATAAATGAGTGGTGAGGGGGGAGGCTGGGGGCTGCCTCCTGGAAATAAATATGTTTCTGGTCACCCAGCGTGTGCCACAGTTAAAGTTTATGATGCTGCTGTTTGCTGACCGGCAGAATTCAAGAGCCCACTCCTGCAACACCACCATCTTCAAAACTCTAATTGAATTCAATAATAATTGGAAATATACCAATCTCCTAGAACTGGAAGGGACCTTGAAAGGTCATCAAGTCCAGCCCCCTGCCTTCACTAGCAGGACCAATTTTTGCCCCAGATCCCTAAGTGGTCTTCTCAAGGATTGAACTCACAACCCTCGGTTTAAGCAGGCCAATGCTCAAAGCACTGAGCTATCCCTCCCCCATAGGAACTCTATGCACAGAAAGTTTGCTGGATCAAGCTCGATATCACATATTGTATATCTACACTTCCCAATCTTGGTTTATATGGAAATTATTTGATACATCTCTTCATTATATTATTGTCAGAGTCAATATGCCTTCTGATTCATAATTCAACAAGCTGCTTTAAAATAAATAAATCCTCTTTCAAAATGTACAGTGTGATTTTTAAATGGGTAGCTTCCTTTCCTGTCTTTTACCTAGTTTTAACTAAAGTTGAGCAGACACTCTAAATAAATAGTATCAGAGGGGTAGCCGTGTTAGTCTGGTTCTGTAGAAGCAGCAAAGAATCCTGTGGCACCTTATAGACTAACAGACGTTTTGCAGCATGAGCTTTCGTGGGTGAATACCCACTTCTTCGGATGCAAGTGAAGAAGTGGGTATTCACCCACGAAAGCTCATGCTGCAAAACGTCTGTTAGTCTATAAGGTGCCACAGGATTCTTTGCTGCTTCTAAATAAATAAAAGTTCACGAGAATTTATTTATCTCCTTGCCAGAACCAGGCCTGGCGCCAATTTACACAATCCAAGTGAAGCTCTAACAGCACCTTTAGCATCTAGGATGCACACTCATAATCACTTTGGGTATGTCTACACAGCAAAAGCTGTGCACAGGCTGACGTACTCTAGTTAACTTGGAGTCAGCTAGTGTGGATAACAATAGCCATAAAGACAACACACTGTGGGTTTCAGTACGGGTAGTACCAGCCCAACACGGAGCCTGGGTATGTACCTGGCACATTAGCCTGCTGTGCTTCCCAGAACTCCATGCCGTACAGTGGGCATGCACCTGCTACACCACCCATTAACAAGGTACACCAATCTCTGCACATTGGACCAGCCAGACTTCCTGGGTGACGAAACAGTATAGCCAATCCCAATAGTTTAAAAAATCATAAGTCAGCCTCCTGCAAAATCATGAGATTGGCTAAAAACTCATGAGATTTTTAAAAATAACTTTCTTTTAAAAATTGTCTACTTTTGTCATAGCCAGCATTAATGTTTTCAGGCTTTCCTCTGCAATGTTTTCTTTTTTAACGAAAGGTGAAATTTTCACATAATCACATGACTTGAGGAACTGGGGCTTTAAGAAAAGCACCAAATATAATATCATGACTCATGATAAAATTGCAGGAGTTAGTTACAGAAGGTGAATGGCTGGAGCATGGCCCATGCCTTTTCCCCCCTTCCTTTGGACTAGGTTGTGTTCCAGAAGGCACTAACAGGAAGCTGTCCCTATGATCAGGATATCAATTGTACCTGGTACCAGAAAAGGAGTTGCAGTATGGAGGAAAGTTTCATGTACCTTTTCCCCACTTCTTTCTTTATCCACCCACACTAGGGGAAGGTACATTCTCGCCCTTAGAATGATGAGGGAAAGGAGAGAGACACCAGATTTGGTTAGCAGGAGACACTGGACAGAGCAATCGGTCATTCTGTTGTAATAAAGTGCTGGAAATATTACTCACTCATTTCTAGAAGAAAATGAATCCTTTTGAAGGATCCAAAATGTTCATTATTTTTTGTCCTCATTTTCCACTTTTCTTTGTGCACACAAGGTCTAGGCAAGATCCATTTGAAATGCAGAATTCTATTAAGAGAGCATGACCACTTGCTATGTCTAGCCCAAGTAGAAGTTTAAAAGACCAGAAATCTTGAGTGAAAGTCTGTTCTAATAACATTGCCAGTCAAAGGATTCAGGGCTGCTCTAAAGTTTGTCAGGCTGCAATGGCCTGCAAATGCCACTGCTCAGGATAACACATGTGCAGCTGCATTCCAGCCATACCCTTTCCATGCCCACTATGTATTTTGATAATTCCCATATGTCAGGGGAATCCCCGTGTGGTCCTAAGAAAATATCTGTTAGTTTAATTTGTTTTTAAAAATGAGCTCAGCTAACACTGCTATGTCTTCTCCATGTACAAATCAAAACAAGAATTTCCAGTCTGGATAACTTATTTTAGATTAAAGAAAGCAAAACAACAACAACAAAATAAGAAAGAACAAACATAAAGTCTCCCTGGCAGAGAGAACACAGTGACTTGCTCTGTTACATAAAATGGTAACTGCTGCACATTTTGTTTTGCCACTCATGAATAATGTGGCCATCCCAAACTCATGCCAATAAAACCTTTATACTACGCCACACGATAAAGTGTGTTAGCACTCTGCCTGCCACTCATCCCCTTGGGCCCAATCCTGTGAAGACTTGGGCATCTGCTGCCTGGTGCTCAGTGCCCTCAGTATCTATTGAAACTAACATGAGATGAGGGTGTTCAGCACCTCTCAGGTCAATCTCCTCCTTCTCTCCCCAATGCCCAAGACGGTGTGGATCCTATGGCAGGCAAAATCCAAGTCCTCAGAACAAACTGTTCCCATAGTGGCAAATCCTGCAGCTCGCCTCTCTGCAGCCCTGGAGACCTTAACCAGAGCAGTTCTGTTTCATGGAAGGAGAAAGGCAAGATGCCAGAAGCCCACACAGAGGATCTGTATCCTCTGCCACCTGTGAGTTGTTCTCCATGGGAATCCCGGATTCCCAGCATGCCTGGGTCCTTTAGGAGAGGGCAGATGAAGGGAGGAGATGTCAGATCAATGAGCTTTGCTAGGCATGCTTGGCCCCATCCTATTGGAATGAAGTGCTGGAGGTACAGGGGTAACAATGGTGACAGTGGAGCAAATCCTTGGCTACAGAATGAAGCATCCTGGTCCCACCCTATGAATCAGTTCAGTGCTGCGGTCAGTTATTCAGGCCCCAGGCTTGGATTAGGATTTGCACTGTCATAGTATACCACGGGATCATGACATCATTAATTACAGGTATCTGAACCTTACTCCCCCAGCGGACAACTCCTGCCATTGCCTGCTCTGAATTACCCCTTTGCCACTGACCTCATCACAGATGGATTTAGAATGAATGTAAAAGCTGCTAAATATCCTAGTATTGCTAAAATGTGTTTGCTGGGGCTTTGTTGATTTCTCTGTCTTTAGCTTACCTGCTATTGACAATTCCACATTTGCCACCCAATAGATTATCTAATTGCGGACTAATATGAAAAAACTAAGCCAATCTCAGAATCAGAAAAAAACTGGAAGTTCATGGTCCCACAAAGACAAAATCTTGAAATGGCAAAAGGTTACAGTATATCTATTATTATTTAGGGTTATTTGTCAAGTATTGCCAGTGTGTGATGGTACTGTTCAAATCTCAAAGGAGATACATTCTAAAGTGTAGAATCTTTTTTTTTTAAACCACTGTTCGTAATTTGTAATCGTACTTCATTATATTCCAAAGTTAAGAAATTCCATCTTTCAATCTGACTTTTCTAGAGAACCAAAGTGATACTGATATCAATATTTATCAATTAAGAGCATATTTTGCACAAATTATGTAAATCAGTTATCAGTATTAATTATGCTGGTGTTATTTTGTGTGAACTGCTGTGGATTTCAGTGGGAGATCAGCACACACACACACTGCAGAATTGGTCCTCATCTGTTTTCCATGTCATACAGTGTATATCATATGTTTCAATCAGTAAAGTATTGCTGTCACTTATCTGCCCATGGATTAGAATATGCGAATAGAACAGTTGCAGAACACCATCTAGTGGTGCTGTGTATTACCTTAAACTAATTAAATACATTTTAAACATTTCCTCACATCTCTCTGTGGTTATTTCTAAGGCACCTGTTACCACAGAGTGAAATTGGGGCCCCACTGAAGTCAATGAGAATTAATCCAGAGTATCTAAGGACTGTACAATTAAACATAGAACTGGGTATGCCTTAAATCAGTGGCTCTCAACCTTTCCAGATTATTGTACTCCTTGCTGGAATCTGATTTGTCTTGCATAACCCCAAGTTACACCTCACTTAAAAACTACTTGCTTACAAAATCAGACATAAATATACAAAAGTGAAACTGCACACTATTACTGAAAATTGCTTACTTTCTCATTTTTACCACATAATTATAAAATAAATCAATTGGAATATAAACATTGTACTTACATTTCAGTGTACACTATATAGAGCAGTATAAATAAATCACCGTCTGTATGAAATTTAGGGTGTATTGACTTCGCTAGTGCTTTTTATGTAGCTTGTTGTAAAAGTAGGCAAATATCTAGATACGTTGATGTCCCATGGAAGACCTGTGCGTACCCCCAGGGGTAAACAGACCCCTGGTTGAGAATCACTGCCTTAAATGTCACTACTCTCACAGTCACCTTGTAGGTGTGTGTTGTTTTGTTTTTCCTGATGTATACATGTGCATTTGTTGCAAATGGTTTTTTTCCCTTTTTTTCCTATGCCTATGCCATCCTAAAGTAGTTGTTCTGACTATGACATTAAGTATATATGATTATACAGTGAGAGCTTACAATTAAAATAATAATTAATAAAACAAAAAGCTTGGGGGACATATGGATTTTTATTACGACACCAGAGTTTTCTGAGTTTCACTGGCTCTGTATTTTACAGAAAGCCTGTCTTCCCATAATCTCCTGAAAAAATTCAAATCAACTGACACATTTCAAGTGATAGTCCCTTGGTTTAAACTTGATGGAGCTGTTGTCTAGGCAATCTTTATGTGTGTATAGAAGGGCTACTTTAATAAGCATCTCAAGCTGGCCCAACAAATCATGTCTCCTTGTCTTCAGATCACAATGCAAAGCCCATGTCTTTTTTCAGATATTTGCTTGAGGGGATAGGATGGGTGGGGAAGATAAGATTGGGGGTGGTAAGTAATTGGCATTGATGGAGAAATGAGAGTTAGGATGCTTTCTTTGTGGGGGATGATTCTTTTTTTCTACCTCTAGAAGAGGCAGCAAGATATGTATTTATATGTGTCTAAAGGCTTGTCTACATTGGTACTTTACAGCGCTGGAACTTTCTCACTCAGGGGTGTGAAAAAACACCCCCAAGCGCTGCAAGTTTCAGCGCTGTAACGCGGCAGTGTAGACAGTGCTACAGCGCTTTTTCTTTCACACTCTAGTCCGAGGACGTATTTCTGTTTCAATGTTCCTTCTACCTGTTGTGCTTCAAGGGTGGACTGGGGATATTATGGGTGCTGTTAGCTGGACCTCAAAATGAAAAGATGTTAAACTGAAAAAAGAAGAAAAGAAATGATGTTATATTGCACTTACACAATCACTATTTCTGAGTAATGAAGTAATGAGTATTGCAAAGTGTACATAGAAAGAGGCAGATTTACTCTAAGATTGCATGGGCATCCTTATCTTTGGTACTTCCTGACTTCTTGGCATTGTTTACCCATTCAACTGTAGCATTCTTTAATGTAGGTTTTTTTTAAATTAAGTATTTGTATGAAATCAAAATTTAAAAAAAACAACATAAAAATAAATATTAAATTCCCTTTTGCAGGGTTCAGTTGTACCAGAAATGCTGTCAGAAATGGAATGGCTAGACCGCAGGACAGGATTCTATTTTACAAGGCCAGTGCACAAAGCCAGGGCTCCTTCCTACTTCAGCAATCATCCTCTTTGTCTCCCCTCTGAGCAGGCAGTCACCAGGTGATAGTCCTGAGGGCTGGTCATTCTAGTTGCAAGTGAATGGGACTGTGGGGTGCAGGTGAGTGGTGCTGGTGTATATATAAGTGTGGATAAGAGATGGTGCTGGAACTCAAGTACAATTTTTTTTTCCTTACCAGAGGCCCAAGACAAGTATCAAAATGTATTGGTCTTGATAGCATTTAGGAGTGTCCTGCCAGTGTGTTTCTCTAACTTGACAAAACACAAAACATTGGCCTGTAAAGTGTGGGTAGCACTTAAATTCTTAAAAGTGGGATTTTCAAAAGCAATCACTGTCGCATTGCAGTCATGGGAGCAGAGGAAGGCCAATGATGAAACCCTAAATTATGTTATTGATAGTTTTAGTTTTAAATGTTAATAATATAAAACTTTTTTTCATGTAATAAAACTAAAAGAAAAGTTAATATTTTAAGAAAACAAAAATAAATGGATAAAAGGGTGATACAATAATAGTCTTACTTTCATCTTTGGATGGCATTTTCAGAAATTTTTCCGTAAAGGAGCAGCTGGTTACAGGGCAGAATCCTTAGGCATTCATGTTGGTGCCTTTGAAGTGGCTTACTGGATCCGTCAAACATTTAGACTGCTGATGTGCTGTCAGAAATGTCATGTCCTCTGGATTGTCATTTTCCTTTGATTTACCTTTGAATCTGGTGCTTTCATCTATAT
The DNA here is from genome assembly GCF_020497125.1 of Mauremys mutica. Classification (NCBI taxonomy): domain Eukaryota; kingdom Metazoa; phylum Chordata; order Testudines; family Geoemydidae; genus Mauremys; species Mauremys mutica. The sequence goes on from NC_059085.1 coordinate 17,518,183, forward strand.
GAGAAGACGAACCTATGCAAATACCTTAACAAGATCCAGTCACAGATACTTTTGGTATAACAGGGTATTTGCTCATGCTTTTTATTATGAAGTATTTATTATTAATTATTAGTATTATTACTATGTGAATATCAAAAACTGACATCAGGTCCAGAAGTATCCAAACAATTACAAAAAAACATTCTCAAGAAGTCAGGAATAAAATTAGTAACTACAACACAACTTTATTTTATATAGCATCTTTTCATAAAAACGGTATCCCAAAATCCTAAATCTTTCAGAGTGAAATCATACAATTATCTTTATGTGTGTAGAATATACAGAATTGTAGTTTAAGGTCTCATCTGACCCCCCCGCCCAACACACATGAGTTCTTCAGGTAACATTGCTATTCCTAACCCAGGAGATCAGTAAGTCTGGTGCAGGCACAGGGAGAGAGACAGCAATCCCAGGTCACTATATACAGAACAAGGCATTCTAAGGGGAAAACAAATAGGATCAATGTTGGTGGGGTCGTGATTTTATTGCACTTGGCAGAACAGCACTGAACATAATTTAAATTTTGAATTCAGAAATATCTTGTTTTGAGGACTGCCTTATATTTCTAATGAAATGATTGAGAACCCACCTTCCATTCCTAGTGAAGTCTGGTAGTGATTTTACCATGGACATCAAAGGGAGCATGATCCAGCCCTATGTGAATAGTAACAAGTAACTCATCTTAAAATAACATTGATACATTTTATATAATTATAAACCATAAAATACCTTAATAAAAATTATTTACTTTGCTTTAAAAGCAAGAGCAAAGTGATCTACATGATTATTGACTGCGGGCTTGGAGTCTGACCTGATGCCAAGTAACCTATGTTCATTTTGTAAGTACTGTAGTAATAGTAATAATAATAAATAATAAATATTTTTTTTTTGCTTAGACCTTTCATCTCAAAAGATCTCTACTTTATAGACTTGATGGGCAGCAATCACTCAACCTCCTCTGAGATGGAACACAGCAGTCACTGTGCACCAGCAATAGTTTTTAGGCAGGTAATTGAATACTAACATGATTATAGATCTAACTGTAATAGATACAATGTACTATGATCATAGTTTTAATAATAAGATCATAGAAGTTAGAGATGGAAAATCCATCATTAGGTCATGAAACCCATTGTCCTGAAAGTACAGGATAAAAAAAGATGGTTCCTCAATAGATGTATCGGATATTAACTAGACACATTAGATCTTATTCCAAAAAGCCAGTAAGAAGGCACATAAGGTGAATGATTTTAGTGTGTGTGTGTGTGTTTATATATATATATATACCCTACTTAAATAAAAAGTTTAAAATTACAGTGTACTTGGTGTTTGTAATGTCAAAAGTATGGTACTAAAGAAAAGTTTTCTTCTACTAGGGATACTTGCCTTGCCTCTTGGTACAAAAGTTAAAATGTGAAAATTCTGCCTAACGTTATCATTGTGATATATCTGTTTAGCACTGTAAATGTATAGAATGTTGTACACGACTCACACTGGGACATGATCCATGCCCTAGAGAGCTTGCAGTATAAGGTACTGATCTTGCAGAAGGATCTACTCAGACAGACACACCCTGCAGCGTCCCACTGATTTAAAAATCACCCTTGGATTGGGCCCTAATGCAGACAAAACACAGGTACGTGGGTGTGGAGAGACCAGTGATGAAGAGATAAATGTAGAAATGGACTCTAAAGAAGAGACAGAAGGAGGAGAGACAGGGCTGTTAGCAGAAAAGAGGTGGGAGACTGTTCTAAGTGTAGTGGACACAACATGAGAAAAAGCATCATGCTGAAAACAGGAGAAAGGAGTGAGCATATGAAGCAAGAGAGTAAGCAGAATGAACTTATGAAGGAATTTAGGTAGGGGAGAGATTGTATAGGACTCCGAAGGTAAGAACGAGGAGCTTGAACATGATGCAATAAAAGAGAGAAAATCAAGAAGGGCAGTAGTGGTATGGTTGGAACAAGAGAGGAAAAGGACTTTAATGGCATTTGGAAAGATTTAGAAGCAGCATTTTGAAGATAAGCAGAGAGGAGGTTATAATAATCAAGACAACTGATGACAAAGGCATGAGCATGTTGGTGATATGACAGAGACTTTAAAACCTGTATTTATTTATTTATTTTCCCTATAATTTGTATACTTCAGGATGGCATGGATTTTGTTGCCATTTTCCAAACCTTGACAAATAAATGGCATTAGCAATGGTATATCACTTTTGTAACTTCACTCTACTGGACTCAGAGAAAGACCTAATTAGGAATAAGAACAGATTCCGCTGAGTTTCATTCATGTTTTGCTTGTCTTATTTTGCAGCTGTGTAAGGCTAAACTATTGTAAGTAAAAACTTCTCACTGATACTGATGTATTGGAAACTGGTTTGTGTTAGTTAGTTGTCAGGAAAAGGTTAATTTAGTATTTGCTATGTATGCTTTGCCAAGAATCTGATGGCTCATTAGGAGAACCAATAAAAGAAGCTGAAAGTATTCAGGTTGCACAAACATTTTCTTAGATTATATAACACCATTAATGATAGCTCCCCAGAGGAGTTCCTGAACTGATTAAAATAATACTTTACAGCTTATTGATTCTAATGAAAAGAAGACTGTCCTACTTTATCCCTCTCTTAGGCACTGCAGTTCTTGTATGTAAAGTCCAGTAAAATTATACTAAATTGGTATCTCTAACCCTATTAGAAAGGATTATAATTATATATCTGGACAATGTATCTAGTACTGTGGGTAGATGAGTGTTGTTTATCTAGCCCCCTGTGGTGATTTTTGTATATATCTGAATTAAAAATTCATGTAAGGAACATTTATATTCAAGACTGATTCTTTAATGGAAATATCACACTTCCTTTCTTGACTAAGCAATCTCCCAGAAACCAGGGCACATTACCGATTGTCACAGCAGCTTTTCACCTCTGTTCAAATCTGTTTTGGATTACAAGAGAAGTAAGTACATTGGTTTTAATACAGCCACTAATGGGTCTTTGTCTTCACCACAAAACGACCACAATTAGACCATATTAGCAGTTTATTGTTAGGCAAAGGTCCAACTGTAGAACAGTGGAGAGATCCCAGGTCAGATATGAAGTGCTGTCACAGCGTTATTCTTAAACCCCTCACCCTGTCTTCTCTCATATAAGGGCCTGATTCCCTGTAACCCCGTAGTCATTGAATGTACAATAACGCAAAGCAAATGTAGAGTGGGTGTCAAACATCGCCAGATCAGGATGGTAGTCTCTTACATTCACTTTGCAGTGGTGTAATATAAGTGACTCTATGCAATGCCGGGCAATGGTGAATCAGGCCCGAAGAGCCCACCTACCTGAATAGCTCTGCAGAGGAAAACATGCGCTCTGGAATAGCACTCTCTGCCATGCCCTAGCCACTAGGCAGTCTCCTCAACTCTCCACTAGAGCAATGCTCCAGTACAAGATGCCTGGCCCGGCGACTGGCCCACGTGCGGCATTACGCGAACCCCGTGCAGGTGATTAGGGATTGCGGGGGAGGTGCCCCATGAGCAAGGGCAGGACAGTATATTGAAGAAGGGGTGTCACTGGGGATGTCAGAAACAGGACGGCAAACTGGCATCACTGCGTGACCAACAAAGCGACCGCGAGCCCGCCCCGGCTTTGTAGAAGAGCCTGGTCTTGCTAAACCACGGCGTCCCTCCGCGAAGCGCGCCCGAAGGTGCGGGCGCGGGCTGACGCCGGCGGAGCCGCACCGCTAAAACCCGGCTCTGCTCTCCCAGGAGAAGCCGGGACCCAGCCCCTGCCTTGCGGCAGCTCCGGCTCGGTCACCGGAGGGACGCCAGCGGCTCAGCGGGTGACTGGAACCGGGACCCTGGCTGGGAGCAAGGAGCTGGGCCTGGCTGTCCCCCAAGGGTGGGGCAGGTGGAACACCCACAGCCCCACCACAGGGCCTGGCGGCTGCTAGGCTCCAGCCACTCACAAACACGGCTGACCCCACTAGTCCCGCCCCTCAGCAAGCGACGGCTCTGCTAGCCAATCGATATCATAACACCCCCCCGGAGAGCTGGCCTATCAGCCAATCGAAATAATTCATCTATCCATTTACCCCGCCCCCGCGGAGTGACACCTGTATCGGGCAATCGTCACCCACAATCGCAACAATGCCCATTCCTAGTCATCCATAGCCCCCCTAAAACCTCCCCCAAGGGCTCTAGCCAATCGTCATCGTCCTCATTGGCGACGGGCAGCGTACCTTGGTAACAGGTTGCGGTCACGTTTTTAGCGTCATAGGAGGAGCGGAGTTTGTGATTGGCCAGTGGGGTAGTCACCGAACCGCAGTCACAACGCTGCCCAGAACGGCCGGCCTGTGATTGGCTGACTCTGCGGCCAATGCGCGTCAGAGGCCGGCCGGATATTGCTGCTAGGGGCGGGTGTTAGAGCTGCGGACGGAGGTGCTGGTGGGTGAACTGGAAGCGGCCGCGCTCGCTGTGGAGTGTCCGGGGACCTAGTGCGGGTGAGTGGGGCCTTGGAGCCCGCCTGCGCTGCGGCCCCGCCCGGCTCCCCTGGGCCGTGGGAAAGAGCGAGAACGCGGGGTGCCCCCTTACAAATAGCACAACAACGGCGGCCGGGCGGAGACAGTCTCCGCAGGAAGGCGAAGGCGCTGCGGGACCCGGCCCCTGCTTGGCGGGGAGCCTGCGGAGTGGGCGGGGCTGCTGCGGGGTAGGTGACTGGGATGCTCTGGCGGCAGCGGGCGGGGCTGGGTGCGGCCGCTGCAGGGGCGGGGCGGGACTGGCGCCAGGGGCAGCCGGTGTCCTGCGCGCGGGGGCCGTGGCGGGCTCTTGGCTCCGCTCTCCTCGCGGCTGAGGCGGCGGCGGGTCGGGCCCGCTCCCCTCTCAGGTGCGGCGGAGCGGGGGGGGGGGGGCGCGCGGGGCGCCGGCCCGGGCGGGGGAGTCCAGGCACTTGCGGTTATTTCCCCCTCAGCTCGCACGCGCTCGTTTCCAAAGCGGTAACCGCGGCCCCTGCCAGCTGCGCCCCGGTGACCCCCCACGTCCTCCTCCGTCCTCCCCGAGCTCAGGTATCCCCGCCCTGGCTGCTAAAACCTGCTCCTCTGCGGGACGCGGAGGCTGCGGCGTGCCCCCCGGGCCGCTCTGCAGGGCAGACACGCCTCCGGCCGGGGCAGCGTCACTCGTGCTCCAGGGCAGTGCCCCGTTCCCGAGCAAAGCGTGAGGCGGGAACGGCCCACGAGAACTGCGACTGAGGCACTGGGAGGCCTTTCCTTTGTGTAAAGGTGTGACCGCGCTGCTGCCGTGAGCAAGCAGAGTTACAGACAAGTGTGGCTGCTCAGAGATGGCTCAATAGTCCTGTTCGTTCAGCATTTCTTATGCTCAGCGATTGTACTGGAGCCCCCAGATAGGTATTTGTTGGGATCAGAAGTGTGTGTTTGAGGGGGCAGGGGGAGAAAACGGGGATGGAGCTTATTCCCTGTATCTTGACTCTTGAATGTGGCTTGCAGATCTGTTGGCTGGAGGGGTCATGCAGGAGAACCTGGTCATAAGGATGTGATTGCAAAGTCATAATCTGGGTGGATGGATGGCTTGAAAATGAGTAGATGAAGTTTGAGAAGACTCAAAATCTGAGAGCTTCTCTGAACACGGTTCATGTACTAATTTTAATTACACCTCTGCCTCGACATAACGCTGTTCTTGGGAGCCAAAAAATCTTACCGTGTTATAGGTGAAACGGTGTTATGTTGAACTTGCTTTGATCTACTGGAGCATGCAGCCCCACCCCCCTGGAGCACTGCTTTACTGGGTTATATCCAAATTTGTTTTATATCGGGTGGCATTATATTGAGGTAGTGATGTATATAGTTAAATCAGTGAAACACTAAGGGCTTGGCTACACTTGAGAGTTGCAGCGCTGGGAGTTTACAGCGCTGGTCATCCAGCTGTGTAGGAACAGCGCTGGTGTGTGGCCACATTTGCAGCGCTGTTGGGAGTGATGCATTATGGGCAGCTATCCCAGCGTTCAAGTGGCAGCAACGTGCTTTTCAAGAGAGGGGGGTGGGGTGGGGTGTAGTGTGACAGAGCGGGGGGAGAGAGAGAGAGTGGATTTTTGGAGCCAACACTGTGTGTTAGGTTCCTGCCTTGCAAAATCAGAAAATGTTCCCGACCCCTTACTCTTAACTGCAAACAGGCTGCATCCAACGGACTCCCGTTCTCCCCTCTGCCCCGTCAAACAAACACTCAGTCCCTGCCTGCCTCATTCACAGGGGTTATCTCATTTGATTGTTCACAGTCAGGTACAGATTGATCACAGCAAACAAGAGCTGTGTTTGTTTTTTAGATAAGCAGCTCCCGGAGCTCCGAGTTCACAACAAAACCAAAGAGAGGCTGCATAACAAAACAAAGAGAGTAATTTAGTTAAAAGCATTCTGGGATATTTGCTAATACCCTGGAGGCCAATAACAGCGCTGGTGTGTGTCCACACTTGATGAGCAGCGCTGGATCACCAGTGCTGCACTCGCTACACCCCAAGCAGACCAGGTGTTCAGCCAGCGCTGCAGCCAGGGAGTTGCAGCGCTGGATGTGCCTTGCAGGTGTGGACAGTTACTAAGTTGCAGCACTGTAAAGCCTCCACCAGCGCTGCAACTCTCAAATGTAGCCAAGCCCTTAGTGTGGATGAAGTTATAGTGATATAAAATGGTTTTATTTGTATCTAGTTGAATATAGCAATTTTTTTCTTTAAAAAGCAGGCAGATATAGCTTTGCAGAAATTTTGCTGAATTTTCACTTTTTACAAGTGCTGCTTTAAGCTTAAAGGAGTATTATTTCCTAGCTTACCTGGCTGAATGGACTCAAATTGTGTAATGAAAAACAGGACCTTTAGTCCTGATTCAGACTAGCCACTGATAATTACTTGATCTGGGGAAAAAGCTATTATAACAGCTATAAAAGAAATGGACAGGCATTAATGGTGAATTGACTCATGGATCATTATCCTACAGATTCATATAGAAGTTATATAAAACTGTTCCAAAATGCTTTAGAGAGACAAGGTAGGTGAGGTAATATCTTTTATTGGACCAGCTTCTGTTGGTGAGAGAAACAAACTTTTGAGCCACATAGAGAAGTTGTTCCAATAAAAGATATTATTTCACCCACTTTGTCTCTCTAATATTCTGGGACCAACACAGCTACAACTACATTGCATACCAAAATACTTTAGTTAATATAACTAGAGATGGGGGTCAGGGACCAGAAGAAATTGGGGAGAGAAATTCTAAGTTGGAAAGAGGTGGAGAAACCAGAGAGGAGTGGCTCCAGACACATCCAGTAGCTAAAATCTCTTTAAAGGATGTTAATTGAGTAGGGGGAAGGGGAGTAGTAGAGGCAGGGATCAAAATGGTAAGTGTCTCAATGAAATCCCCAACTCTACTGAAGTACTTTCTATTAGGACCACTGATCATACTAAGTCCATATTGTGCTTTTTGTAATGGAACACAGTTTAAAAAGAGAAAAGGCTGCAGAGAAACTTCTGGATTCTGTGACTTTATCTATCCTGGCTGCATTTCTATGCAAATAAAAACAAAATGTCACACACGATGAAAGCTCAACAAGCTCAATTCCTTCATTGGGAATGGCAGACACTTTTCGAACTAATACTCTTAAAAGGCTTGCAGAGTCAGCTGATCAAAATCAGGGATGAAAAAACTTGCCCAAGCTACAGAATAGGCTATTAGAGTGCCATCCATAGTTGGACTTAACTAAGCTACCCAACAAACAGTTTTCTTGCATTCCCCATTGGGAAGTTGCAGGCCTGTCCAATGGCATCTTTGCAGAGAGGAGAGTGCAAATAGGAATGGAAAGAGAATGGCTGAAAGGTGCTATATACGTTCAAATATTTCTCTTGGTCTTATGAATGTTTTGAAATATTTTGGAGAGCTTTTGAGCTAGTTGAGGTTGATTATATTACACAAACTTTTTTGTTTCTGAAGTTCAGAATTAATGTTGTAATATTGTCCTAATAGGCTAATTAGGTCTGGCCTAATTGTGTTGAATCTTTATTTGTTTGAACACTCTTTAACATGTAATTCTGTATGTTTTTAGGCTAGAAAGTGACATCGAAGTGCTAGAGAGGGTCTGGAGACAACATTTGCAGCCCTTTACTTGGGATACAAGTTATGAACCCTTTCTGGAGCATGTCTACAAGTTCCTCACGCAAGGTGGATATTTTAGTAAACGGTATATGCGTTCTTAATTGTTCACCTCTTATCAAGCTGTACTGCATAATATCACAAAACAACTTTACATTTATCAAAATGTAAAGCCTGTAACTATCTAAAGTGACTTAAAATGAAGCCTCAGAATCTATCTTGAAAAAGAAATCTTGACAAGATAGAGTTATCGAAGTGCTGTGGATTTCTTGACTCTCACCTATACAGCCATGAGGTAAACATAAAGTAGCTCTGCTTAGTAGAGTCTGTAAAAACTGAATTCTCTAACTTGCAATATTATACTGCAATATCTGCCTAAGTATAAGTCAGTCTCTTCATGGGAAACCGAAATCCACGATTACCTCATCAAGAGATGGATATTAGTAACTTGAGTCATGTTGAGTCTTATCCAGATTTATCCGGGTTCTTGCAGCTGTGGTACTCTGGGCCAAAGAGTTGGACATAAGGTACATACCTGGGACTTCTGTGTCTCATTGACCTAAATGATGAGCAAAAATAGCAGGCTTCTAAAAGGTCAGATTAACATTTGTCTTCTGTCAGCAACTCTTTGGGGGAAGAGAGCTAGGAGTGCTCTTCAACTTGGTTCTCTCTTTCTCTGGTCCTTCACTCCCCTACCCCCAGACTAGTGCTGGAAAAAAGCAAAACTATGGATTGCCTTCTAGGGTTGGCAAGTCCTGATTGTCATTGTTGTGAATCCAAAAGCTGAATGCCTCTCTAGCATTCAGTTAGGGCCATGTCAATTATATATCTTAAAGTTGGACACTTGAGTGGCCATATTTGAGTGCAGATCTGAGGGTTCTTCCACTGTGCTATGTCTTTTTAAAGAACTACCATTTGTAATAGGTCTACTTTATATGCAGCTCTGAATGTGAAAAAAGCCATGAATAAAAATACTGGAAGGGTCACTGCTGGGTGGAATACTTAAGATTCTGTATGGTATCTTGAAAATTTGAATAATCTACAGTGAATGTATCCTCTTAAAAAAAATAATTAGTGAAGCACCTCAGATTTACATAAAATCTTGTAAAGTGGTTTGCCGAGGTGTGGAAACTTTCCGCACCCCCTTAGTTGTGAGGACACTTCTGTATTGAGTTCTATTTCTAAGCAAGGTAGACAGAATATCCATGTTATTCAAATGGATAGTAAACTAAAGAGATGTTCGATACAGGCAGTACTCGGACTTATGACACAATTGGTTCCTGCAAATTGCGTCGTAAGTCAAAATGTCGTAATTCGGAACTGCAATCCACTCCATTGTGGGACCGAGCATCATAGTCTAAACCAATTGTCATAAGTCAAATCAGTGTCAATTCAGAGATGTTGTAAGTGCCGTTTGTCGAATGTTGTAAAGTCGAGGACTGCCTGTACTAGTCTGAAGCAGTCCTTTTGGTCAAAAAAAGTACCACACAGGCTTTAACAACTTATACTCCTGAGGGAATTCTATGCCAAAAAACTTAAAATTCTGCATATTTTATTTGTAAATAAATAAATGTGAAGGTTTCAGCATGGCAGTGGGGAGCATAGAGCACTGGCTGCATGGAGGTGGGAAATTACCCCGCAGCCCAGCCTAGCCCCCCAACCGTCTTCCTACTCTTTCACACACACCCTGTAACCCCCCCTCCACGGGCATGGACTCGGTGGTGAGGCTGCACTTGATCCTGATGTGGGGGGGAGGAATGAGACTCAGGTGAAGAATGGTTGGGGCTCAGTGGAGAGGAGTCTGCATGGTGGGAGTGTCAAGAGGGAGTGGGTCTTAGTGCGGGAGGGGTCTGGGTGCTGAGGGGGTAGGACTTGGTGTGCGGTGGAGGGTACGGGGAGTTTGGATGCATTGGGGTTGGGTGGATCAGGGAGCATTTCCCTGTACAATGACCATCTCCTCCTCCCACCCATCCACAGCTGGGGAGTGATGGGGGCAGGAAGTAGGGTGTGTATGTGTGGAGCTTCCTGCAGCTGGGGGAGACTTCTGGAGTTGGGTTGGACCTGGCCCTGGCTCTTCCTGCTCCTTGAAGGGAAGAGGAAGTCCTGTCCTCCCCAGCCCAGCCGGGACTAACAACTGAGCACCGCACAGGGTCGACCCCATTGGCAGGGGCATCCCCAGCCCCATGGTGATTTACCTCTGTCGGCTGCTCCAGTCACCCAAAATGACGCGCCTGTGGTGCTGGAAGGGGGGCCTGCTCTCTCTTGCGGCTTCCCTTTGCTTCCCTGTCAGAAGTTAGTTTTCTTCAGGGAAGCGAAGAAATCTACAGGGGATGTGAATTTTGCGCATGCTTAGTGGTACAGAATTCCTGCAGGAGTATATGGAACAATCTGTCCAACATGTCGTCATTATTTGTCAGGAGGAAAAACTACTAAAAGTTCAGTCTGAGGCCTGTTCAGTCTTTTACTTCCAAAATTCTCAGCAATGGTGGACGTTATTGTGGTGGTGGTGGTGATCATAGGTCAGTTCACAGACATTTTACAGAAGACACCAAACAGTCACATGGTAACTTTCCATCACTAAAACTGTAGTTTAAATTCTAACCAGTAACCCAGCAGTCTGTGTCTTGGCCTACCCACTGAACCATAATTAAGTTCTCCCATATGTGGACTGAACACTTTCTCAGTTCTTTTGACTACTTGACTGCAGTGGTGATTATTTCCTCAGCAAAATAGAAAGCATGATGGTCTTTAACTGGTTAATATAGTGAAGTACTTACAAATGACACATGTAAAATCTGTGTTTTTGTGTGGACAGCTGAAGGACTAAAGGCAGCCCAGGCCATCTAATGTGATGGTTTAAAAACAATGAGGGTAGGCTAGTATAATCTACCCAGTTGTGCTGTGCCTGCCTCAGCACAAACATTTCCCACAGAAGTGGGAGGCATTCTTCCCTTTAACTCATTGCCCCAGAATGTTCCATTCTCTCACCTCTTCTTTACTATACTAATCACTCGTATATTTAAATTGCAGAGAGACTTGTTAGTGGAATTGAAGTGGTTCATCTCAGTACATTGAGTGTTAGAAATGAAGACTGACTTGGAAGCTGACATTACCCATCAGTTTCTAAATTAATGCTGTGGAGGTGTAATTTGCTTTAATCTACAGCTTTACTGCCTACTAGGAACTAAAGCAGTGTCGGCTCAGAGTTCAGCCAGTGCCTGTAATAAAGAAAATATGTAAGGAAGCAGCTTGTATGGAGTCTATGACTATGTAATAACTAGTTAGGTGAAGTCTTTCAAACCGAATTAAACTTCATTGGTATATAATTGAATAGAAGCTTTAGCTTGCAGCCTAAACTATTCAGTGTTTTATAAAATATAAACTTGAAATGCTAATATATATTGTATTTTTGTATTTAACGTGTATATGTATTTAACAGAGACCTGAAACTGAAGAAAAGACTGTGACTGGAGAGTTGAGAACCAGTCCTCCACGCACCTCTACAAAGAAACAGCTGCCTTCTATTCCAAAAAATGCTGTGCCGATGACCAAGCCTGCTTCTCCTGCCCCTTCATCCCAGTCTACAAATGGAACGCATGCCTCCTATGGGCCTTTCTACTTGGAATACTCTCTCCTTGCGGAATTGTATGTTGCTTTAGTTTCAAAATATTTCACCTTTTTAGCTCATTGGTCTTGTACTTCAGAAAACTAAAACACAATTGCAGGGAGTAGCTTTAGAAACAGTTCTTGTATGGAACTTTTAAAACCATAACCAGGATGCTCATTTAAACACCAAACCCTGCAAAATTAATATAGTATTTTATCTTGGAAAGCAGTTACTCTTTTAGCTATAGCTTTGGATGATCCTCTTGTACATATCAAACTTAAAATCCAAATATACCTATCTTGGACGTTAGGCAGCCTCATAAGATGAATAATGTACACTAAATTGCTTTTAGGAAGAAAGTATACTTTAAAAAAAAAAAATGTCCAGCAGGAAAGTACCATGCTATCATCCTAATCTCACCACTGGCTAATATGGGAGGTGTATCAGGGATAGAGTAACCATACATCCTGTTTTGGCCGGGACAGTCCCTTTTTTTAAGCCCTGTACCGGCTGTCCCTAATTTTTTGTCAAAAATGAGCCTTTGTCCCATTTGTTCTTGCCAGCTTGATCAGATTGCAAGAGCAAACAGGACAAATGCTCACTTTTGTCAAAGGGTGCAGAGGAACATGCAGTTGGGGAGCAATAATGCCACCCAGCGTAAGGGGGGAGGCAGGGCTCGGGCAAGCAGTGGGGCCAGCTCTAGCCTGGCATGGGGGCCAGCCCCACATGGGGGGGGGTGGGGGGGGTCAGGTTTGTGGCTTGGGCCAGCCCAAGGTGGCGGGTGCTTGGACAAGTAGCTGAGGAGGGGCCCTCAGACTAGCCCCAGGTGGTGTTCTGTTTTTCTCTTTGGGAAATATGGTTCTCCTAATCAGAGATTCCCATACTTTCTCATACTGTGGACTATTCCTCAGTCATGTGTGATCAAATGCGCAGCAACTAAAGTGGATACTTACGTGGAAAGTAAATATTAGGAAAATCATCTTCTAATGAATTTTACCATGAAATTTATAAGAGGAGGAGCCAGTGAAATGTAACTAGTCAGCTTTCCATGGACCACCAGGAAATGCTCTGGACCACTGCTCCATGGATCAGTCTGGGGTCATGAGTGTAGGAAGGAGCATAAAATGCAAATTTGTGTCGTGTCAGTTTTTTCTTTCTTAGTTACATAACTTGTCTAGTGATTTCATCTGCTGCATTCTGAGCTATGAAACAGATTTCTGAATGCAATTCCCCTAAGCCCTGATGCAATGCTAATTTTGAAATACACTTTTTCCATTTAAAAATCTTAAACTGAAGATGAGAACTCTTTTAGTTCTATTTACATACACTTTTTCATGCTGTGGGGCTCTAGTTAATCTTCTGACAACCTGAGTTTATAACATCTTAATCAATTTAAGATGCCAGTATCATGGAGTGCAGCGGAGAATAATGGTCTCCTGTTGCTAAGCAATTGCTGATGGCATTATGGAAATCAAAGTCTTAGGCACTGATATAACAAAGGTTGTTTTTTTTAAAAAAGGGGTACTATAACAAATTATGTCATCTAACTTTGATGCTGGTACAGTCAGAGACAGTTGTTCACTAGTTCATTGTTGGCCTGCTGTGTTCAGCTTAAAACAGACTTGTGCAAGTGCCAACGAATAAGAGAAGCCTATTTATAAATTGCTTTAGCTGAATACGGTGTTAAGCGTTCTCTTTCAGTGAATGGCTCAGTAAAATTCTATTTAGTATTTCCAACACCATGTTGGAAACATACCAATTTTTTGTTTCCACTCTCGGGGAACAGCAAAAATGTTGCATTGTGCTCTTATCCACTCTCAGCATTGCAATGCTATTTCCATGATATAATGGTGTCTACTAAAGGGCAAAAACAATAGAGGAAGGTGAGGGGAGAAATCGGTTGTAATCCATTGGACATGAACGGCTTAACTCCATGACAAAAAATAGAGGGCTCAGCTCAAACTTGTGTGACCAGCCATAAATGACTGGGGAGTGGGAAGGGGGAAAATAGGGATCAAAACTCAGGTCATACTTTGGTGATTCAGCCCTCACCTTCTGCTCCTGGTACTCTTGAGGCCTTACTTGTCTAAAATACCTTCTTGTGCTTGCCTGCCCTCCTTGGTTGGCATCTTCACTTGCCCTATTCTGTTGCCACGCCACTTCCCCCTTGACCTACAGTAGTTACCATGATTATGACTGAAATCATTGTTTAAATTTTCAAGTTAAAGCTTTGGTTAACATTAAAAAATAGAACTACAAGCAGTTTCATTCACTACAGCTGCTCCAAATCCCTCTGTCAAATTATGGTTATACGGATACAATTTCTTCTTTATAGAATGTCTCTTCCATTGCTGTGTAAGAGTCACACAAATGCGAGAAACTGTATAGGAGAATGAAAATGACTTGATCCAGTGCTGACTTGTTAAATATATTACTGAAAAATGAACTTTCCCTCCTAATCTTTCATTTCCAGTAATCTTGAACAAGAGGTGTAAGAATTTCCTGCCAGTATCTCTTTAAATGGGGTGAGGGAAAGTGGATTCTTTAGTTCCTTACCCCCTCCCCCCGTGAGCACATCCACCCTTGGGATTGGAAGGGAAATATTTCTAAGAGTCCCTTGTTGAGATATTGGCAGCACAGCAGTGGCCTTTCTTGTGTACTGAAGTCTTTTGCTGAGTGCATATGCTAATCCAGTCCTCATACAGCTCTTTATCCTAAATGACTGATTATTATTACAGCACTTTGGTCGTAAAGCAGAAGCTGCCAGGAGTTTATGTGCAACCATCTTACAGATCAGCATTAAGTAAGTTCAGGGGTAGATCTTTTATTTTACCATATTTAAGGCATTTTGCACCAACTCATACAACTCTTCTCCCTTACAGTGTGGTTTGGAGTGATATTCATAAGACATGGCCTCTACCAGGATGGTGTGTTCAAATTTACAGTTTACATCCCTGACAATTACCCAGATGGTGACTGCCCAGTAAGTGCTGGAGTAATCTAACAACAATCGTGAAATCTTAGTTTCCTTTTATGGTGTTGGAGATTGGCATTTGTTCAGTTCCTGGGACTGGCTTTGTTCACTGGTTGGTGAAGGTTAGGAACACACTTCTGACTGGTTTGTACACTCGTACTGTCAGTGGAGGATCATCTTGTTACTTTGTAGCAACTTCTGTGTCTGCATAGGGTGTGGGGTTGACTTTCAGGCTCTACCAGTCCTTCTAAATTAGAGGTTTAGGACCTGCATTGTGGTAACTGTAATTATGACTCCTGGATCATAGTAGCCCTTAAAGGAGTGACTGACTACTTGAAGTATTTTCTTGACTATTAAGCTTGGTGAAGGTGGGAATGGAGCTGTCATCTGCTTCTTTGTTTCAGCAATTTCATGTTTCCTTTTGGTATGTAAAATGAAACAATATTCCTGTGCCTTTGTACAACTGGAATACTTTTGTTCCTTCCTAGGATCAAACTTTTTAGGATTGTCAGCAGAATATTCTTGCTTATGAAATTGGTCTCCTCTGTCAATATGATTGCTTTCAGAGCACAATGAAGATGTGCTTAGCCAGGCTTTTGTGATTTTTTTTTTTTATGATGTTGGCAGAACATTACAGCCACAAACTCCTGAAGGAAACAGTTTAATTGACAGCTTTAAAGAAGTAATTTAAACACTTTTTAAAGGGACAGCATCAGTGGGGAAACTATATCAAAGAGTTGAAAATGGTTAATTCTGCACCTGTTCCTAGGTCCCTTTGCCAGTTTTGGGGTTTTAATAGAAAAATTATTTTAAACTAACTACCTTAACTTACACAAGCAATAGGGGAAACAGTGAACTGGCCAGACACAATGCCGTCAAATGTTCAAAGTAAAACCAATTTCCATTTCTCTTCCTCCCCCACCCCCATTCAAGCAATGTGAGGGGTTGCTTCTAACAAAAGTAGGAGAGGTCCCCTTAAGGATTTGGGCACCCATTAACGGTCCTAAAAACCATAAAAACACATCTAAGTGAAAGTTGATCATAAATCAGATGATAAACCATAGTCTTGAGTAATTTCACTAAAGCAATTTTTTGAACTTTTTCTCTCTAAAACAGCGATTGGTGTTCGATCTACCAGTCTTCCACCCACTAGTAGATCCCCTCTCAGGTGAATTAGATGTGAAAAGAGCATTTGCAAAATGGAGGTGAGTACTAATGTATTGGTGTCTAATACAGAAATGCTGTACCTCTGTCCCTCACTAACTAACTACTCTCTTCCTAGGCGAAACCATAATCACATATGGCAAGTACTAATGTATGCTCGCAGAGTCTTCTACAAGATTGATACGACCAGTCCTTTGAATCCGGAAGCTGCAGTGCTGTAGGTGTCATCCTAAACTGTTTTGGCTATGTATTTAGAACTTCATATTCTATTTTCATTAAGCTTTTTGTATTATTTCTTTACTTACAAAATACCTATGCCAGAGTCTATATTAAACAGCTAAATTTACTGTATAATTTATTTTTAGCACCTGTTTAAGGTATATTGCATCAGCTAGCTGAACAAACTTAAAATACCCCATTTCCCCTAGCCTCCGCCATCATGTTGAAAAACCAAGACTAGTTTACAACTTGCTAATTTCATATGGTGAAGTTTTAAGAAATGTCTCTCTTATAGATATGAAAAAGACATTCAGCTGTTCAAAAGTAAGGTGGTAGACAGTATCAAACTATGCAGCAGTCACTTATTTGATCAGCCTAAAATAGAAGATCCCTATGCAATTAGGTAAGTAGCCTATGCATTATACTTAATTCCATATGTTCTACTGTTCTGAATTCAAGCACACTCAGTATAGCTTTTGATGCCAAGTCATAGTATTGCCATCACTTCTGGTCTAATAACCCTGGCGGTTCCTTTCTTCTCCTCCTTTACAAAGATTCCTTTATACACACATCTGAATCAGGGTAGTTGACAGTTAATACTGAGTAAAAGATTAATGCAAACTGACACAACATTGCTCGAGAGACAAGGTAGGTGAGGAGAATTTTTTATTGGACTAATTTCTGTTGGTGAGAGAGACACGTTTTCAAACTTGCACAGAGCTCTTAAGGTCTGAGAGAGGTATTCAGCGTGTCACAGCTAAATACAAGGTGGAATGGATTGTTTTGAAATGCTTTAACTACTTATGCTAGGGACCATTAAAGGTGAAGTGGCCAGTTTCCTCTCCAGTCAGGGGGCAGAAGGAGAATAAGTTTTGGGGCCAGTTTCCTTCAGGACACAACTGACTTCCTCCACAAACTCCAACATTAACAACCTCCCTCAGAACACTATCCTTGCCACCATGGATATCCCCTCCCTGTACACCAACATCCCTCACAATGATCTCATTGGTGAGTACCTCAAGTATTTACAAGACCATGGATAACCCTCATATATCCATCCCAAACACACCGTCCAACTAATCCATTTCATCCTCACCCATATCAGTTTTTACATTCACTAACAAACACTTGTTCCAAGCCACGAGATCAGCCAGAATGGCTACCCAGTAAGCCAACCTCTTTGTGGGCCACCTGGAAGAAGAATTTCTGGACAAATGCACCACAAAACTAATGTATCTCAAGTATATCATTGATATTTTCGTCCTCTGGACAGACTATTGAAACTCATTGATAGGTTTCCACCACATCTCTTTAAACTCTCTAGAGTACTCCCACGCTAGCATCAACTTCCTGGACACCATGATCGGCTTCAGCAACAGAACCCTAAAGGCAACTATGTACAAGAAACCCCCTGATCACCACACCTGTCTTCGCAGATCCAGTAACAACCCCAGACACCAAGAATTCTGTTATCTACAGCCAGGCACTCAGATACCACAGAATAAGCTCTGAGGAGAGAGTCTGGGATATACACCTTAACACAATCATGGAGTGGGCCACCCAAATACCCTGAGATGCTGTTTTGATGCCGTAATAAACCCCCCTCTCACCGCACCTCTGGCTGTCACCACAACAGGCAGGAATCCACTGGGTATCTTCAAACAATTACAACCCACAGTTGATGGGAACCACATCTTGAAAGAGAGCTTTCCCGTACCCCCTCTCTGGTCATCAAACAACTTCCAGCCTCTCCAAGCTCATCAGAAGTAAGTTTCCCACAGACCAGGACATACCAATTCAGTGACTCGAGACCCTGCCAGAACAAGTGATGCAAAACTTGTAGACACATTTCCACTGCTGTGATGTTCAACACCCTGCCTCTCCCACAACACACCTGTCAAAATCTACACATGCCTGTCACATGTGGTACCTCATCCACTGTGCTAAGTGCCCCAGTAACCACTGTGTGGGTGAAACCAGTCAATCACTACACTCTCTCAAATGAACTCACAGAAAAACGCTAAGACAAACACACAGAATATGACCTATAGATTAACACTTTTCACAAAGCAGTGACTTTCAATCTGACCTCAGTCCTCATTCTCAAAGGAAATCTGCCCAACATCTGCAAAAGACAAACCTGGGATGTTAAATTCATAACATTACTCGATACTAAACATCATGGACTGAATAGGTACACTGGATTTATAGCTTTCTACAATCTAGAACTCACTTAAACCCCCCCAGCTTCTCTCCTCCCGCCCCCTTTCCTCCTATGTCTGGAGAGTTGTTAGCAGGCCACTTCACCTTGAATGGTCCCTTGAAATGTTAACTACTTATGCTAAGCCATCTGTTCCACCTTTTATTTAGCTGTGACACTCAGAGTATATTTTCCAGACCTGAAGAAAAGCTCTATGCAAGCTTGAAGCTTCTCTCTCTCTCCAACAAAAGTTGGACCAATAAAAGATTACCTTATCTGCCTTGTCTCTCCAGTATCCTGGGACCAACATGATTACAACACTGCTAAACTAATATGTAAATTTCCTTACCAATTATCCATTAAATATTGGCTTTAGTGAATAACACAAAAATCTGGTCACTTTAAAGGCACCCATGGAACAAATCTGGTGTTCAGATATTTACAAGTTGAACTTGCATGCTCCAGTTGAACTGTTGCAGTGGCAATATAGCTCTGTGAAACTTAGCTTTGGTACTAGGAGTTAGAACTTTCAACTAGTCACTGTTCGTGTATTTAGCATTTGGTGGTGAATTCCTAATTTTTGGTGCTGGTATCAGCTGAAATTAGTATTTGGGTGCTTAACACTGAACAGATACGTGTTGGATGAGATCTGTGATGAGCCATTTTGTGGATTAGGTGTGTGGTTTTTTTTGTTTCCCCCCCCCCCCCGATGATGATGATGAGGGGGAAACAAGGTTTTACAGCTCACTGAAAGCTCAGAGTAATGTTAGAAATCCTCCCACACTCATTGCTGTAACTTTTTTCTGAAGTGGGCAGTTGGGTGAGGGAACATTAAAGCAAAATGAAGTTCGTAACACTTCTGCTTTCTTCCTTAGCTTTTCTCCGTGGAATCCAGCTATACATGATGAAGCTAGAGAGAAGATGTTGACTCAGAAAGTATGTAGACAAAGTCCAACTTATTTATACTACAGTAACACTCTATGTATTGGGTGCTGTAGAGCAGGGATGGTCTTCATTTATTTTGTAAAGCGCTTGTAGTCTATATAAAATCTGACATACCTATAAGATTTTTATAAGTGGGTGTCAAGAGTTGGGCAGTTAAGTAAATGTCTTGTGGTTCAAAAGCACAGAGCACCCAGCAGCTCACTTACAAAATAATCTTGGCTACACGGTTCTTTGCTGCCTGGGAGCACTGTTAAAGGTTCATGTGCTTTATTTCTAAGAGACATCAAGTGCTGGAAGTGACTGTTAATGACTAACACTAGCTACTGTCTGGTAGCCTGTCCCAGGTTGGATATGTTCAGTATTGTGCTCCTGTTGCTTGAACAGGTGACTACTTAGCATCAACCCAGTCACTTTCTTCATTTGAGGAGACTTGTTACCTAATGACAAATGAGTCAAAACTCCAGAACTTTCTAAATTCATTACATGTAGGAACTCTGATGGGAGGAGGGAAGTGATTTACTAAAACTACTTGGATGCTGCTGCTATTCCCCTGGGGAAATGTCAGCTCAACAGCAGAGCAAAGAACACTTCTAGAACACTAAAAATAACTTCCCTAAACAATTTGGTCAATGCCATGGTTGCTTCATGTTATACAAAATATAAAGCACAAGCCATGGTGTTTTCTGGTCACTAGGATGCTGCTGTCACTCCCTATACCATGCACTTGCAAAAGTATGTTACTGTTGTGATATCTATGGACTCTGGGAGGTTTGGACTCATAGCATAACATAGTCTAATTACACCCATCCAACTGGACTACTGGGTAAACTCTGGACTTTGGAGATCGGGGTAGCTACACTGATAGCTTTTGGGCATGAGAACACCTTGCTGTGAAAGGCAGGAAATGGAGGAAGCTTGCTTTCCTTTTATTTACTGTGAGGACAAGTCCCTGTTCCAAGGTGGGGATCTCCAATGGGGCTCTTCCACCCTCCCCTACCCCCCCTCAATCAGAAGTGTCTACTGAAACTGAACCACATCTGTGCATGGGAACCAACTGTGAAAACCTGACACAGCACTCTGAAGTGCAGCATTACAGAGCTTTATCTACTTGCACAGCATGGGATTCCTATGTTGGTGGTATCCTTGTCTGACTGATGCATTGCAGATTTGCAGGATGACTGACTTGGGGAAAACCCTCCACCAGCTGCTGACTGCTGTTCTTCTGAGAAGCCTCTGATGGCAGGCCCTGTTGCTTCCTCTGAAGGCTCAGATTTGCATCTCCATGCATAAAGTCTCAGCTCTTGTGCTCATGTTCTCTGGCCTGAACATAAGTTCTCTATTAGGCCTCAATGGTATGCTGGCTCTACATGCTATGTGGCAGTATTCTTAGCAACATATAACAGATGCTGGAGTGAGACTGCTCTTCTGGGGGTTCTGAGGCTGCAGGAGGATAACTTGAGAAATACATTGTAGTTCTCTGGTTTGACTTTTTTACCCCCTTGTTCATCTACTCTAAGGGTCCTGGGAAAGAGATTAGGAAGTTTTATTCTATGGAACTACTGAGATTTGCAGGAGAGAAGACTGCCTAGGGAGGCTTGGGGTTGTGCTGGTGGTAGAGGTGAGACTTACCACCACCACTGAGGTACATCAGGGCCACATCTGAACTTCACAACAAGCCTCTCTAGTAACTAGTTTACACCTAGAAGTTGGTCTGCAGCAAAGAGTGAGAGTCTTCATTCTTTTTAAATGGACGCCTAGCTCTTGAGCTGTCATTTGATGCCTCCTACTAATCTTGTCAGAGTATGCTTTCTATAGAAACATTGCTAACAGCATTTAGTTGATTAAATGCCAATAGCAAAGAGCTCTGAGATTTCAATTTTTAGTGTCCTTCTGTCATCTCTTGGCCAATTAAATTGATATACAATATTTCAAGTTTACTTAAATCCTACTATTGATGAGATTGAGACTTTGTGGATTTTAGAGGCGAGCCAAAATAGCTTACTTCAAAATAGGAAGTGTTTGTGCCCAAAAACTTGGGGAAACAGGGTCAGGCATGTTGAATTTTAAAGCACATAGGAGGGAGGACTTCACCCAGGATCTCTTGCTCTCAAACTAAAATCCACATTGCAGCCAGCAACCCAGCAGCTGATTTCTGGTGTGTAAATTTTTTGCGTGTGGATTCCTAGCACCTCCCCCATTTCTTGCTGTTTTGAACTGGCACTACCATTACCAGAGACCCTTGTTGTCACTGCCTGACAGACTTTTCAGGGCTGCCTTCCTCCTGAAGACTCTGTGGGATTCTGCCAGCATGCTGACACTTCAAGATTAACTTTGTGGTGAACTAAGAAACCACTGGCTTACCTCCAAGGATCTGCTTTACTGTTGGGGCACTTCCTATACCCACGTGGATCAGTTAGCATTGCCAGGCAGAAAGCTTATCAGCATGTGAAACTTCCACTGCTCTCCCATCCAGTGGGGTATGTCATCCTGCAGAACTGGTGCCGTGTCTAAATGTGACACAGTGAGCGTACACGTAGGCCTTTCAATACTAAAAGCCTAAGAGGAGTCTACTGCACAATCCACAGCAAGATGGTGGCTAGAGAGATGCATCCTGTCTATACAGAAATCTGAAACCTGATCCCCCTTTGATCCTTTGCTAGATGCTAAAGTGAATATGGAATCTTCAGAAGATGCCTTAGCCCCTTGCCTGTTGCCAGCTGCAATTTGCTAATCTACCATCTCCCTCAATTCCAGTCCTTTCTTCTGCTTGCTCATTCTCACTTCTACATCTAACTTAGTAGTTAGGTAAGGTTTTGGAGTGGTGCATCTTGGGTTCTACTGTTACATGGCCTGCTAATACTCATTCATCAGTTTAGAGGACCCCTTACTACAAGATTGGCATTCTTTATCACTGTTAGATTTATTTATTTATTTAGGACTCTGGAATCCTCTCTGGGTTTGGGAGGGTGCCCTCTGCCTCTAGCACACTAGGATGCTTTGGTGTTCAGAAACTTTCAAGAAAGCTGTTACTGTCTTCAAACCATGGATCCTACACAGTAGTGTCACTATACTCGTGGATGAGTATACTATAATAGGACCCACTTGAAGTAAAAACAGAACAAACCTTCTTACTGTTAGTGTACCTTTGTTTAGCTGTAAATGAGATTGACTCTACTTGTGACTACCACTTTCCCTACCAAAGTTGTAAATGCTTGCTATGATAGGGTGTTGGGAATGGGCCTCAAAAGAACAGAATAAAAATTATTAAAAAAAGAACAAAAAGAACAACCCAGCTTCTAGCTTTAGGTGCAGAGTAGAGTAGCAAAAATGTACTGCAGCATTGAGATTCCTAATGTCATACTTTGCATGTCTACGGCATTAGCAATGTGTAGTGGCTTTCAGATTGCCAGGCTAGCAACATATCTTAAAAATAGTAGCTAGCTTCCAGTGCATGCATTTATTATAATGTCCCTGTCTAAGAGGCAAGAATGGGTATAAAGATCTGCGAAATGTAAAAGTACCTAACAAAAAAACTATATACTAAAAAAAACCAAAACAAAACAAAAATCACCATTTAGTGGGTTCTGACTCTAACTTTGTTCTGCCTAGAAGAAGCCAGAAGATCAGCACTGCAAAAGCATGCAGGTATCTGGGCTGTCATGGGTAAAGCCTGGTTCAGTGCAGCCTTTCAGTAAAGAAGAGAAGACCATGCCTACCTAACTCTTCAGGACCATGATGCACGAAACACTTTCTGTAGGTGGAGGGAATGTAACGGAGAGAGAAACGGCAAACTAGCAGTTTCCTTCTTGACAATGGATTAGTAAAAACTGAACGATAGCAGTGACTCAAGTAAACCTGCTCAATGGATTTTTGTGGACTCTTCTCAGTGTTTTACATATGCATTAAGTTTTAACAGCGGCCTGGAGGATGGAAGTATCTCTAAACATTGCAGTAATTCTATTAATGAAGGACTGCCTAGGATGGTAACTCCCAGGGCTCTAAAATGCCTGGAGGGTTTGTCTAAGCTCTTATTTTCCTTTCAGGAATAGCAATTTTGAATCTTAAGGAACTGGCAGAAGTATTAGCAGGAAAAACTGATGCCAGAGGTAAGCTGTGTTCCTATAAACTAATATAGCAGAGTTAAACACTATATTTAATGATTTTTAAATACATTGGTTTCTATTGTAAATACATTAGGATTTTAAATTGTAAATAGCGGGTTCAGTGACTCCAACTAGCACTTTCAAGAAAGGCAGAGCTGAGATTGGCACTCAGCATATGATATATATTACTGACTTGCAAATGGATGTTGTCACTAAAGCGCACATTAGTCTGACAAGATGAGAGCAGAGTGTTAGGCTTTTATTACATAAACACTAAAAATCAAAGCTTTTATTGGTGGTTTTGATCTAATAAAATCTTAGAGGATGTTAGACTTCCTATGTGTTAAGACTGCAGGGATTACTAGGTTAGTTTGACTAATGTGTGTTAATAGTGACATCTTAAAAAATAAAAAAAAAATCATGTTAACCTTGCTGCATTGTTCCTTTGTTAACTACACAGTAGTCTTGAAACAAATATCATAGCAGTTGTTGGTATGAAGACGTCAGATGTTACAGATATCCTCTTTGTACATAAATTAGTCTTACCTAAGTGCTTTGTCCAGGGTACTAAAAGGAATCCTTAGTCTTTTGTACACACCAAGGTTTCAAATGGGAGATTTTTACCTTTGATGCTAATCCTTTAACGTGGGCCAGTCTGACATGGTCTGTTTTTATCCTTTCTCATGCACTGACATACCTGCTTCGGTTCCAGTTTCCAGACTCAACAGCCAGCACTCCTGCTTTGCTACTCATGCTCACATTTTTTTTTAAGAGACTTTACCTTCCTTAATGTCTCATTGTAGTAAGGGTTTAATACAAAGCATGTTACCCGGCTACAACAAGTAGTGGCTCCCCATATCGTATAGAATTCTTTAATTGTATTTTAATTGTTTTTAAAGTTGCTAAATGACAAGTTCTCTTCATTCTAAGACACCTGCTTAAAAGCAAGGAAATAAATAGTTTAAATCATACACTACTACTGCTACACTAGATTTATAGATTAAAGCAAGAACAGACCACTGATCAGCAAGTGCATAACCTCCTGCATAACAAGGACTATAAGACTTGCTTGAATTAATTCCTCTTTGAACTAGAGCATTTTATTTTATTTAGTCTATAATATAATAAAATAAAACATCCACTCTTGACTTCAAGCTCTAATCAGGGAGAGGCTACACCACAACTTCTGAGGAGTTGCTCCAGTAGGAATGTATCTAGTAGACAAAAGTGCCTGTTCCCTCCCAACGCAAGTTTAACTCTGACCGATGTATTGAAGCTTTTTATCTTGGTAGCTAGGTGGCAAATACATATTGGGTGAGATTGATTTAAGACATTTTTAAGGGCCCTTCTAATGATGGGTTATGGTGGCTTGCTGAAGTAAATTACACATGCCCCAGGCCAGTCTAAATTACATTAGTCTCATGGGTCTGCCTGGGGTTTCAGGAGTGCCCAAGCCCTGGCATGCCCCCTACACCAGGGCTTGCAAGACTGGTCCCAGACAGCAGTTTAACAGCTGTCTTTTTCTCAGTTCCGGCAGTGTGGGGAAAGCTCCCTCTGCCAACACTGGGGCTTCTAGGGTATGTGTATGCCTTGTAAAGGAGCTAGAGCAAGGTGAAGATCTTGCCCCCACTTCCTAAGTAGTACTTTGTAAGAGATGTTACTTTTCCAAAAAAATTGTCAATTAACTTGTTTCTCAAAGAGTGTAGATCTAGTGTATCAATTTATGGTGAACCGAAGAGCTGGATTTGCTTTTGTTCAGTAGCAACTTAGTTTATAGATATACCTATACTATTTCAAGAAGTGTGTTTGCATTGAGACAGTGACTCAAAATACATTACTGAGGGAAGAACAAAGTTTAAGGTGACTGTGCTGAAATTGTCAGAGGAAAACATACTTAAAGCAGCAATTCTCTGTTAATGAATAACCTGACACAAGCAAGAGCAGGGTCCGGGTAGTAGCATTAGTGAGCAGTCTTCATCCGTAGTCAGTGCACAAGCTTCCCAAACGATTCTCCTGTATTGTACAGTGGAAGGTTACTGCTGCACCACTGCACAATGCAGAATTTGCAAACTGTGGGCTTCTGGCAACTCCTAGGGACTTCAGGACCTGGCAGAGCACAGCTTGCAAATGGAAGACACTGTTTGGGGGGGAAGAGGGGGAGCTGGAGGGTTCCTGGCAGTTGAAGTTTTCAGCATGCCCTGAAGGAAGGAGGTGGCACGCAGGAAACTTCGTACAAGCCTTCAGACCCAGCATCATGCTGTTTTTCCCTCTGGGAAGGAGGGCATGTGGGTGCCTGGGTTGGGGGAGCACCCTGCAGCTGGGCTCTAGGGAGAGGGGGTGCAGAGGTCTGGAGTGAGCACCCCCTGGCTGGGCTCTGGAGGGGAGGAGGCAGAGAAACGGGAACTGGGTTATCATAGGAGTTTCTTTAACTCTAGTCCTGGAGCAATTTTTTTGTGTCTGCAGTTAGACATATTTCCTTACAGGTATTTTGAAATAAATTACCAAAATAATTGAAACTTGTGATTATAGAGTGTTTTTACAAATATGCAGAATTTTAGTATATTGTGTGCAGAATTTTTAACGTTTTTGTGCAGAATTCCCCCAGGAGTAGAAGGTATAAACCTATTTCAGCTTTGAGGCTAATAAATGAGTCTACTTCAAATCAGAATAGATAGGACCCAAACAGAAGTCAATTTCTGTAACATGTAAAGTAAATTCAACCTCTTCTGCCTTCAAAATAAATACAGCACTTTTCCAAAGTCAGTGTGAATCTAATAAAGTGCTTAGAACTAGATGTTTGCTGGCACTTAAACCATCCCTGTCCTAGTGGAGAGGAAATAAGCAGTGGATGCCTAAAGTTAGACTGATAAACCCAAATAGGGAGTTCTGAATCAGTGGCCTGATTTAACAAGGGCTAAGTAACTGTTGGCTCCTGCTGCAATACATAATGGTGGTCGTGTACCTCACCCTCCCCATCTATAAAGGGACAGAGTCAAATGGAGTAATCTCAGGTTCGGTTACGAAAAGTGCTCTTACAGACTTGGTAGTACTATGGTAGTGGTCACACTTTCCTATTTTAACCAAGCTCTCTTCCTCCCCCGCTCCCCACGCTGTGGGAATGACCTGCAAAAACTAGATGCCTGATCAGGCAGAGACACATCGGTAACTTGACTCAAGGGAATGGTGGTTGATTGTTCCTTGTGTACATGTGTTTGCAAGATTGGGCCTTCCTTCTCTATGCTGGGAAAATTCATAATCCCCAGCTATAGTAGCAGCTGGAAGCTGTACTAAGGATTAGGCCCTACCAAATTCAGGATCCATTTTGGTCAATTTTACAGTCATAGGATTTAAAAAATAGTAAATGTCACGATTTCAGCTATTTAAATCTGAAATTTCAGAGTGTTGTAATTGTGGGGGTCCTGACCCAAAAAGGAGGTGGGGTGGGTCATAATATTATTGTAAGGGGGCTGTGGTACTGCTACCCTTACTTCTGAGCTGCAGCTGGTGGTGGCGCTGCCTCTAGAGCTGGGCAGCTGGAGAGCAGCTCCAAAGGCAGAGCTGCTGCCAGCAGCAATGCAGAAGTAAGGATGGCATGGTATGGTATTGTCACCTTTACTTCTGCGCTGCTGTCTGCAGAAAGGGGCCCTTAGTCAGCAGCCACCACTCTTCAGCTGCCCAGCTCTGATGGGAAGCAGCGTAGAAGTAAGGGTGGTAGTGGCATAGGATGGTATTACCACCCTTACTTCTGCGCTGCTGCTGGCTGGGCACCGCCTTCAGAGTTGGGCCCTTGGCCAGCAGCCGCTGCTCTCTAGCCACCCAGCTCTGAAAGCAGGAGTGCAGAAGTAAGGGTGGCAATACCATGACCCACCCCCTAAAATAACTTTGACCCCCCCCCGCACCTGCCTCTTGGGTCAGGACCCCCAATTTGAGGAACAGTGGTCTCCCCTGTGAAATCTGTATAACAGGCGTAGGCAACCTATGGCACATGGGCCGAACGCAGCACACGAGCTGATTTTCAGTGGCACTCACGCTGCCTGGGTCCTGGTCACTGGTCCAGAGGGATCTGCATTTTAATTTAATTTTAAATAAAGCTTTTAAAACATTTTAAAAATTTTATTTACTTTACATACAACAATAGTTTAGTTACATGTTATAGACTTGTAGAAAGAGACCTTCTAAAAACATTAAAATGTATTACTGGCACGTGAAATCTTAAATCCGAGTGAATAAATGAAGACTTGGCAGCACTTCTGAAAGGTTGTCACCCCCTGTTGTATAATATAGGGTAAAAGCACCCAGAAGACTGGATTTCATGGAGGGAGACCAGATTTCACAATCCATGACATGTTTTTCATGGCCATGAATTTGGTAGGGCCCTAACTATGGAGAGGGCTCGCCTTTTTTACTACATCATTTTTTTTTTTTTGGGCATGTGTCTCAGCTACATTAATAAACTGAAACAATAAAAACACTTTTGCCTCTAATCCAGGGGTGGGCAAACTATGGCCCAGGCACCACATGCGGCACTCCAGACATTTTAATCAGGCCCTTGAGCTCTCATTGGGAAGTGGTGTTGGGGGCTTTCTTCGCTCCAGCTGGGGAGCAGGGTCGGGGTCTTGCCTTACTCCATATGGCTCCCAGAAGCAGTGGCATGTTCCCCCTCCAGCTCCAATGCATAGGGGCAGCCAGGGGGCTCCACATACTGCCCCTGCCCCAAGAGCCACCCCCACAGCTCCCATTGGCCAGGAACCGCAGCCAATGGGAGCTGCAGGGGCAGTGCCTGCAGACAGGGCAGTGTGTGGAGCCACCTGGCTGCACCTCCATGTAGGAGCCAGAGAGGGGACATGTCACTGTTTCTGGGAGCTGCTTGAGGTAAGCACCGCCCAGAGCCTGCCCCTCTCTCATCCTCTGAACCCCTCAGTCCCTGCCCGGAGTCTCTCCTGCACCTCAACCCCCAATTTCATGAGCATTCATGGCCCGCCATACAATTTCCAGACCCAGATGTGGCCCTCAGGCCAGAAAGTTTGCCAACCCCTGATCTAATTTCTTGGACTCAATAACAATCCATAACCCTTTCTGCCACATGTATACTGTGCTTCTGCTTAGAGGTGAAGTGGGTACAGGATAAATAAGGATGCAGAAGAGTATTCAATAAAGGCTATGAGTAAAAAACTTTCATGTAAGCCAAGTGACTCAGCCACTTTTTTGAAAATGGGACTTAAGTGCTTGACATTTTGGCTATGTGGAGAAAGAGGCCTGCAGAAATTCCTTCTCCACCCTCTCTGCCCCCCTTTGAACATGTTCCTGTTTCCATGTCCAGTGCTAGTCTGAAAAATGCAGCAGAGACGTCTTCCCCTCCCTTCCTGGGACATGGGGGGACTTCCTGACATGCCCAAATTCAGCCAAATCCTTCTAGAGCAGCAGCTCAATGCCACAACTGTTGCCTGGGATGCTAATGTGTAACTATCTTGAGTTGATTGTGTTTGGCTTCCAGCTGTAGGGGTTAGGGGAGAAGGGAATATTTAATGGATAGGTTACACTGACAGTTTCCTTGAGTAAGCCATTGCCTCAAACTATAAATTAGGGTAAGAATGGATTCCTAGTTCCCAATCACCCCTCAAAATCCCTACTTGCTGTCCAGGATCCCCCAAAACATGGTTTTACATCCTTCTCTATGTAGCAGGGATGGGGAGACAAGTGCAATGAACCCCTTTGATGGCTTAGCGAGTTGGGGAGTGAAATGAGTTTCCATGAGTTACAGAGCAAACACACTCCTGTCAGTGCTGCAAGGGCTTGCAGGCAGTTGTTTTCCAGGTGTTCTCCATCAAAGGATCAGGCTCAGCCCTGGTGATTGCTTTTCTAAATGGGAAATCTGCATCAGCTGGGCTCTTTCCAGTCACCAGAACACAGCAGAAGGTGGCTCAGTTTTAGCCCACAGTCCTCATGAAAAGGTTACCTGCTTTGTACTCTATCAACAAAGGCTTAAGGAGTGCTCGCCTCTCTATTTTTTGTTGGAAAAGACAAGACAAAGCTACTTCTGATTCCTTGAGGAAAGGGGGTAAGTAATTTTACTGGTAATCAGTTTGTTAAAGAAAGAAGGGCTACTGTTTTTGGTTAGAACAGCATTGTAACTCCATATTTTGCTTCGTTTCAATTTTGAGTGTTCTCCCTGGCTAAAGACCAGGGGGAGGGAGGAAGGAAAAAAGTTCTTAGCTTGCACAGAGTAAGAGTTTTTTTTTTCTTCACATCCATCTTCAACTTGTTTTAAAACTTTAAATGGAAAGATTGTAGATGCCATGACTGGATTAATGTCTATAGACTAAAATATGTATTAGGGATGAACCTACTATCCTAACCAGCTTTTCTTGCTCAAAAGAGGCTTAGTCTATGTAGAAAGTGCAGGGTCTTTGGAGTAGAGCCTTTTCCTTTATGAGACTTACAAGTGGTAAATTTTAGTTTGGACTAATGGTAAAGCTGTCCTTTCCAGCTGAGTTTTAAACTGGTGAAACTCTATCATGGCTGTCCAACTCCTCATGTGTTTTAGTAAGCGCCTTCTCCTTTCTTCCTCTGTTTAGTATAGCAGACTGTCGCATGTTGCACCAGGTAGATATGACTTTTGGAAGCAGATATGCCTATACTTATACCTAGCCTAGGATCATAATGAACAGCAAAACTAATGTCTCAGCCCAGTTGTAATAGCGGATGAAATGGGTATGCTAAGCCTTACATTTACTAGTTTGGGATAAGCTGTTGAGCAGTGTTGTAAACAAAGTAGCAACGATCTTTGTATTAAACACTAAATGTATATTGAAAATATTTTGGATATGTTCCCAGAAATATTTAATGTGTGTGGTGTGCATGAGTAACTACCTGTCTTTAAGCTTAAAACCTCTAAGTGTAGTTTCTCTTCTGTTCACTCTACCTCTTTCAGAACTAGGGAAGTTGTGGGTGGACCATCATTATTTCTAGTCTATTGCCTTAGCCACAAAAGATGCTTCCTAGAGCATGAGAATGGCCCAACTAGGACAGAATAATGGTCCGTCTACCCTAGTATCCTGTCTTCTGGTGCTTCAGAGGAAATGAACAGAACAGGGCAATTATCAAGTGATCCAGCCCTTATCCACTCCCAGCTTCTGGCAGCTGGAGGTTTAGGGACACCCAGAGCATGGGGGTTGTATCCTTGACTATCTTAGGAAACAGAGGGTTATTAGTAAGGCTATGTTTTAATCATGGGTATTTTTAGTAAAAGTCATGGACAGGTCACGGGCAGTAAACAAAAATTCACGGCCTGTGACCTGTCCCGTGACTTACACTATATATCCCTGAATAAATCTTGGGGTGGGTGGTGGGGTACCATGGGGATGTGGGGAGACAGTTCCTCAGATTGATCCCATAAAGAATTGCTGAGGTGTAGAAATCTCCCCCATATCCTCTGCAGTGAAGATTGCTGCAAAGCATTCATTTAGCTTCTCTCCAGTGACCTTGTCTTCCTTGAGTGCTCCTTCAGCACCTTAATCATGCAGTGGCCCCACTGATTGTATGGCAGGTTTCCTGTTTCATATGTACTTTTTAAAAATAATATTTGCTGTTTTTATTCTCTTTTGCTCATTGCCCTTCAGATCCATTTTTTTTTGCATGCCTAGCCCAGTCTCTCTCAAATTTTCTCCATTTTCTTAAGGAAATGAGTCTGCCTAACACATTAAGGAAATATTTCCTGATAAGTATGACTTTGCATTTGCTTAGTTTCATTCCATACTCCTTGGTATCCTGACCTTCAAACACTTTGCCAAAGTGATTTAATGGAAGGTCTATTGTGTAGATCTATATATTTAGTGCTTTTCATCTTTTCTTATATCATTCTCTCCTAAACTGAAAGACACAGCTGATCGATTGCCTGCTGCTAGGGGAATCCCCAGAATTGTTTGCAATGTTCTGTATGTGTAGCTTCAACAGTGCAGTGTTGCACTTGTAAAGATAGGCTAGAGTAATTCTGGCTCTCATTTTCTTTTATATTGAATTACACAGTCACCCTTTGTCCCTTAACATGGTTTGGTCTTTCTTCTATTCCATTTGGCATTGCCCTTGTATATTAGACTGCACTGTTAGCCAGCTGGTACATGTAGGGGATAGATCTCAGTATTGATACAAAAATGGTTAATACAATTATAACTTATGCTTTGTAATGGTCATTACAAACTTGCTAGTGCCTTTACTGAATTTTAAAAGATAACTACAATTATGTTTAGACCCATGATGCTTGGAGAATATAACAATACTTACTGTTTTGTCAACTAGTGACAAGCCAAGTGTCAGGGAAGATAACACCTCTTTAGCCATAAAAACATGTTTATTACACCCAAGTTTCTTACACAAACCCTAAAATTCAGCTTTTAATTGCTAGTTATAAATGACAGGTCATAAATCTAAGGCTCTTAAGGCAAATAGACAACAAATTCTTTCTCAAAGAACAGGACACGGCTTTTGTCTAAAGTTGGTGTAGATATCTTAGCTCAAAATCTGAACTTTCAAGATATTTTTGTTTTTTAGAAATTCCTGACTTTTAGAAGCATGCAATGATGCAAGAAAGCGGTGACAAGTGGAAAGTTGTAAAATTGAGCTTTTCTTTATCCTCCTGCAAGGAAAAACCTCTAGTTAAACCTCGCAGAATTCTTGCTGAAAGTAACTAACTTGTTTTGTAAGCACTCTGTAAGCCTTCAAATGTCTAGAAAACCTTGAAGACATTGGTTACTCTTAAACTCGTACTTCTCTCAGTGCAAACATTATAATTCTTTAGCTGCTTAAAGATGACAAGCCTCTTAAAATGTAAATATACATGTTTAAATGCAACCACTGATGTATAACTTCATAATGTTGTGAATAGATGCATATGTATAAATATATGAATGTAATTTGAGAAGACTAGATATTAATACAAATAGTCAATATTCATATTAATTGGGAAATGAATTTGTAATCTGGCAATACTTTAAGCAATTTCTTCACCCAACTCAGAGTTAACTCTCCAAAGATTTAAGAAAAAAGGACAGTGACTTCCTTAATGACTACTTGAGTTTAAAGACTCTGATTTGTCTTAAAGGACTATTTTGAGAACTGCACACACAATCTGACTTGAGAATGATGTGGACTTAATTGAAGCAGAATTTCAACTCCTCTTAAACTCTGAACTGAAGAAATATCTCAAAATGACTAATGAGCTAAAACTCTAATTTCTAAAGGTATTCTCAGAATTTCCAACCACAAGAAACAAAAGCAATAAGGAGCATATTGCATATGTATTAAACAGACTACATAATCATGAGATGATCTTACTAAGTCTAACCCACAAAGGCATTGAGCCAGTAAAAGGATGAGAGCAGTTAACTCTAGACACATCCCTGAAAAAAATTGTGCTCGCCACCTTTCATGAAATTTTAGGAAAGAGAAGGATATAAGGTCTCTGAATTGAGAGAGCCAGCAGCTCCTGCTCATTTGACATCCCTCAGCTCCATGCAACAGCCTCTCACCTCTTCCTACAAGCAAGACAGCTAAGGAGAAAATAGCCATACTGCAACTTTAAGATGCATCAACCTTAGACTTCAACAAGAATTGGTAAGATGGAAGTTAGCCATAGCACTGACGAAGTAGTAATGTTTCAATATTCCATTAAAATATTACAAGAAAAGTTTACTGTAATTTGAGATATTAATCTATCACCAAATTCTTTAGCTGATTTGCTCTTGATGGGAAGATGGCAGCTAACCAGGGGTAAGCAGAGAAATAGTGGGATTTAATTCTGATATAAGATTCTTTTAGTTTTTAGTTAATTTGCCTGTTACAAGAAAGCTACTTGACTATCTTTTAAGTTTGACTTAACTAAACCCTATGAAATCAAATTAAGTATTTAAGATTATAACTAGATAAAGGTGAGTAAACTGTCTAGGTTATCCAGGATAAACCAAACAAGACTCCTGTTCCCTTAAATGAAATTATTTTCCCCATCTATAGACTTATCTGAGAGACACTAAGATGGTACTCACTACTTAATTTTGGTTGTCTTGTACCAACGAGAAGACTCTCCTTACCAGAGGTGGGCCACTCAAAGCTTGCTGCAGCAAGCCATACTGAAGTGACCATTGTTTTTTCTTGTTTTTGGGAGTATTTTTTCCTTAAGATAAAAGCGTTATACTTAATCGATTATTTTGCATGCCTTTTAATTGGTGTGGTAATGAACTCCATGTAACTAAAATGGTGGGTGTCAATCCCTGAATTGGCATTCAGAGAGAGATGGCTCTTACCATGTCTTGTTTCTCTAGAGTATACATTTTCAGTTTTTTTGTGTTTAACAAAAAACATGATTTGGCATTCAACAGTTTGTCCTCTTTTTGCTGCTTGTTCTCAGTGGTGTTTGTGACAACTCCCAAATTAAGAGGTGCTTTGCAGCCTTTACATTGCAATCATATTAGGATTTGCCCAAATTTGGGCTTATGAACTTTAACTAGTGACCAAAGTCTATATCTTCTTCTGTAAGTAGAAATGAAGTAATTGGTGTGGATCCCAGTTATCCTGTACTAAAAGCTTTAAACTGAACAGGGCCAAATGCAATTTTATTGAGACCTGCCCAGAAAAGAGTTGGTGTTTTGTTTTTGGTTTATTGGGGGATTGAGGGGGAAGGGTGCTGTGATGTTTCTAGTGTTTTAATTTACTGGCCCAAGGTATAGCTTACCCAGGTTTTGAGAACAGTGCCTCATTCTTTACTGGTGTTTGCAGTTTCGTCCAGGCCTGTAAGACTCACCAATTTCAGAAAGGCAGTTTTTCATGACTTAGATTGTGTATGGAGGTAAAAATGGATCTGAAATGCTCTTGACCAAACACACAATGTTGTACAGATTTCTTGGGGAGATTGGACCATTTCATTAAATTGGAACTGGAATGTACAGATTCCAAATTTGAGACTTCTAAACAATTACAAGGCATTAGGTGGATTGAGTCACATAGCCAAGGTAAATCTCTCCAGCCCAATAGATGGAAGACTTGCACCTATTACAGAAGCTCAGATGAGGGGTCCACCATTAGTCACCCCGCTTAAAATCCCTCTCCCAGCTGCTGCCAACATGGGGTTGTAACCAGGTTGCCCTCCCTGGCCTCTGCTTTGGATGCTCTTTCATCACCACCTCCAAGAGCAGTTTGAAGCCCCAGCCCCAGCCCCCTATGAGGTAGACAGGGATGATGAGTGCCAACTAACTTTCTACAGACTGTACATTTTTAGTAGTAATGGGGAAACATCCAAACAGTACCAGTTTAGGATGTGACGCCCCCACCCACACTACTAGTCACATGGGGTTCTTGCTATGCTGTAAGGAACACCAGGATTAGAAACAAGCAGAATAATCAATATTCTTAATAAATTCTTTGCATTGGTCTTTGAGGATGAGGGAGATTCCCAAACCTGAGCCATTCTTTTTACATGACAAATCTGGGGAACTGTCCCGGATTCAGGTGTCAGTGGAGGAGATTTTTGGAACAAACTGTTAAATTTAACAGTAATAAGTCACCAGGACCAGATGGTATTCACCCGAGAGTTCTGAAGGAACTTAGTAATTCTGCAGTTTAATATGTAACTGGTTATGTAACCTATCATTTAAATCAGCTTCTGCATTAGATGACTGGAGGATAACTTAATGTGATGCCAATTTTTAAAAAAGGCTCCAGAGGGCAGTCCCAGCAATTACAGGCTGGTTAGCTTCACTTCAGTCCTGGGTAAATTGCTAATTGGAAACTATAGTGTAGAACAGAATTATGAACATAATTTGTTAGGAAAACCATGTTGAGTCTTCCCTAAAGGGAAATCGTGCCTCCCCAGTCTACTAGAATTCTTTTGAGGGAATCAACAAGCATGTGGACGGGTGATACAGTCGATATAGTTTACTTCGATTTTCAGAAAGCATTTGACAAGGTCCCTCACCAAAGACTCTTAAGCAACGTAAGCTGTCATAGGATAAGAGGGAAAGTCTTCTCATGGATTGGTAACTGGTTAAAAGATAGGAAACGAAGGGTAGAATAAATGGTCAGGTTTAAGAATGGAGAGAGGTAAATAGCGGTGTCCCCCCAGGGGCCTGTACTGGGACCAGGGGTAAACAGTGAGGTGGCAAAATTTGCAGATATAAAATTACTCGATAGTTAAGTCTAAAGCAGACTGGGAAGAGCTACAAAAGGATCTCAGGTGACTGGGCAACAAAATGTCAGATGAAATTCAATGTAGATAAATGCGAAGTGCAATGCACATGGGAAAACATTGCCAACTATACATAAAAATTATGGGGTGTAAATTAGCTGTTACCCCTCAAGAAAGAGATCTTGGAGTCATGGATAGTTCTCTGAAAACATCCACTCAATGTGCAGTGACAGTCAAAAAAAAAAAGCTAACAATGTTAGGAATCATTAGGAAAGGAATATATAATACAGAAAATATCAAATGCCTCTATATAAATGCATGGTACACCCACCTCTTGAATACTGTGTGCTGATCTGGTTGCCCAATATCAAAAAAAGATATATTGGAATTGGAAAAGGTACAGAAAAGGGCAACGAAAATGATTAGAGGTATGGAATAGCTTCCATATGATGAGACATCCCAATCTTATTAACCTCTCAACTTGGAAAAGAGATGACTAAGGGGGTATATGATAGAGGTCTATAAAATTATGAGTGGTGTGGAGAAAGTAAATGTTTACTCCTCAACCACAAGAACTAGAGGTCACCCAAATGAAATTACTAGGCAGCAGGTTTAAAACCAGGAAGTATTTCTTCACGCAACACAGTGGAACTCCTTGCCAGAGGATGTTGTGAAGGTCAAGACTATAACAGGGTTCAAAAGAGAACTAGATAGTTCCATGAGTGGCTATCCTCCATGATCTTATTAGCCAAGATGGGGCAGGGATACAAAACCTTTCTCTGAAGTATCCCTAGACTTTGTTTGCCAGAAGCTGGAAATGGGTGACAGGGCAATCACTTGATGATTACCAGTTCTTTTCATTCCCTCAGAAGCACCTGGCATTGGCCACTGTTGGAAGACAGAATACAGATCATTGGTCTGACCCAGGGTGGCTGTTCTTAGCTTTTTGTATTGAAGAAAGGAAAAGTGAGAAATGGACTAAACTCAAGCAATAAACAATGGTTACTTTGGTTACAATCTCCTCTGCATGTCCCTCTGTGGAGAGTTTTCAATAAAGATTATACCTTAAGAGGGGTATGTTGTGGTGATGGTTTAGCTTGGATATCTTAGGAAGTTTGTAAGTGGGCAAAGGTGAGTGATCTTAACTAAGGAGGCCTGTGAAACCAAAGACTCATCTAAATAATTACTTAAAAGAAGCAAAAGAGTTCAGACATAATAAGAATCTTGCATTTAAACTGTCCCAAATTTCTGTTCACCAAGGTTAGCTGATGTCCCCCTGCCAGATGTGCCTAGAATACACTATCTGGTATTTAATGGGAGAAGCTGGAAGCACCTTAAATGATAGCATTTAAATGTTTTAAATCCCTTGGCAGTGCTTTTGTGAACTCCAGCTCCCCAGTGGTGTTGAAGTCTCAGTGATGTCATGTTGCAGAAGCCATGCTTGGCTAGAAAGCTTCTGCTTCTTGATTATCTTGCTGCTGCTGTTTGCTTATTTGTAAAGGTGTTGAGATTAAATAACTGTCTGAACCAACAAAGCGTCCTGTGGCACCTTATAGACTAACAGATGTATTGTATTGGAGCATGAGCTTTCGTGTGACCAAGACTGTGTGCAAGAGTCTGAGTTTAATAGACTAGGTGTAAATCTGTTAGTTTCCATAGTCTCACTGAAGGTGGAAGACCCACCTTCTAGAGATTTAGCGGATATTTGAATTCATCTATCAGCTGCTGTCACCTCATTATCTCACATGCTAGCATCTTTTGCTTAATATGCAGCAGGGTCATAATACTTTGACTTTTATTGTTATATTGTTCTTGTCTTTGTGGTAGGGAAATTCTCAGGACCTTTTAAAAGATAGTTTAACTTCTTGTTTGTTTGTTGTTCAGTTCATTTTCTGAGATCCCTTTAGTTCCCTCAGCAGTGCTTCATTGTATCCACCAGTTTTTCTGTTTGTGAGGGGAAGAAATGTCTCCTGGGCATCCTGATTAAGTCTAGTTCAATGAAGGTTCCATTTAAAAACTAAACTCCTGTGGCTGAAAAGGTGGAGCAGCAGCTTTAGTTCCCCTGTTGCATGATGCCTCTCCTAGTCTACCATCTTTTTTTTTTTTTTTTTTGGGTGGTACAGGGAAGGACTCTGGCTCTCACTTGAACAGTCTCTACTGTTACTCAGCATTCTACCATTTAAGAGTATCAAAAATCAGATCATTTCACTATTACCACTTCAGGATTTGAGCAACAGTAGTGAATCTGAACAGAGCTGCTAGTTTTACTAGGTAGCAAGAGCCACAGTAGCTGAGGAACATTACACAATGCACATTTTAAAGGTGAAAGTTTTTTACTAGCCACTGCTAAGTAGACTTGTTGTAGACTGATACCCTAGCAGCCAAACACTGGCATTTGTTGAGGTACAATTGGGATTTCATCCTTAATAGCTGCAACATTAATACCAATTAGCAGGAGGCTGTGGCAATCTGTGGCTCTCTAATGTATTCATAGTAGCCCCATAACAATCTATGTGGCTTGGATGACTGTTTAGCTTTCTTCATGCCAACAGTGTTCAGAACTATATGTGCAAAGATGTTTAGGACTCAGCATTGATGATTTGGGGGTAGCTCCCTTGGAGGGACACCCAGCCAGTTAGCTGTAAAATCTCTCTTGGTAGCAGTTCTTTACTTGCTTTACCTGTAAAGGGTTAATAAGTGGGCACCTAACCAAGAGAGACAATGGGAAGGTAGAACTTTTTAAAATTGGGAAAGAACCTTTGCCTTTGTCTGGAGGGTCAGAGCAGCCATGCTATAAGCCATCAGCTCATGCCTAGAACTACTTACCTGAACTCTAAATGTGTAAGATCAGAGTGTTTAGCTAGACGTGATTAGGGTTATTTCTTACTGGCTCATGGACTCCTAACTCCAGATGCTTTTGTTTGTAACCTTTAAGCTAAACCCCCAAGAAAGCTATTTTGGAATTGCTCTAAGTGCCAGATGTTTTCTTCCTGTGTTTTTTTTAATTACCTCTTAACAGCAAAAATCCAATCCTGTTCTTAAGAGGTTTGTGCATGTTGTAATTTCCTTTCCTGGCTCTTGGGGGGCAGGCTTGGGAATTCCTCCCTGGGTTCAAAGGGGGTTTGTTACATTTGGGTAGTGGCAGTGTTTACCAAGCCAAGGTCAGAGAAAAGCTGTAACCCTTGGGAGTTTAATGCACATATTCATTTTTCAAGTGCAGAAGTGGGGCCCACAAGGATTTTGAGTGTCAGAGTTGGGATTCAGCCTTGACAGCATTAATGCAAACCTGTGCTCCTTTACTTAGCTGATGTAACTTCTTGTGTGCAAACATACAGTACTTGGCAGATGTTTATAATGGTCTTTATTGAAAAATACACTTCAGCCAAAGTAAGGTTACAGTATTGTAATAAGAACCTGATAGTTCATAAATATTTACAGAAACACTCAAAACCATTGTTTGTTTTAACATGCATAATGAAGATATTGAAATTAAAGTTAATCAGTAACTTGCTTTTGAATTAAAATTCAAACTGAATTAAATCCTAATACTTATTGTCTGCACAGGAATGATTGAAAACATGGAATTTAAGTAGCTGTTTAACAAATCTTGAAAGTGATAAATGCTGTATTAGTGGTCACCAATACTCTCATTCAACTGTAATAACTAGTTGTAGAAATCTCCATGTGAAACATTTGATCCCTCCCCTCCACCTGTCTATAATCACTTATGCCTCAAGTAAGGGTGTCAATGAAATTTGTCTCACTTTTCCCAGTGACACTGCTGTACAGGGTTTGGGTTTTGGGGGGGTGGGGGAGGGCACAGCAGTGCTTCATTGTATCCACCAGTTTTTCTGTTTGTGAGGAGAAGAAATGTCTCCTGGGCATCCTGATTAAGTCTAGTTCAATGAAGGTTCCATTTAAAAATAAAAGGAAGATACAACTGCCATCCTCTCTCAGAGGCAACAAGATGGCTACCTCTGAAAAAGCACAAAAAAAGATTCTGGATATTGAGTTGGAAAAAAGCAAACTTCCCATATCAGTACTTGCATATGCATAAAATTAGTTTTAGCTTAACATCATTTACTCCGAGGGTTATCATATTTGAAAATAAATAGAAAGTAATCATTTTAATAACATCTTTAGCCTCAGCCATTTGAAAAATATTTACATTCAGAAAGTGCCATTGCAAATATACAGCAAAACTAACTTGCAATTTATGCTTCACAGCCCTATCAAAAGTGCCACCCCTTGAACTCTTTAAAACATTGCACAGCTAAAAAAAATGCATTAACAGAATTGCCTACACAGGTTGTTTTGTTTTAATGGTTGGGCACTTTGCTAATTGTTTGAGCCTGACGAGACTCAGTTTAGGTAATTTCATAAGGTATTATTTCCCTACCTCCTTGGCTGTCAGCATTTCTAGTTGTAGCACTAGAGATCATGGGTCATCCCTACCACCGAAACAAAAACTCACCCATGCGTAATTTGAATACCTTGGTGCAATACTCCTGGATCTGACCAGTACATTGCTAGGCAAAAAGAATGGTAAAGCACCAAGAAAAACAGTGTATGCAGCTGCCAGCTAAACCCTGTACACACAATTCCTATCACACGCTAGGAAACTATTGGGTACATTGTCTCAGCAATAAATATCAAAATAGTTGTGCAAGTTTTTATATATAAGTTGCTTTCTAATGTCCTTATAGTAGAGCACATCATATAAGCCAAATGTGAAATCTGAATGCCCAGGGTTAGCCTCAGAGGTGGAAGTATCACTTAGCAATGTGCTTGACCACAATGGGACAAAGCATCAGTCTCCACTCCCCTTTATGGGACAATTCAAAGACTCAATGCAGTCTAAAGGGAGATTTCTGTTTGAAGGTCAAATACTACCATTCTCAGCCACAGGTTAGCTAGGAAGATGGCAGTTTTGAAATGGAAGATGCTCACAAAGGCTTCATGAATCCACAGAAAATGCTTAGCATTCACACTCTGGACAGATGAAGAAAGGGAATATCTGCTCTGGAACACAAACAAGTGATTAAACTCAGTGAGAACCTCTATCATTTGCTACATCTTGTAATCTTCTTAGTAGAGCAGTGTGATTCTCCTGACAGATCCGTTTGGCTGGTGATTCAGTACCATCTTCCAAGAGAATGCCTCTTTTCTTCGTGGGGGTCTCTCCAGTTCTAATCATGCTGTTAATCTCGCTCAGCCTCTGAATCATAGAAAGAACAAGAAATGTGGATATTCACAGGTTCATGGGATGAGTCTAAAGCAAAACCCTGCCTAGGAAGAGTGTCATTCACTGACAGACTGAGTAGCCTTAACAAGGATTCCAAATTGGTTTGTTACTCCCATGTGCACCAAAGCATGACCATAGATATAGGCTTTGAAGGAAGCAGTGAGTTACCCTCCACTGCCGTAGTTTTGAATCAGACCTAACTTAATGCTCAATAGACTATTTATTCCAACATTATTTTCTCCCTTTGTTGTAACCCCTATTCCTAATATATTTCCCCTTCCATTACTGTACTGACATAAGTTCCCACAACTGTAACTAGCCTGTATGACTAGTGGCATTTCGACCACTACATCATTTCTTTTGGGGTTTTTTCCCTTTATCAT
The DNA here is from genome assembly GCF_020497125.1 of Mauremys mutica. Taxonomy (NCBI): domain Eukaryota; kingdom Metazoa; phylum Chordata; order Testudines; family Geoemydidae; genus Mauremys; species Mauremys mutica. Next base: position 17,559,369 of record NC_059085.1, read on the forward strand.
TGCTTTTCTGTTTCTATGGAACTTGCTGGACTGAAATGTCAAAGGAGAATGTTCTCTCCAGCCTGGCTCACTGTTGTGCTAGGGTTTTCAATTACGCCGGGTGAAATCTATGACTAAAAATACTCTATTTCATGTGCAGCAGCTCCCTGTTCTCTCTTAGAACATTGGATGTACTCCCATTTGAAACAGAAGCATGCAAAGTGCACAGCAGCAGGATTTCATGGATAGTTAGCACACTGAAGCACTGTAGAGTTACACCCTAACTTGCCGTATACTAAGTCTCATTTTCAAAAGTGACTTAGGCTCCTATTTTTTTTTTAAAACTGCCTTTTGTTACACCTAAATAACTGCATGTGCAACATTGCAGGTGCACTATTTATAGGCAAAACCAGCAGTACTTGAGAGTGAGCTCTGTGAATGCACCCACAAATCTCACATCTCTGCATTTTATTTTTTTTAAACCACCACCCTACAATTCTTGGAATATTAACCGTTTACTCTTACCTTAGAGGGGCTACTGCTGAAGTAGTAGAATATTTTCTCTCGCGGAGAAAGTGTAGACTCATTTTTGTGTGGTGAGATGTAGATTGAGTGATTCTGGGACAGCTGTATTCTGCGGGGGGAGCCAATTCTTACAAATGGATAAGGAGATAGTGGAGGAGCATCAGTCTGTTAAGGTAAAAGAACAAATCAGTTATACCACTTTTCCAACAGAGACTAGTGCAGGCATTAAGCCCCTTTTGACACAACTGGATGATCCAATTTACGCTATCCCTGGTAAAACGTACAGATACTGTAATGTTTATAAAGCACAACACTATTATTCTTCATGGGCATCCAGAGATGCATCCTTCACTGAAGGAGGAGGGCACTTTCTTCCTCTTAAGTACTAAAAATACAGTTTGGTATGGATATGCCACCAAGGATCTCAAAATACTTAAAGCTCCCTCATCATGGAAGGTAGAGTAAGTACAAATGCTTGTTACCGTAGCAGCAGAGAATACTTTCTTTTTTTAAAGTGAAAAAACACCCCTCTTGTGGTTGTTGACCGCAACACAGAGCGGGTGGCAAGAGCACTTTACTGTGTAAGATCAACACACCAACAGCAGTTGGTCCAATAAAAGATGTTACCTCACCCACCTTCTTGCTCTTACTTTTAAAAATAATTAAGAGCACTTACAGCATTTGTGGAAGAGTACTTCAGGGCAAATTCTTTCATTTGTTCAATATAGATGTTGTTATAGAACCGAATAAGGTCCCCTCGCTCCTCCTCCTCAATATCACTGTTTGCACTGGTCAGTCGTGTGGGAGTAGGGGGTGCACTGTTCGGCTGCGGTACTGGCAGCGTGCTGCTAGATCTTATGACAGGACTAGAGTCTCTGCTAGCTGGAAAGGTAAGAGTAGCATTACAACCAAATGCATTTCAAAGTCACTTCAGCTCCAGTTGTTGCTCTTATAAAACCACATTAAAATTGTTTAAGCTCGACTCAAAAGTAAAAAAATGCCGGCTCTATCGCTGGCTGTGCATTTGTCCTGTGGGGAAATACTGCATACCCACACAAGGGGATAGCACTATATGCACTATAAATCTGGCATTTCCTAACAATGAGTGCTTGATACTGCAACCTAAATGTTCTTTTAACTTGGAAATTACCTTTTTCAAAAAAAAATTTCGGAACCATATCAAGCCCCACCTTCCCACAAATGCTTCATAAACAAGGCTTGACCACTGAAGCTCCAGGGCAGATATCAGCTGGAAGCAGCAGAAGGGGGGGGCCAGGAGGAATGGACCACTGAGTCCTAGGGTGGCTGGTGGGCCACAGATCCAGGCTTGTTCTTACCTCCCCCACACGCCTCAGGCCAAGGGAAAAAGGTGGAAGAACTCAGCTCTCTTCCACTCCCTCACTGATGAAACTTGGAAGCATGAACTACTTATAGTCATAAGCATCCTTTAAGATGGACATGTCAGGCAACCTAAATCCTTTATAGAGATTTCAAAGGGGCAGTGTATGGCATTAAGTCCGAGCAGGTAAGCAGCACTTTCTGTGCACTTTAGAAGAAGTGGTACCTGCACTCAAGGAATGGATGTTCAGATTAGGCCAAAGCAGGGTGCCTTGAGAGAGAATCCCTGACATGTGGATGGAGAATTCTTCCTTTTGTGATGCTAATGTAAATGGGGTACTCCTATGTTCAAAGAGAAAGTGAAGGGTCATGGGAGTGTCTGCAGTAAGAACGCATGCTTGGGAGGTATTTAAGGGCAAATGGACTTTGAGTGAATGTTTTCTTTTCAGTTCTCTGAGAGATGGTGCTGGCCTGCCTCAATTCTTGCTAAGGCGATCCTGCAATTAAGCTCTAGTTCTTCTCTAGACCTGGAAAAGAAAGAAGAGGCTGCTGTGCTTCCATTTAACCCCAACTACTTATAAAGGCAGCCTAAACACACGTAACCACTTTTGATACGTGCTGGCATTCATTTTGTCTGGGAACAATTTATTTTACAGGGGAGTCTTCTGCAGAACAGCACTAACTAACTGGTGCATCAGCTATTGGCTTATGTGTCTGCCAGCACACAAAACTCAGACAAGAGCAGGGGTCGATTGCTATAAAAGCTTAAGCCAAACCTGAGGGAGACTGGCTGGGTTAGGGACAGCAACTATCAAAAAGCCTCTGCTTGTTTGATATAAATTCTCCTGAGTAGTAACCATGGATGATGGGGGTTTAATTGATGTTATACTCAGCTGTAGAGACAATTGTCAAGGGCAGCACCCATATCGAGCAAATTTACTTGGAGTTAAATTCTGCATCTGTCTTGTTACTGAATTATTATCATACCTGTCTAAATTTAAATTCTTGAGCAACCAGATACTTAAGCCATTTGAATTTGACTGTTACTACTCCATTTTGAGGTAGTGAAATCCATAGATGAGAAGTGGTTGTTCAAATCATTTTTGAAGCTAGATAACACTTCCTTTCCCCAAGATTAACATTAAGATGTTCCCCACTTAAGCAAGCTGTCTCGTCCACATACACCTACAATGGTTTGGAATCACTTACTTCTGTCTTTACTTCTCTCTGTTGGGGAATTCTGTTGGATACTGCTATCGCTACTGCCAGAACGACGGCGTTGTCTTCTGCCCTTTATCCGGACAGTCCGATATACCTGCAAAAAGCCAGAGATGAACAAATTGAAAGAAGGATCATTAACAAGGCAGCCATATATGCAAGCAGCAAAGGGTTTGGATAAAAGATCAGTACTTTAAGAGATGTTTTTATTACAAGAGAAACTACTGAAAACAATATTGACTATCCCAATATACATGTGTTAAAAGCATCTTCCTATTTATTTACAAGATCATCATCGAGGACACTGTACCTTATGTTTTAAATGAAGACATTTAGAATTTAAACCAAATTTTGTCAAACACCATGTAGTTAGCTAAGAATTTTGGATTTAGCCATCCTCCTCTTCAAAAACTACTAAAAAGGTATTGGGCAATCTGCACTGCACCAAGCAGGGTTGATGGAGTTAACATTTTTGGGCAGTAAATGGAATCCTGTTGGAACAAAGGAATCTAGACCGTTTCAGTGTCAAATTCCAGTAGTGAAGATTAAAGTCACTCTAGATTCCCATTCAGGGAATCTACCTGAAGATGGTGGCTACTATAAGTAATTGACGAGCTCAGTAAAAATATAAACCCCATTACTTCAGCATTAATTGTATTTACGTGACTCCTTGCTTGTGGTTGGGTCCTATAGCAGCGCATGATGTTCTGAAATGACTTATCTTCCTTTGTCACCTAAAAAAGACAATGAGGTTTTTTTTAATTTGGTGGGGAAATGCAGCTGCCTTACATTACTAGTAATCCTGATGAATTTTATTTTACTGTCATGAATAAAAAGCATTTGTGTATTTTATTCATCTTACCTTAGCCATTACATAAATGGCACACATTAACAGCTGGTCTAAATGTCTGTCCATCATGAGCTCGGGGCACTGTACCAAGGAAAACTCAAAACATGTCCAGATTTTCTTCCTCAAGTCATCAGAAATATCCAGTTTGACACAGAGATCCCGCAGCCGAACACTTGCTAAGTGATAAACCTTTTGGAAGGAAGGACCCATACACAGAGCATTGATTAGGACAAAATCAAGCTCTTTAAACTTACATGGTTTTCTAAACATAAAACTTTATCCACTACACTGATTAACAAAAAGGAAAGCTCAGCATGTTTTTTTAATATGAGCTGTTTAAGACCTCAAATCAATAGGCAGCATGTATATGTACAATAAAATGTCCATTTTAAACCAGATTTGAAAATTATTTCCTTTTGCTTGCCTGACAAGACCTGGGTTCAAGATTGAAACCACTGAAGGAACATGCTGTGTTTATGATACTAACACTCACAGGAGAAACATGACTCTGGATTCCAAGTCCTGGTAGGCAAGTAAATGGTTTTCAAAAACTTGGTTTTAATATATAATGTAAATAGCCTGTTACTAATTAGAAATCTTAATGCAACATTGTTCTGTATGTTTCCAGTAAAGCCCATACTGCAGTACATGACATTTCACAGTGGAAGGTACCTTTCTAAAGAAAAGACACAGAGAGCCAGTCTTTCGGGGTTTGCTGCTGGTGGTGGTAGAGAACTGCTGGTTTTGTCTTTGTTGGTCTCCAGAAGGAGAGATCTGTTGAACCGCAACTTGGCCTGGTAACTGAAGGGTCGTCCCACTCACCTGAGTGTTAAGGGTACCACCAGCAAGGGTCTGGGCACTGAGTGGCTGGATGGAGCCAGAGACAGCTTGAGCCTGGCCACCTACATTTACCTGAACTGGGAAGAAAGTTATGCCTCCATTTTCATTGGCAATGCCTGTAATTAAACGAAAATGAATTCAGTAAAGGATGTCTTCAAAACCCTAGCCATGCATGCTTCCCGAGCACCAGTAACCTTTCTAGTGATGGACAGTTATTTAAGAAGTGTGTAGTAGCAGGTAACTGAAAATGTTCAGGAAAGAACACTGAGGAAGCCTGATCATAAATGGACCAAAAGATAACTGGCTAACCTTAGTTACTTTCAATAAATGAAGAGGAGGCTAGTTAAATAGATGACTTCTATACAAGGCAGTTGGGGAATAAATGTACATTTGCTCCAATGTTCAACAGCTAAATAATACCCATCTCTTTTCCCATTCATTACTTTCCTGTTTTACAGCCCACAGGCCTTTCTTTCTCATTTCCTTCCACTCCCACATGTCTACCTACTGATATGCAATTCAGTGTTTCTGGTGATAATCAATGCAATCCATTCTCCCTGAGCTTCCCCCTTACCTTGTACCGGTATTGTAACAGTTTGTCCGTTGTTGGCTGTGACAGTGGCAGTTGCCACAGTAACCAAAGTCTGTCCAGGCACTGGAGTAACTGACATCGTTTCAGGTGTCACATTCTGCACTGGCACAGTATTTACTACAGGCTGCTGTGAAACTCTTACAGGAGTTCCACTGTCAGGGGGATTATCATTATCCACAAATAGCCTTCTCCTAGTAGGGTTGGTTGTAGGAGAACTGTATCTGTCATACAATGTGGTTGGAGAAGACGAAAGGCCTGAAGACATTTAAAACAAAAAACAAACCAAACAACAACAACAAGCATTTAACTTGAGCTTTACACCTCAGTAATGCTTAAGCCTTATCATTGCCCCAATGCTGTAAAAATTCATCTAATCAAAACAATGTCCTCTAGCACTGTTCCCAGCTAGGTGTCTTGAATCTCCCTGAAGCCACATTGGTGAATGGCCCATCTTACAGGATATTTTAAGGATGTCTCCTATTCATACACTTAATTCCTAAATACTGTGTGTTATCACAGGACCACAACTTCTAAAACTAGCTTCCCATCTGAGAATCAGGTTGGCTATAATATAACACACTTTAGCAGAAGCAACTTTTAAGAGCCAACTTAATTATTATATGAACAAGATGTCCATGTCATATGCAACTGTCTAAATAAGGCTGCCATTTCAGTATATTACTAAGAAAGCAAACTGTTAGGGCCATGAGTAAAGAACTTTTGACAATCTCATACATGAATAAATGTTAGAGAATTTACTTGGTTTTTGTAAATGATTCCTAGAAACAAGAGCCAAGGTGTTTTCTTTTAAATGATTATTCTTGAATAGTCAAACATACTACAATAGTTTGTGGGCAGGGAAAAGAGTAGCAGAAAATCTCAGATTGCTACTTTTTGTTCCTTGATGACTATATCCAGTAAGTGGAGGATTTATATGTAAGATCCTATTCTTTGTGGCACTAATTACAATTAGTGAACACTACAATAGACCTTAAGTTTACTTGCTCTGATGTTTTTCTTGCTCTTATTCACAGGTTATACTATTGGGTGCTACCTTAAGGCTGTTGATATTCACTCATATATAAAACTCACTAAACTCTTAAAATTGCTCCATTTTGGTAAAATGCTTAATCATTGAGCAAGAACTTATGTGAGCCATAACCTTACTGTATCTATAACAGAAAATCTGCACTGTCATTTCATAGATTTCAAATGAAATATTACAGGTTTTTAATGCATCTCATTTGCTCTAATGTCCCCCCACCTCCTGTGTTCTGAAACTATTAATGAATTCAGATCAAATTGGATCAATAGCCTGGGCCTAGGAAACGCAATTTAAAAATAGTTAAACGTTTTATGACTTCATTTTGACCAAGTTTTGAATTAATATTTGGTCACATTTTTGTTAGTACACCAGAGGGGTGAAACAGCAACACTGAAATTAACGTTTGTTTTTTTTGCTGAGTTGACCAAAATGTTTCACTTGGTGCAAAATATTTCTTTTTCTGATTCAATTACAACTGAACTGGATTATTTTTCAATTTGGCCTTGTCACTAGGCAGCTGCTCTTTATGGGGACTTTTAAGGCCCACTCTGCCTTATGAAGGCCTCACTTGAGAGTAGCTGCTTAGTTGAGCACCTGAACCTACTGAAGTGGTTCCCTCTCACTGAGCTTGGGGAACGCTCCTGGGGAGGGGAGTTCCCGGGAGAAGCTTGCGCCAGAGGGCTGAGCACGGAGCCCATCAGACTGGAGAACCTCCAGGGGTGCAGTAAGCAGGCATCCAAGAGGGCCTGGTCTCCCATGCAGTGTCCAGAAGCCTCACCTAGCAAGGATCACCCGCTGTCCCTGGAGAAGAGATGTTGTCAGCAGACCACTCTGCACCCTTGACTCCCGAGAAGGACATTAGTCCAGAAGGGGCAAGAAGCCTAAAAGCAGGGGGGTAGAGGTAAGCCTTGAACTCAGGTGGGAGATATGCACTAAGAATGACCTAATCACTCTGGTGGGGATGTTCAGGTGAAAGTTTTATATTCTGCATTAGCTTTTCTGTTAATAAATGAGATCCTTCACCAGGAGGTGCTCTTTAGCGTCTGCCTGGACTTGTTGATATCTTGGCACAGGGGGAAAATCAAGTAAGAGCCCGACGTGTCAGACTGGAATGTTGACAGATTTTTTTTTCAGTTCAGAGGACTATTTGTTTAGCTCTAGTCAATGTATAGTTTGCAACCTTCCTTGATGCTCTTTGGAACACACGAGTTATTTTAAATATGTAGCAATATTCTATAGCTTGTATGTAACTGAGTGCAAACTTTCTACCACACAGCATGTATCACTTCTAAAAATAAAATGTATAGCCTGCATTTTAACACCTCACCTTTTCCAAGCCCTCCAGTTTCAGCACGAACTTCACTGATCCTTCTTGGAGTCAAAGGAGAGCCTACCAGACTGTTCCCATTAGATCTTTCAAAATAGTGAGGTGGCATTACCTAAAAGAATATTGATGTAACAATTAATTTCAGCATGTTTGTTTAATTATTAAATGAATTAATTGAATAATCCAACTGATTTCTAGCCCTGTTTAGATACTGATGCACTCTAAAAATCAGGCCAGTTTAAGCACACATTTTATCACTGTGTCCAATTTCAAGGAGCAAGTTATTGGAGAGGGGAATGAACCGAACAAGTAAGCAAGAGAAATCCTAGCTTCATTGAATTCAATGATAAAACTCTCAGGAAAGTCAAGAGGACCAGGCTTTTATCCATCTTATTTACCAGGGGGAGGAGGAGGAAAGAAGCAAGAGTTGTGCCTTATAACTGCATATATCAATTTTGTATAGAGAATGCCAAACACTGCTATGCTCGCCACAGCAACCTTTAGGTGTGCAACTGTTATTACCCTGTTTCATTTTAAATATGTATTGAACATTTGACAACTTAATTCTGTTTTCCATCATTTTAATCATGCTACTTCATCTCAATATTCACATGTTGGGAAAGACTTGCTCAGGTTCCCTATGAGGCCTTCATATTCCAAATGCCCAATGTCTGAACTACTAAGGAGTGCCATCTAAACTGAACAAGGCCTCTTGAAACTTATAACAAGGATTAGAAAAATAAAATAGCTGTTACTTCTCACACTTACCTCCCCACAGGTAGGAACTTTGTTCTCATTATCTCGGATTCTGTCCCACAATGGAGATTCACGTTTCCATGCCATACTCTCCAAGATTTGTTCTTCAATATGATTAAGGTGTTTTACCACCTCTCTACAAAGGCCATCTTCTGCCCTAATAAAAATCTCTATTACCTGCAAAGTGAGTAAACATGAAACCCACTTATTACAATGTTAAACCAGAACATTGTGTGACCAATACTTATAATAAGTGAGAGCATCATACCTTTCACGTATTCCCTTTCAAATGGGTTTATATTGAATTTGTGAAGCATCACATTAATCCTGACAGAAAAAGGTCTGTTCTAACCCAGAAAAAACAGGTATACCTCAATAATAGTGTGTAACTGTCATACTAGTTCCCCAATAGCTAGATACAATTAAATCTACATCAGTCACTATCATTACAACTTTGTCAGATCAAAGTTACAATTGAAAAATGTTTATTTTCAGTAAGTCAAGAAGTGAAATAGAAAGTGCCCCTTATCCCACATAAATGTTAGGTTTCAGAGTAGCAGCTGTGTTAGTCTGTATCCACAAAAAAGAACAGGAGTCCTTGTGGCACCTTAGAGACTAACAAATTTATTTGAGCATAAGCTTTCGTGGGCTACATCCGATGAAGTGGGCTGTAGCCCACAAAAGCTTATGCTCAAATAAATCTGTTAGTCTCTAATGTTGTGGTCCAGTGCCATTATTTTTTAACTGTGTAATACATTGGTGGTGTCCAAATTGTCCAGTTAACAGTACATGATTTTAAATACAAGTGGCATTTGCACCCTGCAGCTTAAGGTAGGAAAATTATTTGTTTTTTTCCCAGCTTAAATTTCTCAAACAAGAAAACCCACCCCACTATGACCATTTTCATAACGTAGATGTTTATGCCATTACACATCCATTTGAGGGGAAAGTATCTTGCTTCAAGAAAAAACTTTTTTAGTGAGTAGAAGTAACTTTATCATGACTGGTAATCATCACTTCACACGATCAAAGCCATTTACCTTATAAAAGTGATAAACAGGTACATCAAAGATTTCAGTAATAAATGGGAAAGTTCCAGGAGGCTTGTATGAAAAAGTAATTATCTCAAGGCAACATGCCAGGAGAGACCTATGAAACACATCCTGTTCCAGTATTGCCTGCAAAACAAATATTAAAATAAACTTCAGCCTAGTTTAGAAAAAGATGTCTACATTAAAGAACAAAGGTAAACAAATAGTCTTTGGTTTGAACTTTATTGTATTACAAAGTTATACAATATTTGTTTTAAAAAATATCTAACATTGTTTGAATTTACCTATGGACATGCATTAACAACTCTAAATACAGCTGGGCAACCTGCATTCTATTCTGCCTTTGCATCATCAGCAAAATTGTTACCTAAGTTCTGCTGCCAGAATTGAATCCAGAGTCAGTGTGCAGTGCCAGTTAGAAATATCATAATCTTTGCACTTGCAAACCGAACAATCTAATATGGAAATTGCTAAGAGAATAACTTCACTATGGAGCTATCTTCCCTACTAATTTTGAATGGCTCAACAGCATGTGTCATGCTGTACAACTAATTCTTTCTGAAAGAAACAAGTTTAAAAATGAATTATCTGATTGATGACCGATTTTACTTACTGATAAATCGGTGTCTCCTAATCTTTTCCTCTCCTGCTCAATGACAGACTCTAATACCTTGTAGTAAAGAACCTCAGCAAGACGAAAATGCTTGCTAGCATTATCTGCAAGAGGAAAAAGATAATGAAAAATGATATTAAAAAACTCTGTATATCTGATTTAAGGTCCACCTATTGCCATTAGGTTTTTTTTACTATTAGATTTTTTTCATAAAAATGAGGATAACAATGACTTTATTACGCTTAAGTAACAAATGATGTGATTACATTTATATAGCTTTTCAGCTTGGGAGATCCCAAAGTGCTTTATGATGGGGTGGTGATGGTAAGGAGGGTTGAAGAAGCTTGGAAGGAAAGTGAGGAATAGCTTTTACTACTGAAGCCTCGGGGGAAGTTTAGGAAGGCAGAATGTAACTGCAACAGAAGCTGGAATTTGACCAGGATACCATAGCTAACAAACACCCTTAATCTTGCTGTTTAACACAAACTTTTGGTGAATTTTACTATAAATTACAGAAGAGGTGCATCAGTATCTCAAGGTACAGATATTCCTTCAAATTTGTATTGTGAGTACAAACAAACAGAAAGCAGCTTTAAGAACTGGTAGATACAAAATGTCCCATATTGATAGAGGGAAATTGTCCCCCATGTTTTGTCCTTCAGTAGCTGAACTGTTTCATAGGGAAATCTGACTTCCAACATTCTGATAATTTTGCAAATAACTTGCTCTTTTGGTTGTGTTGTTGTGCTCATAAGCTTCCAATATATCTGCCAAAATTTTCAATACAGTGAATAGCTTTTGCTCTTCACTCAGATTTTTCTTGTATTAATTCTAAACATAATTTCTAGGTTGGGTAGATTGGTAAATATCAAACGTCTATTTCACCCTATGCACAAGCCATGGAAAAATATTTACACTGACAATAACAAGTTTACAGATAGGCAAAGTAAGAAAAATACCGCTTGAGAATGTAGAGTTTGATTTAAGGATATTTACTTTGTATATTTTGACATGATGTTGACAAGTTGTTTTGAATCAACAGCTACTCTCACTAAATAATTTGTCTGACTCCTGCTTACCCTAATTTCCCACAGCTATGAAAATTTAAATGGATACAAACAGAAAAAAAAATGCTTGAATAAACATTGATAGTCAAAATTATAACACAAATAAAAACAAATCCTAACTCTTTGTATTAAGTATTGTTTCCTATTTCCTGGACAATTTCCAAAGGTGGGCTAAAATTGATATGGGATTTTTAAAGAGCACAAGTGGTCTGCATCATCTGTTTCATTTCTAATTCAGAAGACTGTGGCATCCAAAAGCACTGTGCACCATAAAGCCATGCTGGGCATTTCTTCAGTGCTGATAAAGAAAAGTGGCACTTGCAGCTCCTATTTCTCCCTCCCGCCTCCCTTCCTGGAGGTCTCCCATTGAAGTACTATGAAATCTTATGTGGAGGTAAATTTTCAGTGTGGACCCAGTGGAAAACATAAAAGGCATAGCAGAATTCCACAGAAAGGATACGTTGTGCAGAAATCTTAGATTTGTTGAACCAAAATGAAAGTCTCAAACTATAAATTACTTTTAAAAGAGCACAGTATTTTAAAGATATTCTTAATTCTTACGTTTTAGAAATAAAATGTCTCACCCTTGGAGAAATTACTGAATTCTCCCTCAGACTGTGTGCACTGACAATATACTTCATACATTTCTTTCACTCTTTTTGCAATAGATGGAGAAGGATCCCTGGAACATGCCCTGGCAAAATAAATATTTTTTTCAAAATGCTTTATCAAGCAGCAAGTCAGACAGAGCCTTATCTACTTTTTATAAATCTTCAGCATAGTAGTTTTAAAGCAGTAAAACTGATGATTATCTAGGACTTCTTCTATCGTGCAAACACCATGTGCTTAACTTTATGCACTGTGATTAGACCCACTCAAGGTGGACTGACTTAGTGATTTACATCACTAATTTAAGTCGGCAAACAGAAATCCTTGATCTGATTTAAATAGATTGTAATCTAGTTTTCCATTTGTACTTTTTAGCTATTTCCTAAACAGAAAGTGATTCTCATTAGTAACTATTAAATCATATTGATTTGTAACTAAATATAGCACTTCTGTTTGCTAACCTGGATGATACACTATCTATATAAATTTATTTAAGCAATTATATCATAAACACATTTATTCACATTTAATTTTGATTGTTAGAAAATAGTGCATGATGCATATTTACTACCTTTTTTAAAACTGATGTGTCAGGCTCTATTTAAATTGAAACTGGAATCCAATTAAATGCACAAAACATTTTAAAATTATTAAATTCAGTTACCTTAAATGTGTTGGTTACATAAGTATATACAAACATGTCTTGCATTTAAAACCAATGAATTAAACAAAGAAATATTACCTGTAGCTAGTTAACGGTACTGATTAGTTCTGGTCACAATGTCCTTAATCTTTAGAACAAGAAGAACTCATCCTCTCACACTTAGTTTTTATTCATAGACTGGAAAAGAAAATAAGCTTTCCTGCTTTTTCTACTACTAATCGGGTTTCTTAACTTAGAACAAACTAGTTATTGAATTGAAATGAAGAAAATATTCTCTCTGCATCCTTAGAAGCAGCTACTGCCATCAAAGCTGGTTTGACTTCAACAAACGTTGGTTCTAGGTGCTTTGCCAGTGAGTTCCACCACTTCTGTGGTTTGACTTTCTTTAAAATGTTGGCAGCAAACATGTACTGCTTAATATCTGTTAATTTAAAGTTAAGCACAAGCACATCTTTGCAAGGCCTAAAATTATTATTTAATAGAATCTTTCCAGTTCTTAGTTTATAAAAGGGTATTAGAATATATTGATTAACAAGTTACAAAATATAAACACATGGTATTTTATATTTAATATTCTCTCAGTGTGTAATGGTTTTAATTTTTTAGCTTTAAATAAAAAGTAGTAGGGGGAAACAGACTTGAAGATACTGTTCTTACTATTTTCCTGTTTAAAAGGGGTTTGATCCTACAGCCTGTAGTCATACGAATAGTACTTATCCATGAAAATATTTCTACTGACTTCAAGGACAAATGTGAATAAAATTACAGGACAAGGACCTGGGGATTTTAAGACTTCTCTGTGGGACTCCTATGCCCTTCTAGAGCTACCTGCCAGCAGCTTCCACTACTCATTTACCTGACAAAAATTACATGATTTTACCTGAAGAGCTCTGTATCTTGAAAACATGTGTCTCTCACCAAAAGAGCTGGTCCAATAAAAGATATTACCTTACCCACCTTGTATCTCCAATATCCTAGGACCAACACAGCAAATACGATTTACCAGTGACAGTTGTAATACAAAACATTTCTCTATTTTTAAAACTGTATTAGTTGGCCAGAAAAATCATGTGATCACACTAACCTCAGTATTTGCTCCAGATTTTCACTGGGGGCATTTTTTAGTCCTGTCAGCATTGTATGAAGACGGCTCAAGTTGTATGTTGCTATGGAAACAGGGGTCACATTGGGGTTGCTCTCTTTAATATACTTGCGGCCAGTAAGAGGTGTCGTAATTCTAAGTGATTTAGACTAAAAGACAAAAATTGCAAGATTGTGTATGTTTGTTATAAAACTGGACTATATACCCAAGAAATGCTAGAGAACAGCATGATAGGAGAAGGGAAAACTAACATTTCACGTCAGAAGAGTTTTTTTTCCTTGCACTGCATACTTCATCACGCATTAAATTCACCTCCCAAGTAACAATTTCCAAAGTACTTCTCCTAGTTAAGACCTTTTACTTCAAACAAAAGATCCCACAGGTTGCTTTCAAAGTGACCAAGGCAGATAAAAAATATGGTTTCTCCTACTGGCCTTGAGTCAGCAAGAATCCAACCACATTTCAGACATCAAATGTATTTCTGAGTGTACCTGCTGACAGCTAATGTCACATGCAGCTGGAGGGGCAGAATTGTTAAATAAATCTCTCTCCATCCATGTGTACTTTTCCACTTGATGCAGGGTGGTCAGATATATTTCTTCTTATACTTTTAACATGCTCTGTTTAATATACCTAATACATTTTTGCCTACACTTTCACTAGCATTTTCACAACAAGGTGTGAATTGAAACAAAATACACAAACACATCTAGGCTCTAAAGCCCTTTCCATGGATTTTCTACCCAGGAATATCCTAACCATATTTTGTCTTTGGTAAATCATTTTTGAAGAAGATATTTTCATTATTACAGCTCTTAGGAGCCATAGTCATAGACCATCTTCCCACTGTGCTGCCACTGTACAACTACAGGACAAAAAGACAGTTCCAGCCCCAAAGAGTGATTGAACTTGGTTCTCAGCTTTATTATAGATTAAAAAAAAAATGAAAATAAGCCACCTCTCAATGTCGCTATCTCTGCTGCTTTTCTGCCACCTCTGTTCTATATCTCCCAACCTCCCTTGGCAAAATGACAGACAAGCACGAACAGTATTTTGTTTTTGGTGGGGTCACCAAAAAGCAGAAAACGGTTACCTTCCTTTTCATAACTGTTGTGCTTCAAGATGTGTTGCTTATGTCCATTCCATTCTAGGTGTTTGCGCGCCCACGTGCAGTCGTTGGAGATTTTTGCCTTAGCAGTATCCATAGTGTCGGCGGTGTCGCCCCCGAGGCCTGCATTCATGCGCTGGTATATTAGGCACCACCAGCCCTACACCCTCTCAGTTCTTTCTTGCTGGCAACTCCGACAGAGGGGTAGGAGGGTAATGGAATGGACATGAGCAACACATCTCAAAGAACAACAGTTACGAAAAGGTAGCTAACTTTTTTCTTCAAGTGCTTGCTCATGTTGATTCCATTCTATGTGACTCACAAGCAGTATCCTGGGAAGTGGGCTTGGAGTTCACGGTCTTGCGGCTTGCAGAACTGCTCTACTGAAGCCAGCATCATCCTGGGCCTGCTGAGTAATGGGACGTGAATGTGTGGACAGACGCCCAGATGGCCACCCTACGGCTGTCCTGGATAGGCACTTGGGCTAGGAAAGCTGCCAAAGAGGCCTGCGTCCTGGCTGAATGGACTGTTATGATCACTGGAGGGGGCACTTTTGTCTGATTGAAGCAGCAGCGAATGCAGGCAGAGATCCAAGAAGAAATTCTTGAGCACACACTGGATGACCTTTTATCCTGTCGGCCATTGCGATGAACAATTGCATTGACTTGCGGAATGGCTTGGCCCTTTCAATGTAGAAGGCCAGCGCCCTCTTGACATCTAGGGAATGCAACCTACACTCCTCCTCTGACTCATGCGGCTTTGGAAAAGAGACAGGTAAGTAAATGTCCTGGCCCCTATGAAACTGTGAGAGTACATTAGGCAGGAAAGCTGGGTGTGGTCGCAGCTGGACCTTGTCTTTGTAAAAGATCGTATAGGGAGGTTCCAAGGTAAGCATCCTAATCTGGGAGATCCTGTGGGCAGATGTTATTGCAACCACAAACGCAACCTTCCAGGAAAGGAGCAGGAGAGAGCAGGAAGCCAGGGGCTTGAAAGGGGGACCCGTGAGCTGTGACTGCACAAGATTTGGGTCCCACTGAGGGACCGGGTCCCTGATGTGTGGGTAGAGGCGCTCGAGGCCCTTGAGGAACCTGGCAGTCATGTCCTGGGTGAAAAACGACCCACCCTCAAGCGGCAGATGGATGGACAAATTAGCGTCCAAGTGGACCTTGATAGATGAAAAGAGCTTGAGATGCAGAAGGTAATCCAGTATCCCTGTGAAGCTCTGGGGTGGGCATGTGGCATGACATAGATCCTTTGCCCGAAGCCCCTCTCCCTTCCAGTGCTGAGAGGCTCTTCTTTTGCTGCTTCTTAGGCATCTTCCTGAGGAGGGCCCTCAAGCAAATATCCTGCTCCTTTGGGGCTCTAGGGCAAAATTTTTTACAGATTTTGCACTTGTCCTTTCTATAGGACTCCCCCAAGCACTTCAAACAGCTGTTGTGGGGGTCACTAATAGGCATTGGCCTGTTGCATGACGAGTGTGGTTTGAAGCCAGTGGGAACAGGGCATGCCCCGCTCCAGGGCAAAATCCCACCCAGGACTAACTACCAAATTAATCCAACACTTACCTTAATGGCTGGCTAACTACCTACAAACTATATACAAAGAAGATAGACAACGGGTTGCAAAGGACTGGTAACGCTCTTGCAATGCAAGGTGAGGCACTCCAACCAACCATCATGGGCAGTAAGAAGGAACTGAGAGGGTGTAGGGCCTAATATACCAGCGCATTAGCGCGGCCCACAAGAGGCGCCACAGCCAACCCTACAGATACCGCTAAGGCAAAAATCTCTGATGACTGTGCACGTGGTCGCACACACCTAGGCTGGAATCGACATGAAGAAGATCTCAAAGAAGACACAAAGTTCTAACACAGCACAGCTGTGGCTACGTACTACCAAAAGCAGAAGCAGCAAGTTTATAAATTGGTATAACATTTTAAAAAGGTATTATTTAATTGGCAGTTGAACATGTATAAAAACAGTGACTGAAGTTTGTTACATGTGGATGTAATGTCAGAGCCACAAAGACTGAGGTGTTTTTTTAAATTGACAATTTAACAATGAGTTTGCCTCATCCTTGTGTAATACATACACATGTTCTAATATCTGAACAATCACCATGAATATACTGTAGTTGAGATTTTCAAAGCCATATAAGGGACTATAGACACATCTCCCATTAGTTTCACTTAGAAAATCTCAATGTATGTCCTTTTACACTGTCTACAAGAGAGGAGAGAAGAGAAATAAATATAACATTAAAAAGTGGGTCAGTAACCTATCCATGCACAGTGGAAGTGTCCTTTATTTTTTGGGCCCAAGCTAAAACCTTCTGTAGGCCAGGATAGGTATATATCCCTTTTGAAATAATTATTCTGACAAACCCATGTAAAAGAGGCTTTCCAGCTCCCCCCTCAAAGACTCTCTCATACTTGTCTGAGGATTGCACACTGTCAAATAGCACTGCATTTTCTATGAAGTCAGCTATGATGCTTATATATGCCTGTATAGCAGATGTCAAGAAGACAATATTCATCTATATACAGCTACTGAGATGAGAATTAAAAGGCCTACACCTATCTCTCTTGGGAAGATGCACAATGACATCAATGGTGTGGGGTACAGAATCAGGGCCCAAGCCTTCTGTCTGCATTGCTCATCTCTCTTATTCCACTAGAAATAAGAAAGCTGCATGACAGGCAGGTGCAGCCTGAGGCAGGAATTGACACTGGATGGCTAGTCTAATGTTTGGGGGTCACTTTGGCAAATACCCAAAGTTTGAAAGGAATCAAGAGTGTTGTTCAGTTGGGCTCAGTATACACCCAACTGAAAAAATAAAACATAGCTGCGGTCTAACAAGTAAACAGCTCAACTACAGAGGAGCAGATTGTAAAAATTAAAAAAACCCTAGGCCTAAAACCATGGACATTTTCCTATCAGTGGTCTTCATTACTGAAGCAAGGTTTTCTTTCAGCTCTTTAAATCAGACCTGAACTCTAAAACAGTCTCTTCCATAGTCATATTTTACTCAAAAAAAAAAAAAGTAAGATATCCCTCCTAACTTTCTTTCCAGGACTGAATCACTTCAGAATGTTATCTCACTGTAAAGCACACTCTCCTTTTGCACTTCTGTCATCAACAAGCCAAGTAAGGTAAATTTAAGATTGTTTTACACAAAGATTTATTAGCAACAAGCTTTTGAAAAGTCTCAAGATAGTGTCAGTCAAAGAAGAACTGGCAGTGTGAATAAAAAGTATAAATGCTGATATAGTTGGCAGCCCTGAAAACACTGCCTGCTAAATAAATTTTAAAAAAAAAGGTAAATCTAAAATGCGTACTCTGAACAAAACTAAAATATTAATCTATAATCAGTGATTGTAACAACTGTGCTGTCTGCCATAGGTAAATGAAACAGAGCGGAACAAAAAGTAGTAGCTATTAAGCAGCTGCATCTTTCTTTGACACAGCCTTACTCAAATCATCCACTAGACGAAACATAAAAACAGCCAGTATGTAACACCGACCACGTCATACTCACTCTGTCAAAGTGCTGCTGCAGATTATACTTCACTTGCACTCTTTCAGCTGTTTCCATTCCTGAAGCTGTGTTTAGGCATCTTCTCAGAGTTCCAATTTCCTCATCTGCATCCTCCCCCAGAAATATCCGCTCGTCCAGATTTCCAACTGACAAAACATACTCTTCATAGGCTTTGTTGATGGCTTTGCTACAGCAGGGGGGAAAAAAAGCATCAGATATTTATACAGCTTTTGTTTTGAGTATCTGCAACAACTGACGGTTTGCTGCTTTATCTACTTATTGTATACATTTATCTAGTATTTCTGCCTTTTGGAAATTTACTGAAGATATTTTTAATCCTAATTTAATATTTGAGATTTATGTCATGGGCCATAATATCACTAGTATGATAACAGGAAGAACATATAACTGTCTTTCCTATCCAATCTGACAAGTGGCTATGCCATTTAGTAAAAGGCACAGAGCTAATTGAAAGCAGTATCAGATTTGCCTTAGCTTCTCTAGCTTTCCATAGTACTGAGAAATCTGTATTTACCTGGAAGTTCCTCCTAACTGACAGTGCCTCTTAGAATCAATCAAGAAGTGATTCTGGGTTTGAAGGCACATGCGTGACCAATAAATCATTTTCAAAAATCCTAAAGGATGTTATGCAAGTTTAAGCATGTTTCCCCCCCCCCCATTATAAAAAAGGTTAACTAAAATTTTAGGTACATAATGTTACCCTAAAATTATTTGTGAGTATGATTTAGTAGAAGCATATAAGGCAAATAAGAATTAAAAATAAATTGGAAGTGGGCAATATGAAAAAGTCTGTAAGTGAATAGTTTTTAGAATCAGAGTATATTAAATTAGCAAGCAGCTGTCCCTCATGAGAAAACAAAATGAGTAGAACCCCTCACTGCCAGTACACAGAGAAGGCAAAACAATGTCTGAGTTACCTACAAATTGTATGTAACAGGCTAGCTGAGGATTCCTCTAGTGTAAGGAAAACCTTTGGGTACGGAAGAGCTAGAGCTCGCATACCAGACCTATAGTCACCTCACCTTGTGGCTTCTGGTGAATGATACATGGCTAGAGAGCTGCTGCATTCCAATGATCCCCAACTGCCACAGCGGTCCCTGGGGACTCACTGCAGCTGAGCAAAACAGAAGTGTCTGAATTGCTCTGGGACATAATCTATTCCTAAAGGTGGGGAAAACACACTTTTGTGCTGAGCCCTTCTTCTTTCCCTCTACAATTAGGCCAAATGCAGACGAGAGAGAGAGAGAGTGTGTCTCTCTCTCCCCCCCCCACTGTCGGAAAAGGGGATGTTACCTCACATAGGCATGTGTGCTGCAAGACAGGGTCAATTTCCACAAACTCCTGCCTTTCTTAAGGAGGCATCAGATACACACACTCCCCCTGCCCCATTCACATTAAAGTAAACCTTTGACTGTTTCATGACAAAGGGGCAAGGCTTTTACTACACCAAGAGAACAGAACCATAGGAGCACACTTTCATTGGCTTTGTCTTCCCTACAAAAAAGCCTGTTCTTAACTCAAGTTGGCTCATGCGAGGTAAAATCCTAGTGAAGACAGGGAAGTTTGTAATTTTCACACAAGTTAGCAGGTTGAGTTAAAGACTATGGGGGAGCCTAGCCTTTAACACAATCTTAGAAACTTCCTTGTCTTCACTAGGATTTTACCTCATATTAGCTAACAAGTTAAGAACACACTTTTTTTGTAGGGAAGACATGGCCATTAGGACCATGATATGCTGATGTAAATCTGCTTTTCTTCTGAGTGAAATTTTCAAAAGCACCTAGGTGATCTGATTACTTAGACCCTTGTGAATGTCTCACCTTCCACCTTTTAAAAAACCTCCTTAAATTCCTATAACAAGATATTTTAAAAAAAAATTAATTAATTTTTTCTTTGGTGGAGGAATCCAGGGATGGTTTTGCTCTGTAAAGGGGATTTTAAAAGATTTTTACTGTATGTCTCAAAGTATGTGGATAATACACATCTGATAAGTTAACACAAACATCTGTTAATAATTCATCCATGATGTACACATTTTCTTTCCTTAAGAGTATAAAATTTCTAAGTTAGATACCTCTTTTCTCTCATCAAACACATACTAAAATTAAATAACTCTGATCCTCAATACTGTTCATGAGAGACCACCTTCATAGTCCTCTTCTCCCTTACATAATGCTGTGAACCTTTACTTAAATGATTTTGAAATCATGTGCCTAATTTTTAGAAAACTCCTCTTCATAATTGGAAATAACATGCTCACGCTCACCTGCCATTCTTTAAAATGCCCTATCTGTGTACCTCTGGACCCAGAACCACTTCCCAATTAACCCTAGAAGGGATTCTGGACAAACATGGGCTCTTCAGCTGGAGGGGGCAGCACTAAGGCAGAACTGTGGATCTAATACAACCTTCTCATGGGTCTGAGACAACTGCCGGGAGGCATGCCAAACACTGAATGGAGAAGAGAAGTAACACAGATATCTGTAATCATTTCTGAAGATCTGAGGGGAACAAAGTTCATGCCAAGGCTTTTCAATATACATTACTTTTACTGTCAAATGCATTTCACAGTTTGAACACTATCTAGCTCGCAAACAGCCTTTTTAAAAAACAACAACATATGAATAGATTTTATTTCAAAGACTTTCATTCAGCAAGTTCATTAGAACAAACGTTATGTCTGAGATCAGTTTGTTCTAAATTTCCTCTATTTCCAAACACTTTCAGACAAATGAGGAAAAAAAAGAATCTTTCTGAAAAGATTTGTTTTTCATCAAGAAATCCTCCCTCCATATATCCTAATTCATGTTCTCAATATGAAAATAACTGTCTGTGGCTCCACACCTCTCTATTAGACAACACAAATAAAATAAATCTCTCTCTTTCTGGTACTCTGATCTCTACAGAAGGGATACTAAAATAATGGAACACAGCAAATAATTTCTTCCTCAAGAAGTACGAGCCCTGAAATATGCCTGAAACTGAGATACCTCAAAACAGGAATCTGAAAATTACATTTAATTCAGGATTCCAAGCAGTTACATAAATCAACTAGTTAATATTTTATTACCACTAAAAGGTGCAAAACATAAAAACATACAATGTCAATACAGCTGTTTTTGTTTTGAAATTTGGAAGGAATTTTTATGCAAAACACTCACAAGCTGTCTCCAAAGCTCCCAGGATCTAAAAATCCAGTCAGATTTTCTTCCTTGCCTTTTAAAATCTGTAAGAAAATTTAGTACAAATGGTGAATATTTCAGTACTGTGACATTTTAAAGACAGTCATTAAGCAGATTTCTTCCCCCTCTACAAGAAATCTTTTAAGTCTATTAGACAAACCTTCTTGTCAAAAAGTTTCCTAATATATGGCTTCCAAAAATGTTCCTTTATGCCTTTGGCATCCAAAACCAAACCATCATGTAAGGAACAGAGTTTTTCAATGATGCAGGGAGGGTCAGAAGATGGTTTATAATCCTTACTGTGAAAGTCTTCAGGAAGGCCTACAGATTAAAGAGAAAAATGTAATATTTAGTTATGTAAATTCCTGTCCTGCTAACCAAATACATCTATATAAAGAACTAAAATACCGCAAGACTAAAATAATTAGCCATCTTGACAAGCACTAATGAATCTTAGAATGTCAACTTAATTTGACAATATTATCAAACACTACTTATAAACATTTTTAATTTATGACAGAGAAAAATAATCACAAATGTAAAACTACTTTTTTTTCTAATGGAAAATTGATCAAATACTTATGAACTGTAAGAATTAGTAAAATATAGCCAAAGAAGTGGTCCTAAGAGGCTCACAGGCTCCCATCCTCACTAATGCTTAAACTAAGCTAAATGTAGGAAAATGTTAGAGGCAAATAAGCTAAATCATAGAATACCAGGGTTGGAAGGGACCTCAGGAGGTCATCTAGTCCAACCCCCTGCTCAAAGCAGGACCAATCCTCAGACAGATTTTTGTCCCAGATCCCTAAATGGCCCCCTCAAGGATTGAACTCACAACCCTAGGTTTAGCAGGCCAATGCTCAAACCACTAAGCTATCCCTTCCTCCCCACTGCACTGTAAACAAAAGTTTAGGTCTGAAGACAAAAATTATATTACTGACTCAATGGAAACATTTCACTATTTAATTATTTGTATGTGTTTATCATGTCAATTTACATTTTGTCACTGTCTATTGTCTTTAAGGAGAAAGCAGTGGTTGATTTGCTAGCTTCCCTCGATGGTGCTTTCTTTGTAAATGATATTCCTGGCTTCTCTATGAACCATTAATGAATTCCAGTTGTTTATTTCAGAGTATACTGTATAATAGAAACCTGTTAAATTGTACAGCCACTTAGAGCAAAGAATTAATACCTTCAAGATGTTTAGTCCTTTTCATGGATTAAGCCAATATTCTATTATTTAGTCTCTGCCCTACAGTCTCAAAAAAAGGATTTAGTTTTAGCAGTTTTCATTGTTTTGGATTGAAGAAAACTTTTTTTCTACATACCTTTAAAGGTAGGATTCAGAAGTTCCCTACGATTAGGACACTGTAGAGCATTTCCATATACTAGATCCAAAGCACATAGCAAGAGATGGTAGGAATTGACTAAGTCATCACTGATCATGGGAAAATTTCCTATGTGATTAGAAATATACATAGGGTTAATTTACAATGTCAGCTTCAGAATT
Organism: Mauremys mutica; assembly: GCF_020497125.1. Lineage (NCBI taxonomy): Eukaryota > Metazoa > Chordata > Testudines > Geoemydidae > Mauremys > Mauremys mutica. The sequence continues at coordinate 17,582,304 of NC_059085.1, forward strand.
CAGAAAACAATTCACTCTTCAGATTTGTTCAATAATCATAATGCAGAATCATCTCTCAAGATCTCTCTCTTTGGTGACTGTAATAAATATCTGATAGAAAAAGGGAATGATAAACAGATAAACATTGTGTGTGTTTAGGAATAGTGTTAACTTTACTGGTTATTACATTCTGTTTTGAAAACAAAACCAACAAAATGTTAACATAACAGGCTGGATGTTCCAGCCTGCCAAGTTCACTTTGTGACAGTGAAGCAGAGCAAAAGGAACTTAAAGTGGGTAGAGAACGCCCCTAGTGAATTCGCCCATGAAGCAGGAATCTTCACTAGTAGAAAGCTGACAAATGTGGCTTTACTGCTGCCTATACCAGCTCCACTGCCTGGCTCTGCCACCTCCTGCACCAGAACCCCTCTGCACCCAGCATGAGGATGCAGGGAGTGCGTCAGACGAGACAGACAATGCACAGTGGGGAGAGGCTTTCCTTATTTTATATACTTTTATGTAGTTTTTTATTTACCCCTTCCAAATTGAAAAGTCTAATAATAATAACCTCCAAATGTTATCAATGGAACTCTTAAAAAAAAAATCAATCGCTATGGACTTGAAAAGCTAAATTCACCAATTACTTTCATTTCCTTTATTAAAATGAAAGAGTTTAGAATAGGTGATTCCTCTAAGCTATTCATTAACTGTCTTTTCTGCCAGTCATTGATGCTTAAAGTTCTGTAATAAAAATTGTAGATTGTGTAAGATAAAGATATATAAAGGCAAATACATGTAAATTAGAATACGTTTCCTTTGATATAAAAATCATTAGGCTAATTAAAACAAATTGGATCAAACTCTTCTAATTTTGTGTATCCTGAATGTTCTTTTATTTAAGTGTTATACTCTTTATTTACAGATCTATTTGCAAGCAATTAAGCAAATGTCAGAACAAGGCAAGCTCTAGAAATGATACTATTTACTTTTTATTAATTAAGTAGGTGCTATGTCGCAGCAGTAAAATGAAAGCCTAAGTTAAGTAAAACAATAATCACTGACAGCATCACAGTCAAGAATAAATCTAATTTTAAGGGAACCAAACGATTATTCCAAGCTATATTTCCCCGGTCCATAGCATTTCAAACAATGGTCTACTATTTTCCCCTTCCCAAATCGAAAACCAATTACATTCTGTTCAATGCCGTAAGAAAAACGCTTTATTTCCATTTTAACTGAAAACAAACCAAGCGAGATAGTTTAAAGAGTGATTCTCTGACAAGCAAGATAAAGAGCAACACAAACAGCAATGATACTAGATTACAATATCTTAGTACTAATCTTACAAATCAAATAAAACCAGTCGCTGACTTACTTTGCTCCAGACAAAAAAAGGGTTGAACTAGCAAATCTGCTATATTTTCTACACTGGAAAAGGAAGTTGCACACACTGCTCTTCAGCCTGGGAAGCTTGTTGCACAGACAAGCCCCAACTTGTCATCGATGTGTGGTTGCCATGATAAGGATAATGGGTCAACCCTCAAAACAAAATAAGCAACTTTCAAAGCAAAAAAGTGCCTTTAATGACCCTGAAGGTCAATTTAATGTAATAATCTTTGTTGCCCCCTTTTATATCACTACTAATTCTGTGTTTTAGACTTGCAAATATTATAAAATGTTCCCTTTCTTTGTAGGATGCTATAGGTTATATGGCACCTATGCCAGACCAGATTAATTTAAATCAACGGGATTTAAATCAACAATTTTATCATGATTTCAAAGACCAAGCAAGAAACCTTGAACTAAACATTGACTTAAAAAGGTATAATCTCATATGTTAGTATAACCATAAAAACATGCAGATTTGAAACTGACTATAGCTTTAACACTAAATTTGGTGCTTTTTGCTAAACGGGAGCATACACTGTGTATCTACACGTTTATTTAAGCAATTATACAGCTCAATATAAATAACTACTTCAAATTGTGTTGAAAACATAAGAAAAATTACTCAAGTTTGAATGAATTAGTTCAAATGGATAACATTCTCTCTGCACCTACTAGCTAAACTGAAACCAAAAATAATTAAAGCAAAATCATTTCTGCACAACAGAAACGGAAAGTACTGACATTCAGAAAAATGTCCCGGTAAATAACAGTGCTTCTTCTATTGTAAAGAATGAAATATACCTATATACTAATGCAATATGACACTGCAGTACAAAGCTTGATTTGACCCCAAATTCAGAGACATTACCCCTGATTCTATATATATTTTAAAAGCAGCTCCCTTTACTCATCTTGCATGAGTGAGCCCTCCTCAAATGTTAATGTTTTGTATTTAAATGATATTAACAGAGTACAGGCTTTAACACAGGTTGTCACAATATCAAATTCAATTTTAAAAAGGATTATTTTTAAAAGAAAATGCATTTTAATTTAAACTAAAACAATCCAATTTTTTTATTTTTAAAAAGTCAATTTTTATCCACCCTGATCTCTTCTATTCTAGGCAGACAAGTTAAGCTGTGAACCAGAAGTTGCTCACCACTGAAAGTACCAGCTCAAAAATCCATAGCCAGTGAAAAATATTAATTATAAATCCAGCAGAAGCAAATGATAAAACACCTACCCCCCATTCCTCAGCAGCTTCAGGGGTGGCAAAGATTTGTCTGGGCCAGCAGAAGAAAAAAGAAAACTCATGGCCTCTTTAAGGATTGCCCCCCCTTTCCCTGTTTCCTCCCATTCTTCTGGAAACTCAGACTTCTTGTGGACTTGAGGAATGAGGGTTGTGGCAGACTGGCTAGATATGAGAGTAACCAGCATACGCCTGTTGTTCTCCAGTGCACCCAAGGGAAGGTCTGATAAACCCTTCACCCTGCCTGGGAAGAAATTCTAATCCAAATTGGAGATGTGGGGGGCAAACCAGGTTTTGGGGACTTATGGGCATTACCACCTTTTTGGTGCGAGGAAATAATTTTTTCCCCTCTCACTGCCAGACTGGCCTGGAGAGAGGTTTGTGGGGTATGTGTTTTTTTGTTTTTGTTCTCAGCAACCCAGGCATGGTGGGGTAGGTTAGATTAAATTCATTTTGTTGCAACATGGCAGCTACCCAGTGCAGGTAATTATTAAATGCGGAGTCCAGTTCCCTGATAAATCAGAATCGGAGCAGATTAGGAAAAGGCAACTGCTAAAGGAGAGAAATGGGTACAGAACTGTCTGGTACAGCAAGGAGACAACCCCCAACCATAACCCCATGGTTGCAGCCTTCCACCATGTGGAATAGATTACAAAGGATGATCTGCACCAGACAAGTTATTGCTGGGTAGTTCTCAGATGTGTTACTAAATAAAACGGTGGCCTAGCTAAACCATATTCCCATTGTCTTGTTTTTCTTTCCGTGGTGTCCGGGACAAGGGAAAACTCTGATAGTTATAAAAAGAAGGAATAAGAACCAGTCACCCAGCATTTATTATGCTTGAGCAAACTAAATGACTAAGGTTATCCTTACCAACTTCCAGTTGCAAGCTACAACAACAACTTCATGTGTAGGATATTAGGAGACTCTCACCCACACTCAAGTAAACTTAAAAATGATTGTCTCAAAGTTTCAAGAACCATCAAAGTTTCTGCATCCTACCCTCCTCCTCCACACCCGCTCTCTGGCAGATACCAAAATGTACGTGAGAAAAGAAAAAACCCTTCAGCTTTCTTAACTAGCAGCTGCCTCCTGAACAATGTATTCAATGATGCCAGTGCCCTTTAAGACATCAAAATGGATTTAATAATCATTACTTTTATAAAATGGGCCCAACACAATGGCTACGGGCACATGCACAATAGTACAAAATTAGTTGACTATCAAACTTAAATGAAACCTAGAGAGACTCTCTCACTTCCCTGAGATGCCATATAAGCAGAATTGTAACCCAGAATGAACTCAGACAAACGCTGGAGTAAAACAGATGGGTTTTATACTGTGACTGAAAGTCAACAAACTTTGGTTTGGTTATACTAGTGGAAGAATCAAATTCCAGAGTCAAAGCCCTTCCACTGAAAATGCTCTGGATGCAGACTCCAGACGTTCGATTTCAGGAACCAGGATAACTCAGCCACTAATCAATTATGAGGGTTCCATGGGAAGTGGTGAAGTTTCTCATACAGCTAGAACAAAGACTACACTGGGCTTTAAATATTAACGTAAATCCCCTGCATAGCATGTGAAACAAATAAGAAGTCAGTACAGCTTTTGACACGCTGGTGTAAAAGGCTCCTTGCAGACAGCTGCATCCTGCACTGGCTGTATATTCTGAATGGCCCTCACGGCCATGTAGTGTGCATTACAGTCATCCAATATTAAGGTGACAGAGGTATGAACAACCTTGGCAAAGTCCACATCGAAGAAAAAGTTGCAATTATTGCATCAACCGTATAAAAAAGACAGTACTTCTGCTCGCCAAGGCTCATGCCATGATCTATCAGATTCAAAAACCTTTCTAAATTATTAATCTAACTGTGAGTAAACCCTCTCAGTCAGATGTGTAAGCATCATCCCTGCCATTCTCTTTAGATGCTTTCTCCAAACAAAAAGCATCGCCTCTATCTTACCCGTATTGAGTTCCAGTGAGCTCATTCTCAACCAAACCCTATTTCAAGTGGGCACCGAGTAAGCAAAAGCACCATAACATCCAGATTTGAGGGAGAAAAAGACTGAGCCATATCAAGGTAAACCACCTCCTTTCACGATGGGCTTAAGATAGCTCAGTTACAAGTCTCACAGATTTTAAGGTCAGAAGGGACCTTAATGATCATCTAGTTTGACCTTCAAAGTCACATGCAATTTGTAATTATTAAATAGTGTAATAGTCTATATTTTTGTCAACATAGGAATTAGTGACAGCACAGGGTTACTCCCCATAGGAAATTTTAAAAAAGAGACACGTCTTTGTAGTTGTTTCTTTGGAAGCGCATTGACAGAGAGGATTTTGAACAAAGACAAGACAAAATTTATTTTGGTCTAGAGAGAAGTTTTGATTAAATTCTTTAAAGGAAACAGATTTGCCTCTACAAAATGCAGCTAGTCACATTAGATACACATAGCTTTATTCACTACAATAGCAACAGGTTAAGAACACACACAGTGAAACGCCTGCTGTATAAGCACTGAAATTTATCTTTTAATAGATATATTATCTGCAAATGAATCCAATAAGCACATTTTCAACACAAAAATAATGCCTACTGTATAAAGATAATACAAGCAGAAAGATGTTAAAAATACAGAGAAGACTGAATATAAGATAGTGGGTGGACCAGCATGAAGAGATTTAATATAAACATATGCAAACTGATGTGTGTAGAACTGATTGTGTATTTAAAAATTAAGAGAGAAAAATGAAACTCCAAATCTATTGTAGATAGATTTGGCGTCAGTGGACAAACTGAACAGGAGATCATGTGAGTTGCCAAGGCACTCATTTGTATTCTGGGATGAGGTGGTGCAAGTATACAGAAGGTTCTCTTATATGTAGGGCCCTACGAAATTCACAGCCACGAAAAATGTGTCATGGATCATTAAATGTGGTCTTTTGTGTGCTTTTACCCTAGACTATTATAGATTTCACAAGGGATACCAGCACTTCTCATATTGGAGGCCCTGATGCAAAAGGGAGTTGCAGGGGGTTTACAGGATTATTTTAGGGCGGTCACGGTATTGCCACTCTGATTTCTGCTGCCTTCACAGCTGGGTGGACGGAGAGTGGCGGCTGCTGACTGAGGGCCAAACTCTGCAGGCAGCAGTGCAAAAGTAAAGGTGACAATATCATACCATGCCATCCTTACTTCTGTACTGCTGCTGGCAGCGGCTCTACCTTCAGAGCTGGGTTCCCGGCCAGCAGTCGCCGCTCTCCAGCTGCCCAGCTCTGAAGGCAGCACTGCCGCCAGCAGCAGCACAGAAGGTAGCAGTACCGCATCCCCTCCTACAATAACCTGGTGACACTGAAACAAACAAACAAACACACACACACCCCTCTCCTTTTTTGATCAGGACCCCTGCAATTACAACACTGTGAAATTTCAGATTCAAATAGCTGAAATCATGAAATTTATGATTTTTAAAATCCTGAGACCATGAATTGACCAAAATGGACTATGAATTTGGTAGGGCCCTACTTATATGATGTTATAGGGCTATCTGAATACTGCCTACATTTCTGATGTGTTCATTTAAAAATAAATCAATAAATAAAATATTAAAAGAGGGCAACCAAAAGGATGAGAATATTATTTGTGATAACTGTTGAAAGAAGAACATCCACATTTATACAATTTCATTATTTACCCTTCTAAGCTTATAGGAAATAGTATTTAATAGTATTTTATTCTCTAAGTGTAGCTAGAAATACAAGAAAAGTTTGGTCTTATCTTGGTCACCAATGGACATGAAAATCCACAACATGAACATCTTAACACGAATCCTCAAAAGTTTCAAGAGGCTTCCCCCTTTTTAGAGAGACAAAATGCTGGGAAAGCTGAAAATGCAGCCAACATGAAAGTTACAAGACTAAGTGAGCTCATCATTGATCTTAAAAATGTGTGGAAAGGTAAAGCTGGAAAAGTAAAGGCAGGGAGAAAGAGAGTCACGGGGTCTGTTGTGGAATGGCTTCTCTGAGGAAATTCAATGGGTTAAGATATGCTGAACTTTTTGATGCTTACCTGATGTTCGAGGATCACTCCTTTTTATTCATATATAAGCTATACTGGAGGCTAACAAAGAAAGTTTGCAGCAAATGTCACTCTTAACAAATCTCTTACCTTTTGCATGAACAAACAGCACCCAACAAAACCGGAAAACTTCAGAGACTGTGCAAGGCTGTCGTCTTTTGGAAAGAAAAATATTGTAAGAATATAGCAACAAACTCAATGCATTCACACTGACAAAACAGTGTGCCTTAAAGTGTCCCACTACTTGATGGGACAGTTGACTTCTACAGATAATCCCAAGGATGGGCACAACTGTACAGGGAAGATTCCACAGTGCCTGCTCTCCTGCACAGCACTTTCATTGGGTATCACTAATCCTTCACAGGGTTCTCAATTAAAAAATGTGAGTGAAAATTATTCATTCACTTTAAAAAAATAAAAATAAAAAAAAAGGGACAGATTTGCTTGTATTGGGTATTTGCTTGTTTCTGTCTGTAGCACAGAAAGAGGCTGTTTCAATAAAAGTTAACTATAAGCTGAGCAGCATCAATAATATTTTTTATTGTACATTTAAAAATTATTATCTTCATACATACACCAAGTGTTGCAAAAATTACTGAAGATCGTAATAATTAGCAATGTGTTCTGAGAGTCAGAGTACAAATGGCTTACAAACACTGTGTTTAATCAGTGGGTTCTGTGGTCTTTAATAACATGTATTTAGTGAAAGCCAGATTTTTAGAATTGTGCACTCACAAAAACTGTGACATGCATTTGTGCATACACAGTTCTAAAAATCAGGCAATGTATTTTCAGTGTTCCTCGTGTCTTACTTCAGTTAGTGACTAGACGAAATCTACCCTAATAAAACATAGATCTTCAATATGGCCTTCATGTAAACCAATAGTTTATCTACTGCTGCTACTATTTTGTTTAACACTGACATATCAGCATTTTTTGTTTTGCTTTTAGACCCAGATGGTATTCTATTATTTGTGAATACCTGTTTCCCAATGTTATGTTTTTCATTTTTGTAACCTCAGATAATTAACAATTCATCATTTAAATTCAGAAACCTCTCTTTTTTTAAAACTGTCATATCCATTTTATGTCAGCATCTCTAATAATCATAACTGCTAGTTAAATAAAAACAAATACTATGAGTGCTGTAAAAGACCAGTTCTCAGTCTTAGCGTGGTGAAGTTTTTTGTTGTTTTTTTTAAAATAGGGAGTTGCAACATTTTCTAATGAGCATAAATTTTCCTTTAAAAAAAGTTTATAGTCTTCCTAGGAATGGAGACAGCCACCAGACTGTGAGGTGCTACAGTAATTAGGTTTATTGAATATGCCATAAGAAAACGAGATAAACAGTTAAAGTGCCATATTCTGTGATGCTCTGGAGCCAATGCAGCCCCTGATGTGAGATAAAGCAGCCCTAACTTACAACAGCTTTATCTGGATGCCAGTGGATCATTCCACAGCCCAGAATTACCAAGCACAAGTTCCAGGGATGTAAAGGGCACAGATTATAATGGGCCATGGTTGCTTAAGGGCCATTTTACAACCCCTGCAAACCCTTATAACAAGGAAAAGACAGTTACCTTTCCCGTAACTGGTGTTCTTCGAGATGTGTTGCTCATGTCTATTCCACAATAGGTGTGCGTGTTCGCCACGTGCACCGGTGTCGGAAGTTATTCCCCTAGCAGTACCGGCAGGGGAGTGCCCCTAGCAACCCCTGGGAGTGGCGCCTCCATTGCGCGGTATAAGGGGCGCTGCACGCTCCCCGCACCCTCAGTTCCTTCTTGCCAGACCACTCCGACAGAGGGGAAGGAGGGTGGGATGTAGAATAGACATGAGCCACACATCTCAAAGAACACCAGTTACGGAAAAGTCTTTTCTTCTTCAAGTGATTGCTCATGTCTATTCCACATTAGGTGATTCCAAGCTATATCTGTTGGAAGTGGGCAGGAGTTCACAAATTCTCGGGACAGACCACAGCCCTGCTAAACCCAGCGTCCTCCCTGGTTTGGGAGATGATCGCATAATGCGAGGTAAATGTGTGAACTGAAGACCATGTAGCAGCCCCACAAATGTCCTGGATGGGGATATGGGCCAAAAAGGCGCCGAGGAGGCCTGCACCCTAGTTGAGTGTGCCCACACAACTGACGGCAGGGGGATTCCCGTCAGGTCATAACAGGTGCGGATGCATGATGTGATCAAATTGGAGAGCTGCTAAGTGGAGATCAGCCGACCCTTCATGCATTCAGCCGAGATGATGAACAGCTGCTAGGACTTTCTGAACGGTTTTGTCCACTCCACGTAGAAAGCCAGAGCCCATCACACATCCAACGTGTGGAGGCGGCGCTCCTCACTAGATGCATGGGGCTTGGGGCAGAGGACCGGCAGGAAAATGTCCTGACCCATGTGGTAGGCAGAGACCACCTTCGGGAGGAACGAAGGATGTGGGCGGAGCTGGACCATATCCTTATGGAACACCGTGTACAGAGGCTCAGAGGTCAGGGCCCTGAGTTCCGAGACCCGCCTAGCTGACGTGATCGCTACCAGGAAGGCTGCCTTCCACGAGAGGTGCGACCAGGAGCATGTAGCTAGCGACTCAAACGGGGGGTCCGTGAGGCAGGCCAGCACCAGGTTCAGGTCCCACTGTGGGACTGGGGGCCTGACAAACGGGAAGAGATGATCCAATCCCATAAGGAATCGGCCAGTCATAGCATGGGAGAATACTGTGTGGCCCTGCACTGGTGGGTGGAAGGCTGATATGGTCACCAAGTGCACCTTGATGGATGAGGGCGCCAGGCCCTGGGCTCTAAGGTGAAGAAGGTAGTTCAGAATGAGCTGGATCGGGGCAGCCACGGGGAAAACGTCCCACTCATCTGCCCATCAGGAGAACCAAGACCACTTTGCCAAGTAGGCCCGGAGCGTGGAGGGTCACCTGCTTTCCAAGAGGACCGCTGAACCCCTTCCAAGCACGTCCTCTCCTCCTGGCCTAACCATTGAGCAGCACACCGTGAGGTGGCGAGCCGCTAAGTTGGGGTGGAGGAGGCAGCCCTGGTCCTGGGAGAGCAAGTCTGGGCAGGACGGCAACAGCCACGGCGGGGCAACCACCAGGCCCGTGAGGGTCCTGTACCAATGCTGCCTGGGCCATGCCAGGGCAATCAGTAGAACCCGGGCCCTATCTATCTTTTCCAGGACCTTGCCTATCAGTGGGAAATGGGGGGGGGGGAAAGAGGGGAGGCATAGAGAAAATGGCCCAATCAGGACAGGAGGAAGGCATCAGAGATAGTGCCCCATCCCAGCCCTTCCTCCCCGGAGCAGAACCAGGGACAATGATGGTTCTGCCTGGTCCCAATCAGATCCACCTGGGGAGTTCCCTACTCTTGGAAAAGTCTGTACACCACCTCTGGGTGAAGGGACCACTCATGCTGAGAGGAGAAGTCCCTGCTCAAGTGATCCGCCCGCAAGTTCCGGGTGCCCGGTAGGCGAGAGGCCTGTAGGTACATGTCCCACAGCCTGAAGGCTTCCTGGCAGTGGGCAGAGGATCAGGCCCCACCTTGCCCGTTGATGTAAAACATCAAGGCCGTGTTGTCCGTGAGAACCCTGACCACCCGGCCCTCCGGGTGCGAGGGGAAGGCCATGCACGCCAGCTGCACCGCCCTGAGCTCCTTGACGTTTATGTGGAGGGCCAGGTCCTGCGCAGACCACAGACCTTGGGTCTGAATGTCCCCCACATGGGCTCCCCACCCAGGTCCAATGCATCAGACACCAGTTCCATTGACGAGGGCCTGCCCCTGAACGGGACCCCGTGGAGCATGTTCCCTGGGGAGGACCACCATTGTAGGGAGGCGATCACCGGTTTGGGCACAGTGAGGACTTTGTCCATCCTGTCTCTGGCCTGAGAGAATGCCGAGGCCAACCACAGCTGGAGGGGCCTCATCCTGAGTCTGGCGTGGTGGGCCACATATGTGCATGCCGACATGTGACCCAAGAGCTGGTGGAACACTCTGGCTGTTGTCACTGGAAACCTTGTGACCATGTCGATGAGCCCTGTCCAGTGGGAAGGAGGCTCTGACCGACGCAGCATCCAGGACTGCGTTGTATCGGGACTAACGTGGACTTGGTGTCATTTACCAACAGGCCCAAAGTGGTGCACGTGGACAGAAGGAGCTCCACATGGTCCCGCACCTGGGAGCTGCCCTTGACCAGCCAGTCATCCAGATAGGGGAAGATCTGGACCCCACAGCACCTGAGGTAGGCCGCCACCACAGACATACACTTTGTAAATACTCTGGGGGCAGTGGACAGACCAAATGGGAGGACCGTAAATTGGTATTGTTCCTGCCCAACTGTGAAACAGAGGAAGCATCTGTGTCCCTTGATTATATGGATGTGGAAGTACGCATCCTACCAGGGCAGCGTACCAGTCCTTGGGATCCAGGGAGGGAATGATGGAGGCCAGGGAGATCATGCGGAACTTGAGCTTCATCATGTACTGGTTCAGGCCTCACAGGTCCAGGATGGGAACGAACCCCTCTTTGGCCTTCGGAATAAGGAAATGGCAGGAGTAATATCCCTTGCATTTGAACTGCGCTGGCACCACTTCCACCGCTCCTAGGCCAAGGAGCCGCCCCACCTCCTGCTCAAGCAGAGCCTCATGAGAGGGGTCCACCAGGAAGGATGGGGGTGGAGGAAAACTGGAGGATGTAACCCTGGGAGATGGTGTTGAGGACCCATCGGTCCGAGGTTAGCCGCAAACTGTTAGGGAGGAAAGCGCACAACCAGTCAGAGAAGGGAAGCTTTATTGTGGGTGGATCCCTGATGAGAACTGGCAGGGCGCCCCCGGGCGTCCCATCAAAACCACCTGCCTGTTTGCCCTTGGAGGACCCAGGCTGTGGGGTAGGCCGAGACCGCCTCTACAGGAGTTTCTTATAGTCCTGCGACTTTTTTTAGTGGGCTCGTATTTAGAGTGGGTGGGCTGGGTGGGAGCCTGCTGTGGCTTAAACTTAGGTTTAACCGGAGCCAGAACACAGAGGCCCAGAGTCTGAAGAATTGTGTGGGTGTCTTTCAGGCCATGCAGTTTTATATCTGTTTGTTCCGCAAACCAAGCTTTGCCATCAAATGAGAGGTCCTGCAAGGAGATCTGTGCCTCACTGGACAGCCCAGAGAGCAGGAGCCATGATGTCCTTCTCATGGACACCACGCGGCCATGTCCGCTGCAACTGCCGGTGCCTGCAGGTTTGCCGTGGCAGCCGCTGTACCCTCCTCCACCAGCGCTTTGAACTCCTTTCTGTCACGCTTCTGCCCGGAGTCCCTGAACTTGGGCAAAGAGCCCCACAGGTTGAACTCTTACCGGCCCAGGAGCGCCTGACGGTTTGCCACCCGTAACTGGAAGCTCAAGGATGAAGAAGTTTTTCTTCCAAATGAGCCCAGCCTCCTTGAATCTTTATTTTTCAAAGTAGGGGCTGGTTGGCCCTGCCGCTCCCTGTGGTTGACCGACTTGACCACCGGGGAGTTAGGGGCAGGGTGGGTGTATAGGTATTCATGCCCCTTGGCAGGCACAAAATACTTGTGTTCCGCTCTCTTAGAGATGGGGGCAAATGAGGCTGGGGTTTGCCACAGGGCATTTGAAATTTTTGCTGCCCCTTCGTGGAGAGGCAAAGCCACCCTGCCTGGTACCAAGGCGGACAGTTTGTATAAACAGGAAGTCCGAGGGCTCCTCCACCTCCTCTGCCTGGAAGAGGAGGCTTGATGCCACCCTTTTTAATAGTTCTTGGTGGGCCATATAGTCCTCCTGCGGGACAGAGGGAGGAGGGGCCATAATCACCTCATCGGCGAGGGCAAGGAGGCTGGCGCTGTACTTTGCATGTCCACTGGCACCAAAGGATCCACCACCTGGTTGGTCTCCCGGGCCTGGTGCTGAGGATGTACGTCCCACCAACTCCTTCCCCAAAGGCTGGAAGAGGGGAGGCCAACGGCACTTCTGAGGCTCCAGCCACCAAACAAACCCGCGTCAGGGGCCACAGTGCCCACTGGTACCATTGCGCCAGCCACGGGGCCTAGTGCAACTGCACGTTCTGTGGCACTCGGGGAGCAGGCTGTTTGGCTTGGCTGGCCTGACCCATCAATGGACGACTACGAAGCGACGCTGGCCTGATGTACGACCTGCCCCACTGTCCCTGGAGGAGCGGTGGCGCTGGGAGCGGTGCTGACCCTGAAACCACAACCTCGATGGGGAGGACCAGTACCGTCAGTAACAACTGCTCAGTGATTGGTTCTGATGGGCGAATCCGTGACGGTGACTTGCCGGCAATCAACACCCGTGGCTGCAGGAATGGTGCCGTGGCGGGGTCCTGGAGCGGGACAACAAATGGGAATGGCATTGACGTTCGTGTCGCAACCGGCTACGATAGCCCCTCCGAGACGAGGACCTTCAGTGTCATCTGCCTCGGTCCTGTCAGTTTTCACTCCTCGAGGCAGAGTGGTGCCTGGAGTTTTGGTCATACAGAACCCAGCCAGACAACCTGGTGGGAGTTGAGGGCGACTCACGTGGACTACACATGGAACGGTTGCTTAGCGGTGAACGGCGTCGGGAATGTTCCCTTGACCGAGACCAGTATTGAGTCAGGGGCGACTGCAGAGATCCCAGCGGTGGCTTGCCTCTGGAGCATGGAGCCAACACTGGCAGTGCTCCTGGTACTGGCATGGACATAATGTCCATGGGCAGGGCCTCCGGCGTGGAGGGCATCTGGACATCCGGGGAAGCCTGCTCTGACTGGGCTGGGCTACTCCGCTTGACTTGAGTTGGAGGTCTAGAGGCCAATGGTGATCGAGGACTGCAAACACGGGTCTAGTCTCTGCCCCAGATTTACTCAAGTGCCTCCGCGGCGAAGGCCTCTTAGCCTTCTTGGCGTGCCCCACGGACGGGGAGCAGTGCCAACTAGTAGATGGCGCCGGGGGGTCGCTGCGCACTGACATTGCGGTGCCTGGTGCCGACTCGGAGTGGTACACTGGAGTCGGGGTCAACACCGACTCCATGAGCATACCTCGGAGCCTAATCTCTCTCTCTCTCGGTCTGAGGCTTAAACAACTTGTAAATTTTACAGGGATCACCGAGATGAGTTTCACCCAAAGAGCGTAGACAGTCCACGTGCGACTCACTCACTAGCATCGGGTGCCTACAAGTGTCACATGACTTAAAACCCGACCCAGGTTGCACTAGCTAAACTAATCTAATCTAATTGAGTACTAACTACAGGTCACATACAGTTAACGAACAAGTGTTCTGGGGACAAGCTACAGCAAAGCAGTTCTGAAGCACCTTCACTGGCGGCAAGAAGGAACTGAGGGTGGGGGGAGCATGCAGCGCCCCATATGCCACGCCATGGAGGCGCCACTCCAGGGGTTTCTAGGGGCACTCCCCTATGGGTACTGCTAGGGGAAAATTTCTGACACCAGTGCACGTGGCAACCACGCACACCTATTGCGGAATACACATGAGCAATCACTCAAAGAATGACAAGTTAAGGAACCTTCTTTACCTTTCCTCAACACCCACATATCACATTAGTCACTCGCACCAATACTCCATCTCTGCAAGGAACTCCCTTTCACCTCCAAGATACAAAAAACACTACACATACACAAAATCAGTTTAACTCATACTTCAATGTGAGTTAACACCTACAAGGCAGGTGACCAAAAGAAATAGTCTACCCCCACTATACAATGTATCAATAATACATTTGATGAATTGGGAAATGTTAAACTGCTACTGTTATAGATTAATCTAATGGCTTGTCTACATAGGTAAATCAGTGCACAGGAAGCTAGGGTATGAATTTAAAATGCATTGATTTCCTGACTGGACATTCTTACTGTGCACTCAGAGTGCCTTTGTGCGCATCAGCTTAATGCACTTTGGAATTGTACTGTACTAAACTGCCTGCGGGGGGACACTTAGTGCACAGTAAGAGCATCCACATGGGGAGTAACTAGTATACTTTAAGTTCACACCCTGGCTTACTGTGCACAAATATTCCCCTCTAGACAAGCCCTAAATTAGGATTTTGCAAACATCTGTCATTAGAGTCATTCCCTAATGGAACAAACAGATCCTCGGCACACACATTTGGGGGAAAGGAGGAGGAAATCACATGAATGCATGTGCACACTAGGGTTGCCAGGCGTCCAGTTTTCAACCGGAACTCCCAGTTGAAAAGGTACCCTGGCAGCTACGGTCAGCACTACCGACCGGTCCATTAAAAGTCCGGTCGGTGGCGGAGCAGAAGGACGGAGCTAAGGCAGGCTCCCTGCCTGCCCTAGCCCTGTGTGGCTCCCAGAAGCAGCTGCCAGGTCCCTGAAGCCCCTAGGAGCACGGGCGGCTCCAGGTGCTGCCAGTGCCCCGAGTGCCGGCTAAGCAGCTCCCCCCATTGGCCGGAAACTGCAACCAATGGGAACTGCGGGGGCGGTGCATGCTGATGTGAGGGCAACATGTGGAGCCTCCCTGAGTGGCCGCCCATGCACCAAGGGGGCCGCAGAGACCTGGCGGACGCTTATTGGGAGCCATGGCAAGCGACGCTGGGACCCCACCCCCCAACCCTAGCCCAAAGTCCCCTCCTGCACCCAAAACTCCCAACCAGAGCCTGCACCCACACTTCCCTCCACCCCACCTCCCAACCCTAGCCCAGAGCCCCCTCCTGCACCCAAACTCCTTCCTGGAGCCTGCACTCCAACTCCCTGCCCTGAGCCCCCTCCTACACCCTCCCCCAGCCCCACACCAGAACCTGCACCCCCAGACAGAGCACACACCTCCTCCCACACCCCAAACCCCTTGGCCCCAGCCCAAAGACCCCTCCATACCCCAAATCAATCATCCCCGGCCCCACCCCAGAGCCCGTAGCCCTGGCTGGAGCCCTCACCCCCGCCACCGCAACCCAACCCCCTGCCCGGAGCCCCTTCCTACACCCTGAACCCGATTTCTGGCCCTATCTGGAGCCCGCACCCTTAGCCCAGAGCCCATACCTCCCATCCCGGTGAAAGTGAGTCAGGGTGGGGGAGAGCGAGTGATGGGGGGGGGGTAGAAGGGCCTCAGAGAAAGGGCGGAGCAGAGGTGTTCGGTTTTGTGCAATTAGAAAGTTGGCAACCCTACTGCACACGTGAGAGAGATCAAATCCACTATGAGCCTTCAACCAAAGAATCTTCTGCTGAGAATGAAATTATGCTATAAATCCTAAGCAAGAAGTGTGGGAGAGAAAAGCATTCCTTTTCTCCAGTTTTCCATTAGGCCAAACTATTCTGCCTCCCTAATACCGGACGTCTAAAAAGAGGGATATTGGTAAATTTAAAAATCTTTCCATATTCAAACAATCCTAACTGTAGTCTTTGGAGATCTGAGTTTCCAGACATTATGAACCCCTCATCGAGTGTTTGAAAGAATCCAAATATTTTCAGTGATAATGCCAAATGTAAGACCAACTCTGCTATATATTTTACTATTTTTGGTACCTCTCCCTCCTTTTCTAGGAAGGGGTCTGAACCCTGCTGAGGGTTACATATTAGTTAATACCGTGTGTAAAATTGCTGTATAACAATAGTACAATCAGCCAACTCATCCCAAATGAAAAATGCTTTGGTGTCAAAACAAAATCTCCACTCAAAAACTTCTTTTAGTCTAGTATCTCCAATTCCCCCATTCAGGTTTTATACTGAACAATCTTCATATGTTCTGTTTGATCTGGCATAAATCTTGATCACTCCAGGTGGAATAATTCTATTATTTTTCCCTTAAACTGATTACAGCAATGGTACCTAAAACCCTAATATCTGATTTACTGAATGATTTGAAAGGATGCTAGTACTTCCACATTTGGGCAGAACTACCTTTTCTTTATAAAGACTGATATTTTAAACTCCACATCACCAGTCCTTGCTTCTCTGAAAATAAACCAACCCAACTGACACGTCTGGTGCCACACCTCATCCCCAGGATAGAATTTTGCTATGAAATGTAGACAAAAGTAATAAAGTCTATGTCTCCCAAGTTTTCTTGTCCTTACACTTTTAAAAAGTTGCCTAAGTTGGGTTATACAATAGGTCTATTAGCTTCACATACAAGGGATCTTTGTACGACTTCAAGAGGCTTCATTAGTGCCTCTCCATTTCTGACAGTACTTCTATTTTGAAAGACTAAATTAGTTAAATGCTCCCTTAAGTAATTCTATTTATTTACTTTTTAAAATAAATCAACAAGGAATCCAGTTAACCTCAAAATTCTCCTTTGTCCATTTCCTCTATTTCCTTCTCTAGTAAATTCTTTTTTAGATTCTGCTAGTTTGATCAAATGTAATTTGTCAAGAAGTCTTAATCAGTTTTTATTCTGTTGACACCATATGCCTATACATGGAATCATCTTAAAAGATTTCCAAACCATTTTTTTGTGTAGATGCTCCTGAGTGTGATTTTCCAGTTTAATCTCCAGAACCATATTAGATCTTCTCTTGGTATTATCCATGCTAACAATTTGCAAGATTTACTCTTATTATAGAATTATATATGGGATTTACTATAACTTTCTACTTCCATGTTATAATCAACTAATTCATTTTAATAACTGTTTCTCTTTCAAGTGTTTTAACTCTATGTTACAGAACATTCAATATTTTTTGATCTTCCATAACTCAAAACCAGTATTTGGACAGTCCCAAATGGTCTTATGAGTAAGGTTTAAATAAGCCCAGTTTTAAATATGGTACTAACGTGCTCACAGAAACATGCATTAAATATAAGAACTGAAAAAAAATTAACTGTAAGTGTTAGAAAGGGAAAAGAAAGGCTGTGCACCATAGACATGAGGAATGCATCAGCTGCACAGATGGAAGCACCAATGAACAGGTACGTTTCCATCTTGGTTAACCAGTCAAAGGAAATCAAGGGAAGCCATGCTCAACATTAACAAACTCAGGCACATGAAATTTTGACAAGTACAGAATCAGAAAAAGAGGAGTTACACCAAGCACATAAAATCTGATTATGTACAGCACATAAAATCTATTTAGTCTTTCAACAAGGCAATGGAATAGAAATTTACTACCGTAAAGAGAAGCCCAGAAGAAAGAAGAATGACCTATTAACGAAACTGCAGGAATTACTCGGAGATACATTGAATTAAAAAATATAAAACTAAAGCACCAAGAAATTATCAATGATCGTTGCTCCAAAATCAGTTAGAAAAAGTAACAAACACACACCTCTGTTTTCTTCCTCTTTGTTGACGAGGTCGATCATCTTGAGGATACGTGAAAATGTCCTGGAAAATGGGTTCATACTTCTTAAAAATTACAGCAGAAACAGTGAAGTTTCTCTCCAGTCTCTCGGTACGTTCTCTGAATTGCAAGGGTAGATTTGCCATGTCTTCCCATTTCTTCATCTTGTTAAAAAACTCAATCAAGCTGTGAACATTTAAAAGATGCAGATGAGGAGTTCATTTTTATGAAAAATAAACTATAAAAAACATTTTATAACAAAACGTAACACGGTTTACACTTCATCAACTGTTGACAATGGTGTATACGGTTTGATAACATTGCATGATTACAAGCAGGCAAAGACAATTAAAACTCGGAGCACTCTTTGTTCATGAACAAGGTTGAGTTCAGACACCTAACAAGAACATTGTACCATTACTTGCTGGTACTCACAGTGACTTTACACTGCAGTTTAGTGGCTTTTTTCCACATATGCACCATCAGTTGCAGTGGCTCAGACTAGTGTGCATCTTAAGCTTCCCCCATTTCCCTGAACCACTTATCTACTTTGGCAGGGGGGGGGAAAAAAAAAAAAAAAAAAAAAAAGATACCCCTGCACTCTTCACAGTACCAAGGAAAATCTATAGCCACAGAGGGAAAAGACAGAACATGACATATGTATCATTTCTGCAATGCTTTTAAATAAGCTACACCAGGGGTTCTCAAACTTCATTACACATCGACCCCCTTCTGACAACAAAAAATACTACACAACTCCAGGAAGGGGGGGGGGGGGGACGAAGCCTGAGCCCACCCAAGCCCTGCCACCCTGGGCAGTGGGGGGACAAAGCAAAAGCACAAGCCTCAGCACTCCAGCAGGGGGCCCAAAGCCCAAGGGCTTCAGCCCCAGGTGGCTTGCCCTGCCCTGCCACCCAGGGCTGAAGCCCTTGAGCTTCAGCCCTGAGTGGTGGGACTTGGGATTTAGCCCCCGGGGTGGGGCTCGGGCTTCGGTCTCAGGCCTCAAAGCAAGTCTAACACCAGCCTTGGCAACCTCATTAAAATGGGGCCACGACCCACTTTGGGGACCCAATCCCCAGTTTGTGAACCACTGGACTAGACTATATTTTTCATTTGCCTTATGGTTTTATTGCTCTTTCTTCCCTGACTTCTAATTCCCCCTCCCCCCCCCCACTTGTCTTTTATAGCTGGATTCACCTAAATGTATATCCTGTGTCTTTACCTTCCTCTATTTCTTTTTGCTTTTAACAAAACTTTTCTGCGTTTTATATAAAATGTCCAACAATATACTTTATTAATTATTATATAGCTACGTTTTCCTGCTATAATCATTTGTATGTTAGGCTGCTTGATCACCACAAAACACAATTGCATTACTGATTAACACTGACTCAGCTGAGTCAATAGCTTTAGGAAATAATTTATTTTATTCCTTTAATGGATTTTAAGCATGTGGTAAAAAGGGATTTTTCAAACTTTGGTACAGATCTTATCACCTAAGGCGCGTTATAGGCTGAAGTGTGGAGGTGAAATGGAGGTTACATATCTGTAACTGAAGGTTCTTTGAGATGCATGATCCCTATCTGTATCCCGCAAGTAGATACACAAGTGCATCATGCACCTGAAACTAGAAATTTCTAGCAATCCCCATCTGTAGGTTCGTCCCTGTGTAGTTATTCACCTTGTGTTCTGAACTGATGATATGGGGGAGGGGCGGACCAATGACTCATCAGTCCCTCTTCTCATCGCAAACCAGATAAGCTTGAAGCAGAGAGGAACGAGGGTGGGTAATAGAATACAGACAGGGATTACACATCTTGAAGAACCCCCAGTTATACGTAAAGATCTTCCATTTCTTTTCGAATGCAGGCCCTATGTGTATTCCACACATGGGTAATTGTTAAGCAGTCTTCAAACAGGAGAGGGTTTGAGAATACAGTTGGTATAAATGTCTGTAAAAATACCATCCCAACAGATTTATCTGCAAAAGAGGACTAGACTAAGGTGTAATATTTTGTGAAGATCTGGATGGAGCTCCAGATAGTCATCCTACAAATGTCCAGCACAGGTTCTTCTCTCAGAGATGCCATTGAGATTGTTTGTGCTCTACTGGAATGGACTCCCACTTCATCTGGGAGAGGAATATGCGCCAACTGATGATAGAACGATGCAGCCAGAGAGCCACATAGAGTCTCTGAACATATAATGCTTGTCCTCATGATTACTTTGCTATAGCAATAAATAATCTTGGTGATTTCTTGATTGTC
Source organism: Mauremys mutica (assembly GCF_020497125.1). Taxonomy (NCBI): domain Eukaryota; kingdom Metazoa; phylum Chordata; order Testudines; family Geoemydidae; genus Mauremys; species Mauremys mutica. The sequence goes on from NC_059085.1 coordinate 17,602,528, forward strand.
TTTCTATCTGCAAAGAAAGAAAGCAAAGCCCATCTGACATCAAGAGAGTAAAGTCTCCTCTTCTCTTTGAAAGTATGAGATTTTGAAAAGGATCCTACTGGTAAGTGAATATGCTGATATATATGAAACTTGGAAATTACCTTGGGGATGAATTTTGGATGAAGTTGAAGGGAAACCTCTAGTATGGCGTATGGCATAAGCCATGAGAGCTCCTAATCCACTTACACTTCTGGCTGATATGACGGCAACTAGGAAGGGGACCTTCATAGAGAAGTGGGACACTGAACATGTCATCAGTGGTTCAAAGGGTGGTCTGGTAGTACTGATAGTATAAGGCTTGAGATCTCACTGAGGTACTGGTTTCACCACCAGTGGTAAACGAGACCTTTCAGGAATCTGATTGTTGTTGGGTATGTAAAAATGGAGTGGCCTTCTACCAAACAGAAGGCACCAACTGCTGCTGGGTGGATCCACAGCAAACTAACAGAAAGCCCTGAAATCTTCTGGGTCAGGAAATAGCAGGAATATCTGCTGATTCTAGGATCAACTGGCTGGGGAGACACCAAGACACTGTCATCGATCCCCTGGATAGTTGTATGTTGGAAGAGGATGGCTCCAATACCTTTTAGAGATTCCATCTGGGCTTGCCTCCTGTAAAGAAGCAAAGGCTCATCTAGAATAACAGACACGGCCAACAAGAAGGTAAGCTCATGTTTTACCAGTGAAAGAATGTTCTGGCTTGTGCAGTGGGAGGGGAGAATCTCCTCTCCTCAAAGTGGTTTCTTCTGATAATGAAATGTGTCAGAGAAGGACCAGACCAGACAAGAAAGGACAGTGTTGTTAGGGCAAAGTGAAAATATCCTCTGGTAAGGTAAATGTTTCCGTCCATCATGGAGTTCGCAGAGTCCCGGGTGTCAGGACCAACAGAGCCAAGGCATCCAAGGGCACTAACATCAGCAGATCCCTGGTAGAGTGGGTCAGTACTCTCAGTGAGGAGTCCAACATGGAGCTCCCAGTCTGTATCTGGCAGATGACGATCCTTCAGCCTCTAAGTTGGAGCCAGACCAATGGATCCCTTCTGCTTTGCGCCTTTCCCTCTTGGGCGTAAGATTTAAGACGACCTAAACCCTTAAGACCCATGCACAAGGATTCACAAGACCTGGAATGAATTGGGGATACTTTCTTTTAGAGGCAGATCAGGAAGGGGATCAGTCCTTATGCACATGAGTATGCCCCTTACTCTTGCAAGAGGCAATGGTTTCTGAGGCTTAGAGGTTTTGGCCTCTGCTCCGGAACTTGTGCTCAGAAAGTGGATCCGACTGGGGAGACTATACTAACTAGACTATAAAAACTCAAACACCAAGAATACTAAAAACTACATACAAATATATTTACAAATTCAGAAGAAACAATGTCAAGATTGCTTTGGACTCAGAGGATTCTGAATCAGGCCATGCAGCAGTAAGAAGGAACTGGAGAGGCATCAATCTGCCCCACTCCTTATATCCTCAGCTTGGAGCACATGGACAATAACTGCATAGCCACAAAACAACAAACACTACTTGGTAGAAATCTCCAGTCTCAGGTACCTGGAGTGCGTGGAATACACACAGGGACCACAACTCAAAGATGACATCTCTCCACTGTTTGAAGGAGAAAGTGTGTGTAAATTTCAAGAAAATGTCTCATGTGACTAGCACAACTTTATAAATTCTCACTTTCATTTGGTTATTACCACTAAGTACTTGAGAAAAAGTCAAGACGAGAATATGAATATTACATATTAAACAGGCAGCTCAGCTTTTACTTGATTTCATCAAATAAACCCGCCAAAACACCCCCCCCACACACACACTACTACTTTTTATGGGCCTGCTTGTTATTCCTGAGGTTGAAAACCCAGCCTGAGAGAGAGAAAAAATACTGTGGTTACAACATGCTAATGATTCAGGTGAACTGTGACTAGATATAAAATCACAAGAAAGTCTGTTAAAACCTTCTGAGTTAAACATCCTCATTCAGAATGATGGAAAGTCTTTATTAAAGACAAAAACTGTCTTTAACTCATGATAATGTTGTCATATTGCAAGACCTTTGTTCTTAGACAGTGTGTGTCAAAACGCAGGAAATAAGAGTGAGTTAAAGATAATTTTCACCCTCACTCTCAATTACTAGACATTTGCAGGGGAAATGCAGTCTTTTACATTTTAACAACATAGTTGCACTTTTGAAAGAGAATTACCTCTGTTCTGAACAGCGCAATATTCTTGTTAAGGATACATAGTTTCCCTCGACTGTCCCTCTGCTCACAGTTGGGACTGCTTTTCTGCAAGCCACATATAAGGCACATGCTAGCCAGTGTAGATCATTCCCCTGTGAAATTAAACATTACGTCATTTAAAGGATACACTGACAAGTGTTTCTTTTACTTCTTTTACTTTTACTACTATGCATACAATACAGAGGAAAAAAGCAAAAAAATAATCCAGTACATTTCAAGGGAAAGATTGTAAAGCTTAACTCAATTATTCAAAAGCTCTTTCTAGTTATAATGTAATAAAGGAATTTAAAAAAATGCTAAAATTAGGTAACATCAAAATTACTACAGAATCAATTAACGTACACTTACCAATTTCATGTTTAAGCCAAATTTAACATGGGGCATTTAGCATGCTTTTTTACTTCTAACAAGAGAAGATTATTTTAAATGTTCTATCACCTTGTGGATATGAAAGCAACTGCTCCTGGCTGCCAGAACATTCTTCTTCCCCAAATGTTCCCAAGGACACTTGTTCATTTTTCCTCAAAGGCTAAGAATGAAAGTTTTCAAGTTTGGGCTCTCTAGTCTGGCTGCACCCACAATCAATATAGTTAGAAACGTATACACTTGGTCTGGCTTCATATGTCTACTTCATCAAGGTAACGAAGTGTCATGCAGATGCGATTCAAGGCATTTTCTAGCAGTGGGCACATATATCCTAGTGTCCTGTCAGGAAATATCTTATTGGCAAGTCTAGCATGTCACTCTCAATGTTCCAACTGCCAATATTTACTCTCTATCAGAGCCATAATACATCTTTCTGCAGGACAGGAAAATTAAGACCAGATAAATCTATTCCTGATAATCAGTAAAAAAAAAAAAAAAAATCAAAACCTGGTAGCAATTTAAATAAAATCATAAGACCTCAACTGACAAAGTACGAATCAGAGAAATCCTAACTGCATACAGCAGACATCAATGGATAAAATGTGTTATGCAATAAGCTACTTTTTCTACTGCCAATGAATTGTTTGCAGTGTCATTGTAGCTGTATTAGTCCCAGGATATTACAGAGACAAGGTGGGTGAGTTAATATCTTTTATTGAACAAATTTTGTTTGGCGAAAGAGACAAGCTTTCAAGCTACACAGATTTCTTTTTCAGGGAGATGTTTGAAAACTACCTTCCACCAACAGAAGTTGGTTCATTTAAAAAACAAACAAACAAACAAAAACAAAAAACAAACACCTTGTGTCTCTGACACTGAGTTAACATTCAAAATCTGGAATTGAGGTAACAATTTTCTAAATTACCAAAAAGTTGATTTTAAATTTGGTGCTTTGACCTCACTGTTCCTTTCCAAATAAATCAGGCTTTTGATGCACAGTAAGAGGACATACATAAAGGTCCTCAAAAGGAGGCAGAGTTAAGATTGTATTACGTGGAAAACATCCCATTAACTAAGCTTTTCTTGTTTTTTTAACCTTTGTGGTTTGGTGATTTTTTTTTAAACAACTTTCTTATAAGAAGTATGTAACAGAGGCTGATATTGCATCCTTTGAGTTTGGGAATTAAATTATCATATGCTGGTAGGGCACAAGCAGCACAGGGTGCTGACTGAGTGCTTGCTGTATCTTAATTCCACTTTAAATATATTTTTGCATATGAATAAAAAAAGTTTTATTTGCACAGTAAATTCTATTTAATTGCCATCCTACAATATTCAGACTTTATATATACACACTTTTCTTTACTACCATATTTATTTTTTTAAGAAAGTTATCAGGTAGAAATATTTTTCAAATAAATTTGAATCTCAACTTCGGGGGATCAAATTTAAAAGCTGAGTTTCCAAAAACTGACCACAAAGAAGTATGTGCACAACTTTGTGCTAGATCACACATAGAAACTGTGGTTATTATGGTACTGCAGATATTTGTATGCACAATAGGTACCTATTCATGTGTGCATATATCGGATTTTCATTCAATCACAGTAGCTGTGTAAGCAAACTGGATGTGTATATTTTGGAAAGCAGGCACATATTACTGTGAAACCCCGCTATAATGTGATAATTGGGGTCCAAAAATTCGATCACGATAAATGCGGGGTCACTTTATAGCGGGGTTATGAAAATTTACCATTTCAAGACGGTCAGTTTCAGTCTTGTAAAAACAACAAGGGTTATCCCAGCTGTTTTAAACACAAAAGTAGTAATTTAATTACATGTACATGAAAGAAACATGAAATCGACTATACTAATCATTGCGCAGAGTCAATCTGGTTGCATGACTCCATAATTTTAAATTTCATCACTTAAAAAAGCTATCTAGTGTGGTCTGCTTATTTGCTGCGGACTGTTGGCTTCTAGCAAAGTCAAGAATGCTTCTGAGTTGGAGGATTTTGACGCTGCCCACGTCTTGAGTTTCCAGCCACCCCAAACTGGCCTCTAGGTGCTTTACTGCCTCGGACACTTTTGGTGGGGGAGTTGAGGTGCCATCATCGTTGTCATCGTCATTAGTGCCACTAGTTTCAGGCTCTGGTGGTGCAGCTTCATTCTTCCCGCTGACATTTGCAACAATTTCGTCATCTGAGATGTGTTCATATATGGGGCAGATGTCATCTGCTGAAAACCAGTTGAGGATATCATGATGATTGAGCTCATATTCTCTGAGAGCTTCTTCGGCTAAGCGTATGTCATCTTCAATGACTCTTGTAAATTCAGGCTCATTGTCATTACCATCATCATGTGTAGATGACAGAAAAGCTGGACCAAGACCCTTTATCCAGCATCATTCAATGCAACATACAGAGAAAGCATCCCAGGCTTTCCCGGTGAGGTGACAGACTTCTTTCAAGTTGAGTGATGCCAGTGATGTGTCAACAGAGGAGTTGTTTTCCACTACCATCCACCTGATCATTTCGCAACGATAGTTTTGCTTAAATGGCGATATGATGCCTTCCTCCAGTGGCTGGATTTCTGACGTTCTTCGGGAGATAAGAGACTTTCATCTTGCTGTCATGACTGACAAGATTTTCCACTGGGGGGGGGGCAGGGCAGGGCAATTATCCAGCAGGAGGAGAGCTTTTTCCTCCTGTTTTAGTTTTCACAAATGAGCCTGAACGGCTGGCACAAAAGTTTTATGGAACCAGACTTCAAATATGGATCTATTCATCCATGCATTCTTGCTGTTGGTGTATTCAAAGGGAAGGGCCGTCATATTAACATGATGAAAACATCTGGGAGACCACGCTTTTCCGATCATCAGAGGTCTGACTTTGTGGCTGCCAGACTTGTTGATGTCCTTCCTCTGCTTTAAAGCCTTCTCGTTTGTGACCATCAGTCCTGGTTGCGAGGGTGCGATCGGGTAACACTGTAAAGCATAAACCAGTCTCGTCGCAGTTGTAAACTTGATCGGTTGTGTAGCAACCTTCCTCCAGCAACTTTAAAGCTCAATTGGGTAGGAATCGGCAGCCTCTTTATCAGCTGAGCAGATTTCCCCAGACACAAGAACTTGGCTTATAGTGTGCCTTTTCTTGAATCTGTCCAGCCAGCCGTTACTCGCCTTAAATTTGGATACATTTCCATTGATAAGGCGATCAAATTTCTCTGCTTGAGCTTTCAGAATAGGGCCAGAAATGGGAACTCCTTCTGAGCGAGCCTAGACAAACCATTGGTACAAGGCTGAATCTAGACTTTCGTCATTAGCAAACTTGACCTTTTTACGCTGTAAACCAGTTTCCTCTTCAAGAATGCAGGGAAGGCTACGGAGCTTTTCTTCTTTTTTCCACCCTCGCAAAGTGGACTCGCTAATTCCTAGCTCTCTAGCAAGCTGAGTTTGTTGTTTGCCCTTCTTTAGTTGATCTAGGGAGTACAATTTCTCTGACCATAACGGTAAAATATTTTTTAAAATATAAGAAATTAATAAATTCATCGGCAAACACCATACACATGTATAACCCGAGAACTAAGTGCAATGAGACTTCAGTGGCCACAAGTCACATTATCCTATAAAACCGGAAGAATGCGGTTTATTTATAAATGTCATAAAAGTATAGTATAGTATTCCGGCAAAACGCAAACAGTATTATGGCCATAAAGGGGAGCCAACTTATGATCGCGTTATATCCGAATTCGCGTTATTGCGAGGTTTGACTGTATTTGTTTTCCATTACAGCTAGACAACAGTTTGCAAACCACACTTTTAAAACTGGCTGGGAGAACAATCAGTTTTATTACTTAAATTTTGAATGTTCTTTCTTTTAGTATCTGTGTCCTTGAGTTCTGAATTTTTTCTTTACTTTATTCTGTTGTTAAATCCAGAAACTAGTGTAATATATGAAAGAAAACCTAGTTCAACATTTGGTAAAACACCAGTACAAAAAAGTACTTTATCTGGATATAATACACAATAGCTGAAAAACATCTTTGCGCAAATTACTAGTAAGTACACTAGAACCCCATTAGTCCATATGGGAACATACATTGCGAACTACTGAATTCTGAAAACAGCAAGCCAAAGAACCAACAGAAATACTGAGGATACTGCATCACACAATGTATTATGTTAATTTATAAAAAACACTTCGTACCACCAGCTAATATTTTATAAAAGCAGCAAAGCTTTAGAAATAGTAGACTTCACTTAAACTTCCCACTTTTTAACAAAGGTTTAATGAGAAGAAATTTGATTAGACTTGGTTTAACACATTTTTGGGTCTCAGGAATGTTGCAGAAATGGGGACACAGCAATTTTAAAGGAACTGGAGAGAAATATCCTGGTTTGCAACTATCTCAGGCAGGACGACAGTTTGGTTTTGTCTCGATTAGGAAAAAGTTAGATCCTCTGGTTAACACATCATACCTCAGGGAATCCAACCCTCCTTCCCTCACGGGGCAACCACTAACATCCTTTTTTTGTGCAGGGGAGGAGGGGCGTTAGGACTCCTGCACAGAGGGCAGCAATACTGAGCCATTTCCTGACGTTGGGGAGGAGAGTCTCTAAGGAAACAATAAGGGATGCGATTCCCACAGCGTTCCTGGTCCGCACTGTGCCTGTCACAGAGAGCGCCCCCCACCGCAGCTAGTCCTATGCACCCCCCCCCGCACCCCTCGCAGCTAGTCCTATGCACCCCCCGCCCCCCTCTTACCGAAACCCCCCTCCCGGGCCGCCCCCCCCCCCGCAGCTAGTCCTATGCACCAACCCCCGGGCCCCCCCTCACCTCCAGGGTGTAGTTACGCTTCATGCCCTGGTAGCTGAGCCAGGCCTCGGCCCGGGCGCGCTCGTCCATGTTGAGGCTGCTGCAGAGCTCCTCATAGCGCTGCCGAGTGCCCCACTCCTCCGCCGGCGGGGAGGAGGCGCCGCCCGCGACCCCCGCTTCGGCCTCCTCCTCCTCCTCGCCCGGCATCCCCTACCCCGTCACTAGAGGGCAACGCCGGCCCTCACACTGCGCCTGCGCCGGCCAGGAGTTGCGTTCGAATCCAAACACCCCGGCGCCGAGCTCTGCCCCACCCTGCACCCTGATTGGTCCGGCGGGGAGCGCCTACCAATCAACGGGCTCCTTGCAGGCAGGCGCAGTACGCTTCGCCCTACGCACCCGCCTGCGACGGCGCCTAGGTGACCTATCCCAGCAAGCCGTGCCAACCCCCACCCCCCTCCATCGCGTCCCACAGCCAGGCAGCAAAAACTACCACGCCCAGCATGCACTGCGATGGCTCAGGCGGCGGGAGGGCGGCCGCTTCACGCGCTGGCTCCAGCAGGGCGGCCCGCGTCACTGCCCTGGGGCCCGGCCGGCCAGCGACAGCCGCCGCCGCCGCGCCCGGGAGCTCTGCCCTCTACTAGCCACGTGGGTCTCCAGCCGAGTCACCTAACGGGCGTTTAATCCCCGCCCGCTGTGCTCGCGGCGCCAGCCCGTGGGGAGGCTCCGCTGGAAACGGAAGGGCTGGATTCCCATTGGCTGTCAGCCCCAGGTCCTTGTGAGCGGGAGGGCGCGGGCCTGTGAGGCGATTGGAACAGGGCCTGGGGAATCAGAACGGCCGGGTGTTACACCTGGCTCCGGCACTGCCTTGCTCCGTAACCTGGGGCAAGTCACAGACTCCTTCATCTCATTTTTACCAGCGAGGCGACTAATATTTACATACCTTGCTGCAGGGTTACACGCAGTGAATGAATGTTCACTAGGTGCTTTGAGGTCTGCAGTTAGAAGGCACAATACAATTATTCATCGTTTTCCCTCTGACTCAGTGAGGCATTCAATTAGATAAAAAGCCAATTTATATAAAATTGACCCCCCCCCCAATCTAATACCAAATGAAATAAACCAGTGGAATTCGGTGCCCCAACGAAGTTTTAGACTTTTATGAAGAATAGGTTCTACAATTATGGGCAGTAATTGTTAATGGAGTATGCAATCTTTCCTTTCTGGGTTCAATCCCACTACTTGTTGATAGTGATCAAAAGTCATTACTATCCGTCAGTCAACCTGAAATGAACTGGTAGATCTCCATTTTCAGAGGATAAGTGGTCACATAAAAAAGTAAATCCACTACTGTTGGCTCTTTTCACCAAGAATAGGAGGGGAAATTGAACAATCCTCTCAAATTTCTGTACCGATGAAGTTTTAATACTGAAAATCAGGGAAAGTCAAGAACATTTTAGACCCTTGCTGTGAAAGGTGTTTTAACTAGGTCTATTTGGTTTTGCATTAGTCAAGTTTCATGTCTAAATCACAAATATTAAGAACAGCTGGGATGATTTTATACATAAAAGTGAAATTGAAAAGCAGTGAAAGGTGTACCTGAAACTATTTTCCAAGAACTAGGATTTGACATTTTTAGTCTACTCTAAAAACACTAGATGGCACCAGAGAATTAATCTAAAGAGCATGAAAGATTACATAATTTTTGCTAACAGTTACTGTGAGTGAAACCTACAGTTCCTAATGTAGCAACATTTTCATTTAACTCAATAGTACTTTAGGGCCCAATTCCCCCTGAAGTCAAGGGACAAAGTCCCATTCATTTCTATGGGAGTTGGATGATGCCATGAGACTGGAAGACTGGGCTCTAATATGATAATTGTTAATAGACTAGTTGGGAGCACAAATTAAATTTACGTTAAAATATGACTAATGTGAAAAGAACAGTGCCTTTTAAAAAAGAATGGTAAGATTTTCATATGACCTTATACTCACATGTTCAGAACGTGAAAAATTCTCCTTTCTAACAAATTTTCCATGCTTGATTTTAGTCTGGGGTGACTCTCCTCCCTCCCCCATTTGAGCAAGCTGACTTGAGGGCTGTGTGTGTGTGTTTAAAAACACCTTTCTGCTCTGATCACTCAAAATGGCTAAACCTTTTCAATTTAAGGTCCTGATCTTGCAGATCCTCAGCTGGTGTTAATTACAATAGTTCAGTTGATTTCAGCTGAGCTATAGCATCTTACACAAGTTGAAGATCAGGGTCTGTGAGCAGTCCCACCGAAGTCAATGTGACTACTCACACAATGAATAAAGTGAAGCACATTAATAATTCTTTTCAGGATTAAGGCCTAGATGTTCAGTATGACTAAATCTTCACTGAAAATTACCCAATAACTATTTACAAAAATAATAAAAACAAACCCGAGTTAGAAAGTTAAAAGCACTTAAAAACAGAGCCATTCTCCCAGTGTGGGGGCAACTTTAAGTGAGGCACAGTCTACATAGCTAGCTCTATGCCAGCCAGAAAGGTGTATGCCGGGGCAATTGTTTTATGGCTTTCCTGTTAAGCTACATACACAATATTACTCTCAAGAAAAAAGCAATTATAAATATTTTATCACGTTTTATTATCTAGTGATAAATATACTAACTGATCATTTCCACTGAAGACTTTCCCTGAAGAGAAAATATTTAGAGACAGAAATCAAGATAACAAAAATAACGCACATAAAAAGGTCAATAAGCCAGGGGTCAGAAGTAAGGTTGTTGTGTGGTGATGAAATATGCATACTTCCCTACCTTTTTATGTGCCTGGGTTTTGTAAATGATGCGGTAACTACATTGTTTTCACTTAGCAACCGTAATCTACCTTTTCTATAGATATTTCAAATTACGTATTGAAATCTTGTTGCTCTTGCAAAAGCAGGCTAATCTGCTAATATGCACAAAGCTCAGTTGTGCAAAACCAGATCAACACACCTTAAAAACATTAGGAAAAACAAACCTCATTTAAAATTTTAATTGCTTAACTCAACTCATTGTGTCCCTCTAACTCACTTCTCAGTGCCATCTACGGCCCTGTCCACATGAAATTTTCAGCCCTAATGTAGACACTGATTGCGTCAATGGAGTTCTGGTCCATGATTAGGGTTCCTAGATGCTACTGCAATATAAATAATCATAGACTTTTCAGCCTGGAAAGGGCCCTGGGAAAGATTGGGAATGACATTTCTTACAAGACCACCAGGTGGGTGCAGGGAGCTTTGGGAGCTGACGTGGTTTTTACATGTACACCTCTACCCCGATATAACGCAACCCGATATAATACGAATTCGGATATAACGCAGTAAAGCAGTGCTCCAGGAGAGTGGGGCTGCGCACTCTGGCGGATCAAAGCAAGTTTGATATAATACAATTTCACCTATAATGTGGTAAGATTTTTTGGCTCCTGAGGACAGCGTTATATCGGGGTAAAGGTATATCACGTTGTTCCTGGGTTTCACTTCCTGAAACAGCTTAACCTCTTTGAATGCAATAGTTATAAATTGAATTTTCCCCTCACAAAATGGCATTCTAAACCCCAAAGCCAAAAGTGTCTAATACTGTAGAGCAACCAGTGCACCTAACCTCACTGGTGATTCTACCAGAAGTTGTGTGGCAGAGAAGTAAGACAGCTAGCTCAAAAATCCTTCATACATGGCACTGCTTTGTGATTCTATTCTATGTTAGCTACTGCCAGGTTGGTGACCTAGCTGAGTGATTGCAGTGACCTAGCTATGTAAACCAAATGGGTTGCAATCTTGAGGGCCAAGATAACAACGTCAACATCTTTGCTCTGGCAGATGACTGAGCCCAATCTGTTCATCAGGGTAGCAAGAGAATCAATTTAGGGGCAGATTTTGAAGTAATGGCTGCTACCTTGCGGACTAAGAAGTGCTTCTCAAAGGAGACAGGATACTTATCAGTCATAGCTTGGTCCAGATTAGGCTAGTCCAAGTCAACCAACTCTTGGAGAGATTTGTGCATGAGGAAAATAGTGCATACCTAGGAATTTTTTCTCCCAAATATTATTCTTAGCCTTTCCAGTGTTGCCAACTCTCACAGTTTTATTGCGAGTCTTGTAATAGATGTTTTACTTAAAGCCATAAGTGAGTATAAGAGTATTTCAGCTTTTTTTTTAAGCAGTAAGTTACTAGCCTTTGTGTTTGCTGAGAAAAGCTTGAAAAATGTGATCAGCGTGCACCCTGAAGGCTCAAAAAACAGAATACAAGTAAAAAACTTTTTAAAAAAATAAATCACCTTTTTTTAAGCCAATCATGATTTCTTGGGGCCTGACTCATGAGTTTTGAATATTCAGGGCTGGCAATACTATGACTGTAAGGGTTTCTGTGTGTTTGGGAAGAAGAGGCAATTCCTTACTTCAGTCTAGAACACAGGTCGGCAACCTTTCAGAAGTGGTGTACCAAGTCTTCATTTATTCACTCTAATTTAAGGTTTTGCGAGCCAGTAATACATTTTAACAAGGTCTCTTTCTATAAGTCTATAATATATAACCAAACTATTGTATGTAAAGTAAAGAAGGTTTTAAAAGTGTTGAAGAAGCTTCATTTAAAATTAAATTAAAATGCAGAGCCCCCCAGACCGGTGGCCAGGACCCAGGCAGTGCAAGTGCCACTGATAATTAGCTCACGTGCTGCCTTTGGCACGCGTGCCATAGGTTGCCTACCACTGATCTAAATGGACAGTCCATATAGATTTTGCCCTTTCTGGCTCCCATCTCTCCCTGCAATATTGATCCAAGCAAACACCCCAGATACTTTTCAAGTTCAGAAGACAGTAGCATGTGCATTTAAGAGGAAAAGCAGCGACTATACCAGCAACAGGGCCGGGTGGGAGACGACACTGCTACCACATAAAGGCACATTAGGAGGTTCTTTCAAATGAACCTGTGCACCAAATACTCTTATTGACAATGCCCAAGGGAGTTTCAGCTTCTCCTGGGCTGATGCAGTGCCAGAGAAGGGGAGAGGAGAGTGGGAGCATGAGACGGTAGCGGGGCAACGCAAAGAGGGGGGCCAGTTGCAACTCGTGGCGCCTTGCACTAGTCCAGGCTCCCCCTTTAAAGTCCAGGGGCCAGGAGAGACTTGCACAAGCCGCTCATGCAGCATCTGGGAGCCCTAACACAGCTGCTCCTCGAGCCCCATGGGCAGGGGCTTCAGAACTCACATCTAAGATCATCAAGGGGCTTTTCTGCTGCCCCACAGGGAAGAATCCCTGGTTGGTGGCTGCCTGCCCTTCCTGGAGGAACTCCCTGTTGGAGAGCAGCGGGCTGAGTGGGGCTGGCGGCCGGGAACCAAGACCAGCAGCGGGCTGAGCCGCTCAGCGTCCCAGCCACTGGCCCCGCTCAGCCTGCTGCCAGCCTGGGGTTTCTTTCACCCAGGCTGGCAGTGGGCTGAGCGGGACCGGCGGCTGGGACCTTGGCTGGCACCAGTGTGCCATTAAAAATCAATTTGCATGCCACCTTTGGCACACATGCCGTAGGTTGCCGACCCCTGGTCTAGAAGATGTGTGTTGGGTAAAGTGTGGGGTAAACCAAAGTCATGTCTATATTTTATGGCCATGTGCAGAGTACAGAGGCTTTATGCCCAGCTAGCAGTGTAGATTTGAGGCATGGCTTATGCAAGTAGATTAGAGCAGTAGTTTTCAAACTTTTTTCTGGCAACCCAGTTGAAGAAAACTGTTGATGCCTGTGACCCAGCAGAGCTGGGGATGATGGGTTTGGGGTGTGGGAGGAGCTCAGGACTGGGGCAGAGGATTGGGGTGCAGGGGTGAAGGCTGCGGAGTGGGGGTGCAGGCTCTGGGGTGCAGCTGGGGATGAGGGGTTTGGGGTGGCTCAGGGCTGGAGCAGGGGATTGGGGTATGGGCTTACCTCAGGCGGCTCCTGGGCAGCGGTGCAGCAGGGGTGCAGAGGCAGGCTTCCTGCCTGGCCTGACACCGTGGACCACGCTGCATCCTGGAAGTGGCCAGCAGCAGGTCTGGCTCCTAGGCGGAGGTGCACAAGCAGCTCCACGTGGCTCTTGCCCGCAGACACTGCTCCCCACCCCCAGCTCCCATTGGCCAGAAACCAGCGAATGGCAGTGCAGTGCCAGTGCTCAGGGTGGGAGCAGCAATCAGAGCCCCGTAGCCCTCCTGCCTAGGAGCTAGACCTGCTGCTGGAGCGCAACGCGGTATCAGAACAGGTAGGGACTAGCCTGCCTTAGCTGGGCAGCACCGCCAACGGGACTTTTAATGGCCCAGTCAGTGATGCTGACCAGAGCTGCCACCGCAACACAGTGCCTTACATTCTGCGACCCAGTACTGGGTCTCAACCCACAGTTTGAAAACCACTGGATTAGGTAACTAATATGTCAGAACACAAGAGTAGATATGCAACATCTCTCTCTACATGTGTAAGCAGTGATTCCCACACCTACACTACTGATTTTAGCAGTATAATGTCCCACTGCCTCTCCCCTGCCAGAGCCTTTCCTCACTACAGTGAAAGGTGCAAAGCTGAGTTCTAGCCACTCATTTTGTCAGAACAGACACAATTGTGATCAAAGCAGCAGGAAACACCTAAGATGGCAGAGCAGCAGCCACAGCTGAACTGCAAGACAGAGTCTGAGGAGAGGTGCCACTGTAAGGAAGACATGGTAGAAGAGAGCCCCTATCCAACAGGACTCCCAACTGTTGGAAATAGAGTAGGTAACAGGGTGTCATCTCCTACATCCCAAAGTAGAGTTGCAGAGGTTGCAAGGTGAACTGTCCCCCATCAGCTTAGACACAAGACAGGGAAAGAAACAGCCAAAGTATCTCTCATGCATAAAGGTGCCAGTAAAAGGGATACCCAAAGCAGATCTTACCTGGGGCACTGCACCCTTAGCACATGCTCAGAGATGAGTTGGAGAGCAGGCAGGGAAGCAAGTTTTTCTCTCACAGAGGAATCTCAGGATGACCCTTTCACCTGGAGTTTCTGACTTATACTCTTTTCTGTTCCTTGATGTATTCCTTCCTTCTCTTTCTTATCCATCATCCTTCCGTCTGGGGGAACTGGAAGAAAAGCAGAGAAATGACGCCCAGGCTACCTGATCCCAGGACAATGACAAAAAGACACAAGGAGAGATTAGTCTCAATCTGCCTTATTTAAATTAATTTTCTTCTTGATAGGTGGACATTCCACAGTCTCGGATTCATTTTAAGTCGTGTAGGAGGAAGCTCTTGTATGGTGGTAATTTTGTTTTCAGTTATCTTCTAAATTGTTTTAAATTAGAGTCCACAATATTGAATTTTATCCAAAATTAATACTACAGAAACAACACAGCATTGTCAGGGAAAAGAAATTATTCAGAATGTAGACATCCATCTCCCCATTCTCCTTGTTGGTCACCCACATCACATCAACCAAACCCTTAATTATTCACTTTTAACTCTTGATGGAAATACTCTTTTCTTCCCTGCAAGTGTATTTTAATTTTGTAAATTCAAAACCAGCCATTTAAAATTGTTCCACAAGAGCAGATCCTCAGTTGGGATAAACTGTCATAGCTCACTGACTTCCATCAGAACTATGACAATTTACCTCATTTGAGGAGCTGCACCTGTGTTCTTGTTCATGTCAACAACCTCTCAAGTGCTTCACCAGATGTTTCATCATCACAAATGGAGCAGGATTTTGTCTTTAGAGAGTAGACCACCACCTTTGTTCATGCACTGAGACAGGATCCAGTGAAGGAACATTAAGTTATTAAGCCAGATTCTCTATTTCACTTGGATCCTTTTACTCCACCTGAGTGGAAATCTCCCACACATATCCAGCAGGGGATACCTCCACACAGGAGTCTCCTCAGAAGGCATAGTGTTGACAGAGCCAATTCCCTACACCTCCCATCCGAACCAGCAACATGCAGTGAAGGGGGAGTGCGTCTAGAGCACAATGCACTCTGGTAATCTCCAACTGATGTATTGTTCTTAGGTAACCAGTTACCTGTCTGCCTTTCCACCTACCCCTCGAATCTGGCCCAATTGTTTACTTGGTCTAATCTGAATTATCTCCTTCTGACTCAAAAATCTTGCGCTAAACTCCAAGACTTTCCCCTGGGGAAAACAAACAAACAAACAAACCTTTGCAAACCTCTCTGATGTTTTGTCCTTGTAATTCTTACATTTCCATTTTACCATTAGAACATCTTTTAGTACTTAAAAGTAAGCATGAATTACACCTGTAGCTGTGTTTATTTGAAATATGGTGAGTACTTAATTGCAATATGCAATTTCTGCTTCCTCAAGAAAATTTTAATTGAAACTTTAATTTCAGAAGAAACATCAGAAATCATTTTATCTGTGATGTCTCAATTTTGCTAGAATTAGACTATTTGCATTTCAAACCTGTGGTTAAAGCAAAATTATCAGGATTATTACATTCTAGAATCAGAATGCAGACAATGCATTTTAAGCAGCTACCATTCAATTCAGGAAATCAAAACTCTGTTATTGTCCTTTCCTCTGAGGTGGCTACAAAGAATAGTTCTCTGCTTACTAAAATAACATGATCATGTTAGTTAGTAAGTCAGAAAGCTATTTGCTGCAGTGCACCATCATCTACATTAGGAATTATTGCACTGGTGTAGCTACACAGATGCAACCCCTCTGCCTCTCAAAGTACATGCATGTCGCTGGTATACAAGTTGAAAACGGTGTAAACTGCAGTGGTGCAAATCCCACTTTACACCAATGCAGATTCTCTACACTAATACTGGTATAGCTAAACAGTGCAAAAATTCCTAGTGTGGACAGACTTTAAAAATCTTTACAATGCAAAGTACGTATTATGCATTACATCCCCAAATGCTTTATAAAATATCTCAGATATACAAGCCATACACAGAGATCATTTAATCCGCGTCTTGAATGCAGCCAATACTAAGGTGAAACATCTTTTTGACAGTGTAGAGGTGGTGTAATAATTTAGAGGAGGAAGTGAAGAATACCATGTTCAGTTGAAATTGCAGGGAGAGTTTAGGTAGAATTCACATCTTGGGCTGGAATTTGCCCAAAACAACGGATTTAAAATCTCACCTGGTGTACCAAACACTATGAGTCTTGAATGACCACTGATATTCATGACTTGTTAATCAGGTGCACTTTGCTTCCTGAGGTGCTAACTCCATGCTAGGATATTGGTTCAGTATCAATTTACAAGACTGTCACTTCATCTGTACATATACACTGCAGCTGGGAGCATGCTTCCCAGCTTGAATAGACACGTGCTATCTCTGCTTAAGCTAGCAGGCTAAGAATAGCAGTGCAGCAGCACAGGTGGCAGTTCAGACTAGCCACCCGAGTGCAAAACCACCCAGAACTCCTGGGTACATACTTGGGCAACTAGCCCAAGCCACTGCATGTGCTACCCCTGACTACACTGCTATTTTTATTGTGCTAGATCAAGTAGAGCTGGCACATGTCTGTCTACTCAAGCTGGGAAGCATGGTCCTAGCTGCAGTGCAGAGGTATTCACTGAGTCACCAACACCATTGCTTACACCAGCGGTTCTCAAACTTCTGTACTGGTGACCCCTTTCACACAGCAAGCCTCTGAGTGCGACCCCCCCTTATACATTAAAAACACTTTTTAATATACATTTAACACCATTATAAATGTTGGAGGCAAAGCAGGGTTTGGCCCGGAGGCTGACAGCTCATGATCCCGTTCCCGCCCCCCCGTGTAATAACCTCGCAACCCCCTGAGGGGTCCCAATCCCCAGTTTGAGAACCCCAGGCCTACACAATCTGTATATTCCTTTGAAATCTCTTTCAAGTACTGATCCATTTACAGTTTAACTTGAGAGAGATCTGAAAGGATTACATCCAAAGATGGTATGGCAAAGAAAATTATATATATGGTTTGTAATCTGCTGCTTTGAAATGTATGACTATTTCTTCTCAAATGAGCCCTTTGAAATAAAAACAAAGCTATCAGAGATTCTGCCAGATCTCCAAATTTAAAATAGGACAATGACAGGTTAAGTGAATCTGGTATACATTCATCTGAAAAAGGAGTAACAGAAAGCACACTCAAGACCTAAAGATAGGATTCAGATGAGAATACGTAAGATGGATGCCACTTAACTAATAGTGAGTAGCAGACTGAAACAAGAAGGCGCAGACAACCAGGGAGCGTACAGGAAAAATATATTTATCCTAAGTGGCTTAAACTAAAGGTAGCAATAATAGTTGCAGCTGCCAACGTAATCAAAAGATTTAGACAAGCACTTAAAAGGTAACAGGATATAAAAAGCAAAACAGATTGATAGACAGATTTAGATGGGCATTATGGCGCTCCCAGCCATTTCCACCTTCTGACCTAATATTTTACTATGATAAAATACTAGAAATAAATTACTTTAAAGCAAATCAAATTTTGGGCCTAAACCGTGACAATCTCCTCTTTCCTAGCAATAGCTATCAGGTAGCAAGTAAATTCAAAGATTGTGTGGCAAGTAATGGTTTATTTTGTTTATAGGATCAGAGATTTATTTTCAGTATAATTTGGCTGTTATTTTCCCTTCAGATTTTCATAAAAATTAGATATTAAGATTCATAAGGTTATCTAGTGCCTTCCCCTGGCTGTGCAGGATGTGATATATCCGTCATGTTTTAAAATTACCTTATTTTGTGTAAAATAACCATTTTTTAAATTGAACTGTTCTTTGGTTTAGCAAGTTATCTTGTCATAATACTGTATCTGAATAACATTGGTAAAAGCAGCACAATACCCATATAAATGCTACAGGAAATAGGCTGAAATGGATTCTCTCAGAAACCAGGGAAGAACACCAGGAAATTACCATTAACTAATTCACAGAATTTGTATGTAGTTATATCAAAACAGATACATGACCTTGACTTGAATTCTTAACTTTGAATATCTTCAAGTTTTGTATTTTGTAACACATCTTAATGTGTGTTTTAACACCTTGGAATTTTACTAATAGCTTCACCTACACTGTTCACAGGTATAAATTTAATCTGTATTCATGTTAAAAATTATTTTCATGTATCAAGGCTGACATCATGGGTAGTCAAAGAATATGTTTAATAAAAAATAATTAAACTTCCATTTCCTCTATAGAACATCATAGAAAGTAATTCAATAAATTACAAATGACTTAAGACGCTTGTTCAACTACAGAAAGCAAATTCAGACTACACAGAACACAACTGGCAAATATTGCAAATGTCCAAAAGAAAAACTGGACTAAGACTTGTATCATGAAGCCTGAAACAAGGGATAGAAATACAAGGCAGTAATAGCTAAAGTTCTTTTAGTAACTACCAACACACACTTTATCATCACCTTGGATATCCTTTTAACTGTAACCTCAGTATTAGTGTAAATCTACTGAAGTTTCCTTACAACCCTTAACTTTATACAACCATACTTGCATATTGTTTAGCTGATAGTGGGACACATTTTTCCTCTTCCAATTGATAATGATTAAAAATAAATCCAATACATTATGTTGAAGTCTTTATCAGCCTTAATTATTTTAAACTGTAATTGCCTTATTACATAGAAAGAGAATCACTAGAACGGTAAGCAAACTCACTTGACCATAATTAGGAAAATACTTTATTTAATAAATTTGATATAAATTAGGTTTTAGCCACAAGATTTAGTATTTCTTTTGTGGGGTACGGATGTTGTTGAAATACTCCATCAGCAAACTAAGTTAATAACTGTGTTTGAAAAACTTTGGCTATTTCATAGATGCATCCTAGTTAAACAAAAGTGCTATATTACAAAGGGCAAAAATATTAAATATGCAATACATCCCTTCATGATGAAGAATTGCTACACCCTTCTCTTGGCAGGTTTTAATTTTTACTATTGCTAAGACACTGTATGAAAGGCCAAAAATCAGAATACTATTGTGGGAAAATACAGTAACCAGCACAATCCAAATAGGACTTGTATAATTGTGTAATTACATGTAATACTGCTTCTAATCATGGGGTTAATTATTTTGCACATAGAAACGTATAATGTATTGGAAAAGTTCTTGGTAAAAAACAAAGTCTTGTTTACTATACAAGCAAGCAACAGAACTATATCAAAATATACAATTTTTTTTTAATTTATCCCTTTGAAAAGCTTTTTCAATGACTTCTACTAGTACCTGTATCTATTCTCTCTGAGCACTTCTCTATTCTTGGACCACAAACGAGATAACTAAAGTCAATCGAAATCTCAGTTCAAACATGTAAGTGTGAATCTGGGCCTCTACCATGTCAGAGTAATAGCAGCTTCAGCAGAAAGAGGAATCATATCACACATCAAATATTAGACTGATTTTATACAGTAAAGGGTTCTAAGGATTTGGATTTGAACAGATGTCTTATGCCCTGTTATTGTTGTTTCCAGGAATAACTTATCTGTCTTTACTATTCAAAGTGCTTTTTTAAATTTTAAATTGGGCAACTCAGCGTAATATATAAACTAAATCCTCAAGAATGATTTTGGGTAACATTTCGTCATAACAATTAGTCATATTTAAACCTGTAGAGAAGTCTAAACTCAAAATGAGTTTAAACTATCAATATTCTTCTTTACCGTTATTATCTGGTAATCCCAGGAGGCTTTGTTACATAAAACACAAATAAAAATCTACACAAACAAAGCAAACAAACATTTTTTTACATGAAGTATGCAGTGTTGAAAGGTCTTTTCAGTGGCACTTCATGAGAGTTTGCCTTTTCTGAGTTTTGGGGATACTACTCCTCAATAGGAGTATTTTGTGCCAACTTCCCTTTACTGTTACCAAAGAGAATGCTTCTGATGAGAAAAAACAGTCTTATCTCTTGCCAGATTAACATGATATCATAGTGGGTGTGTTTAAAAACAAAACGAAACCTGAAAACAAGTATAGAAACCAATGTAAACTTCCTAAACTAACTCAGCTGAGGTAACAGATAGCCAGTTTAACTGGCTGATTGGGAAACATTTTTTCCTCCTTCTAAACACACTTGTACCTGAATTGGAAACATCAGCAGTGCATCGCAACACTACAGCATTTTCATGTAATTAAAGCAATGGATGGTGATGTAGATTCTACAGCTTTCATGACATTCATTAGCTGCCCAAATTATTGCTGAGTTTTGATCTGTAAATTATAAGTGTCAAGGAGGCTGTAAAACTATATTCAAATTAAATCAATAATATGCCTAAAATATTCTGTGTTCACTGCAAATATATTAAATATACAGCTCTTACTGAGCATTATTTTCATAAAATAACCTCCCAACAAAATTATGCCATTTGTTGTAATTTTACACCATTGTGTATTGATAGTACATACAAGTTCAGAAACTTATGAACTTCAAGAAATATTACATGCAAAACATCTCTGAAAGCAGTTTGCACTTCTAAACAAATACTGAAAGTTCAGTCAATAAATCATTTGATGCGCTCAACACTGGGTTATTTACAATGAAATAATTAAAGAATAAATTCAAAATGAGTTCATAATTTAAGTACATAGTCTGGGGTCAGTCTTCATCACTAGAATCTGAATCCTCAGATGAAGATGATGTACTGTCAGATCCAGATGAAGCATCTGCTTTCTCTGAACCCTCATCTGTGCTGTTTTCATTATGAGAACTTGGCTCTGTTCCCCCTTTGTCTTCCTGATCTCTAATCCTAGAATTTTCCTCCTTCTCCTCTATAGGCTTGGCTGAGCCTGTGTCATTGTTTTCAGTGTTCTGTACATCGAAAATATTGGATTGGGACAATGCTGGGATATGAAGATTAAGGCCTGGAGTGAGAAGCATCCCTGGATAAAGTATATTAGACAAAAGTAACGGGTTAAGAGCTAAGGGGTTGGCAGCAGAGGACGTAGAGGGAGAACTTGACACAGAGTCTTCACCACCATTATTAGCATGTTGGTTTTCTGTCCTTTCTTTCTTTACATCTGGCTCTTTTGAGTCATTTCCCTTTTTCTCCTCTGAAACAGCTTCTGTAGACTTTGTTAGGAGTCCTCCCATACCCAGCAAGTTTGGTAATCCAGCCATTCCTGACAGTAGCATGGGGAACATGGCAGCCATATTCTTAGCTTCTCCTCCAGTAGTTAGTCCAGCAGGCATTCCCATTAATCCTGCTGTTACTTGCAGTGATTGCAAGTTTTGCAGGTTTTGTTGTAAGGCCTGAAGAGTCGATAGATCCACTCCTGGAAGTATTCCATTGGCTAGCAAAGGGTTGACCGAAACATTTGCTGCTGTTGCAGCTGCTGCTGCAGCTGTTGCCTTGGCAATCTCACTTTTAGGCCGTCTCCCCCTCCTGCTCACTTCTTCTCGTACAACAGGCCCAGTGAGAATACGGTCAAACATACCTTCAGGAAGAAATCCCTGAAACAGATACATTCTATATTAATATATGAAAATGAATGCCATTACAGGAAAATAAGGTTAAAGCTATGTTGGTTAAAAATTAAATACTCAAGAATAGTTCCAAAAAACATTGTTTAACTAAATTTAGCACAGTAGTTTGATTAACCAGACAACTCCCTGAAAGTTTGTGACTGATCTGTGCTGTCACTTCCCAAAGGTACCTCATTCAAGCCTCAATCCTGCAATGAGCCCTGTAACCCTGAATGGTCCTCTGTACCCACATTGATCCCTACTACTTTTAATGAGGCTCTCCACAGGCCCAGAGGATCATCCTCACAGGGTTTATTGTAGGATTTGGCCTAAGCAATCTGAATTTAAGATTTAAAATCTAGTGTGGATTTAGGATCTTTCAACAGTTTTAGTGTAATTTCCAGATTCCAATAATTTATTTGATTTTTTTTTAAAATGCCTAGTTACTGTGACTAAAAGATAACAGAGCTATCGAATTTAATAGGAAAAGTAATTGTGCATTTTCATGTGGAGCCATGATCTGTGAACATTTTAATGTTTCTTCACATTTCACACAAGCTACTAAAGACTGAAAGTCCAAATAAATTGAAATCCAAGACACTTAAAATCTTCTCTTGCAACCTAGGAGTGGTGTTCTACTATCTATGTAAATCCTATCTAGTGGTAAAGATAGGACTCTAATTGTGCTCTGGTGTTCTTTTTGAAGTACAGTTCTGTCTTGAAAACTGACTATAAAAATGGCACCACAGGATTCAATTTTTATTATACCTCAATATAAAATTTGCTCAGTATACAAGATCCCTTAATTAAAAAAAAACAAAAAAACAAACAAAAAAACCTGTCAGCCCTACTATTCAACCAAGGATTTGAAAATAAAGCTCTATTCTTTCTGCTTTCAGGATCATCATTAAAAAAAAAAAAATCTACAGGGCAAATTCTATTCTCATTTATATCTAATACCCACTTCTTCGGATGCAGGTGAAGAAGTGGGTATTCACCCACGAAAGCTCATGCTGCAAAACGTCTGTTAGTCTATAAGGTGCCACAGGATTCTTTGCTGCATTTATATCTTCGTAACCACTGTCACCAGTTCTGCTCCTCGTTACTGCTGTGATACTTCATTGCCCTTCATAGAGGTACCTGGGTATAAAAGAGGGCAGAACCTAGTCCTGCAACTGGAACTTTACAATTCTGTTGGCATATTAACCAGAATAGAATCTAATTCACTGTTAGCTGTACTGGCCCTGCTATACCAACAGGAAAAAAAAATAGTAAAAATTACTTTGTCACTAAAGCAAGTGCTCAGAACTTTCAATAAACATAAGGATGAGTTAAGTAAAAAGATACTATTTTTAAATACTATAGTACTTATGATTAACTGCAGAAGCCTAAAATGTTGTTAAATAAATAAATAAAAAACCTGCAATCCTCTGCCTGAGGCTGACTGTGTACAGCAAATGTAGTACAATGCCTACCAGTTCTGGCAGGTGGGTATACAGACTTCACAGGATTACCACCAGAAATTATCTTCATCTCTATGTGGACATGAGGAGTGGAAGGGTAAATAAAGTTCCCCAGAGCAGGATTTTATTATCCAACATTTTGAGGCCTGGACCTCTAGCCACTTCTATTTGCATGGAGATAAAGGAGGGTGGGTTTACAGCTGTCTCTCCATAGGTGGGGGGTGGTTTTTTGGTTTTTTTTTTAAAGTACTCATCCCAATAAAACAAAGGACAGATGAATCAGTTATACAGTTTTCACAATGAAAATATATGCATGCTGTTTTGCTAAGCCTGCAGACAAAAAACAGCATCAATAATTAAATGAAATTTTCCCTTTCAACTTACTGGGGTACAAACCTCAAATAAAACCATCTGTGTTATTCTGATCTACTGCACTTATAACAGACTGTCACTTTTTACAGATAACAGGATTTGTTTTTTGGGTTTGTTTTTTCATTACAGAAATAAAAACATCCGTGTAGTTTCCTTCTTCTGTACCACATGTCCCATGAGATTTGGATATTTCCTACAAGTTCTACAGAAAGAGGAAAATTTGTAAGTGGCCTCAGAAATTGTGGTCACAAATTTTTGCGTACACCTATATGTGCACAAAGTCTACATTTAGCAAATCAGGTCGGCACATGCATGATTATTTGATCTGCAAATCTGAATGCAAACTGTGTGACCACAAATAGCTACAAATTCAATTTTTCAAACTGTATATTAAAATTTGGTTTACAATGCAGAATATTTACAATAAATATATATTCTTATGGGGGGGAGAGATAGCTCAGTGGTTTGAGCATTGGCCTGCTAAACCCAGGGTTGTGAGTTCAATCCTTGAGGGAGCCACTTAGGGATCTGGGGCAAAAATTGGTCCTGCTAGTGAAGGCAGGGGGCTGGACTCAATGACCTTTCAAGGTCCCTTCCAGTTCTAGGAGACTGGTATATCGCCAATTATTATTTTTTTTTAAGCTACATTCCTAAGTCCTAACCTGGGAAAAACTACACATTAGATGCATCTTGCTATTGGCATTAATCTGCTCCCGTGCCAGTGGGGAGCATGTTCCTTCTGTCACACAATTCTAGTAGCACATACAGAGTGGAGAGCCAAACAGAAGAAACAACACAGGTGAGGCCAGAGCAGCACAAACCATGCTCCTGGGAATTAGAGGGCACAAGACACTGGAGTACAATTTTCTAAAGTGCCAACTGAGTCAGGAGCCTAAGTCCGATTTTCAAAAGAGATAGGTCACATTTGAACATGAGACATAAGCAATTCAGAAAATTTTGCTCTAAGTCTAGATTATGATCTCTACTTTAAAAGCCTGCTCACTGTAGAGCTGTAAATATTAAACACATTTTTTATTCTACAAGGAGAGATGTATGACACCCCAAACAATTGAACTTTTACAATATATAAATCTCGCTTCCACTGGAAATGCCTAACAGTACAGTTCTGAACTAGAAAATAAAATGCAGAACATAATAGCTATTTTAATAAATAGTTGGCTCTTAATTTAGGTACCTAGTACAATTAAATCAATCTTCAAAAATTCTACTTGCTCATTTTCCCAGGACAAGCAATTTTATTTTGATGGCCAATTAAAATTTTAATTTTGTAATTACCTTCATCATTGTGGCAAAGGATAGATAAGTAGATATCATGGGTAGGCAGGTAGATTTTCCTAAGAGCATCCAAAGGTACATTAATCAACAGTTGCCTGACTTTAGTACCTGAAACCAATGCTAGTATCAGTCTGCCTCTTTTTAAAAAAAAAAAAAAAAGAAGAAGAAAAAAAGCAGACTTCACATCATAGATCATGACATTGTTCATCCTATAAATACTCACAGACTGTTTCACAACATCTCCCCATTCAGGAGCTACTCCATACTCTGGATTTTCTTTCAAGAATCTGCACAAGTCCTTCAGTGGTGGAGCAAAAGCACCTCCCACCTAAGAAATAAAAAGTTTACTTTGGATTTTCCTGATTTGATACTCTGGTTTCATTTATGTCTTTTTCAAAAAATCAGATATAACCTGACAGCATTAGAAAGCGAAACAGCACTCCAGATTTGTCATTAGTTTCTGTCAGGATGGAATAGAATTGGCACTCTATAAATTTGTTCCAGACATCAGCAGCCACTAAACTCGCATATACGTAGCAACTTCAATATCTGACAAAATTAGTAATGTAAGATTTAGTATAAATGCCAGGGTTCATTTCAGAAATGTACTGAAATGGGATGGTGTCACACTAATAATGAATATATGAAAACAGGTGTCAAAGTTTTAAAAGGAAAATTCATACTCCTTTTGTTTATTAAAAATTGCTTACCTTTTGATGGGTGAATCAGTTCTAACCTATCACCCCTGAATCTGCTTTTCAAGAGGCACCCTTTTTGTCTAATAAGAGCTGCGCTTTCTGACAGGGTAATCTATTTATTGTCCTATAGTTTCCCACACACACAAAAATCAAACTAATTCTGAGTTAAGTTTTCTAAACAGCATATACCATCAATGCAACCCATAAAAAACAAGGAAATAAGCAGTTAAGTCATCAAAAATCCCTGTCATCAACTCCCCTTTTTTACACCTCATCATGACATGGAAGGGGAGAAGTAGGGTTTGACCTAGGACAGAGCTGAATGAAAGGAAGGAGAGGGAAGAGAAGCGCTTCCTCTTTGTTTTTATCCACTCAAGCTCCTTTCAGCTCAAGCCTCATTTTTAATTCACACTCCCCATGTCCTCCACATCTCTGTTAACTGCCAGACCTTCTCTAACCAGCTCTTCACCCCTCCTTGGCAGTGGTGGATTAGGCACTGGGCCAAAAAGGCCTGTGCCCAGGGGCCCCGGCCAATTCGGGCATCCCTCCACTCCAACCTGCTCAGCCCACCCAGCACTCCTGCTGGGGAGTGGGGTTGGGGTGCAGGGGCTTCCTCTGCTCCCCAGCAGGAGTGCTGGGTGGGTGGGCAGGGGGATGGGCAAGCCCCTGTGCTCCGACTCTTTCTCCCGCAATGCTGGAGGGGGGGGGGGGAGGGGGGGAAGAAGGGGGCACTTGTTCTGGTCCAGGGCCCCACAAAACAGAAATCCGCCTCTGCTCCTTAGCTCCCCATGGGGCTGCCGCATGGACAACTGAGAGAACCAAAAAGAGAAGAGCAGAAATGAGCCAGGTGACCGGGGATGTTGAGGCAGGGTAGTGATTGGGAACATAGAAGGTAATGGGGCAGGCAGTCTACAGTGGTGAATCTCCTTGCAGCAAAGAGGGAGTATCACTGTGCAGGCAGCTTGTGGCGGGGGGAGCTCAAATGTCTCTGCACTGGGACAACCACCTTTGATAGGATTCCCTAGTGCTGTTGGCTCAGCTCCCTGGGATACCACCATGAGAGAACATAGTGTATTTGTGTCAAGGCACCGGCACTGGCTCCTCTTGGGGCTGCTACCTCAGTGCACTGGGGAGCTTAGGGGAGTCCTTCCAATGCTGGTACAGGCCTTGGTATAGACACGTGGGGATTCCCTCATTTTAGACCCCCCCTTTCCCCTCCCCACAAAAAGAAAATCACATACCCAGGCCTTCCTGAATCCTGCACTCCATCCAGGCAGCTTTATGAATGAGTTGGCAGTATCAGAGGGCCTAAAAATTGGGCAAGGGGGAGTGAGTGGCTAGCAAGGGCAAGGAGGTTTGCGGATTTTAGGTGCAGAAAACTGTTATGACTGGGGGTCCTCAGGCCACAGAAGATGCTTCAGAGACCAGTGCTTTTGAGGAATTGGTGCTTGAAAGTCTTCCTGGTGCTGCTCCCTCATTCTCCTACACAGAAGCACAGAGCCACTAGGAGCCCTTGATTGATAAATATTGATGTATGTGCAGCATACCTCCATTTTCCTGGCACTGCTGTTTGGTGTGCTGGACAGCCAAGGCTGAAGTACCAGAAGAGCTGAATGTCTGTGCATTGATGAAACAGCACTTGAAGGGCTCCCTACAGTAATGCTGCTTTGGGTACACTGTTCAGACTCAAAACCACACTCACACCCACCACGCCAAACTCACTCCGACATGCGGAAGTGTTATTCACTTTATTTCCCTGCACATTACCCTTCCCCAAAGCCCAGCTCAATTCCTTCATGCCCTTCCCAAACCCTGATCCATCTGCCTACAATTCCACATCCCTACCCCAAGCCACATCTCTCCCCTAGAACAGCTCCCTTTACCCTGCTATGAAACCTGCCAACCTGACTCATAATGGGTATGTTGGTGAATCAGAATGCAGGTTGACAGACTGAACACAGAAATAGCTGACAAATCTGAGCAAGTCTATTGGCCAGTCTCAGTGCAAGATAACCTATTGAATTAATTTTACAAAACCTTGAAAGTAGATGATGTCTGAAATGTAATAGAAGGTATGCGTGAAGTTTAGTATTTCTGGTGTTTGTGGCTATTTAACTAGAGTCATCCAAAGAAGTGTACGTAAACCAAGGCAAAAACTTCAAGGGGGCATTTTTCAAGTGTTTCCTTTGGAGAAGTTAGCAAACCCTTTATTAAGAAAGTTACAGTGAACTTGCTGAAAGTGTGATTCTCAACACAATCATTAAGGAATGCGAGTGGACACAGTAATAGGATTACCTTTCTAGCATTTCTTCTATTGATCAGCTGAACACGTTCTTCACCAGTGAGACTATTAACATCCAGTTTATTAGGGTTTCGACAACGGTGCCTTTTTTGTTTGGGCCTCCCATCATGAAGCTGCATTCTCTGTTTTAGAGGGATTTAAAAATGAATTAATAATCTTAGTTTTCTAATAAAACTACTTACAAAAGTGCTGAGAAAGTAGACTTGTATATTTATTCTTATAAGCCACCCGCTCATTTTAAGGTAAATCCTTTCATATTTCCAATATCACAAGCAGTCTTACCTTGTACAGTAACTCCTGAAAAATGCGACTTTAAGTAAAACAATGTTAAGCGAATCCAATTTCCCCATAAGAATTAATGTAAATTGGGGAGTTAGGTTCCAGGGTAAAAGTTTTCGCCAGACAAAAGACACACACACAGTATAAGTTTTAAATAAACAATTTAATACTGTACACAGCAATGATGATTGTGAAGCTTGGTTGAGGTGGTGAAGTTAGAGGGTGGAAGAGGGTTGGATATTTCCCAGGGAATACCTTACTGCTAAACGATGAACTAGCACTCGGCTGAGCCCTCAAGGGTTAACACATTGTTGTTAATGTAGCTTAGGAACCTTCTGTGCGGTGGGAGAACATCTATGCAAACGTATGAGTCTTCCATGAGGACAGCTACAAACCACGTGCCCTCCTCTAGGGATGGAATTATTGATGCCAAGGCAACCCTGCAGAATTTTAGCTTTTGGATGAATAAGTTCAGTCGTCATAGGTTGAGAATGGGCCTCCATCCCTCATTCTTTCTGGGGATCAAAAAGTAAGGGGAGTAGAGTCCCCTCCCTTGACATTTAGGTGGAACCTCTTCTTTGGCTCACCAAAGGAGAAGTGAGTCCACTTCCTGTCCGAGAATCATCTCATGAGAATGGTCCCTGAAAAGGAACTGTGAAGGGGATTTGTGCATAGGAGTAGCCAGACACTCAATCAGATAGTTGCCGTGAATAATTTCCAGTACGCATTTGTTGGCAGCTAGGGCCCTCCAGTTGCCAGCAAAATGGGTACGGTGGCCTCCAAAAATCTGAGGAGGGGAATGATGTGGCAACAATAAAAGTATGTGGGAGTCTCTACAGTCTCATCAAAAGAAACTCTTGGACTATGGGTTAGAGTAAGATGTTGCAGAGATTGTATTCCTGGACCTATAAACCTTCTGTCTTTCAGTGGCCTGAGGACATTGATGATAAAAGAGCTGGGGAGGCAGTCTCACCTTATACCTCTGTCTGTGATGTTCTCTCTTGGGGGCATGGGTACAGAGATGCCAGAGAGCGAAGAGTTGTCTTGGAGTCCTCGAGGAAGCAGAGAGATGTATCTGTCTCCTCATGAAACAGATTGATCGTATCGAAGGGCAGATCCTGGATGGTAGTCTGTACCTATCTAGGGAAATCTGAAGATTGTAACCACAAGTCTCTCCTCATAATAATGGCTGTGTTCCTCTAGACCAGTGGTTCTCAATCAGGGGTATGTGTAAGAAAGAGACTGGACTACTGATAATACTGATGGCTGCGCACCAAGGCTGGCAGGTTGGGAAGGGGGAATTACTCTGTATCCTTGGGATAGTCTCTTCGTCTGGAGTGACAATGTCCTGAGATAAAGATGATCTCAACAGGAGGGATGGATGATAGGGGAGAGCAAAAATGTCCTCCATGGAGACAAAAGATCCCAGACCATCAGGAAGTGTGGGGAGAGTTCAATGATGGAGCCACTGGAACAGGAGTTTCCCTGGTTACAGTGGAAGTCTGATCTCACCTGGATCATGTGCTTTAGGCACCATGTCTGCTCTGTTTGTCTTGAGCCTTCGCCATAGGAACTGATGCTAGAATCAGCAGATCTGTACCCCTGCATGCCACTTTCTCCTGCTGAGATTTACTCGAGCTTAAGTCCTTGATGCCCATGTGTGCAGGCTCTTCTGACTTTGACAGGGTCAGGGAGGGCTCCTTTCTCTTCAAAGCAGTCCTCAAAGAAGACAATTTGTCCCTATCCGTTTAATTTCATGGGAAGCGGCTTAGAAGTCTTCGCCTCCATTCCTGCACTTATGCTTGATGAGACTGATGTACTGTTGGTGGATGGGTGTCTCTGACCTGGATCTGATTGGCATCTCATAGGCTTCTCCATCAGGTGTTTTCTAAGTCTCAGTTCCCAACCCTCATGAGTTCTGGGGGGAAAGGAGCAGCAGATGCTGCACTTGGCTGAGATGTGAGCCTTACCCAGGCAGCAGAGACAATACCGATGTTCACTGCTCACAGAAATGGAGCGAGGGCAGGAAATGCAGTTTTTGAACCTCAGAATCCCAGGTATAATCTCAGCCTTCTTGGGGGAAAAAATTCCTTTTTGGGAAGGGTAGAGGGGAACAGAAAATAACTAACTATACTAAAATTCTGTACTCAGGCACATGCATACCCACATGTGGAATACACATACAGACCATCACTTGAAGATGACTGGTAAGTTCTGTACTAACTTGTAGCAGACTCCTCAAGATGGCCTACAGGCTGCACCACAGCACAACATCTCTGCAGTGATCATCACTATGGACTCTCACCAACCTGCTTGAGATGCCCCTTCCAGCTGGAAGTTGCTCAAGGGACCGCTAGTGACACTTACATTGGACCTCTGGTGCTCCTGTGCTGGGGAAATTGTTCCCCGGTTCAAATACTTCATCAGAGCAGCATATAGGGACCAGAACAGGAGGCACACCTGCAGAGTTTTTACTACCTTTGCTGTCCCATACAGTCACTGACTGTTTTTAAGTATTACTGTAAAAATGATATAAGCCAAGATGTTTAATTTATGAGTGTACTGACTGCTTAATTTTACTATTTGAACAAAAAACCTGGAAATAGCATTTGGCTGAAGTCAAATTTGGATTAGACTGGTGACTACAGCAATAATGACAGAAGTACATGTATAGAATAAATAGAATACATATTTAATCTAATACAGCAGGATTATTAACAATAACAGAATGCCATAGTTAGTCAAGATCATAACTTTGTAAGACAAAGTATTTGTTAGATATGACTTTCCCTGTTAGTGTGAAGAGTCTGCACCTGAGGGGCATGTAGATGATCAAGGTGCACTTTTGTTATTTATCAACCAATCAGCATCCTGAAGACTTGACTATTAAGCTAGTTAAAGAACACATTGTTTAACGTGCACAGGCAAGATACTGGAATAAAAATGAAATATTTACAACAGATTGTATTAATATACTTAGTCATTCTGAATAAAAAGAGCACCCTCAACCTCCTAATACCCTGACAGGTTTATCAACAGTGCACGGACAGAATGGACAGGCTGGACACAAACCAATCACGAAGAAGAGGAGGAGAAAAAGTGGCTGAGAGGCTACGATACAGGTAGCTGGAGAATACTGATGCTTCCTTTTAGTTATTCAGCTTCTAATAGTTATTTGAAATTATTCTTAAACTGAAATATTAGAATTTAGTTCAAAATGTAAAAAATTTATATACATCCAGTGCAAGACAAAAGGTACACAAACAATTCAATTTCAAGCTCATAATTTCTTGCTTCCCCTTTTGTACTGATAAAGTTGCAATTTTCAGAAGTACTTTACTTCCGGGTATACCAGTTTACCCAATATTACTGCATATTAAAACACTTTTACAGAACAGAACATTTTTGGTTTTAATCTCATAAATGTTTGTTCTGTACAGATTTATGGGTCAGTAGATCAGAAGCTCAGAAGTATCAAGGTGGGAATAGCAAATCCATTTCACATTTGACACTACTAAGCATTTAAAATATAGGTCCCTATGACATTTATCCCACTGTAACCAACTTATTCTTCTTAAATAATTGTGAAAATGCACACATCCATTTTCAGTGTCATTTATAACTAATGAAACATCACAAGAATACTTTTTCCTAATTTTCATTAAAGAAATATTTGAAATTGATTAGTCTCTATAAAAAATGGCAACAGATAACGCATCTTGCTACTGATTATTTTTTTATTAGTGATTAAATGCTATATTCATGGACTGGCCTTAGTGTACAAATTGCATGGAAATGGGAAGAAGATGGAAAGAAATGAAGAGACCATCCCATCTACCTCCTCTTCAAATAAAGTGAAAATAAAGAAGGAGAAGAAGAAGAAAAAAAAAGAGAAGAGAATAAGGAATCCCATGTGGCATATATTATAAATTTAAATACAGTATGCAGAGGCAGAATGAGACTCACTATTTAGGTAAAGCAGAGTTCAAAAGAATACTCACAGGAATAAAAGCTCCCAAATCTTCAACATAACCAGGATGTTCCTTAAGCCATTTTTCTAAATCCTTCCTTTTTGGTGCATCATCCCCTGCAAGTCTTGTTCCATCTTTCAGGTTAATAACAGGAACTGGGCTTTCTGCATCAAGTAGACCTTGGGACTGAGCATAAGGAAGTGTTGGGTTTATTACTGGAGCAACTTGCGAGGTGTTAATGCCTGGACTAACCTGTAGAAAGACAAAATGTTCTGAGAAATATGCAATACATTGGAAAATGAATGTCACAAAGAATTTGTAGGTGGTCTCCAATTTAGTTAAATACACAGCCAATTACATTCTGAAAGAGATCTATATGTAATTTTCCATATTGTAATTAAGCAATATTATAGATGTGGCTTTTTGTTTGTTTTTAATAAAAAACCTTTCCAGTTCACATTTAAAAGATTATAAGTAAGGCAATACTTGAATTGTGAGATGATTATCAAAAAATTGTGAACAAGCCATGGAAAATTGCAGAAAAGTAATAATGGACCTTATTATATGCAGTAATAAAGTCCATTATTACTTTTCTACGATTTTCCACTTTCAGCCACCCATGGCTTAGAGTGGTGGCTCCCGCTGTCGTCTGCCTGGGGCTGACAGAAGAAGCCGGGGCTCCCACTGTCAAAATTGCAGTGGAAGTGTAATATTGCAGAATCTGCAATTTTCACAATATTGCAAGTTAAGTAGGACCTTAATTATAAGCTTATACTGAGTAATTCCAGATTAAATATTTTGAATGCTAAAGTTTAGCAATTATTTGTTCACAGCACAATATGCTCAATGAAGTAAAATGGATCTTATATTTTGGATACAGAATCACATTTACTTACATGATTAGGTGGTTTATTTCTATTTATAAAGAGGATGTCAACTCCTTCTACATTCTTCCTCCGTCCTCTCCTCTTTTTGACTACAGGTTGGCTGTCGACTATCACTCCATTAGCATTAGCTGTTAACTGATTGGAAGCACCTATCAAATTAATAATTCAATATAATTAATGAGTCAAAGGTGTGTTCCGTTTATAATCCAGAAAACATTCAATAAAAAAGTTCCATAATTTGAAATAGAGTAGTTTAAAGATAATTCCCACATATAAACAAAAAATCATCTAACTCAGTGGTCCCCAACCTTTTTGTGGCCAGTAGCACATTCATGTTTTCAGAAGAGTGTGGCGGTCGCCAACAATTTTTCAAGGCTTATTTTGTATTTGTACGTTAAATAATACAAAAAAATCATATTTACTATTACATAATATATGAATCCATAAGATAAAAAGGGTAATTTTACATGTAAAAGGTATTAATTAAATTATTCGGCAATTACTTTCACCAGACCATGTAAATTTGCTCTTTTTTATCTACTTGTAAGAAAAATTAAGGAGTTTTTACAAAATAAATATCATAAACAGTTTTCATCTTACTTATTTTAAAAAAGTAAAACATTGTTGAACTGCTGGTCCAAATATATTTATTATTCTTACTTTAACATAGATTGAAGCCTGCAGCCCCAGAGTTCTCTGTCCCTGACAGGTGCGGGGCCGTGGTTTCTCTCCGGTTTAAGTCGCGGCCCCGCACCTGTTTGGGACCGAGAACACCGGCGCCCGCAATCTGCAGCCCCGGAGTTCTTTGTCCTCGGCAGGCACGGTTGGCTTCTCTCCCATGCTGGGCACTAGGCAGGCCCCGCACCTGCTGGGGACCGAGAACGCCGGCGCCCGCAACCTGCAGCCCTGGAGTTCTTTGTCACCGGCAGGCGCGGGGCCCTGGCTTCTCTCCCCTGCTGGGCAGTAGGCGGGCGCACATAAATGCCCATGGTGCCCGCGGGCACCGCGTTGGGGACCATTGATCTAACTGCTAAAGAGACGCTGTAACAAGTACAGAAAAACAAAAAGGATCAATACATCATAGTTGCAGCTGCTAGTACTATTAAAATAAAACTATCAACTATTTTTCCATCTCCATTGTATAAGGGAAAGATCTTTTAACTCCAAATGATTAAATTTAATTTTCTAGTATAGAAGAAACTATCGGTGCATTTTATTTCTTTATTTGCGAACCAACATTATTCAGTGCTGTTAGCCTGACCATGATTAGCTCAGAACAGTGTTTTTAGCAGACAACCGCTCCAAAGCCAGCAGGAAAGACAACCATTTGTGAAGTATCACCCAAATTAGTGATGTTGAAAAAAGGAAAGCAAGTGTTCTTAAATCAGTATTCTATACATAAATATCATTCACCAACATACTGAACCAATTTTAAGGTAACATGTTTTGGACTTAAATTCCTAGAAAGTTGTACCCATTTAAGAATCTCCATCAAGCTATTGACAAGCTCAACATTCAAAATATGAGAGACTACACCATCTTCCAAAATAATGTCTTAAGATTGATTTAAAAACATGGTGGGTTTGGGGGTTTTTTTGTGTGTGTGTTTGTTTTAAACTACTGTTTTTCACCTGTCTTGATTTTTCACCTTTACGGGGGAGCTGCCCATGCACACTGTGTATGGGATCATCTTAGGATCAAAATGCAACCTTAAATACACACAAAAATGCAGCATCTTTTTTCACTGATTAGAGGGAACTCCGCTTACCTTCTATTGTCCTCTTGGAGGGCATGTGGCACTTCCATTCTATCCAGTCCTTAGCTAAACAGGATAGGTAGCTGCTCCAATCACATTCTTTCTCCATGTTTCCCCACAATCTACTGTCACCTACATTCACCCCCACTCATATTTCGCCCTCCCTCACAGTTTCTTACCCATCACATTCTCTTTCACACCACATTCCTCTGCACTCTTTCAGCTCCTCTCACTTTGCCTTCATATCCTCCTGCCACCCCTCAGATGGCCTCCTGATCCCAACATTCCCTAGTAGCCCATCCCATCTGTATTCTGCTTCTCACACTCCTTTGATTCATAGTGCCCTGTCCAGTTCCCTAACCTACTCCATTCCCTCATAGTCCCTACAATCCCATTCCTAACACCTCTATATTTGCCTGGCCCTCAGTGACTAATGGGACACTATCTTCCCTGAGAGTAGCCTGGCTTCAGAGTCATTGGAAACCAATAGGATGGTATCTATCTTTGTTAAAGACAGCCTCACTTTCATCTGATAAGGTCAAATGGATATATAATCCATCTTGCTAAGGGAAGCTTTTGCCTTCAGATCCAGATGGTAATGGGATATGGCAGACATTTTAGATGAGGGCAAAAATTTGCAAGATTGAAGAAAAAATAAGACATTAATGAGAACCCTTAAAGATCCCAAATATTGCACAAGTTGACAACACTGTCATACATATTTAATAGGCTTAAGGCTCTTAGATGTATTATCCTGTTTTAAGTTGAAACTTGACATACCAAGTTTCTACTTCTGTATTTTTATGTAGCTTGTATTCAACAAAATGATTTCAATAAACTTCTATTCTACATAAATGAAAAATGTGTACATTTTTCAAAATTAAAGATATATTTTGGAATTGCTGTAACTCGAGCTTAGATTTTAAAAACGTTGTAAAGAATTGGTCAATATTATGACCATCTTAAATATTGTGTCTACTTCATGTTCACAGACATTACTTTTCATAAAGGTTACTCACATGCATAACTCAGGTATACATGAGAGATTATAATGTCTCCATAAGACATTATGGTCTACTGGGTTACTATTACACACACACACACACACACCCCCTACCTCTTAAGAAGATATTGTAATGTACAGGGTAAATAAATATCCCTTTTAGACTTTTTCTGAATACATATTTATATAATAAAGCTATTGACAATTACTAGGCTAAACATCCATAGAAAAATCTAAATATAAGTTTACCACGAGACCATAGTAGCACCAAAGAAATCATGACACCATCACAAGAACTAGAAGGCATCCAATGAAATGGAGAGGTAAATTTCAAAAGTATAAAAGGAATGCCCTCCCCCCGCTCCCCGTGTAATTAACCTCTGGAACTTAATGACTTTCATAGCTATAATTAGAAATAGATCCAAAACAAATACCTAAATCTAAACATTCCTTGTTACAAAAAATTGAGGATCCAGATCAGAGGCTACTTTCTAGCTGTAATACATACTTCTGATTGAACTATAATACAGTTTTGTTCAGAATATTATTAAGGATCACAGTAGTAAAGCACAAAACTGTCTCTACAGGTCTGTCACATCTTACACGCATTTAACATGCGCAATTTCAGTTTGCACAGTCGGGGGGGGGGGGGGAAGCGTGGGCGATTCCACCAGCATGAGACGCGAATCTGCTGTTCCCACTAAAATATTTTGGGGGGGGGGACTTGACAGCAACAGCATGCCTTTAGGCCTGTGATAAGGTTCTCCCCTATAATAACCCTGGAGAGTTGGCCAAAAAAACCAAAAAACCCACAACAGTTTAAATAGTGTGTCTGCCCTGGAGTGAGTGTGAGATGGGAGAACCGAATCTGCTATTCCCACTACAGTACTCAGTCCCCCTGTGCCTCTCATACTGTGTGCATGTTGCCGTGCTGAGTGAGATTCTACTGTGCCTGTACTGTGACAGTACGTATTTTTCATACTGTATAACATGGCCCCTAAATGCAAGGCACTTACTTCATCTAGTACTCAACTGAAGAAACAGCGATGTGTTCCAACGCTGGAGGAAAAACTGGTTGTGTTGGACTTAGAGAGACGGTATGTCCATCGCCAACGTGGCGCGTAAATACGGCCGCAACGAACCTAGCATCTGTGCCATCAAGATTTGAGACACAGAAATTCGTCAAGCCGTGGAATCAAGTGCTCTAGTAATTGCTAAGGTGACGAGCCAAGTGCGTGATAAGACTTTAGTGAAGACTGAAAAGGCATTAAACTTATGGCTGGAAGACATGAATCATAAACGTGTGCGTATCAATGGCAACATGTTGCGAGAAAAGGCTCTTAGCATCTATGCGCTGTTCAAACCTCCCGCCGAAGAGGGACAGCCTTCTGATAAGAAGGAATTCAAAGCCAGCCAAGGTTGGCTTAACAGTTTTAGAAACCGCTTCAACCTCAAAAACGTGCAGACTACTGGTGAAGCTGCATCTGCCAATGAGAACGCAACAAAAGCCTACCCTGAACCAAAGACCAAAGCAGATTGTGAAGAACTTCAAAAAGATCTCACAAAACTAAGTGAATGGGCAACAAAATGGCAAATGAAATTTAATGTAGATAAATGTAAAGTAATGCACATTGGAAAAAATAACCCCCAATATGATGGGGGCTAATTTAGCTACAACGAGTAAGGAAAAAGATCTTGGAGTCATTGTGGATAGTTCTCTGAAGATGTCCACGCAGTGTGCAGAGGCGGTCAAAAAAGCAAACAGGATGTTAGGAATCATTAAAAAGGGGACAGAGAATAAGACTGAGAATATATTATTGCCCTTATACAAATCCATGGTACGCCCACATCTTGAATACTGTGTACAGATGTGGTCTCCTCACCTCAAAAAAGATATTCTAGCACTAGAAAAGGTTCAGAAAAGGGCAACTAAAATGATTAGGGGTTTGGAGAGGGTCCCATACGAGGAAAGATTAAAGAGGCTAGGACTCTTCAGCTTGGAAAAGAGGAGACTAAGGGGGGATATGATAGAGGTATATAAAATCAGGAGTGATGTGGAGAAAGTGGATAAGGAAAAGTTATTTACTTATTCCCATAATACAAGAACTAGGGGTCACCAAATGAAATTAATAGGCAGCAGGTTTAAAACAAATAAAAGGAAGTTCTTCTTCACACAGTGCACAGTCAACTTGTGGAACTCCTTACCTGAGGAGGTTGTGAAGGCTAGGACTATAACAATGTTTAAAAGGGAACTGGATAAATGCATGATGGCTAAGTCCATAAATGGCTATTAGCCAGGATGGGTAAAGAATGGTGTCCCTAGCCTCTGTTCGGCAGAGGATGGAGAAGGATGGCAGGAGAGAGATCACTTGATCATTGCTTGTTAGGTTCACTCCCTCTGGGGCACCTGGCATTGGCCACTGTCGGTAGACAGATACTGGGCTAGATGGACCTTTGGTCTGACCCGGTACGGCCATTCTTATGTTCTTATGAACAATTAAAGAAAATCATAGAGGAAAGGGGCTATCTTTCAGAACAAGTTTTTAATGCTGACGAGACT
Source organism: Mauremys mutica (assembly GCF_020497125.1). Taxonomy (NCBI): domain Eukaryota; kingdom Metazoa; phylum Chordata; order Testudines; family Geoemydidae; genus Mauremys; species Mauremys mutica. Next base: position 17,641,026 of record NC_059085.1, read on the forward strand.
GGGCTCTTCTGGGAAAAAATGCCCACCCGCACTTACATTTCGAAATCAGAAAGACAAGCCCCTGGCTTCAAAGTAACTAAAGACCGTCTGACTGTGTTGCTTTGTGTCAATGCGGCTGGGCACTGCTCTACAGGGTTGCAAATCCCCGTGCCCTAACAGGCAAGAACAAAAATCGCCTGCCTGTGTTCTGGCAATCAAATAAAAAGGCTTGGGTGACGGCAGCATTATTTCTGGATTGGTTCCACAAGTGTTTCATTCTGGAGGTCAAGCAGTACCTTGAAGAGAAAGGACTTGACTTTAAAGTCTTGCTGATCGTAGACAATGCTTCTGGCCATCCTGTGGCACTCCAGTTTGCGCATAACGACGCTGAAGTTGTCTTTCTCCCCCCCAATACCACCTCCATCCTCTCGACCAAGGTGTCATTAGCTGTTTCAAGGCCACGTACAAGAGGTTTACATTTTCACGGATCCTTACCGCTGTGGATGCTGATCCCAATGTTAATGTGATGGCGTGCTGGAAGTCCTTCAACATTGCTGCCTGTATCACTTATATTAAACAGGCAATGGATGCAATCAAGCCTGAAACAGTCAATGCATGTTGGTGAAACCTATGGGAAGACTGTGTGAATGATTTAAAGGGTTTCCCGACCATTGACTAAGAAGTGCAACTCATTGTTCAGGTGGCCAGGAAAGTGGGTGGTGATGGCTTCATCGACATCCTCAAGGAAGATATTGAGGAATTAATTGAGGGCCATAGAGAAACATTGACTAACGAAGAGTTAGAGGAACTGATAAAATCGTTTACAAAAGACGAAGATAATGATGAACAGGAAGAGCCAGTAACTTGGAATCTTCATAAATTTTCTCAAGTGTTCCAAGCAGTGAAACACTTTGAATGATTTAATTTCTGAATATGATCCTTCTATGGAACGAAGCCTCAAAATCACACGTAGTATTACGGATGATTTGAGACCGTACCAAGAAATGTTTGAGGAGCTCAAGAGACAACAGCGACAGTTGCCAATCACCATGTTTTTAAAGAAAAAACAACCAGAAGCAGCAGAGCCTACACGATCAACTTCTTGAGCTGAACCAGAGCCAACCACTTCATCTACGACTCGCTCTCCGTCACCAAGCCTGGCCCACCATCTCCTGGATCGAAGAGGAAGACTAATCATTGGAGTGTGTACAGTACAAGACTAGCAAGATATCCAGGATGACTGGTGACTGTTCAGGTTTACAGTACTGCACTGTTTTCATTTTTTATTCTGTCATTTTTCTGACTCTCTATGTTATTAAAAATACTGTAAAATTATATTTTGCATATGTAGTCTTTATTATATACTGTACTGTACATTGCTGTATACAATACATAGTACTGTACAGGGTTGTATACACAAAATTGTACTTTATGGGTGATTTAAGGGATTTTCAAGGGTCATTTTGACTATATGCAGTTTTTGCTTTACACGCTGACCGTGGAACGTAACCCCAGCGTAAGATGAGACAGATCTGTATACTACTATACTTGACTGTTTGATTGCCTCAGACATAGGAGACAGATTACAAAGAATGCACAGAAAATTAACACAGATAGAAAATGGCAGACAAAGTATAATGGCTCTTTGTCTATTTCCCTACAATGTACAGTGTCAAAGAGATTCGTGTGACCAGGGAGCATTATGTAAACTGACACTATTATAAGTCATAATGTTTACCTGATTCTGGTAAGGATTTTGGAAAATTGACAAGGCTGGTCTCTGAAGCATTCTGGAGCTCACGTAGCCGAGCCAGGTATTGCTGCTGTCCTAACGTGCCTTCTTCACTTTCAAATAGCCTTTTCTGAGAAAACCCCTGCTTCTGAAAAGTCAATTTCAAACCACCTTCCTGTTAAACAAATGCCAGGGTTAGAAGTTCAGGATTCTTGCATAAAACACATCTATTCCAGAAGAGTTGAGAGAAAATGAGATCACACAAGACTTTAATCAAGCCTTGCTTTTCTTCCAAGTAACCAATCTAACCAGAAATTTTACAGGACCACCTTTATGAATACAAATTGTGAATAAATTAATATCTTAAATGAAAATTTCAGACACTGAACATCTATCTACTTCCTTAATCTCATCCTATGCAAATCCAATTACTAGAACAGGTTTCGCATCCATTTGTGTTTACTACCAACAACTCTCAAATTACAAATATAGGAAATGGGTATTTTAGATACCTCTAGTATGTATGTGAAACTCAGAATTTATTTGTAATCTTTTTAAAAGCACATGAAATTATAAAGTGCTAATTTGAGTAGGGCATGCTAAAATGTTCAAAAAAAGCCAAACTCACTGGAAAGACCTATTATTTATGCAACTAACCAGATTATTAGAAACTGCATAAAACAGGCCATTTGAGGAAGCATCTGAACAGCAGGATTTCAGAAGTTTCAAGAGGGATCCTCTCGTAGGATCCTCTCGTAGGATATGCAAATTTAAAATTGCTCAATGCCCAAAAGAAACATATCCAAATACCCGTAAACTAATGTGCAAAGGAAGTAAGAGTGAGAGCAGGCAGCCACTTGCAGGTAAAGCATGCCGCACACCGCAATCGCAATCAGGTCCTAGGGCAATAAAAATAAACATACGTCATTGATTTTCACTGTAAACTCCTTTTCTCGTACATGCTTCTTCACCTTTGGCATCTGTGGCGATTGATCATGTTCTTCCTTAACACCTGCAGGTGGGGGTGTTGGTGCACTAGGTTCACTGTAGTCTGCAGCTGCACCCGGGCTGTCCAGAAGTTTGGTTGTGTAGAAAGATGCTACTGTATTGCTGTCATAACTTCTTCTTGCTGAAGGCCATTTACCTTTCAACACTGTTTGACAAATACTGTCTAGTCGGTTAATCATAACTCGATCCTAGAAAAAACAAGAATTTTTTTTTTTTTTTTAACAAAGGAACTGCTTACCAAATCTATACATTATGCCATTCAGAAAGCAAATCTTCCTCTTCTACAAAGAAGAGAAAGGATGATCTTATGGTTAAGTCACTGGACTTGTACTCAGGATTTGGGTTCAATTCCTGGCTCTACAACACATTTTCCTATGTGACTTTAGATAAATCACATAATCTCTATATACCTCACATAACCATTTGCAAAATGTGGACAATGATACTTCCTTTCTTCCACTCTTTGTGTATCTTGTCTATCTAGGTCCTGCTCCTGCAAATACTTAAGCCCATGCTTTGCTTTACTCACATGAGTAGTCCCATTAATTTTAATGGGAATATTGTGGACAGTAAAATGAAACAGTGCAGAAGTGTTTGCAGATTTTTGGCCATGACCATTTGGGCTATCACCTAACATATGTTTGTGCAGTGCCTAGCTTAATGGGATCCTATTTAGGCTGCGGCATGTAGGTGCTACAATAATATATTAAACAACCACAAATATAAAAATAAATGTGCATGCTCTTATTCACAATTCCTCTTGTCATGTTTGAATCTGTTCCATTCCAGATTCAAATACCTTAGGTCCCAAGCTGGCAGAGCACTAAGCACATATTTAATTTTAAACACACAAATAGTCCCACTGGAAAGTCAAGAATGTACTTAGACCTTAAGCAATACATGCTGAATTCCCCAAATAAAATGTAGGGGGCACTTTTAGAAGATCTGTAATATAAAAATAAAATCAAATCCATAAAGTTTACTGATACTGTTAGAGCACACACATTTGTCCAAGATATGTGAACATTAAAACTGCCCAATATATAAAATGCTCTTTACAGTTCTCTCCTAATCTTGATTGTGCTCTGCACCACTATACTCAGAACAAGGGCCTACATTTTCAAAAATGATTAGTTGTTTTGTTATGCCTCTATTTGTGGGTGTCCATAAATGGGCCTTCCACCTTCCCTATTAAAGTTAGATCATTTAAGAGCTCAAGTGGCGCTCTTAAAAATTGAAAATCATGAACATTGAAATCAAAGTTTTTTAAAGAAAAATATTCATGATGTTAATGTAGTGGAGATTAAAAGCTCCTGAATTTCAGATACTAATACTAATCTCTCTCTTCTGAGCTCCCCCACCCTTTTTGTCTCTTCCTTTGTCATGAAGCTCCCTTTCAGGCTCTCCCTAAACCGCCTGACTTCTGAAAGCAATGCCTGATCAGAAGCTTCCAATCTGACTGCGTATTTTCAAGCCTCAATCCAATCCATGCCTGCCTCCAGTGAATGAGATCTTTACCACTGCAAATTAAGAAACCAATAGCTATTTTTTGTAATATAGTACATGCCTTTAACAAATACAATGAAATTTTACTCTAAGACTGTGTTACCAGGGACTCCCGATCAGCACCAGAGTCGTAAGTGGAGCAGACACTGCGGAGTGACCATGACTGGCTGGCCCTCCTCCTCGCCATGCCTGCTACTGTGCTTCAACGCCGACCTGTTCAGTCGGGACGAGTTCCTCCCACAGGACCCCAGGGATCTTCGCTGTTCAGCGGATCTGCGTTGGTAGACCAGCGATCTACGCCTCACGCTACTTGACCTGTACTGGGATCTAGAGTGGGACAGGGAGTTGGAGTGGCCCGGTCATCAATAGAATCTCCCCAATCGAGGAGATTCACATCTCGGTGACAGGTGCCAGTGGGCGGGTGACCGGTGACCCCATTCCATTCCTGATTGGTTGCAGGACTGGTGGCCGAGTCACTGGGACACCCGATGGGTCGGTATCGACACTCATGCCAAGGGACGTGTGTCTCCATAGATCTGTGTCAGCTGACTGGCGAGGCGCACCTCGAATCCCGCTGTCAGTGTCCAGGGTCTGGAGACCGAAGAGGGCTTCTCTGAGCCTGCCCCAAGTCCGAGGCATGACGACTCCGTGCAGGCAAGTGCTGGCAGGATGTCCCCTGCAATGGGGAGTGGCACTGCTGAGGCTGGGACGCTCAGAATGAGGCAGGTTTACTCCTGGGCTTGGGTACCGTCAGAGCCGGTGTGGGCGGCACCAGTAGTGTCAGGATCTCCTGCACTGCCTGGATCGGGCGCTGATGGGACTTCGAATTGGCGGAGGCCCTCGTCACTGTCCGGTGTGGCAGGCATAGTATGGGAGGGGCTTGATTGCTCAACATTAGCAGGGGCCCAACTCCCTGATGGAGGTGTTGAGCCACCCAACATGGGTCTTGGCTTTCCTCCGGCCCTCTCCTTTCCCTACGGAAAGTGGGAGATCTTCCTCTCATGGACCTCTTGGGCTTCTTGGCTGAAGAGGGGTATCGGTGCCGGCTCGTAGATGGCATTGGCGGGGTGCTCCATACCGATGCTGCGGTGCTCGGGCCAAGTTGGACCTCTGCTCCGGTGCCGGGGTCAGCGCTGACTCCATCAGCAGTGCCGAGATGGATTTGTCTCTTTTTCGTTTTGGGTTTGAACGACTTACAGATGCAACACTTGTCACTTGTGTGTCCTTCTCCTAGACACCTTAACAGCTAACGTGCGGGTCGCTGATGGGCATGGGCCCACTTACAACGATCGCATGGTTTAAAGCCTGGTGATCAGTCCCTAGGCTGAGTCCCGTCTGGGATCAACTAACGAGAACTAATACTAAGGGTAAATACTAAACCATGTACAGCTATTTTAAAAAGAAACGTTCATGAGACACACTGAACTAAGTGAAAGCTAGCTGAAGAAGCAGAAGTTCCAGCACCGTAACTGGCAGTAAGAAGGAACTCAGGGTGGGGGGAGCCAGCAGTGCCCCTTATACCACGCTATGCGGGCGCCACTGCAGAGGGCACCAGAGCCGGTCCCCTACAGATACTGCTAAGGGAAAAACTTCCGGCACTGGTGCATATAGCAAGCACACACGCCTAATATGGAATGGACATGAGCAAGCACTCCAAACACTATAGATTTTTACCTAGAACTGTCCATCTGATCCACCCATGTGCCTCTGCTCTCCTTGTGCACCGCATCAAGGGAATAAAAGGTGGGGGGGGGGATTGCCAGACTGCCAGCATCTCAGCTCCTTCTCTACCGCCAGTTCCCAGTAGGAGACTAGGGAGCAGGGAAAAAGGGCAGGTAGTGCACTATATATAGGGAAAAGATATCTCAAAGAACTCCTGTTACTACCCATCCTCCTCCTTCCAGGGATTGTCCCTATGTGTAGTGCACAACTGGTGATTCACAAGCTGTCTCTCTAAGGAGGCAGGTGCCTAGAAACCTATGACATAACCTATTGCTTCTCTAGGCAGGGTAGGTTTGCATCAGACACAGTTGTTCACACCCTGTACACAGTGTCTAGAGAAGGCGTGTACGAAGTGCCAGGGTGCTGCTCTGCAGATTTCAGTAACAGGGATATCTTTAAGGGAAGCTACAGATGTTGCGCCTGAGCTTTAACTGAGTGTGTTTAACTTGAATGTTTTTCTGGTGTAAATTAAGCAAGTTGTGACCAAAGACAAAGAAAAGCACATTTACATGCATGGTAAACAAAGCCATCAGGAGAGCAAGTGGGGAAAGATGACCACTTAATCTCGATGGGGTATGGAGAGTGCACCCCCCACTCCCGAAGCCTTCCTGCCTCATGAAGCAGCATCACTGAACTTTGGGAAGATATAAAGAGAGAAAGCCATTTTGCCTTCTGTCACATGAGAGACTAAAGGGGCCAAAGCTCTTGAAATCACAGCATGGTGGATCCTTTAACCAAGCAGTTTGAAGTCTCTGGGAACTGAATATAGATGAGAAAACTGCTTAAGCAAAGATTGCAACTTGTTGAAATTAAGTTTTAATCTTAGAAGCATATTTTTACTTTTGTTTACTTGTTTAATAAACTTGTTTTATTTATACTATACACCAACTCAGAGTGTTAACCCCAGTTAAGGTAAAAAGCTTCCGGGTACTGTCTCTTGAAGGGAGCAGCAAACTTAACTTCTGTAAGTTTTTGGCGAGAGGGCTGGGCACTACATGGCAGACGTTTTGTAGAAAATACAGGACAGGGAGGGTCTTGGCGTCACCCTGTGTATGCCGGTTGTTGGCATCAGGGCTATAAGCCACAGCAGCATAGCATTTAAGACATCCAGAGTTCCGGACCAGGCAGTGACACAACCTGACTGGTCTGAGTCAAAACCCAAAATGTTGGCATAGTCACAATAGGATTTACCCCCAGCTTGCTATTTTAACTCATCAACCCCCAAGAAAAATGATCCAGCTATCACATTTGAGCTTGAAAATGGTATTACAAACTTACCTTTGGCCAATATGATGCAGCCAACATATATCCACCTTGCAAGAGATAGTTAGAATTTGGCATCCCGTTGTTCAACTGGAAACAGTCCTGGGTCTCATCTTGTGTGGTGCTCAGAGAGGCTACGCTCTCTTCGTCATATGCTTTGATGTGAGGGGTTCCTTCTGCTAAATAAAAGTACTACATATAACTTGAAGCTGTATAGAAAAATATAGCTAATTTTTTTTAGGATGCTCATACAAAGTATGTAAAGGTTTGGAAAGAAAAATTTGAATACTAATAAAAAATGAAATTTTTACTCTGGGCATATGCAAGGCTGATTTTTAAATTAGGAGTGCTGAGGCTCTTCTATGTAAATTGTGAACTACTATTACTCTGCACATAACTATATTCCTATTCTCTTTTCTAGAGCTTAACATGTGAAGTATTCAGATATTTCAAAACAGGTTACTTGCTAAAGTCTAATATGAAATCCCTTGTGTACTTTTTAGAACACACATTTCATTTTGAAGTGAAACGAAATGTGAGTTCAAGACAATAAATCAATTCCATTTTTAAATAGAAAAGTAAGCATGGAAAGCAAAGTGGTTGTCACCAGAGTGTGGTAAGTCTATTGAGGGGATATTACTTTTTATATGTGGTCCATTTCACTTATTGGATGGGGTGTAGAAGGCTCCATTTGCCTCCCCAACATTTTTTTAAAATGATGTGTCTACATAATATTACAATTTTAAACATGCTTTTTTAAAATCTGAGTTTCTTTTCAACTAACATTCCATTGTTTCTTCTTCTCCCCAACCCTCACCTATTTTCCCCACATTCCAACCTCCATTTTTTCATTTCTTTCCTCTCCAGACCATCTCCAACAGAAGAAGAAAATCAGGGATATTATGTCTCTGTTTGCACAGTATAAATTTCCTTGTAGCAAGGCCAGACATATTTTTAAACTAACAGCCAATGCTGTGTAAGAAAGAGTACAGATGCAAGAGCAATGTCAGATAATTCTGCAAGACTCAAACTTATGTGTAACAAAAAATGCAAGATTACAATTGTGTACATAAGTGAAAGCGAAAGATGGAAATTTTCATTGCTTTAAATCAGTTAATATCATATATTTTAGCTATGCATTGTGTGGTTAAGTTATGGAGGATTGATGGGTGTGGTTTTTTATTTTTGTAGAAAAAGCATGTGTGTCACAACACACTACTTTCTACAAAAAAGTGTTTCCATTATCAATCTAATAATAAAATATTGATAAAAAATGCTACCCCACTTATTTGCCAAAATATTACAAGTTTTCTGTGGTAGAGGACCACAGTTTGCCTCTCTGCTGACCCCTTCCCCCTGCCACTCTCTGATCCTGGGCCAGATGTGCATCAGGATGGTCCGAAAGACGCTGTAAATTGTACCACCTGCCAATAGTACCAATGGACTGATAAGGTAGCTTGGAATCAGCCGGGTGTAGTTCAGTCCTAGCAAAGTCTCCTTTCTCTAAACACAATTAATGACTAACCTAGCTCCACAACACCACACGATCCCTCTGTGCAAGGGAGACTGAGGGGATATCATCTCATGGTGCCTAAACTGGCTTTGCACCCAGAATCTGCTTGTGGCACAGCACCAAGCAGCCACAATACAAGGATGAGAATGCCCTAGATAACAAAAGATAACTCCTAACAGCCATGTCAAATGTCAGCTCCTAAATATTAATACTTCAAAAACTGAAATGGATTTTGAATGCTTGGGACCATCAAAAACCTCTCTATTTCAAACAGATATGTAACCCATTTTTCCTGTATTCCCTCCGCCCCTTCCATGCAGGTCCAAAATGTAGAGCCTGCTGAAAACTTTCTTCCCCTAGAGCAGTGTTTCTCAATGACCTGTCTGTGGACCAGCACCAGTCACTCAGATCTCCCTGACACAGTTTAGGAAGGCAGCAGAAAGGTCCCGGGTATCAAAAAGGCTGAGAGGAGCACTGCTCTAGAGAGCCCTGTAAGTAGCGTGGAGGTAGAAGTGTCTTGGCTATCCCTTCCATCAACTGAAGTATTGTTTTCATGCAGAATGGTGCAGTTGCTAAGCATGAAAATCCTGGGATTATAGAAATAATGGAAGTATTAACAATGGTTTAGTAACCAAGACTAAAATCACTAAAGGCATTTGTTACAAATACTGTCTTCTCAAAAACAGTCTGAACAACAGATAGGTCTAAAATACTAGTTTGTCAAGAGTGCAATATATAGGACAGCTGCACAAAAGGTGCTATAAATGGTGTACTACACATAAAAAAACCTTACATATTAAAGAGATGGTGCATAATGAATTGCACTGAAGTTAAGAGAACCTTCCAGCAGTTACCAAATCTTTAAAATGGAAATTTCTAATTAAACAGCAACAGAAAGTCAGACAGATTGATTTACACTCCCTAGCTAACATTTTACAACTAGAGGGTCAGACACATCATTGGTCACATAGGCTAAACTGGCCGGAGGTGGAAAGGGCAGGAATACAGTTCCTATTACCTGAACCTGCAGCAATTTTACAGGATACTGCCACTAAACCTAAATTTTATTGTTAAATTGTCTACGCCACTCCTCCTCATCTCCTTTATCAGTTTCTTATCAACAGCATCCCCTTGACAATGCCCATTTGGTCCTGCAGGCAGAGGAGCATTGCAACATCAGAGGTTACTCAGTCAGTAACTCTAACCCTAGCCTTAAACCTGAACACTAACCTCTTTACCTTAGTCATCTCCCTCCCTGACAGCCAAGGCAGAGAGATTCTACTAAAACAGTTGTAAGTAGGCAAAGGTAAATGATCTTGCCTGAGCTAGGCATAGTGTGGAGAGAGCCACAGTGCAAATCTCATCTCATTCCTACTCAGCCAATATAGCTCCTGATTTAGAACAGAGGTTCTCAAACTGGGATGAGAGCACGGAATGTATACGGGGGGGTGGCGGGGAGGACATGAGAAGCTGTAGAGGGGGAAAAAATGACTGCACTCATTCAGAGCTGGGTGGCCAGAGAGCTGCGGATGCCTGCCAGGCAGCATTGCCACCAGCAACAGCAGAGAAATAAGAATGACAATATCATACCAAGCCACCCTTACGTCTCAACTGCTGCTGGTGGGGGCGCTGCCTTCAGAGCTGGATGCCTGACCAGCAGCTGCTGCTCTACGCTCTGCCTTCAGAGCTGAGTGGCTAGAGAGCGATGGGGTCCGAGGGAAGATAAACTGCTACAGACACAAAGAAGGGGTGTGCAATAAATAAGTTTGAGAACCACTGATCTAAAACAGCCCCTCTATTCCAGTCCTGAGCTCCTATGCCACCCCAACTCTCTTAGTTCTGACTGCCAGTTTCATTTGCTGATTCATTTTGACCAACAGAATTGAGTATGCAAATGAACTGGAGGGTGAGGGTGAGAGTGATGACTAGCTGATTTACTTCTGATGTCACAATGCTTCAGAGCCATGCCATCTAGTTGACTATTAGGCCTCATGTTGCTAAGCCAAATACATACTATAGTCAAGATTTTTACCACATGAAATGTATCAATAGATTTGCTATGGGTGAGATTTTCAAAAGGTACCTAAATAACACAGGAACACAAATCCTATGGAAAAAACCCACCATGGACCTAGCGCTCCCAAGCCACATAGCTGATTTTGAAAATTCTATCTTATTTGTTCCTAGGTCCTACACTAATCCACAATCTTGTTTATATTTTCTGAATAGTTTTGACGTCTGAATAGCGGTGCAAAAATGCTTGAAAATTTGTCAATGAATGCAAAAAAAAAAAAAAAGGGAGCAAAAACACCACATTGCTTTCTCTAATATTTCTTGTACTGGCAGTGATCAGCTTAGTAACACACATAATCCAGGTAAACTTCACTACATTGAAAAGTCAAAGCTGAGTATCTGGTCACATAAATAAGGTCAAGATTTTCAGATCTCATTGAGAGGCTATATTGGGGACATAATGCAACTTTGTATTCACTATGTTTCTTATAAACTCTTCCAGAGCCAAGCCACTGAATGACTCAAGTGGCTGGTATGGAATACAGAGCCTTACTCTTCCAGATTGCCAGTTACAAAGCAGCCCTGGGCTGCAATGCCTGAAAGGTGCTGATGACCGTTCTGTCTCCTATGGGGAATGCGTTTGGGCACAGCCCAGTTCCACTACACTGGTGTGTACGTTACAAAAAACACCGGCACAGTAGGCATTGTGTTAGATAGTAGAGCGAGTAGTGTGGCTAAGGAATGAGTAAGCAGGGAAGGTGACTCCACTACTGACCTCTGCAGCTGGCTGCAGAACCATGTGCGTGGGGCAATACGATGAAACTTCAGTTTCCAGGAATGTGTGTAGTACCTTTCACCAGCTTTAAACTAACATGTGAAACCATATCCCAAAACACTGTGTAGGTTCTGTAAACTGTGTGGCTGAACAGTTGAAATATCACCACATTTACATCAGGTTGTTCTATATATGACTGTACAGCCCAGCACATACAATTCAACTGTTTTATTTCCCATTCTCCCTTCTCAGGGATTCATGTTTGGAAAGTCTGGGGAAGTTCTGACCAAGAGATTACGATCTTTGTCATTCAAAACATTGCTTCAGCAGGTACAGGTCATTTTTCTGGGTCAGAGCGATAGACAGCAAATATGCAGCACTCCTGCCAGGTGAGCCAGATGGCTTTTGTGGGCTGATGTTTGTATAACACCATGAAAATTCCTGGTTCCCTGCGGCTTGTGTAGAGCCTCCCTCCAATACGGCTTTGAGAGAACCCATCCTTATCAATACATTAGAAGCAAGAGGAAGACCAAGGACAGGGTAGGCCCACTGCTCAGTGAGGAGGGAGAAACAGCAACAGGAAACTTGGAAATGGCAGAGATGCTCCATGACTTCTTTGTTTCTGTCTTCACTGAGAAGTCTGAAGGAATGCTTAACATAGTGAATGCTAATGGGAAGGGGGTAGGTTTGGAAGATAAAATAAAAAAAGAACAAGTTAAAAATCATTTAAGAAAAGTTAGTTGCCTGCAAGTCACCAGGGCCTGATGAAATGCATCCTAGAATACTCAAGGAGCTAATAGAGGAGGTATCTGAGCCTCTAGCTATTATCTTTGGAAAATCATGGGAGACGGGAGAGATTCGAGAAGACTGGAAAAGGGCAAATATTGTGCCCATCTATAAAAAAGGAAATAAAAACAACCCAGGAAACTACAGACCAGTTAGTTTAACTTCTGTGCCAGAGAAGATACTGGAGCAAGTAATTAAGGAAATCATCTGCAAACACTTGGAAGGTGGTAAGGTGATAGGGAATAGCCAGCATGGATTTGTAAAGAACAAGTCATTTCAAACCAATCTGATAGCTTTCTTTGATAGGATAACGAGCCTTGTGGATAAGGGAGAAGCAGTGGATGTGGTATACTTAGACTTTAGTAAGGCATTTGATACGGTCTCGCATGATATTCTTATCAATAAACTAGGCAAACACAACTTAGATGGGGCTACTATAAGGTGGGTGCATAACTGGCTGGATAACCATACTCAGAGAGTAGTTATTAATGGTTCCCAATCCTGCTGGAAAGGTGTAACAAGTGGGGTTCCGCAGGGGTCTGTTTTGAGACCGGCTCTGTTCAATATCTTCATCAACGACTTAGATACTGGCATAGAAAGTACGCTTATTAAGTTTGCAGATGATACCAAACTGGGAGGGATTGCAACTGCTTTGGAGGATAGGGTAATTCAAATTGGAGAAATGGTCTGAGGTAAACAGGATGAAGTTTAATAAAGACAAATGCAAAGTGCTCCACTTAGGAAAGAACAATCAGTTTCACACATACAGAATGGGAAGAGACTGTCTAGGAAGGAGTGTGGCAGAAAGGGATCTAGGGGTTATAGTGGACCACAAGCTAAATATGAGTCAACAGTGTGATACTCTTGCGAAAAACGCAAACATGATTCTGGGATGCATTAACAGGTGTGTTGTGAGCAAGACACAAGAAGTCATTCTTTCGCTCTACTCTGCGCTGGTTAGGCCTCAACTGGAATAGTGTGTCCATCTCTGGGCACTGCATTTCAAGAAAGATGTGGAGAAATTGGAGAGGGTCCAGAGAAGAGCAACAAGAATGATTAAAGGTCTAGAGAACATGACCTATGAAGGAAGGCTGAAAGAATTGGGTTTGTTTAGTTTGGAAAAGAGAAGACTGAGAGGGGACATGATAGCAGTTTTCAGGCATCTAAAAGGGTGTCATAAGGAGGAGGGAGAAAACTTGTTCACCTTAGCCTCTAAGGATAGAACAAGAAGCAAGGGGCTTAAACTGCAGCAAGGGAGGTTTAGGTAGGACATTAGGAAAAAGTTCCTAACTGTCAGGGTGGTTAAATACTGGAATAGCCTGCCCAGGGAGGTTGTGGAATCTCCATCTCTGGAGATATTTAAGAGTAGGTTAGATAAATGTCTATCAGGGATGGTCTAGACAGTATTTGGTCCTGCCATGAGGGCAGGGGACTGGACGCGATGACCTCTCGAGGTCCCTTCCAGTCCTAAAGTCTATGAAATTAATGAGCATACACCACTTATATAATATGCTAATATACCATAGTAACAAATCACATATTTGAACCTAACTTCATAACTGACCCTTGATGTTGCAGCCTAAAACCTTACCTTTAGTGGTGGGAAATCTCTCCTAACCCACACAACCCAACTCTACTGCCAGAAAGTTAATGATCACCATTATATAACATTCGTTGAACTCATAGTGGAAACCAATCTAAAGCAGATCTTGAATATTAGCACTTTTAATGTATTTTTCTCTCCATCACATAAAACAGAGCAGAGGGTTATATTCTTAACAGTAAAACAGTTGAATTGAGTTCAAGACATTGAGAATCATGCTCCCTCCATTGTCTAATTCCTGTCATGACAATCTTTGAGCTAACACTTTGGCAGAATACGGTTCTTATTGTCGCAATTCTTTCTGCAGTTGGGAAAGCACTATGTGGCATGATACTTTGCTGCTTCAGGAAATACTTTAAGATGAGGTAAAGAAGAGACAAATAGAGTGTTGGGAAAACAAAAGGAAGGGACAGGAGGCACAGAAACAAAAGGGAGATTTTATAAAAGGAGGATCTGTTGCTCTAGATATCTAAGTTTGGTAACCAAGACTGGTCCCCTCATGCCTGTAGGTGGGTGCTAAGACAGTACCTCAAATTACTCTTAATGATCTTTGGCAGATTGTAGGTCTATGAGTTTCCAAGAGATACCTAGGAGTGGTGCAGTAATGTGTGACAAGGGATGAATGAGGAGGGAAAAACAGAAGAGGCACCAAAAGAACCTAAATATGGGAGGAAAGAAAAGAAATGGGGAAGAGGGAAAAAAACATTTTTGCAGAAATTCTGACAATTCATCCTTCCTCCTACACCTGAGTTGAATGCTGAACACAGTTCTCTATGGAATCAGTCAACATGACTCACTGAATCGACAGAGGCCTTGGTAGGAAGTGATGGGAAGTGTAGAATATTTGCTTTTACTATGTATTCTCCTATTCCTACGTCTTTTATATGTTTTTCAAAATTCAGTATTTTTACTTTTTAAATTATGACGTAGCAATAAGACTTTTGCCACTTACCTCGCTTTTGTGCCTCTTCATCATCACTGTCACTCTCTTCAGATGACGAAGATGACGACGACGATGATGAAGATGATGATGATGAAGAGGAGGAGGATGCTGAAGAACAAGAGGAGGAGGATGAAGAGCTGGATCCTGATCGGGAATGTGAACAAGAAGAGGAAGAGGAAGAGGATGATGAAGATGACCTGGAAGAACAGGATGATCTGTCTGAATCAGAGTCAGAATCAGAACTAGAGTCTGACCCTCTTTTGTTGACTCTCTGTTTTTTGGAAGCAGGGTTTGGCGTAAGGGGCTCTGTCCTTGCTGCAACCATACGCCTGTCATTTTCACTCTTCACACCAGGTTTGTGGTCTGTAGTCTGTAATGGCGTGCCATTTTTGGGGCTCAAAGGTTCAGATTTCATCATTGTCCGTGTTTCCTCAGTAGACATAGATTCCTCTTCAGATGACTGAGGGTCCTCTTTAAGGTTTTCATTTTTAACTTTTGTATCCTCAAGAGCATTCCCTTTAGTATCTGGCAATCTTGACTGAGGTGTAAGAGGAGACGCAGACAATGCCATCTGATACTGATGTAAAAGTGGAGTAGAAGTCCTTGATAGCGCCACTTTATTCTGACTGTAATTCCTCTGGGCAGACATAAACGAGAGTTCAGGATCACGAAGAATGTGATAGTCTGTTCTGCTAACCCCATGTTTAGCAGCTCCAATAAGTAAATCCCTGTCATGAGTCCCACACTCCCACCAGACTGGCAAGTCTGGATTTGGCTGACAAAGTTTCAAGCGTTCAAACAGCTGTGGATGTCGGAGGGCCTGTTCTCGTACCTTCCTCAGGAGTTCAATGCGATATAAGGTCCGAGAAGCACGCTCCTCTGTAATTGGTTGGATAAAAATGGTTGGGTCTACAAGTTCTGTATAAAAATAAAACAAATGGGAGTATCTGGCAAACAAAACCTTGTAATGCAGATTAGAAGCAGGTGACACTAACCAGTTAACACCCAAGTCCCACAAAACATTGACCTCATGTTCCACATTAGACTTTCCCCATTTTCTTCTCCCCTAATAAAATTTTGGGAAGCAGACAGAGTTGTAGCTTTTCGGAAAGAGGAAACAAACAATATTTTGTCTGATCAGTATCGACTACATGACTCAAAAAATATTGTTAAAACATACTGTACTCTATTTTCCTATGATACATACCTTCTTTTGAGGGAAGGCGACAGACTCTCCTGCACATAGACATAAATGCATACAAGTACTTCTCTAAACTCTCATCAGTTTTCTTATGAAGCCTAGCCATGGCTCTAAATTTTGTCCAGTCAAATCGACCCCCGTCAGGATCAAACACCACTCCAAATGTGGATACAACCCTGTAAAAATCAGCTTCTTCTCTTCTTGTCCATCTTGGTTGGTAATAGAAAGAAAAAAAAACATATTAATCAAGTTTGGACATTTAGTAATGTTCTTAATATTATCACCTGTGACAATTAGAGACCACAGCTTTTAAAAAATTTGAAGTCTTTTTGAGTTTCTATAGGCTCATGCATTTAAACTGAATACTTTTACTTTGCACAAACCTTTGTTGCCTTTCAATCTTGGCTGCCATTTTTGGATTTAGAGCAGCTTCTTCATATGGAGGCTGCATCACAGTTGCCTGAACTGGAAACGTTGGTTGGATTTGCTGGGCCTGCCTGTTCTTACTAGTCCGTTGGTAGGCTGTTATTAGGCGGCGCAGACGTGTTGTTAAAGCAGACTGAGTGGGCCAATAAATTTTGTCTCCTTCCATCATCTGACCATCTACATTAAAAGAAAATCAAACAAAATCAAAGAAACAAGTCAAGTATTGATGGCGCCTCAGGTTCTGCATTACCCCCAAAGCAGGGGTGCATCAAGATATAATGTAGTCCAGCATGATAGGATACTATACATTAATAACAACAATCATATATGAAATTTAATTTACTTTACCTCCGTCAGCTATTACTAGATCTCCTGGCGATGAAGCATCATCCTAAAAAACCCAAGATTTGAAATAAATCAAAAATATGAATCCATCAGAGACGTAGTTAAACAACACACACCTTAGGTAGATAACTAATAAAAGTAAAATAAGAATAATAGTATGTTATATTTTAGACAATTGGCTATTAAGGCATCTTTAATATGAAGGGATCACACAAAAATACTTCTATGAGACTTATAAGAAATATTAAAAATGTTAAAACAACTAGCTCCATGAAGTTAGAAGTAACTTTTCATTATGATAGAAAGAACTAAGAACAGATGCATACCATACCTCCATATCATCTTTAAACATTGCTGGGGCTGGTTTATATTCTGGATCTTCTACATCCCTGTTAAAAGTTCAACATAGCAAAATAATCTATTTTAATACTCCTTTAAAAGGACCTCTTCTGTTTATATTATGCGAAACAATTCTAAACCAAAAAGGATTTATTCTCTGGTTAATTTTCTACTGGGAAATCTCAGTCACTGTACTTTGGAGGGGAAAAAACATTACAACAGGAACTATGGCTTCAACATTGTCCCTCTTTCCAAGAGGTCCTTCTATCTGTGGCCATCAACCCTCTGTCTCATGAAAAATGAACAACTCCTCCTCTTTGGAAGTTATCAGTGCTACTCAAATTGATTTAAAGTGGTTGCTGTTTAGCAACACTAGACATTTCTGGCCTCTAGAGGAAAAGTTGACTAACGTGGTAGCACTCCCAATCTCTCCTGGCTTTTGTACTGAGGAATCAAAGTCACATCTCTCACATAGCAATGCAAAGCACTATCTCTGCCACATGGATAACCTAAGTTTTTATGTTACCAATGAATTCCCCTGTCTAAATATTGGGCTATAAATACACTGGGCCTGATTTTCTTTTCACTTACACTGGAATACACCAGAAATAATGCCATTTACATCAATCAACTTACACTAGTGTAAAAATAGTGTGAGAAGAGAATCAGGCCCAGTGTATAAGTTTAGTTCGGTTTTCATCAAACAGCTTGTAACAAAACTGAAACATTCATACCCATCAATGTAATCGTTTGCTCTTTGTTCAGCAGCGACTGCTTTCTCATCTGGTTTGCCCACCCTTTCCAAGAAACAGAGTGCAGGATCCGCTCTAATAGTGTTGTACTTTTCATAGCCTGAATGGGAAGAAGCAATAACATACAAGTGATTTTTAAAAGAAGGCATAAAAGGAAAGGTTTGTGTCAGGGGAAATATATATATATTTAGTCATCCAGTCATCCTTATTACTTACCATGCTTAAAAACTCCAATTAGGAGGGATTTATCTGCATCTGCATCCCACCATTCTGCAGGGACCTCAGAATGCTCTGGCTCAGGGACCCAAACATCAACTTCACTGAAAAATTCACCAATAAAACAAACGTAAATCTACACAAGGAAGGATGAAATTTAATTTGTCTTTGTTATTCCACATTTTATACTTCAATTTTTAATAGAAAGCAGCAATAATTTTACATGTCCAAACATACAAAAACTAGCCTCTGATCAACAAGCTAAACATCATTTTATTCACAGCTTCCTTGTTGGTTAAAAGACTCAGAGTATACAGGCCACATTCTCTTTTACAAAAATATCTGTAAGCTGGCATTCCAAGAAATTAAAAAAAAAAAAAGCACTGACAGATGCATAAATCGTAAACAGTGCAACATCAATGAAAATGACAATTTTTCCACTGAGGACTGAGAGCTTTGGTAATTTGCAGCTAAATTAAAGCATATAAATTGCTTTTGATAGCACTAAAACCAATGAAATTTTTGTCATTACCTTCAATGAGAGTAAAAAGAGACCCATTATCTGAATTCTATCACTAAGCAGCATGGGAATCCTGCTGACAGAGTATAAATCAAGTGAATTTGTATTTGTCCTAAATATATTTATATTTCCTAAAACTTAGAATTGTTAATGATAAAAAAAAGTAAATACAACAGAAACAGTTTTTTCATGGGAAAAATTGTAAATGTTATTTGTTGTTTTTCCTTGTGAGGTATTCTTACTTAATAGTTTACATTTAAAAAACAAGCAAAAAAACTTCAGTATAGTTCACCTGGCATCAACTCCATCAAACACTTTTTGGCATTCATTACCAATGACTTCTTGTTTTAAGTAATACAGCATTCGTACTCGAAGCAAGACCCTAAAAACAAACACATATAAGAAACAGACATTAGAACTCTATCAAGATTTATGTTTGGAAGGTTTTTTTGTGAAATTAACTAGTTATTGGTTTTTTTGCAATGTTGCTTTTTCCTGAAATACAGGGGGAACTGGTAGTGATCCTATATTTAGACTGCCTAACATTTAAGATTCGTACAACCTTTACCTGAGAACCTCTAAGACCTCCATTCTTTTCAACAACCCTTTGAAAGTCAAGGCACGTCTCTAGCCTTCTTGTCTCCTGAAATTCTGTTCAGGTTTGGCTGAGTTATAAACTGTTAAAAATTGCCATTTCCCTTCCCTCACTTGCATTCCTCAGGAAAAATGTTGGCAGCTCACCCACATAACATTCTAGAAAGACAGGCCAATAGCAAAGCAGCAGCAGCACCACGGTCATACACTCTACCGGAAGCTGCCAGAGCAGCAGGGAGAACAAGAGCCAGGCTGGACAAGCCTCCTGCAAGAACCCTCCAGCATTCAGCAAATGGCCCATCTGCCCCTTTGAGGGAACTACATGCAACAGGAACTCCTCAAACTCAAGAGGGAGAGGGAGGAACACCCTCAAAAGAAGAACTTGGTAGCTTAAATTCATAACTTTGCTACATACTAACAATGGACTGACCAGAGACATTGAATTTATTGCTTATTACTACCATCTATAAGCCCATGGGCTGCATGTCACATAGGCTGGGGAAGGCTGTGCCTCCCCAAACAGCCCAGTGTGGCCCCACCCACGCTCCTCCCTGAACCCCCTCCTGGCTTGCCCTTCTCCCTTGGCCCCAGCCCAGGCACGCTGCTCCTCTTTCAGGGCAGCGTGCTGTGGCTAGGGCAGCTGGGACTTGGGGGGGAGGGCTGGGGCTGCCCGGCACTGGGGCCACACCACTCAGCACTTGGGGCAGGAGGCACTGGGGCTGCCTGCCCTGTGCTTGGGGGAGGGTGACTGCCCTGCGCTCGGGGGGTGGGGGGGAAAGGGTGCACCCGCTCTGCATGCGAGGTTGGGGGGGGCTGCGTTAGGGGCGGCTTGAGGAAGGGGGCAAGTCTTCGGATGGGGGGAGGGGGCGGGGCTAGCTAGGGGCCTCCCCACAGCCGGCAGTTCACCCGCTGCCCCTGTATAAGTCATTTAACCCCCAAACCTCCCACTCAGCTTTTTTTCCCCCCTCTATGACTGGAGAGATGTTAACTTCACCTTGAATGGTCCCTTGAAATGTGTGTTAAATATTAATACTAAACAATCTGTTCTACCTTATATTTAGCTCTGTCACTCTGAGCACGTTTCCCAGACCTGAAGAACACTGTGTAAGCTCAAAAGCTTGTCTCTCTCACCAACAGGCGCTCGTCTAATAAAAGCTATTACTTAGCGCTCTTTGTTTTTTATTTTATTTAATTTTTCCCCAGGAATTTATCAGTGTTTATTACCACAACAAAAAAAACAAGGGAAAATCAGTGCAAAAAATTATTTTTTTCTGGGTAAATATCGGGGTTTATTTTGGTGGATGGAAAGATGGGCAAAAAGTATTCAGTAGATTGATTAACAGAATTCAATGCATTAATGTGGTGTGCTGCAGAATTAAAACAGGACTCAGAACACAATGCCCCTTTAAGTTTAAGAAAACAATAGATCTCTAATCCCCAAATAAAACCATTCATTTGAATAAACAGTTTACTGTTGTAGACTTAGAACTACTAGCCTATAAATATTTACATTTAATAATTGGGCCACACAGTTTGCAGCGCATACACTCAACTTCATCTTTTTCTCCTGTTTTTGTTTTTAAAAAACAAACAAACTTACCTTGTGTTCTGAAACTCATTCAGATACAGATTTTTGGTTGTCCCCCCCCCCCCATTTTAATGTGTCAAATCTTTAAACCATTATTTGCTAACAGCTTGAAATGTGTAAGTGATGGGAATGGGTTTCATCAGTATGTTCAGATGCACGCCTGTTTGTTTATTGTGTGTATCTTCTAGACCAGGGGTCGGCAACCTTGCAGAAGTGCTGTACTGAGTCTTCATTTATTCACTCTAATTTAAGGTTTTGTGTGCCCGTAATACATTTTAACGTTTTTAGAAGGTCTCTTTCTATAAGTCTATAATATATAACTAAACTACTGTTGTATGTAAAGTAAATAAGGTTTTTAAAATGTTTAAGAAGCTTCATTTACAATTAAATTAAAATGCAGAGCCCCCCAGACCAGTGGCCAGGACCCAGGCAGTGTGAGTGCCACTGAAAATGAGCTCGTGTGCCGCCTTCGGCATACGTGCCATAAGTTGCCTACCCCTGTTCTAGACTAATACATAGCCTTACTTCAACAGGCAGCTTTGCATATACACACAGACTAGTGTATTTTTGTAATACATATATTTCATGAAATGTATTGTATTTTCCTAATAAAAAGTTATTTTTTATATATTTCAATGATACAAAATCAGAAAAATCAAGTAATACTTTTTGTAAAACTGGGAATTTTTCAATAAAAATCTTTTAAAACTGAAACAAAGGGGCTTCATATTAATTCACCCATGTTGTCTCTCTATACTTATGGAGGCTCGTGTAGCCTTAGTTCAACCTCCTCTGCATGTATGCATTATGGAAGTCATTAGTTACTATTTTTCCCCCCACAGGAAATGCTGTTCATCCACCGCATACATAATGGACTCACAAGGAGGCTGAATTAAGGCTATATGGACCAGGCATATCATAACTTTCAAATGCTTCATTTTGCAACCTAAAATGCTAGCTTAAAATAGTTTAATGTTAATGTAATATTTATATACTGTATAGTACAATTAAGATTACTCTAATACCTGTGGTTTTTCAACCAAATTTCTCTTAAAATTTGCTTACTGAGAAACAAATATTTTAGACCACAGAAGTTGCAATACTGTGAAACAAACAATTTAAAGTGTGTCACAAAACCCACTATATTATTTCTAAACTGACTATATGCCACCAAACCTGAAGAAGAGCTCTGTGTGGCTCAAAAGCTTCTCTCTCTCTCTCACCAACAGAAATTGGTCCAATAAAAGATATTACCTCATCCACATATCTCACCAGAAGCTCACTCATTTGTTTCCAAGTCCAAATGTAACTGCCAAGCAAATCTACACAGTCCATCGGACCCTTGCTAGAACGCGCATCTATATAGTGTGAATTCACATATAATGCAGTCGCAGCCATGGATCCCAAATTTAATTACTTTAATTGCAATTCATTTTAATGTGGTCCCCGTGTTAATGCGGTACCGCACATGAATCCCAAATCCCGCGTTCTAGCGAGGGTCCGGTGTATCTCCACAGTGAAAATCCTGACATCAGTGTGATTTTTCCCATTAACTTCATCTGGCCAGGATTTCACCCTTTACTGAACTAAGCCAAGGCCCCATGGTAATTGCAGCCAAGCCATATGTTGGAAAAGCCCAGCTTGCAATGTTTTAGTCACATACCTTGCTAAATGCCGTAGGGACAAATATCAAATAAGGAGTGGACTTTTATCAGTGTTTGTGAAGCTGACTCTTGTAAAAGAGAATATATTGGGAAAACAGCTCTCACAAACAGATGACAGAGCTGTCAAGTGATTAAAAAAATTGTGATTAATCGCGTGATTAAAAAAATAATCGCTATTAATCGCACTGTTAAACAATAATAGAATACCATTTGTGTAAATATTTTTGGATGTTTTCTACATTCTAAAAAATATTGATTTCAATTACAACATAGCATACAAAATATACAGTGCTCATTTTGTATTTATTTTTTATTATAAATACTTGCACTGTAAAAATAAAAGAAATAGTATTTTTCAATTCACTTAATACAAGTACTGTAGTGCAATTTCTTTATCATGAATGTTGAACTTACAAATGTAGAGTTATGTACAAAAAATAACTTCATTCAAAAATAAAATGATGTAAAACTTTAGAGCCTTCAAGTCCACTCAGTCCTACTTCTTGTTCAGCCAATCACTCAGACAAACAAGTTTGTTTACATTTGCAGGAGATACTGCTGCCCGCTTCCTGTTTACAATGTCACCTGAAAGTGAGAACAAGTGTGGGCATGGCACTGTTGTAGCTGGTGTCGCAAGATATTTACATGCCAGATGTGCTAAAGATTCATATGTCCCTTAATGCTTCAACCACCATTCCAGGGACATGCATCCATACTGATGATGGGTTCTGCCCGATAACGATCCAAAGCGATGCAGACCAACGCATGATCATTTCATCATCTGAGTCATGTCACCAGCAGAAAAGACAGTTACCTTTTCCATAACTCGTGTTCTTCGAAATGCGTTACTCATGTCCATTCAACTTAGGTGTGTGTGAATACTGCTGTGGATACTGCTGATGGAAAAACTTCCGGCACTGCTGCATGTGGTGAGCACACACACATCTAGGTTGAATGGACATGAGCAATCACTCGAAGAAGGAGGCTGATTTTCTTTTTTGGTGATTCAGGTTCTGTAGTTTCCGCATCAGAGTGCTCCTCTTTTAAGACTTCTGAAAGCATGCTCCACACCCTGTCCTGATGAGATTTTGGAAGGCACTTCAGATTCTTAAATCTTGGGTTGAGTGCTGTAGCTATCTTTAGAAATCTCACTTTGGTACCTTCTTTGCGTTTTGTCAAAACTGCAGTGAAAGTGTTCTTAAAACGAACAACATGCTGGGTCATCATCCGAAATGGCTACAACATGAAATATTTGGCAGAATGCGGGAAAACAAAGAGCAGGAGACATACAATTCTTCCCTGAGTTCAGTCACAAATTTAATTAACAAATTATTTTTTTTAATGAGCATCATCAGCATGGAAGCATGTCCTCTGGAATGGTGGCCAAAGCACAAAGGGGCATACAAATGTTTAGCGTATCTGGCACGTAGATACCTCACAGTGCTGGCTACAAAAATGTCTGTTCTCACTTTCAGGTGACATTGCAAATACATTATCTCCCATAAATGTAAACAAACTTGTTTCTCTTGCCCAAGAAATAAGACTGAGTGGACTTTAGGCTCTAAAGTTTTACATTGTTTTGGTTTTGAGCCCTATTATCCCAGCCGGGACCTTAGCTAACAGCTAACTACACTACTTAACACTAACTACAATTAAACAAAGGCCTGAAGTCCAATGGAAGAAAACCGTTAGCTCAGACAAGCAAGAGAGGCACTCCGACTGACCACCATGGGCAGTAAGAGGGAACTAAGAGGCAGCGCCTAATATACCACGGCATGGGTGCGGTACACTAGCGGGTGCTACAGTCGGCCCTCCGGGTACCACTAAGGCAAAGATCTCTGATGGCCACACACGTGGGCGTGCGCACACACCTAGAATGGAATCGACATGAGCAAGCACTCAAAGAAGAATCAATATATTTGAAAATGTAGATAAACATCCAAAATATTTAATAAATTTCAATTGGTATTCTATTATTTAACAGTGCGATTAAAACTGCTACTAATTTTTTAAAATCGTAAGAAATTTTTTTGAGTTAATCGCGTGAGTTAACTGGGATTAATCAACAGCCCTAATAAATAAGTATAATTCCTTATATTTTACAATGCTTTATATTCATGCTGAAATCTAGAACACTAACATTAATCTAAAGTTACATGCTGTAACTTTTGCAGCTTTGCACAGCAGTGTTACTCTGTATACAACAGTAGAATACAAGGTGGCTTGAGAAATACACTCAACCCAAAAGTCTTTAGGCATTCTGCTATGCTTGGCTACTGCAGACAGGAGCATACATATGGAGCCACGTAAGAAAAGGTCTGTAAGGTTTATAGTGTTTTTGTATAGCTATGAATTTTATTTATGTTCCACTTTCCCCCAAATGCTTTTTACTTATGTTAAACTGTTTAAACAAGAGGAGATGTGTAATCTCTGTGTTAGCTATAGAGTCATTCCAGAGAACAAGAAATAGATGAACAATTTTGTAGATGATTAGCTAACATGCCCTCTGTTCCAAGCTATAACTGGTGAAGGCTGTCTCTAAAGTTTTGCCGATTTCTGGAATATTATGATCAAAACAAGGTAATAAACAAGGTTACAAACTTTGCTCTGTTTAATGCAGGGTCTGTGCAAGACTTTCAAAACATGTCAAAGATAATAGATGAGAAGTAAGGCAAAGAAATGATGAAACCCTCAACCCTAGTATAAATAGAGCCAGAGTGAAGCTCAGATTTTGAGAGAGCTTACAAACTGCACTGCTGCCTCCCAGACTGGTGGTAATGTATTGGTCTTTCTGTATTACACTGTTTTAATCTTTGACTAATAATCTTTGATTAATAAAATTGATTGAGCCTAGCTATTTACTGAGTTAAATCAAACCCATAACAACCTCTAAAGTCCAGATGGTCCCATGCCTTGCCACTGTTTTGAAACTGAAATGTATCTGTGTCTTCTAATGCCTGTAACCTCAACATATAGCTTAACCCAACAACAGAAACCCCCATACTGAAAGAAAAACAGGAAACCGATGGTAAGATTTCAGAAGCTGAGATTTTGCAGAAAGAGGATGGACAGAGGGCTGCTTCTACTCCTTCCTTCCATTTATGGACAGCTCCATGCCATCCAAACCCAGCATGCTTGTTACAGATGTCTGGCACTGTAGGTGCATTTTTAATAAGAAAGGGCCCACAAAGACCAGCAGATGCGACAACATCATCCAGAGATGTGTGGCCCACCCTCCATGAGCCTGCTCCACAAGCAGGTGCTAGTATCTCATTCTGTACAACACCCATAATTGTGAATTCTGTGGTTCTACAGAAGAAGCAGACTTCCCAGATCTCTGTTCGCAGAATGATAAGTTGGCAAACAAGAAACAAACAAACAGTAGTAGTTAATATTTGTAAGATGCTTTGGAAATGTACGATAAGATGCCATAGAGGCTACTACTACTACAATAAGAGGTATGTTACTTTCTGCTTCGTAAAATCATTGGTGGGGAAAAATGAATGCCGCCCCCCCCGCCTTTTTGTTCTTCAAGATATACTTTTTAATCTTTCAAGAGTATAACAATGAAGAACTAAACGAAAAAAAAATCCTTTATACGAACTGAAAAAATATATTCACATATTTATATTAGTACGTACTTATTGCAGTGATGCTTTATGTGTTTTTTATATCCTTCATCTTGCAGTAGATGTTCCGGATTATATTTTCGAAGCCATTCTGCTTTATGTATATCAAATGTGCTAGCCTGAGTCTTCACTTTCTTTCCTTTTCTACCCCTGGGTACAGGCGCTGACAAACCTACACAAAATGAAAATACAAAGCAATGGACAGTAATGTACAACTGGCAGATGCTTTGCAGTGTTTTTTAAATTAATATATTCTAAAAGAGAGGTAAACCCTGGTGTGGTGACCTCAAATGCCATATGGGATACCAGGCTCATTATAGCTCCTTGCTCTGCCAGAAAGGGAATCTCTAAGAGGTGTATTTCACCATTAGGACAGAAAGATAAAGGAGAGACTGCATGTTGTCACTGGTAGCACACAGTGTACTAGGTTTCAATGAGCAGGAACCAGTGGGAAAGTTAAGTTTACATACAGTATACCAACCCATTGTGGAAAGCCAGCAATAGCAAAGAATGGGAAAAAGGAGGAGAATTTTCTTTTCCAATGAACCTTTTGAGATACCCTCAGCAAAATCCATTTACTTTAGTTATTACATTACATTCTTCTTTAAACATACTTAGAAAATGTCACAAACTTACATACAACAAGTTGTCTAATTACAGAAACACTTAGTTCCTTACCTAGGTGATTCTGTAGCTCTCGTGTTTGCCCATCCTCTGTTGGGGTGATGAGATCCCATATAAAACTTTTTATCTTTTCATCTCCTCTGTAGTGAACAAGGCAATATGCTAGGAGTGCTCGGCAAATTATCTCCACATCCTGTTCATTTAGTTGCCTCTTGAAGCGACCGTGTGATAAAATCTCTCTCCAACGACCCCACCTGATCCAAAGTAACACACCCAGCAGAGTTTTTAAAATACAATACTCAGGCAATCTGTACGTGAGTATTATTGCAAAAGGAACAACTTCTTAAGATTTTGTGGTTTTCACTTTTTTTGGTATCTTCGATAGCTTAAGCTACCAGAGTGCAAAGGACTGTTAATTACTCAGGTTTCAGATACATGATGTAAATATCAAAATAACTGTTTCAAATGAAATTCTGTAGACTGTATATCTCAAATATGGATAACTGGTTTAGATTTTTCAAAAATGGTTATTACAATACTGCTAAATGCACATACTCTCACTCTCTTTTTATGTAAAATATGGCCAGGATTTTTGTTCCCAAATATTAGGCTCATCAATAGTAGGCTTGATTTTCAAAACTGCTGAGCATCTGCAAGTTCCTATTCAAGCCAACTGGAACTGCAGGGTGCTTAGTATTTTTGAAAATCAGGTTGCTTACGCACCTAATTATGGATTTATAAGCCTAACTTATGGTATCTCTTATTGAAAATTGTGTCCTACTTTTCCAGACTGATTTTAAAATGAACACAAACTGCATGTGAATTATATTATGCAATTTCTAACTATGCATAGTTCTTTCCACTGAACACTTATAATTTATGTATAATCTGTGGATTAACAAGTTTCTCACATTTTGATTAAATACTTACACAGGGTACAGAACTCCCATCCCAAACAGATTCCCCCAACATGTCTGATGCATATGACTCTGATTTAAGAACTGCTATATTTTGACAGCATTATTTGTGAGCTGCAGTTCATCTGAGCTCCTGAAAGCACTCCTCTTAACAGTCAGGGAGAATGAAAATTAAAAATAGTACATTAAGAGTATATTAGAAAAATGACTTTAAATATTGAAGAAAAAGTAAAGGAGTTATGCTGCCAATGTACCTCGTACTTTACTAGTTTATAAGTCTCAACACTTGGCAACATTTAAAAAATCACATAAGAATTTTATCTTAAGATCTGTAATTCATTCTTGTTTATAAAACTAAAAGTATATTCCATAAGTAGGATTTAGTATATTTAGAAATCAACACTATGTTGTGAGTTTCACTTTAACAAAATAGAGCATATTTTACCCATAGACTAATAAGTTTTTCTCCACTCGAAAGCACTCTGTTCTTCCATATCCACTGGAACGGTCACAGGGCCTGCGGAGTTTTGGTTTATCATCCCCTTCACTCTCTGCTTCTGATAACTCAGCCAGCTCATCTTTTGTGGCACTAAAGGGTCTTGTTTGCTTCCTAATTCTTGGAGTATCAATAACCAGGCTGTTCTGTAAAATTTTAACAAATATTATCTAAGACATGGTTGGTAACATTTTCTAAAAGTACCGGACATAATTTTGAGAGGGCAATTTCTATTTAAATTCCATTAACGTTTACACAAAAATCAAAGAAATTACTAGCTGTAAACCAATTATAATATTCTTATGCAACAAAAACAGACATTCTTCATTATTTACTCCTTCAATGAGACCAATACATTACTTACAAACTAGATGTAATACGGTATTTTATTTGTACTAGGTATTGGGAACCAGTTTCTTCCCTATGCTCTGGGCAATGCAAAGGAGATATAAAGCCATTTTAAAACTGACTACCTAGGGATTCCTTCAGCACAGGGATAGCGTTAGGACTGTGCAGAAAAAAAACGGTTACCTACCTTTTGTAACTGTTGTACTTCAAGATGTGTTGCTCACGTCTATTCCATTTTAGGTGTGCACGTTCCCACGTGCACAGTTGTCGGAGATTTCTGCCTTAGCAGTATCCGTTGGGTTGGCTGTGGTGCCCCCTGGAGTGGCACTCCCATACGGCGGTGTATCAGGTGCCGCCGGCCCTGCGCCCTCTCAGTTCCTTCTTGCCGGCAACTCCGACAGAGGGGTAGGAGGGTGGGAAATGGACATGAGCAACACATCTTGAAGAACAGTTACGAAAGGTAGGTAGGCAACTGTACATTTTTTCTTCTTTGAGTGCTTGCTCATGTCAATTCCACTAGAAGAACCATCGAGATTGTGGCTCTCTCTCGCACTCCAAAATGCACATGGTAGGGGTTGTGGCCAATGGAAACAAAGCAGTCAGACTGCCTCTTGTGTTCCAGCCATTCTAAGGTGCTAAAATGGTCTCCTGGGTCATTTGGGAACCAGATTTACATTAGAAAAGCCCTGAAGCTGCCGATTAACCAAAGAAGTCAATTTAAAACAACAAGTGTGATGATTAGTTTAGGTGTTGGTAGAAAAAGTTTCATAAATCCAACACTGCTCTCCTTAAAGGCCAAAAGGTTTTAATATTAATTCCCAAAGTGGTAACTTGATAGTTCAATCTGCTGAATATTCAATCCACATGAGCAACATGATTGTGAGAAAGACAAAAAGGACCATTAAAAAGCATGTACACAAATGAAAATATTCACACACAAAAAATACTTACTCTACCACTGATGGTATCTATATCTATTTCTGCTTTTTTGGCCCATTTCTGCCAGAAGTTGGGATCATCTAATGAAATATCAGTCCTATTTCCGGATGCAACAAAACTAGCCTGCAGTAAACATCATCATATTTCATTAATGGCATAACACTGTAATACAGAATGATTATGTTAAACATACACCAAATTATTCTTTTTAAATATTAAGCCCCTCATGTTCGATGTGTGCATCAAAAATGCTTCAAAGTCATATAAATTTATAGAAAATTAAGGCAGCAGCTAACTAAGAGAGGAGCTGCTAAAAAAACATTGTAGCTTTGATCAATTTGGTACTGACTAAAAGCACTAAGCGAGTACATCCTGACTGCCAGGAGCTGGCTGGTGGACAAGATATAAACTGCTGAGAACAATATTTCAGGATTATTACTGATTTGTGCTCTAACATGTTGCTAAAACATGTACATGCCGACTGAGCTTGCAGAGTTAGAAGGGTTTCTCTATTTAGAAGATACTCCCAGTTCCTTAAAGGGATAGAACATTTAACTAAATACATAATACTGGCAGAACAGCAGCAGCAAAAATATTCCCATGCACAGAAAAGAGATGGACAGCATCCTCTAAAAGACATTACAAAGAGGAAACTATTTAAAATAACCAACTGCAGTATATCCTTGACCAAAAACAGGCCATAAGATCAGAGGAAAGAAAACAAGAGCTGGACCTTTCATTTTGAAAAGAAATCTCACAAAGACAATTTGAATCCAGACCTGTCCTACAATCATGCGTCTAATTAAGATTTATGTTTGGTAAAAATTATATAGATCTCCATGTGACTGCCAAAGAGATCTTGAGGCAACAACACAGAGAATAGGCTACTTTAACACATAATAACTGTAATGTGCCTTCACATAATGCACCATTAAAGCCTTCCCTTTTGCAGAAGTTTCTGACCTACTCTCCCCAACCACCACCCCCTAAGCCATAAAACACTGCTACCTTTCTTTCGAAAGCCTGGAAAACTTAAAGGTGCAGTCATTTGAAATGTTCCAGATGAGAGGCAGACTAGTGTTATTAAAAAAAAAAAAGTTGGATGGAGTGTCTAGAGATCTTATTTATTCTACGTATCGTAACTTAGGATACACAAGACAAACAGCAAGGTCTCACTGCTATGCATATTATAGCAAAGGAAAAATTACAGGCAGGATACAAAGAATTCTGAACACGTAGACAAAATCCAACTAAGGCCCTGATTTTACATTTAGCTCCATTTCGGCACAGGGTTTCACCTGAATTGAGCTCACTGCAGGATCGGGACCTAAACCTTTATATTTGTATGTAAAGTGAATGAGTCAGTAATGTTTGTAACTTGTCAATTTTGTAAAAAGACTACATGGCTATGACTCCACAATCATCCCTCAATATATCACCTGAATCTTCAGAAGAGACCTGGAGTGGAATTTTCATAAGTGTATTTCCCTCATAACGTTTAAAGCAGGAAAGGCAGAGCAGTAAACATTTTAACATAAGGAACTACTCAGCAGTGGTAGGGAGGAAGGACTAGATGACCATAGGAAGTCTTTGCTGCTTTTAATTCCTATGACTAATTTAGTATAACGGAGAGAAGAACTCTCTGAAAAGGCCACATCACCAAACGGATTTCATCTTACATAGGTCTTGTCTACACTACCGGGGTAAGTCAACCTAAGTTACACCACTCCAGCTACATTCATGAATAATGTAGCTGGAGTCAACGTAACTTAGGTCAACTTAATGCGGTATCTACACCACGTTGCATCGATGGGAGATGCTCTCCTGTTGATTTACCTTAATCTTCTCATTTGGGAGGAGTACCAGAGTCGACCAGAGAGAACTCTGCGGTCAATTTAGGGGGTCTTCACTAGCCCCGCTAAATCGATCGAAGCAGTATTGATAGCAGCAGTGTCTATCCCCGGTAAGTGTAGACATGGTCATTCAGGTTTCATTTAAGTGGAATACTTTAAGGGAATGTTCTGATTTCCAGCCCCATGTCATTTATATTAGGAGCCTGGGGGCAGTTTAATGCCAAAGACAGACATGCAAATAACACTGGCATGGGAAGAAAAGGTGAATAAGTATAAAAATACTTTTTGGTTGTTCTCATAAAGAAGATATGATAGCATTAAGCTTCCTGATTCTTCTTTCCTAAGATTAGTTTTCACAAGAGAAACCTAATTCCACAATCAATAAGATTAAATGGATCCTCAATCAATGTAACTACATGCATAGTCTGAGAGATATAGAAAGCTAAGTTCTTCTGTCCCCCTCACCCTTTTTCGTTCGTTTTATTTCTGCCACTTCTGTCTGCTATAGTGAGTGTTAGATGTCAGTAGCCTAATCAGTTTGAGAAAGTTTATAACTCCCCATAATTCACATTGTTTGTATTCATTCCTGCAATAAAAAAATGCTTTAAAATTATTTTCAAGGGAATCATTTTAAACAAAGAGGTTTAAATTAATACAATTAGAAATAGCCATAAAATAGCGCAAGCATGGCCCTTGCCAATAACCAGCATAGAGTATATTCTATTTTCTGTCTTAGATGTAAAAGCCGTCTCTAGCACCAGTAAGAAATTAGTATGGAAATATTTTCCCCAATTCTATCCTCGTCCCACACCCTCATTTTCTTTTCTGACGTTTTATAGCTCTTCATTTCCTCTCCTATACAACCATCCTTGCTTTGCTTTTCAAACACCTAACAAGAAAACAATATGGATAAAGATTTGCTCCTGTATTTCCAGTATAAACCTGACAGTTATCCTTTAATCCCATTCAATGTTTATTTGCTCATATGTGCTTCACACCTGCAATGACTGTCTTAGTTTATGTACTGAGTGTATGAATAAAGCAAAGCAAAGTTATAGTATTCTCAGTAACTGTACATCCTCTATATCAAAAATATATCAGTATTCATTACAAAAAAAAAAAAAAAAAAGCAACACCAGGAGTACACAGCTATTGTTTTGCCAGCACGTGGTCTCATACTTTTGAGCATGCAATTTACTCAATGTATACCATGCCAATCAGAGATTTTTCTATGTGCACATGTCCATAAAGGTTTCTCTATAGCAGGAGTAGGCAACCTATGGCACGCATGCTGAAGGCAGCACACAAGCTGATTTTCAGTGGCACTCACACTGCCCAGGTCCTGGCCACCAGTCGGGGAGGCTCTGCATTTTAATTTAATTTTAAATGAAGCTTCTTAAACATTTTAAAAACCTTATTTACTTTACATACAATAGTTTAGTTATATATTATAGACTTATAGAAAGACACCTTCTAAAAACATTAAAATGTAATACTGGCACGCAAAACCTTAAATTAGAGTTAATAAATGAAGACTCGGCACACCACTTCTGAAAGGTTGCCGACCCCTGCTCTATAACAAGATCAGCATGCAAAATCTCTCTTGGGTACATGCACAAAAGGTAAAGTAGTCAAGTGTGTGCATGCAAAAGAACAGATGCAACGTGGGCTTCATATTTTAAAAACAAACAGTCCCATGAAATTCTTCACTGACACAAAGTTCTACAAATCTTACATTCTGAATCTAAGCAACAAGAAGAACTTTCTTAAATAAAGGGCAGAGTAGCATGATCAAATGGAGAACAAGTTGCTGCTACTGTACCTTGGCAAACGTTGAACCCCTTCCTTCTGATTCAATTGTGATAGTTTTTGTACGGCGCTGCAAGATTTGGTCTATGTCTTCTTCACAGAATTTAGAGCCCTCATCCTCTTCATCCATAATAGCACCATAGGCACCTCTTCGAAGCAGGTCTTCTATTTCTTTTTTGGAAAGCTGTTGGATCTGTACAAATTATTGAAGGTGTTTTTGTTTTAATTTGTTGTAAAAATTGATGAAAAATTCTCATTAGCATATGTGCAGTATTTTTTCTACCTACTTCCATAACCAATATTTTTATAATCAAGTTAGCTTTCCAGATTTGTAGATTTAGTATCTACCTTTTTATAATTAAAAACAATTAAAATTATAAATACAATTATATTAAATATATATAAATATCATTATAACATATTTCGTGTACCCTTGCTTCTACATTTGGGCACCTAGTGAGTACCTTGATGAATCAGGGCCTTATTCAATGTAATGACTAATGGGGGACTTCGGGGAAAAATAGCTTTGTGCACTAGTTTAATCAATATCTAAAGATGTATATCATCACCAGTATAACTCAATTAACTCTTCCCGTATTAAGGATACAGCTTATACTCATAAAGAAGGATATAAAAATAAAGTGGAGGAAAGTTTTATTTTTAAAAAAATCCCATGCAATATAATGTAGGTGGAGTAAAAAATACCAAACAATGTTCGTGGTTTGGTATAATCTCTACAAATAACATAAATAAATAAAGCCTACACCATTTAAAAAAAATATGGTAAGCAAAATATGTCACTCTTTCAGATACATCACCAAGGCAATTATCTACCCTGCGGTTTAACAAGGAAAGATGGAGGAAGTAGTCTGTTTAAGAGTTCAAAGCAAATTTAGGGATAAGCTTTAGAAGACATTTCCAAATGTTCATCTTTGCCTTCATCAGGAAACATCACATAGCTATGCACACAATTAAAAAAAAAAAGTCTAAGAAAAAAAGTTAAAATTAATTAAGCTGTTCCCTTGCAATTACAAAAGTAGCTTTAAAAATGGTAGTTATTCTGACCAAAAGCAAAAAGTCTACATACACCACCAACACTATTTTCTCTTCCACTCATGCTCTGTAAAACCGCTTTATCCAGACCCAATTTCAGACTTGCTCTGTCAAACATCTCTCTCTCATATGAGTTCCGAGTTATCAATCTGTAGACCTTTACTGCTTTGTTCTGACCAATCCTGTGACAACGGGCTTGGGCCTTTGAAAGAGGGAACAAAAATAAAATTAGATTTCTGCCTAAGAGCAAGATATATTCCTTCTTCTAAGAAACCTGCTCTGCTATAAAGTAATCTTAAAGGGACACAGTCAACTTGAAAACAATCAATGTTTTTAAATGGAAGTTGTACAAATATAGAAGAGGTCTGGAAAGTTAGAAGTAGTATTGGAAAGATAGATTAGTAGGCAGAATGCAGGTGAAGTGGTCTAAGTTGCATGATATGTTATTTATCTCATAAATGAATCCTATGTATATTTTTTTCACAGTACTGATCTCTCCACAGATGCTAGACAAAAAGTCACTTGAGGATTTCTGAGATTTTGATTCCACTTCCTCTTTCTTAAATTCAGTCCATTTTCTAGGTGATCTTACAATTGAAACATTTTTGTGCTACTCTAAGCTGAAGGTTTCTACTTTCAATTTTAATCAATTATTTCTAGTTTTAATAAATGATGAGAAATCTCTCCATCTTTGCATTATTCTTTTATCTACTTGTATTAACAGAGTCCTCTCTTTCTTCCCCTATGTCCTTAATGGATAACCTCAGTTTTCTGAACTTGTACATATTTCAAATCTCTCTTCTGTTTACCCCCTACAATTCCTTTTTATATACTAAATAATCCTCTTGATGCAATCTTCAGTTATTCTATATGATACGCAGTAGAGTGTCCACAACTGTATGCCAAATCCCAGCTGTAATCTAAAGAGCATCATGTACTAAGGAGACACTTTGTTCCCATTCTTACATGCGATACCTCTAATTAAAATTCCATGATTGTATCTATTTCTGCACTTCATATACATTATTAACTTTTCTCTATTATTTACACTAGGCAATTTTTCTGCACTGATAATGAATAGCCACTGGCTTTCCACTGCAATTTTTGTGTACGGACAGTTTCTGAAAGTCATTCCCATTCCTTCTAACACTATGAGCATCCCACAAAAGTAACTGAACCTTAGCATAGGCCCAAATTCTTCTCTAGTTCTACTGTTATAAATCCAGAGCAATTCCATTAACGTTTATTCAATTAGTGTATGAGAGTGTAAAATCTGTCCCCACTGTGTCCTGTGATATCCTCAAAACCGTCAGAGTTTTATAATCTCACTAATAGTTTACCTGTGTTGCACTTTATATATTGCAAATTTATTATGATTTAAGCAAAGAAATAATTTTATTAAATAAAACAGAAAAAGTCTATTTTGAACATTTTTGGGGGAGAAACAGGAAAAGTTAAAGGAAAAAGCCTTACAAAATTTACATTTGTATTCGGATTTCAAGACAATTACAGAAAGAGGGGTGGAAAAACATAGCTGTGATTATCGAAGAGACAGCTCAGCCAAATACACTTCAACTTCTGTTTGTATACTGTAATCCTATTGTTAAAAAAAGTTCTGTTATACTGTTACTGAAATATACAGCATGGTGTTTTTTATGCTCCAGTTATAACCTCAAATGAATTTACCTGGAGATCATTCTGAGGATTCCAGTCAGAATCAAAAATTATACATGTATCAGCTGCAGTCAAATTAATGCCCAATCCACCAGCTCTGGTACACAGAAGAAACACAAACCGATCAGAGTCTGGTTTGCTAAACCGATCAATAGCAGCTTGCCTCAGATTTCCTCTCACTCTCCCATCAATTCTTTCATATAAGTACCTAGAAAATGCAAAAGAAACCCCTTATTTAGATAAACAAAATTTACAAAAGCACAGTTACCTATCTGTTATCTACAATGGAAAAAAGTTATCTTTGCTTTCTACTTACCTCTCATGAACAGCACTGATCAGGATACACAGGTGAATGAAGATAAACACAGGGATGGATTTATATGGCTGGCTGCAACTTTCTTACCTTAACACTGGGGAACTGTGCTATCTGTCCCAACTTGCATGCACCAGGCATTTAATTGGATCCAACAAGCGGATTACAGGGCTCCCACCATATAAACCGTAACTCAGCCCACACTTCTGAATCATCTCTCATACTCCCAGAGAGGGTATCAAAAGTGAAATCTCGGTCTGCAAAGCCTTCAGGTCTTTCCTTCTCCCATAGGCCTGAGGTCCACCAATGAAATCTCATGTCTCTTTTACTAGTGGGAGCTGGCCACTTGGCCTTTAGCCATACCAGATACTGGTTGCAAGTTGCGACAAATTAAACATTCCTACAAATGACTAGTATTGATTTCTAAATCCTGTGTCTATTTAATTAAACTGTACCTCCATGATGCTGCAAGGAAGGTGAAAAAACCCATCAGGCCTCTGACAATTTGGCCCCAACAGGAAAAACTCCCTTCACAACGAAATGTGTGATCATCCTAAAAACACGGATCCTATGCAACAATTATAGGGACGGAGGGTAGAGTAGCGAAACGGGACAGGAGGCTCCAAAAGATGCAGGCAGACATTTAAATTAATGAGGGGGAGGACAATGAGTTAGTCAGCTCCCATTTTGCTCTGGCTGGCCAATAGGAGGCAGTGGGGCTCCATCCCCAAATTTCCATGCATGTGCTCCACCCTCCCTCTGGAGCTGTCTACCACATTTCAAGTCTTTAACAGGGCTCGGAAAGCGAGTGCA
The DNA here is from genome assembly GCF_020497125.1 of Mauremys mutica. Classification (NCBI taxonomy): domain Eukaryota; kingdom Metazoa; phylum Chordata; order Testudines; family Geoemydidae; genus Mauremys; species Mauremys mutica. The sequence continues at coordinate 17,677,982 of NC_059085.1, forward strand.
AATTATAACATACTTTGATTTCGTATTGTAATATGCTAAATTGTCTCATCACATATGGGATTATTGGGTAATCAGTATAAAGCAATGTTTACATAACTGTCACTTGACAAACCAGTATTTGGATTGTGAACAAGTATTCCTTCTAAAAATAAATTAGTCTTTCTTTACATTTTAGCCTAGTTAATATTTGATTAGCTTACTTTTGTGTGTGTGTGTGTGTGTGTGTGCGCAAGTGTGCAAAGTGTTGAACATTAGCCTCACTGTAATTAAACTGATAATTCTGTTCCATCTATCTCTCAAGACCAAGCAAACCGGAACAAGAATAAAGTCACCACACTCCCCAAAAAAGTCTTTAAAGAGGCACCAGTGAAACTATGTTTTCCTTAAACCTAAACCTAGTTAAATTATTGCTCCTTTCTTAACTTTTATAATTACAAAGACTCTTGTACTCTTGCTGTAATATCAAAATATATGTGCTTTGCTCCCACACCTTAAACTGTAGAAACATTTCTCTGCACGTGGTAAGTGGAGTAAGCTGCAAAATTTGTATTTAATTGTCAGTAGAAAGCTTCACAAGCATTTTTCCTCCTTGCTGATCAGACATAAAATGGCACAGCAGATAATCTACAGGCATTGTGTCAGTCAGCCATGCTCCTGGTGTCATGCATTTTGTCATGTATTAATTCTGACAGTTCTAACCAAGGAGCAAAGCCAAACAAGTTCATACCTCTATGGCATTCAAAAGAAGAGTCAACCTGTTCAGATGCTGCACTAGTCTATATATTATTTGCTTACAGAACAACAAACATCTTTTTATACACATTTTTAAACAATATTACAAAGTCATGTGAATTGAAATCAAGCTACTGACACAAGATACTGAATTCCTAGTTGTGAGTAATTGCAAATTTGTACAGCAAGCATGGAAAAAACCAACATACAACTATGGTCCTAAATAAAATTGGCATCATAAAGGTTATTAAATATATGAAATGCAAAGTCTATATAAGAATGGTACCAACTTTGCTTATTTTTATTTTTATTTCAGTAGGTTGCAATCATTTATCAAAAAGATATCCCTGTTGAGAACAGCACACAGAGTTTATGAAATATGTAGCATTCTACCTTTTATGTATAAGGTAGTCCTCAAGGATGTCAAGACAGCGCACCATTTGAGAGAAGATAAGCACCTTATGGCCTCCTGCTTTCATTTTTGGAAGAAGTTTATCAATGAGGACCAATTTACCAGCAGACTGGATCATTGCTTGTAGATGAAAATCAGGAGCAGTTGGGATATGTGTTTCCCTAAACTCCCCAAGGATTTTCTCTTCAGCACCTGTCAAACAATAAAAATGTATGACTAATCTCAAAAGAAATGGATGTTTTTTTTTACCCACACAACAAGTTAATGATCACACAGCTTGATTACCAGCTTGGAACCCACACCCCGAACTCCCTCCCACATCCCAACTCCCTGCCCCAACCCTGAGCCCCCTCCCGCACCCAAACTCCCTCCCAGAGCCCACACCCTGCACCCCCCTTGTGCACCCCAACCCCCTGCTCCAAGCTCAGCCTGGAGCCCCCTCCCACACTGCAAACCCCTCGGCCCCACCCCCCAGCACAGAGCCCGCACCCCTCCCACAACTCACCCCCCTTCTCCAGCCCGGTGAAAGTGAGGGGGGGGGGGAGAGTGAGCAACGGAGGGAGGGGGGATGGAGTGAGTGGGCGGGTGGCCTTGGGGAAAGGGTGGGACAGGGACATGGCCTTGGGGAAGCAACAGGGCAGGGGTGTTTGAGTTTGTGCAATTAGACAGTTGGCAACCCTAGTAAGGCATGAAAACCCTGTTGTAGGAGGCATGCTGGGGGCAGTAAGGGCATATTTAGGGTCAGGAGATGTGTGCTGCAGAAATTCTAGGAGAGGAGACACCCATACGTAGCCAGGGATGGGCTGTCTAAGCTGAGGGGAGGGGCCTTCAGAACAGCCCAAAATCAAGACGACACAAAGACGGCTTAAAGAGACAGAGCACATAATCACACCTGTCGATTTATCTTTCTGAGTGGCCCTAAATTCTTCAGGCCAAATTCACATTTTATGTACCTCCTCTGATGGCTACAGATTTCAAATAAGTTACACCTGGGCTGAATGGAGTCATTCATTTTAAAGTTAGTTCTGACCAAAAAAGAAACAATATTTGGGCACACTGTTTCAGACAATGGAATTTAAGGAACAGCAGTTGGTCTCCTCCCATAGGAAATCTGAAGGTTTCAGAAACGTAGTATTAACACAAAACTAGCTTTTCACACTATAGGTTTACAGCTACAACATTCATAACCAATACAATTGTAAAAGCAGCGAAGAGTCCTGTGGCACCTTATAGACTAACAGACGTACTGGAGTATGAGCTTTCATGGGTGAATATCCACTTCGTCGGATGCATCCAATACATGCTCCAATACGTCTGTTAGTCTATAAGGTGCCACAGGACTCTTTGCTGCTTTTACAGATCCAGACTAACACAGCTACCCCTCTGATACAATACAATTGTAATTACTGATTAAAACAAAGCCACTGGTAGCTAAGAATTTTGTTTTTTAAAAATCAGGAGACCATGGAAAAGAAGAAATTACTCACCTTGTGGAGTAAATGAGGTTCTTTGAGATGTGTCCTCCTATGGGTGCTCCACTTCAGGTGCACATGCACCTCTTAAACCCTTGATTGGAAATTTTCAGTTAGCTGTGTCTGTTCAGACCATGCATGGGCCCTGTGCCTCCTCTTGCCAGATACCGAGGCTATATAGCGTGTGGGAAAACCCCCTCAATTCTTTGTCCACCCAAACTACCCATAAGAAACAGTCCGAAGCTGAGGGCGAAGGAGGACTGGTAGTGGAGCACCCACAGGTGGACACATCTTAAAGAAACACAATTAGTACACAAACTGAGTAACAACTTCTTCTTCGAATAGCATTCCGATGAGTGCTCTACCTCAGGTGACTTGGGACAATATTCCCAGATGGAGGAGGCAGCTTCAGAATAGTTCAGAACTGAAGACAGTACTGCAGAATCAAGTGCCAAATCAGATCTGGTGGAATGGATCAAGGCATAATGTTTTGAAAACGTATATACTGAAACCCATGTAGCGGCTCCATATATTTCAGATATTAGTACATTCTTTTATAATGCTGTAGATCGTGCTTGAGATCTGGCTGAATATGCTAACACCCTTTGGGAGGGAATGAGCACCCACAACATCATAACAAGCAATAATATATCCAAATACACATCTCTGAGCAGAGATCAAGGACCCTGTTGATCTATCTGCAAAGGAAATGAAGAGCCTATATGACTTCCTAAAAATTTCTCCATCCTATCTAAGTAGAAGGCCAACACTCTTCTAACAGTCAGGGCATGTAAACAAAATTCATGTAGAGAACTATGTGGCTTTGGGAAAAACACTGGAAAATGAATGGATTGATTAAGGTGGAACTCTGATAGAACCTTAGGTAAGAATTTAGGGTATGGACGTAAAGACACCATGTACTTAAAGAACACTATAAATGGGGGGTTCTGCCATCAAGGCTCCAATCTCCCTGATCCAACAGCCTACATGATACCTACTAAAAAGGCCAACTTCATAGATAAATGCAACAGAGAACAGGTTGCCAGTGGTTCAAATGGAGGTCTTATAAGGTCACTGAATACAAGGTTGAGGTCCCGGGTTAAAGCAGGGTTTCTAGTCTGCGGACAGAGATTCCCCAAACCCTTAATAAACCTACACAATACTGGATGAGCAAATACAGAGAATCCTTCTACCAGAGGATGAAAGGCTGATATTGTGGCCAAATGGACCTTAATCAGACTAATTTATAACCCTGGTTTCTTTAGATCCTACAGATAATCCACAATGACTGAAAGTGGCACTGAATCAAGCAGGAGGCAACAACGACACCACCAATGGAAGAATCTCTTCCATTTCTGCAGGTAAGTAGTGCGGGTTGATCTGTTTCTATTATTCAGTAACACATGTTGTACTTCTGTAGATCAGGAGGATTCTAACCCCATGAACCATTGCAGAGCCACACCTCGAGGCAGAGAATTGCTAGGCTGGGATGAAGCACATGACCCACATCCTATAGCAGGAGATGAGGAATGGACGGAAACTCAAACAATAGTTGGATACATAGGTGAAACGGGTACCAAATTTGTCTCAGCCAGGTCAGCACTATAAGGATAACTCTGTCTGTGTCCTGTCTGATCATTTTCATCACCCTTAGTATCAGCAGCATTGGAGGAAATGCATAGAACAGACCCTTCTTCCAAAGAGTGGTTGCCCAGATCCCCTCTTGAGCAGAAAAGAGAACACTTCCTTTTCCTATAGGTCGTGAAGAGATACACCTCTGGTAGTCCCCATCTTATGAATATGAGGAGGAGAAACTGGGTGTCTAGTTCCCATTTATACTTCTGTGAGAAGTGTCTGCTGAAGACATCAGCTGTGTTGTTCTGAATACCTGGGAGGTAGATCTGAAATTTGGATCTGATGAGCTATGTACCAATTCCATAGCTTCATGGGTTTGGCACGCTGAAGGAGGATCTTGCTCCTCCAAGCTTGTTGATATAGAACATGCAGGATATGTTGTCTCCTGTGATCCTAACTGATTTGCCCTGATGAGGGGTAGGAAATGAAGGAAAGCATTCCTGACAGCCCTGAGCTCCAACAAATTGAAGTGAGTTCCCCATTCCAACAGTGATGCATCAGACACTCAACGGGCTGGGCGATGGAAAAGGACGCCGCAAAGACATTGAGTTGATCCTTCCACCAGTCTAAGGAGTTTCTCACACATAGAGAAACCGTCACCTGTCTATCCATTGGGTCTCTCACTGGAACATCGGTCATTCTGAGCCCACCCTGGAAGCAGCAGGCCTGCATGATTGGTCCAAAGGTACAAGCTGCCATGTGTCCCAGGAACTGAATTCCTATTGTGGTTCAACGGTCCCCTGAATTGCTCATTCCAGACCTGACAAGGTTACGAATCTGACTAAGGAAGGTAGTCTCTAGCTGTCAACAAATCCAAATATGCCTCTATAAACTGTATCTTCCATACAGGGGTTAATATGGACTTTTTTTACATTAAGCTGCAGACCCAACTCCTGGTACAGAGCAAGGGCCCTCTGGATGGAAGATAGCACTGCTTTGTAGGAATGGTTGCGAAAGTACAGGAAGACTAGGACCGCTTCTTGTTGGAGGAAAGCAGCCACTACTGCCAGGACTTTTGAGAACACCATTGAGACCAAGGAAAGGGCAGCACTCAGTATTCGAAATGATCTTGGCCTACAGTGAAACGTTGGTATTTCCTGTGCAATGGGTGAATCTTTATATGAAAATAGGCATCTTATAGGTGGAGGGCCAAAAACCAATCCCCTTTCTCTAGTGAAAGAATTATAGCTGCTAGAGTTACCATCCTGAACTTTTCAGACTTTACAAACTTGTTTAGAAGTCTTAGATCTAACAGTGGTCTTCACCAGCAAGGCAGTCTCCAAAGTGGGAGAGGTGGGCTAATGGGCAGAGCTGGAGGTGCAGGAGGATTCAAACTGTGGATAGGTGGTCACAGAGGGTGGTTGGGCATCCCCCTTTCTCTGAAATCTATGTCTCTTTCTGGGTGGTTCAGTGGATTTATGGAATCTGGAAAACTGAGCAGGATGCGATCTTTGGGTAGTCTGTGACCTATTAAGCCCTTTATTATTTGTAGATGTATATTTGTCCAGGGATTGTAAAGTAGCCCTACAGTCCTTTAGATTCTCAATGACTCATGTTTTCTAAGAACAGCTTATGACTGTTGAAGGGAAAGTCCTCCAGGGTTTTCTGTACTTCTCTCAGAAACCCCAAAATATGGAGCCACGATACCCTGCGCATAACCACCGCCATGGAGATAGACACCGGCAGCAGTATCCACAGCACTTAAGGATGCTTGAAGAGCAGTTCTGGCCACCAATCGGTCCTCTGAGATGATGGACTGGAATTGCTCCTTATGTTCTTGAGGCAGATGTTCAATAAAAGCTATTAATGTGTTATAATTTGTAAAATTATATTTGGCCATGACCACTTCATATTCATGATCCTGAATTGCAAGGTTGCTGACGAACAGGACTTTCACACAAAGAGATCCAGCCTTTTCTAGTCCTTGTCACATGGGGTAGACTTAGAGAAGTGCTGCCTGCCGACTGCATCCACCACTAGGGAGTTAGGCGGAGAGTAGGAGAACAAAAGATCCAAATACTTAAGGAGAACATACCACCTCTTGTCCGCCTGCTAACATGTGGATGTCAGGAGTCTGCCACACCATCTTCGCCAGATCTAGCAGCCCTCATTGATGGGCAACACCACCTTGGAGGATGTTGCTCACTGCAAGATATCAAACAGTTTGTGCTATGAATTCTTGAGCTCTTCAAGAGGAATTTGAAGAATGTCAGCTACTGTCTTTGTGAGGTCTTGAAATTGCCAAAAATCATCATCCATGGATTGTGGTGGAGGCATAATCACCTCACCCAGAGATGAGAATGAAATAGGTTCTTGAAGGTTCTTAACTGCTCTAGCTTCCTGCTCCTCAAACATCTGTTCCTGTGGAGGAGCAGGTTGAGGAGGAGAGGGCTGTACAACTCTGGCCTTCCTATGAGACAGTGGTGGTCTGGCAAATTGCTGTTGATAGACCGCCTAGTGCCCCAGTATGGCCATAGGGGTGGGCCATACAGAAATGGGAATGGTATACAAGGTTGGTTCCCCACCTTGATAATGAAGCCAATCTTCCAAATAACTTTCAGAGTGTGGTTTCCTGAAGGGATATGTTGCAGAACCCTGAACAGAAACAGAGGAGACCAACTGGAAGCCTCCCTCATCCTCCTCCATCTCATCCAAAGGAGGGGCACCTGCTGAAAAAAAGCGGAGAGCCCTGAAATACTGAGGGTGGTAGTCCAGAGGTCAGGGTTTGGTACAAAGAGACATTCAGTACCAATGAGAAATGGGGACTCCAGTTCATCCATTATCAAGAGGTCCTTGTATATCTGAACTCCTGTGGTACCAAATAGAGGATTGGTACTGAAGCAGTAGCCAAGGCCACAACTGCCAAATCCAAGAGTACCGATGATGGTGGGCATACTGAAGTTGATGCCGATGGTATCTGATACCGTTGCTTGCTTGGTGCCAGGGGTGCCTCATACAGTGGTACCAACATCTGGGCTGAACTCAACAGTGCCAGTCCAGAGTGTCTATGCTTGCTCTCTTTGTTGAGAGAAGGTACCAAGCCCTGTCGGAGCCATCTCTCTTCTCCATGCTCCTAGACTTTACGACCTGACTGGTACTGGAAGAGACCTTTGAATCAATGGTATCGAGTGAAGAGATTGAACTTCAGAGACAGTAGATCTTGCTGGAGGCCTGGATTTTTTCAGAGCTGATTCCTTAAGGAGAGAGTTTGCGCTCCTCTTTTATGAAGCCTCCAAAGTCTTCCCTCTTTTAGTGGAAGACTGCACAGAGGTAGAAGGGGCACTGGTTGTGTCTGGAGACAAATGTACCAGGGGAGGGGATGGTGTGTGTGTGTTTCCTGACCTGACTCAGAAACTGGCCAAAAGGAGCATTCCATATCAGCCATCTAAGTTTCATCTCCCTATTTTTCCTTGCCCTGGACCTGAGGGCCAGGCAGAAGTTGCACTTCTGTAAGACATGGGACTTCCCCAAGCAAAGGACACAGAGTGGCCACTGTTCACAGATATAGCTTCTTGACAGGAGAGGTAATCTTTAAAACATGGTGAGCCAGGCATGCCCTACTAGGAAAAGAATAAGCCTCCCCAAGGGGAAAGAGCAAAGTAAAACAATCCTCTCACTACTGATCTAATTAAATATAACTATATTAACAACTAAAAATTAGCTATAAAAACTTATTTTAACCACTACAGAAATATTAGAAAAGCCAAGGCACACTCAAGATGGACATGCTAGGGCTCCATCTCAGGCTGAGGCGGTTGAGAAGGAACTGAGGATGGATCACCTGCTCACTCCTGAATAGCCTTGGCATCTGGCAAGAAGAGACCCTCCCCATAGCTTTCGTATCCAGCATGAGGAGGTATCCACCCCAAGGAGGTATGGAGTCGAAAGGACACTGCTAATTGCAAATCTCTGATCAAGGGCTCGAGAGGTATATGAGAGCATCTGAAGAGGACCACCCATAAGGACACTACTTGAAGAAGACAAGGGATCAGTTCTGGGTCCAGTTCTGTTCAATATTTTCATCAACAATGATTTAGATAATGGCATAGAGAGTACACTTATAAAGTGTGCGGACAATACTAAGCTGGATGGGGTTGCAAGTACCTTGGGAGATAGGATTAAAATTCAAAATAATCTGGACAAACTGAAGAAATGGGCTGAAGTAAACAAGATGAAATTCAATAAGGACAAATGCAAAGTCCTCCACTTAGGAAGAAACAATCAATTGCACACATACAAAATGGGAAATGACAGCCTAGAAAGGAGTACTGCAGAAGGGTCATAGTGGATCACAAGCTAAATGAGAGTTACCAGTGTAACACTGTTGCAAAAAAAGCAAACATCATTCTGGGAGTGTTGTAAAAATGATACGAGAAGTAATTCTTCCGTTCTACTTCGCGCTGATTAGGCCTCAACTGCAGTATTGTATTCAGTTGTAGGCATCACATTTCAGCAATGACGTGGACAAATTAGAGAAAGTCCAGAGAAGAGCAACAAAAATGATTGAAGAGCTATAAAACATGACCTATGAGGGAAGACTGAAAAAAACTGGGTTGGTTCAGTTTGGAGAAGGGAAGAGTGATAATCATTTTCAAGTACACAAAAGGCTGTTATAAGGAGCAAGAAAAAATGTTCTCCTTAACGTCCGAGGATAGAGCAAGAAGCAATGGGCTTAAATTGCAGCAAGGGCAGTTTAGGCAGGACATTAGGAAAGCCTTCTTGTTAGGTCCCTTCCAGTCCTAATATTCTATGATTCTATGAAACTTCTTTTTTTTTTGGAGGGGGGGGGGTTAATTATATTTTTTTCAAAGTATGTTGTAACAAACTAAAAAAACCCCCAAACTATGTTATTCTGATACTTGAAACTGGATTTGAGGATTGTAAAAACATTTTAAATACCTTTCCTTCACTTACTGTAGAACTGGCTTTGAGTGTACAGAGTGTATTTTCTTACGAGTACAGAAAATAATTAACTGAAGAGATTTACGAATAGGACTACAAACCACATGAACATTAAGAACAGGAGTAATTGTGGCACCTTAGAGACTAACAAACGTATTCAAGCATAAGCTTTCGTAGGCTACAGCCCATTTCATTGGATGCATGCAGTGGAAAATACAGTAGGAAGATAAATATATATACACAGAGAACATGAAACAATGGGTGTTACCATACACACTCTAACAAGAGTGATCAGTTAAGGTGAGCTATTACCAGCAAGAAAGAAAAAAAATGTGGTAATCAAAATGGTCCATTTGCAGCAGTTGACAAGAAGTTGTGAGGGGGGGAGGGGGCGGAATAAACCCAGGGAAATAGTTTTACATTGTGTAATGACCCATCCACTCCCAGTCTTTATTTAAGCCCAATTTAATGGTGTCCATTTTGCAAATTAATTCAAATTCAGAAGTCTCTCATTGGAGTCTGTTTTTGAAGTTTTTTGTTGTAATATTGTGACTTTTAGGTCTGTAATCGAGTGACATGGGAGATTGAAGTGTTCTCTGACTGGTTTTTAAATATTATAATTCTTGACATCTGATTTGTGTCCATTTATTCTTTTACGTAGAGACTGTCCGGTTTGGCCAATGTACATGGCAGAGGGACATTGTTGGTACATTAAGCTATATTACATATTCGGTTGCAAGAACCGCTCAAAGTTTAGAAGTAAAATTTCTATTCTCTCTCAGTATGGCTAAATTTTAAAGAGATGTAAGATTTTTAATCAAAACTCCATTTTGGAAAATATTCTCAGAATATTATGTGCATACTATTTAAAGCTAGAAGTTCCAAGTTCAAACCACATGTAGTCTGCAGCTACAGCACAACTTTAAATAATGTTTTACTTTTAATTTTATCAGGGTACATTTCAAAGCAAGACCAAACATTACAGTTTTTATCAAAATGTGATAAGATTTGAAGAAAAAAAAATACTTAGAAACCATTCTACCAAATGTGACAGGAACAGCAATTTCCTGCAATATCCTGAACAAACCCTACTGAATTAAGTTAAACCTTATTGAATTGATTTTAAGTATTTTAGGAGCTCACTGTATTAGAAGTACAAATGGTTGTGTGTTATTGCAGGATCATATGTAACTAGTCTAGGAGACATGACTAATGTAAACCTTGGGAAGTGCTATGTGCATCAAAGGACTCTTTTCAACAATGGGCTAAGATAAGAATGAACTCTCTAGGAGGAGGGGCAAGCAAATGCACCTACTCTGCTTATGCAAGAACTCTGCCTTTGAAGCTTCACCTACAGGAAGGAAACTTTTGTCTGCTGACCCCCTGTTACATGAGGACAGATCAGAGACCCAAAAACTATGTAAAGAAGTAACTCTCAGATTAACAAGTGATCTTGTTCTGAGAAAAAGAAGTTATAAGAACATAAGAAAGGCCGTACCGGGTCAGACCAAAGGTCCATCTAGCCCAGTACCTGTCTACCGACAGTGGCCAATGCTAGGTGCCCCTGAGGGAGTGAACCTAACAGGCAATGATCAAGTGATCTCTCTCCTGCCATCCATCTCCATCCTCTGACGAACAGAGGCTAGGGACACCATTCTTACCCATCCTGGCTAATAGCCATTTATGGACTTAGCCACCATGAATTTATCCAGTCCCCTTTCAAACATTGTTATAGTCCTAGCCTTCACAACCTCCTCAGGTAAGGAGTTCCACAAGTTGACTGTGCGCTGCGTGAAGAAGAACTTCCTTTTATTTGTTTTAAACCTGCTGCCTATTAATTTCATTTGGTGACCCCTAGTTCTTGTATTATGGGAATAAGTAAATAACTTTTCCTTATCCACTTTCTCAACATCACTCATGATTTTATATACCTCTATCATGTCCCCCCTTAGTCTTCTCTTTTCCAAACTGAAGAGTCCTAGCCTCTTTAATCTTTCCTCATATGGGACCCTCTCTAAACCCCTAATCATTTTAGATGCTCTTTTCTGAACCTTTTCTAGTGCTAGAATATCTTTTTTGAGGTGAGGAGACCACATCTGTACACAGTATTCGAGATGTGGGCGTACCATGGATTTATATAAGGGTTATGAACTTGTAACCCCAGAAAAACCCCTTAGTGGGGTCTGAAGGACTGTTCACTGGCCAGAGTCCTTGTTGGAGTTGAGGTGATCTCTAGTAAGCTTATTAGTATGTATTTTTATTGTTTGAAATATATTTTCTCTACAATGCTTTTACCTTAAGAATAAATATGCTTGCTTAGAAAGAGCCGTGTTGTAACTGAACTGTGGCAACTGCACTGTTTACTTGCTCTGTGGAAAAAAGAAAAGCAGGCCTGCTTAGGCAGTCTGATTTTGCTGGGGAATTCCCAGTCTAGGCAGGGAGCTGTGCAGACTGGAAACGTCATGGTCAGGAGGGAGAGAGACACGTCTCTGCTAAGAGAGGCAATATTGGGAAGCCAGAAAATTAAGCGTGCATGCCCTTGCTAGACTATAGAGGGGAAGTACAGGTGCAGTTGCCCTGAACTGTGACACCAAGGATGGAAGTATATCAACTGAAAAAGTCAATCTTTTAATTTATAATGTTTTACCTTTGATAAGATAAGGATGGTTGCAGCACTTTCTGAGTTCCATCATAGTGTTAACTAGATTGGGTACATTAGCTTGGCCAGCTCCTTTCGACAAGAATGCAAAGTTCTTCTCCAAAATTGCCCGATAATATTTCTTCTGGATATTAGTTAGTTCTACTTCAATTATAGTTTCTTCCTTGGGAGCTAACTTTTTCTCTACATCTTCCTTCAACCGTCTCAGCATCATTGGTTTCAGGATAGCTTGTAACTTTTGCACCTGAATAATATATATATAAAAAAAACTGGAATGTATGCAAAGGTAAAAAAAGAAGCTTAATTTAACATTTTACAATCTACATTACCTATTTGCCAGATTTACGTGAAATATTTGCCCGGAAGAGACGTAGTCTCACTTTCAGAGACAAGTTACCAAAGTAATTTTTCAGGTGCTCTGATTACAGAAAGGAAGCTTTTAGCATTTGTCAGCAGATAACTTGGCTTCAAAGAGGAAAAACTTGGATTTCCATTAATCTCACTCCTTTATTCATCATAGGCACATAACTTGTAATTTAATAGGAAAAAATTAATTATTTAACATCAAATAAATACCAAATATTTACAAGTTGTATTTCATTTAGAAATGTTTGTTCTGTACATCAAATCTGTGATGCCAAGCACACTTTCTTGGCTTGCTTAAAAATTTGAGAGGGTGAGCCCCCTCTTTACCGTCTTGTGTCATGAAGTGAAATTACATATCTGAAGAGTTGATTTGTGTGACGCTTGATAGTAAGTTAGTCACCTAAATTACTTTGGCGCTGACTGAAAGGGCAGTGGAGGCAGAAAGGATTTAAATATAATCCATTTACAAACCATGGTATTAAAGAGAAAAACAAAACAAAAAACATCCTCAAATTATTCAACCAAATTGCTATTTTGCAAGTAGAAAGTTAAGAAGTCGTTTATATGTAGTACCTGCTCCTCTGTTTTAAGGTCCCCAAATTCCTGCATGAATGAAGATTCAGCAGGAAAACGCAAAGGTTCAAGAAAATGAAGGAGGCTAAACAGTTCTTCTACTGTGTTCTGCAGTGGTGTGCCTGTCAACAGCACTTTGTGCTCCTATATAAAGACACAGATGTCACATGAAATTCTTATGTGCACAGTTAGCAAAAAGGTTTGTTTTTTTTTAATTTCTGAGCACTAACATCTAACTGATTTCAGTACACAAGCACTACAGATCTGATGGTTTATTAGCAAAAGAAAGAGCATCAGTAAGCAAACTATTTGAGAGCCAGAATTTCTCTAAACTTTATATTAATATTATGTGCCCAATGGTCCATGGCTAACATACTATTTTAATAAACTTCAAACTACATTATTAATCTGTGATAAAAAACTCTTGTTACAGCCAAGTAATAAAGAAATGGTTATACACTTTATTTCCCTCTTTCTAATATTCACATACACTTCTCTCTCAATAATTACTGAAGTTTATAGTAGAAATTTGAATATTAAATTAGACAATTGATACATTTAGTCTAGTACAGTGCTTCCGACAGCAGGCAATATCTAATGCTTCAGTGTAAAGTAAAAAATTATAAACTCAAAAGACCCCATAATGCATCTAGTCATTTGTGCATTATAATACATGAGTAATCAGTGGCAATAAATTCCTTTTAGAACCTTGCAGGAGACCAGGCAATGGCCTCAGGCATAAGGTTTGATAACCCTTAAATCTTAAGCAAGTAAGCTGCAAACATATAAGCAATCATCATCCAGTTCCTTTTAAAGGTATCAATATTTGTGAACACAAAGAAGTTGAAAAATAGTATATAAATGAGAAATATGACTGCAGTTAAAACTCTCATTCAAAATAAAGTAGGCTATCAGAAACAGCTCTAGTAAAAATGGATTCTGCTTACAGTTTATGCAAATTGCATTTCAATCCCACAAAAATACACTGAAAAGGTTTCTGAAAATTGTATACCTTAAGCTGTGAAAACTATCAGTAGTGGAATAATAGAACTTTCATAGACTGCCCTCATATAAAAACACTCTCTTTAAGTCTAACAATTAAACAGCCTTATAACTTATTGTAGTATTCTCCCTAACAGGAAAGAAATCTCATTAAACCAAGTAAATGAAATGCAGCCACTCACAAGATTCATGAGTTTGAGTCCCTCCAGGAGTTTGCAATTTTTATTCTTCAGCCTGTGTGCTTCATCAATAATAACACACCGCCATTCAATTGCATTGAGTTCTGGACAGCCACCAAGAATCATTTCAAAAGTGGTGATAATAGCTTGGAACCGGTAAGTACCTCGAATGATACGTCCCTAGAGATTTATTAACAAACATAACAGTTTCTCACATTATCTTGAATCTTCTCATTTTTCATTCTCAAGTTGCCAGTCATGCTACTGAAATATTATCCAGTAGTGCTTTAAATCTTGAGATATAAATCCTTTTAATCTTACTAGAGACTCACTACGATTGTGCAATTCTATAATTAATACTAAGTGAATAATTGTCCATTTTCAATAATGCTGTGTTGTTTCATGGACAATAAATTTCTAACCAATTTGCATTGCTTTCCAATCATTAAGTGTCCTATCAAATAGATGCATTTAGATAATAGCATACTCTTATCTGAACAAAAGTCAAAAGGCTATCTTAACCGTCCACAAAATGGAATCTAGCCAATCAATCATAATACTGGATGGGACACCATTATGCACTAGTAAATTGTGAAAATTGCACATCAGCCACTCAGATTCAACTTATTCATAAAAAATCAACATTAAAAAATCCTATAATTTTAGCAATATATAAGTCAGTTCCACAGAAAGGCAGAATACAATAGCTCAAACAGTACAATGAGCAACTATCACTATCACACCCTATTACAACAAATCTCAGTCATACACTTTGTACCATTCAATACAACAAAAAACATTTTCAATTTAGACTGTTGTCTAAAAGAAAGCTGAAACAACATGGTTTTCCTGTTTTGGATCAATGTTTTGGTTTTGAAAACAAATGTTTCCTTTATACTTTTATATTCCGCAAAACCTTGATCTTTATACAGAAGCAAAAAGGGTACAGTAACTCCTTGCTTAACATTATAGTTATGTTTCTGAAAAATGCTACTTTAAGCAAAACAATGTTAGGTGAATCCAATTTCCCCACAAGAATTAATGTAAATGGGGGAGGGGAGGGGTAGGTTCCAGGGACATCTTTTTCACCAGACAAAAGACTTTTTATATATTTTTATACACACACACACACACACACAATACATTTTAAACAAACAATACTGTATACAGCAATGATGATTTTGAAGCTTGGTTGAGGTACTGAAGTCAGAGGGTGGAAGAGGGTTGGATATTTCCCAGGGAATGCCTTACTGCCAAATGATGAACTAGCACTCGGCTGAGCCCTCAAGAGTTAACACATTGTTGTTAATGTAGCTTCACGCTCTACAAGAATGGAGGGAGGGGAGACAGCATGGTAGAGAGAGACTGCGTGGGAGACACACACCGTGTGTGTGTGTGTGAGAGAGACGTGCATTGCCCCTTTAAGTACGCTGACCCCACTCTAAGGCCTGGTCTACACTGGGTGGGGGGTCGATGTAAGATACGCAACTTCAGCTACGAGAATAGCGTAGCTGAAGTCGACGCATCTTATTTCGACTTACCTCCTGTCCTCACAGCGCGGGATCGATGGCCACGGCTCCCACGTCGACTTCGCTTCCGCCTCTCACTCTGGTGGAGTTCCAGAGTCAAAGGCAAGCGCGTTCGGGGATCGATTTATCGCGTCTAGATGAGACGCAATATATCGATCCCCGATAGATCTATCGCTACCCGCCGATTCGGCGGGTAGTGTGGACATATCCTTTGTACACTGCCTTTTAAAGTAGAGCAGCAACGGCTGCCGCCAGCAAGCTCTCTCCATCCTGAGCCCTGTTATTCCCACTTCCCCCCCCCCCCGCTCTGTGGAGATGGGGTAAAGGAGTGGGGGGTAAGCGGGGAGAGGGACACCCTGACATTAGCACCTCTCTTCTCCTCCTCGCACAGCAAGCAGGAAGCTCCTGGGAGCAGCTCCAAGGCAGAGGGTAGGAGCAGCATATAGCAGTGGGGGGAGGGACAGCGGAACTGCCTGGCAATTGATAGCCTGCTAGGTTGCAGCCGCACAGGGAACTTAGGGGAGTGCGGAGCTGATGGGCGGGATGCCGGTCCACCCTGGCTTCAAGTCCCCACCAGCTAGCTCCAACAGGCTGCTCTTTCTACAAGCAGTGGACAAAGCAGGCAGCTGCCAAACAATGTTATAAGGGAGTACTGTGCAACTTTAAATGACTATGTTCTCTAACTGATCAGCAACGCATCCACGAAACAACATTAACTGGGACGACATTAAGTGAGGAGTTACTGTATTACCCTGTAACAGTTCCATTGACATTACATCCTTCCTACTACAGGCCCCAATACTGCAAGTTGTTCAATCGGCTCTGTTCAAGCACGGGTTCCACCTGGGAAGAGCCCAAATGAACTACTTTCAACACTGTGGCCTAGATCAGAATCCTGGATTACTTATTTTGCTAAGACTGCCATATTGTTTATATCTCAGAGCACCTTTAATAAAATTATTATGTATTTGCTCTTGGAATAATTATTTATGTACAAATAAAATGATCACTCATGTTATGTAGGCACTGGTCCTGACTCCACCGTTAAGGATGAGTTCATATCATACATATGGCAACAAATAAAATACATCAGTGAATTACTGATAACTACATAGGCCATCAGATTATTGTTTCTTTGGGGTCTGGGATCTATAACTGCTCAGTTTAGTTTCACTTATAATTTTGAAAATGAAGTAAACAGAAAGGTGGGGGGAAAATCTTCTCAGACCTTCTTTACACACTATGAAAAAGTAAAATAGGACACAAGTCAATTTAAAAATATCTTTTCCATATAACATTTAATGTTTACAATTTTGAAAAAACTATAAAACCAAATATTAATGTAAATTTAAATAATATTTTTAAATGAAAAAAATCCCTTTTTCAGGAAGTAAAATAATGGCCTTTGTAATGCTGGAAATAGCACACAAGAATCAGAAACAGTTTAGTCTAAGACAAGGCTTATGCAAAAAGAAAGACAGTAAATGATGAAAATGAAATCAATTTTTTTTTAAGTTATTTCAATAAAACACAAAAGTTGTTAGTAATACGTGTAAACTTTTTTAACATATACAATTGGGATCTCAGGAATGTTCATTTAAATCCTGAAAGGGAATTAATAGCCTTACACAAGGCAAGTAAATTCATTTTCTTTGAGACTGTGTAAAGCTTGGAGAACTTCACTTTCTTTTCTGTCTACTCTGCAAATTCAGGCCCAGATCCTGCAATACCAATTTTACCACATATATTAAACTCACCTATTAGCACACACTAAAAATTGATAAATAGTAATTAAAAATATATACTCTTATGTAAAATGGCTTTTACTAAGACACATGCCACTGATCTTTACAGTGTGCTTTTCCTAGTTATCTGAACTGGGTTACAGATGAGCTAGTGTACAAACACATCACTACAGTACCTGTGAGTCCCTGAAGTACATCTCATACTGCTGTATCATCTGCCTGCTAACCATGCTCCCATGATATACCACGACATTAAGATCAGTCCACGTGCGAAATTCTCTTTCCCAATTGGTTATAGTGGAAAGTGGAGCTATGATCAGGAAAGGCCCTCGTATACCAGTCAGGAGGATTTCATAGAGGAATGTAATTGACTGGATGGTTTTGCCAAGACCCATTTCATCTGCTAAAATGCAGTTTCGTCTGAAATTACAAATATATTTATTAGGCTAGAGGGAACCATAAATGTTGCTCTTTTACTCAAAAGGACAATATCTGAAAACAATTAAAAGTTAATAAAAATATAAGTCTAAAACATATAATCAAAACGGAGATAGTACAGAATAGGCTCAATGGTATTCCTCCAAATGTAATAAAAGCACGAAACTGGGTACCCACCCAGAGGTCCAACTGTACCTTTTGATGTAAAAACCCAAGAGGCAGTTAGGGAGGAGGAAAACTCCACAAGATTCCTCTTGCAGAGTTTTCTCCAATTTTCTCTCTCATGGCAGTGTCAGCCTAACCACCGTCCTCCCAGTAGGAGTAGGGATTTGGGGTACAAACCACAGACTCCCTGGATCTACTGGAGGTGAGGTCCTGTGATTCTACATCAGCTCCTGGCTCTGTGCATATTCTGTGGAGGACCCAGCACATGTGGGAGGGGTGAGTGCCATGCTTGGAAGATCCCATCTGCACCCAGATATTGGACCTATGATATCCCCATCTCCAAATTTTGGCCACTACAACCAAAACAACAGGTTTAAGCCCCCCCCCCCCCCCAGTGCTAGCTTATTAATATGTGTAACATCCCTATGTCTAAGCTCCTGGAATGCTATAAATATATGCATTTCCTTATGTTCTTTCTTCAACCTGTTTGTCCTTATGTGTGCTTTATTTTTTTTGAGGCGCAGAAGCCAGCAGTATAGAGACCCCCACATGTTCCTTCCACGGCTCCCTTCTGGTCCATTCTGTGCTATAAATGTTCAAAATCCTGCTAGTGACTTATTTCTGGATCAGTCTTGGCTTGCCCCCAACCTCCTCCCCCTTCTAATGGTTTTTACTTCCCCTTTCTCTGGTACTCCAATAAGCAAAGGTCTGACCCTTTTGTCTTCCCTGCATAAATGATGCACTGGTGACCTTTGCACTTCTCTGTCTTTCAGGATCCAGCTTCCAGTAAAGTGCTGTGTCTGGGGTTTAGTTAAGCAAAAGAATATTAATAGAACTTTTTGTTTGTTTGATTTTTAGTTAAAATAAAATCTCAAAGACTTGCAAAAGGATGCACATATCCAGGCTGACAACCTGTATACCAAATTTCAATCAAAAGCCCCCTTAAGTATTTTTCTAGGTTTAACCTTTTCATTTAAATACAGAAAAGTCAATGCAAATGAAACTAAGGCACTATTTCTTCACTATAATATTACAATCCATTTTACCTATAACACATGTTGAAATTTACATCAAAATGTTTAGTGCCCTTACCTATTGTACCAGTTGAAAAGGAGCCAGTTGAGTCCTTCCAGTTGGTATTCCCTGAGCTGGTTGCCATTTTTATATTCTCTGGACTGTTCTATCTTCTTCCAGGAATTAGGAGGAGGTCGGTCCTTAAAGGAAAAACAAAAATATTTTAACTAAGCATAAATATTTTCCTGTTTCCAAAACATGGCTGGATTCTGAGTTTGCTTGTTTTTCTGTGGTTGTGAAGTTTCTTGTTATTGTTACTCTCTGCTGATTACATTAGTTCATGAACGTGAATTTACATTTATTTATTACACATATGCCTAGAGATCATGAGAAATGCTTTATTAATAATTTGAAAAGCATATAAATTAAAATCAAATGTAACTGACTTTTTAGAAATAAATGCTAATGGTAAAAAGATTGCTTTGAATGTTACAGGAAGGAAAAAAGATACAGTCTTGGCAGACTGAAAAGGCCTACTAAATGTTTGTTCAGGTGCCACTTCCATAAGTTTGCTCTGTCTCCCCATCCTACCTCCCAAAATAATTAGGTAACAGATACATAAAACACTTCTGGAAAATGGTGACATTTTAAACAAGTACCAGAAGAACTGAGCAGGATACTAGCAAAAGGAGGCTAAGATGGCCTTCAGAAATAAAGAAACAAAATGCAAAGCCTGCACATTAAGCAACAAAAAACCTGATTGTACAAAAAGTCATGCGCCCTTCCCACCTGCTGATTATTTATTTTGCCATAAAATACCACCAGAGTTTTACTATATATGCTTTTTATGGTACATTGTGACAATGACATATATGGCTTCTCTTTCAACAAAAGTAATTTATTTGTTGTACATAATTTTCTATTAAGTTTTTCATTTGTTCAATTATTATCAAGAGGAGAAAATAAGTCAGGAAATAGCTATGGAGTATATTGTGACAGTTATGCTTGCATATTTGCTCTGGCGTGGAAATGCAAAACCTAATTATCTCTCTGTTCATTTTAGTAGTGAATTTCGCTACAAAAGTGTTTAATCTTTGTAAGTTTGTAAGTTTACTCACCTTTGTAAGTTCTACAATGGTAATTTACTTTGTATTACTCATCTCTTATTTTAAAGCTTTGCAGAAAATTATCAGAATACTTCTGTAATTTCTTCTGATTAATAAAGTTAAGTATTTTACTAACAGCTATATATGCAGACAGTAAATGAGAATAGGAATATTTACAGTAGAACCTCAGAGTTACAAATACCAGAGTTATGAACTGACCAGTCAACCACACACTTCATTTAGAACCAGAAGTACGCTATCAGGCAGCAGCAAGACACCTCCCTCCCCCCTCTGGCAAAAAAGCAAATACAGAATGGTCCTGTTTAACGTAAACTACTACAAAAATAAAAGGAAAGCAGCATTCTTCTGCACAGTAAAGTTTCAAAGTTGTATTAAGTCAATGTTCAATTGTAAACTTTTGAAAGAATAACCATAATGTTTTGTTCAGAGTTAAGGACATTTCAAAGTTATGAACAACCTCCATTCCCGAGGTGTTCTTAACTCTGAGGATCTACTGTATCCATAATTAACTGAGAATGTCTTCTTCGGGTAATAAGGTTCACAGACCTATTACAGTAGGTCTTCGCCCTATCTGCAGCTTTGGAGGCAGAAAAAGAAATGTCTGTCACTGGCAGGAAGTGGATGGACCAGTCCTTGATGACCCAGCCAGTTTTAGTTCTGCCTCCTTAAGTGCAGGCAGACAGTTCTAGACTCTCCCTGATGCCGAATATACCACATCTGTGACCATAACATATAAAAGAGAGAGCTGTGCTGCAAAGAGTTTACTGCATAAACTCGTTAGAGTATTTTCAGTACACCTTACAGATTTTCAGTTAAACTTGTACTATATTTTAATACAAACAGGCGAAGCTTCAAAGCTGGAAGGGAAAAATCCTATTTGACAAATTAGGTATATTTTTACCAATCTCCTTGAGTCAGGCCTGGAAGCTTGCAGTTGTTCAAATTCTTCTATTTTTGCCTGATCTACATCTTCTTTTAACTCCCAGGTGCTGTCTTCATATGGCAATGAACACCATTTTACTAGGTAGTAAATAACAGGCTGCAGGAAAAGAAATCCTTAATATTAGCAATTTGTGTACTACGGACTTGATGCAGAAATTATTGGGTGAATTTTATGTCTTGAGTTTTGCAGGAGGTCAGACTAGATGGTGATAATGTCTTCTCTGGCCTTAAAAAAACAAACAAACTATGAATATGTGACTCTTATAGCTCAATTTAATGTCCTCCATTCCCTTTACACACTTCTCTGTTTTTGTCATCTCATGCTTCTATTTTGACTAAGTTTTTAGGACATTAATTTTGTCTTTTATTCTTCTCTAAATATCTAGTATACCTAGGTTTCTATTATTATTTTTATTAATACTACAAAAATGAAAAGACACTGAATTCTGTAGAGTTCCTATTTTCCTCAGAGGGCTCAAAATACATATTGAACAAAAGGAGTGACACACACACCAATATTTCAATCAAAACCACTGACGAAACTCACATCATTAAGATTTTATTCTGCACTCCACTAAAACAAAAACAGGTGATACAACCACAAAACACAGAGAATTTGTGTTCATGGCTTACTCCAAGTTACGTTTGGTCAAATATTTACCTCACCAGTGTCCTTATCTTCACAAAAGGAGACTTCTAGCACCCGGTCCACTTCAACATAGTCAGGATTAAAAGGTTCTTCTTCCATCTGCAATTCAAGAGTAATATAAATAGTAGTCTGGGGTTATGTGGAGAGGAGACCAGTGCTGCTGTGATTTAATACACCAGCTTTTACCTCTTTAGGTATAAATATGAGTAAGCAGTCTCAATCTAATGCCCGTGAGCTTTTGTCCACATTATCCACCTCAAAACCACTGCTCTGCTGTGATACCTACTGAAAACTTGACAATGGGTAGGCTGCTGGTCTGCAGAGAGCACAGCCTATCATGCTGACCAATTTAGTCTCTTTCCTTGTTCTCCCTCAGTCTGTCTACATCCATCTGTTGTCTCTTATCTTATACTTAGATTGTAAGCCCTTTGGGGTAGTAACTGTCTTTTTGTTCTGTGTCTGTACAGAGCCTAGCCAGGACCATGGAGTTCTGGTCCATGACTAGACTCCCAGGCCCTACAATAACGAAAACAACAATAAAAACAACATCAACCAACAATTAGATAGACAACTGATGCCACAAAGAGACCTAGCTCAAGAACAGAAGTGTTGTAATTTAGGATTGAAGTACACTGACATAACTGTCAGGAAGTTTGCACTATACAGTCCTATCCATACTCTGCCTGTCTGTCAGTCAGTCATCAACAGTATCACTGTCTCATGATCACAAAGTTACACAATTAATCCTGACTTTAAAAGACACAAGTACTCAAATAACTACAGATGACATTCTTTTGCATCAAATAAATTTAAAAAGAGAGAAAAATCCAAGACCCTCTTTTCATTTAGCATTAAAATTCAATCACGTAATTCAAAATAAATGCAAAGAATGAATTTGCAAAGCTTTTGGCAAGCAAAAGTCTAATTTACTGTGTATTTTTCTTACATCTGCAAAAAAGTGGGCTCTCTGTGCTTGCCTCAGCTTGAACCGTTTAATTTTCTGCTGGATTCTTTTATCTTTCAAAAGCTGCTGTTCTGTGGCCCATTCACAGTGAAGATAGGAGCTAAAATTACAAAACATTAAGTTAATATATTATTACAAGAAAAGTTTTTATACTTATTTTATCCTACAGTTCCCACAATATGCAATCATTGAAAGAGGACAGCCATGTGTCTTTCCATACATTTTTATGTGCACAATATGTTCTACCATTTTGTTCAATAAGTTTATTCCCCTTCCTTCGACATACATGCACTTTAGATTGACCCCATGTGGTTACAGTACCCTTAATGAATAACATATCAAACACCTTTTCCCTCTCTAGAGGAGTAGTCTCCAAAGTGGGATGCGGCACCCCATGGGGTGTGCAAGAGAATCCTTCAGGGTGCACGGCAGGAGGAGTGCCGCTTCGGCAGTTCGGATGGCATTTTTTTTTTTTTGCGCTTTGGCAGTTCGGTGGTAAGTCTGAGTGGCTTTTTTTTGTTGTTGTTGTTGCTTGGGGCAGCAAAAATGGTAGAACCGGCCCTGCGGCACGGTAGTGGGTGTGTGCTCAAAAATTTTTTACTGATAGGGGTGCACGATCAAAAAAGTTTGGAGACCACTGCTATAGAGCTCAAAAGACATTTTAGGCCCTAATTCTGTAATGTGTTGCATATGGACTGATCTCAGCAAGCGCATGGAATCCCAGTGAAGTTAACGGGGCTCCATACAGCTGCAGCAGTTCACCCACATGCCTCACATTGCAAGATCAGGGCCTTTGTTCATACAGCGATAAGATAATAGCTTATTAATAAAAAAGATCTCGCTGAGTAAGTTTCAGTTCTTTTAATGAGAAAACTTTTAAACCGCAGAACATCTGGGCCCCAATTCTGGAGTTTTATACTGAGGAGTAACAATATGACGAGATTATTCATATGGATAAAATTAAACGGGCGCTTAAGTCTTTACAACTTAAAGATCTTAGTGATGAGAGGAAAGGGGAATATATGAAAGAAGGCTTTTTTTCATCATCAACGTCTACTATTTTCCATTTTGGATTCAAGTTGATCGTGCTGGATAAACTTTTGTACACTTTATATGATTTTACTTGTGGCACCATAGAGACTAACAAATTTATTTGAGCATAAACACTTCATCGGCTGCATAGACTGGAACATACAGCAAGAAGACATTTATACATACAGAGAACATGAAAAGGTGGAAGTAGCCATACCAACTGTAAGAGGCCAATCAACTGAGATGAGCTATCAGCAGCAGGAGAAAAAACAAACAAACAAAAAAACTTTTGAAGTGATAATCGAGATGATCCATAGAAGGTGTGAGGATACTTAACATGGGGAAATATGTTCTCTGTATGTATAGATATCTTCTTGCTGCATGTTCCAGTCCATACATCCGATGAAGTGGGCTGTAGCCCACGAAAGCTTATGCTCAAATAAATTTGTTAGTCTCTAAGGTGCCACAAGTACTCCTGTTCTTTTTGTGGATACTGACTAACACGGCTGCTACTCTGTTATATGATTTTGTTTCCTATGGGCAGAACTCCTTTTACTTTGTTACAAGAACAAACTCCGTGGCAAGCCTGCATAAATTCTACCACAAGACCCGTAGATTTGATGGCAATGTTAATTTATTCTATGTCCAGGAATTGCCTTTCATTCCTGTACTCCCACTCCTAACACACCCTTCTGATTCATAGTTGAAAATACTAATGTAGAATTTATCAGTTACTATTTTTAGCAATTATTATGTTTTATAATACTTTCCCCCAAGTTTTCTCGGCAACCTGTCTCCACGGGCCTCAACAATTGTGATGGCATCCAGGTGATCCAGTTCAGAACATCCTCCCCACCTCAAGTGTGCCAGGAAAAGGGGGAGCTTGTAGCTAGCTTCAGTTGCTCCTCTCTTTGTTTTCCCTAGTGGCAGCCTACACCTCACTAGTCTACACTTCTGGTAAACCTTTGTTCTATGGCTGCAAGCTGAAGTTCAGACAGGGTTCCCCAACTCCTTGTTGCATGGCTCCAAGGAAACGGGTAAGGAATATACACTGTATCCAATTAACAACCTGTTACAGGGAAAGCTGGAAATCAACAGGCAACTGCTGACAGGACTCAGCAGGGCAAAGCCACAGGTAAACACACTGTGGGAACTTCTGCAGCAAAAATGCTGAATTCCCTGAATTCCCAAATTCTGTGGGAGCAAAAATATGTAGTACAGAAAGGCCTTATTTAACATGATGCAGCACTTCACATATCCTAAAGCTTATTTCAGGCTTCCTACAAACTCAGGAAGACAACACTCTTGTGGTATACCTTCTGTTCACATATTTATGTCTTCTCCACAACTAGAAGAGCTAGAAACATTTTTCTTAATGAAAGCTGATATTCAGGAATACTTGGCACTTAATGAATATTTAAATTTTCATTTTTTTATTTAAATAACTAAGAATGCCATTTTATCTGAATTTGAAAAAAGCAAACAAAATGATGTTCATTGTGCCTCTATGAATCCAATCTATACTCTTAGCAGTTACTTAATATCTCTGAATAAAATTCTTACCAATTGTCAAGTGCTGAGCGACAAAGACAGATGGGTTTTGGGAGGACAAATAGCTTCAGATTTACTTAATATAAAACCAACTAAATTAAATTTAACATCAGGTAAGCACCTCTTGCTAAATCTGACATATATGAAAACTCACTCTGTCGTCAGAGATTGAAATTTTTAAAAATAATTATCTTTTAAAAGTTGTCATTTCTAGACAACATTACCACTACTACTAAGCTGGTTATATTATAGGTACAAGCACTACTTATAATTTGTGCATAGACAGTTAATGTAAGAACTGAATAAAACATAGCAATTTACATTTTTTTAAATGAATGGGAGTACTTGCAAAGAAAAAAAAACAACTCAACATGAGGGAAAGTGGCAAAATCTGGCCCTAAATGTTTTTTAAAATGTTTCTAACTGATGCAACCTATAATACATAAATGGGATAATATCTAACTAGAAGACTTCTTTTGCTTTTTAAATAGCCAACTTGTACAAACAACTATAATACTTACTAGTTCTTGTATTTTACAAAAAATTCTTCTTCTTCCATTGTCATTCCAGCAGATATCTAAGAAAATAAATTCAAGATTTTTTAGACTCATGGACATTTAAAGCACATCTTAGAATAAATAACTCCCTCGTGCACACACCACCCTCATTTTAGTCACAATTACTCACTTCTTTCTTCACTATCCTGGAGGATAAAATTTTATCTACAATTGCTGCATCTTCTTCACTTGGGTTCTCCTAAAAAATGTGGAAAAATAATTAAATGATTACACTCAGTACTAGGCAATCTCTTTAGAGACGTGGAAGGCTGAAAAAGCCTGGGGAATGCAGTGGTATGTTAAAAGGCCAGCATGTACTGCAAAAACAGTTTCTTTTTCTCTTGTCTTTAATGTATATAAACCTTCTGTTTCCTTTCAGCCAGTGACAAAAATCTTTCAATAAATCTTTCCCTTGACTGGTTATTAACTTGTCACTTTGTTTATTTAAAAAAAAAAATCCAGATGAACACAAAATGAGTATTTTTAAAAAATGTATTCTAAAGTAATCCTTGTACCTTTTACTTTGGTGAGGTAAATTCAATCCATTTTCTGTACCATGTATAATCAGAGCATAAGAACATAAGAATGGCCATACTGGGTCAGACCAAAGGTGCATCCAGCCCAGTATCCTGTCTACCGACAGTGGCCAATGCCAGGTGCCCCTGCCATCTCTCCTGCCATCCATCTCCACCCTTTGACAAACAAAGGCTAGGGACACCATTCGTTACCTATCCTGGCTAATAGCCATTAATGGACTTAACCTCCATGAATTTCTCTAGTTCTCTTTTAAACCCTGTTATAGTCCTAGCCTTCACAGCCTCCTCAGGCAAGGAGTTCCACAGGTTGACTGTGTGCTGTGTGAGAAAGAACTTCCTTTTATTTGTTTTAAATCTGCTGCCCATTAATTTCATTTGGTGGCCCCTAGTTCTTATACTATAGAAAAAAGTAAATAACTTTTCCTTATTCACTTTCTCCACATCACTCATGATTTTATATCCTTCTATCATATCCACCCTTAGTCTCCTCTTTTCCAAGCTGAAAAGTCCTAACTTCTTTAATCTCTCCTCATATCGGACCCTCTCCAAACCCCTAATCATTTCAGTTGCCCATCTCTGAACTTTTTCTAATGCCAGTATATCTTTTTTGAGATGAGGAGACCACGTCTGTACGCAGTACTCAAGATGTGGGCATACCATGGATTTATATAAGGGCAATAAAATATTCTCCGTCTTATTCTCTATCCCTTTTTGATTCCTAACATCCTGTTTACTTTTTTTGACTGCCACTGCACACTGCGTGGACATCTTCAGAGAACTATCCACAATGACTCCAAGATCTCTTTTCTGATTTGTTGTAGCTAAATTAGCCCCCATCATATTGTATGTATAGTTGGGGTTATTTTTTCCAATGTGCATTACTTTATATTTATCCACATTAAATTTCATTTGCCATTTTGTTGCCCAATCACTTAGTTTTGTGAGATCTTTTTGAAGTTCTTCACAGTCTGCTTTGGTCTTAACTATCTTGAGCAGTTTAGTATCATCTGCAAACTTTGTCACCTCATTGTTTACTCCTTTCTCCAGATCATTTCTGAATAAGTTGAATAGGATTGGTCCTAGGACTGACCCTTGGGGAACACCACTAGTTACCCCTCTCCATTCTGAAAATTTACCATTTATTCCTACCCTTTGTTCCCTGTCTTTTAACCAGTTCTCAATCCATGAAAGGATCTTCCCTCTTATCCCATGATAACTTAACTTACGTAAGAGACTTTGGTGAGGGACCTTGTCAAAGGCTATCTGGAAATCTAAGTACACTATGTCCACTGGATCCCCCTTGTACACGTTTGTTGACCCCTTCAAAGAAATCTAATAGATTAGTAAGACATGATTTCCCTTTACAGAAACCATGTTGACTTTTGCCCAACAAGTTATGTTCTTCTATGTGTCTGATAATTTTATTCTTTACTATTGTTTCAACTAATTTGCCCGGTACTGACATTAGACTTACCGGACTGTAACTGCCAGGATCACCTCTAGACATCTTTTTAAATATTGGTGTTACATTAGCTATCTTCCAGTCATTGGGTACAGAGGCTGATTTAAAGGATAGGTTACAAACGATAGTTCACAGTTCCGCATTTTCACATTTGAGTTCTTTCAGAACTC
The DNA here is from genome assembly GCF_020497125.1 of Mauremys mutica. Taxonomy (NCBI): domain Eukaryota; kingdom Metazoa; phylum Chordata; order Testudines; family Geoemydidae; genus Mauremys; species Mauremys mutica. The sequence continues at coordinate 17,705,795 of NC_059085.1, forward strand.
TTGGGTGAATGCCATCTGGTCCCGATGACTTTTTACTGTTAAGTTTATCAATTAATTCCAAAACCTCCTCTAGTGACACTTCAATCTGAGACAATTCCTCAGATTTGTCATCTACAAAGGACGGCTCAGGTTTGGGAATCTCCCTAACATCCTCAGCCGTGAAGACTGAAGCAAAGAATTTGTTTAGTTTCTCTGCAATGACTTTATCGTCTTTAAGTGCTCCTTTTGTATCTCGATCGTCCAGGGGCCCCGCTGGTTGTTTAGCAGGCTTCCTGCTTCTGATGTATTTAAAAAACATTTTGTTATTACCTTTTGAGTTTTTGTCTAGCTGTTCTTCAAACTCCTTTTTGGCATTTCTTATTTCATTTTTACACTCAATTTGGCAGTGTCTATACTCCTTTCTATTTACCTCACCAGGATCTGACCTCCACTTTTTAAAAGATGCCTTTTTATCTCTCACTGCTTCTTTTACATGGTTGTTAAGCCACAATGGCTCTTTTTTAGTTCTTTTACTGTGTTTTCTAATTTAAGGTATACATTTAAGCTGGGCCTCTATTATGGTGTCTTTGAAAAGTGTCCATGCTGCTTGCAGGGATTTCACTTTAGTCACTGTACCTTTTAATTTCTATTTAACTAATCTCCTCATTTTTGCATAGTTCCCCTTTCTGAAATTAAATGCCACAGTGTTAGGCTGTTGAGGTCTTCTTCCCACCACAGGAATGTTAAATGTTATTATTTTATGGTCACTATTTCCAAGTGGTCCTGATATAATTACCTCTTGGACCAGATCCTGAGCTCCACTCAGGACTAAATCGAGAATTGCCTCTCCCCTTGTGGGAGACGTGCCTTGTGTACCAGCTGCTCCAAGAAGCAGTCATTTAAAGTACTGAGAAATTTTGTCTCTGCATTTCATCCTGAGGTGACATGTAGGCAGTCAATACGGGGATAATTGAAATCCCCCACTATTATCGAGTTCTTTATTTTGATAGCCTCTCTAATCTCCCTTAGCATTTCATCATCACTATCACTGTCCTGGTCAGGTGGTCGATAATAGATCCCTACTGTTATATTCTTATTAGAGCATGGAATTACTATCCATAGAGATTCTATGGAACATGTGGATTCATTTAAGATTTTTACTTCATTTGATTCTACATTTTCTTTCACATATAGTGCCACTCTCCCCCCACACCCCCAGAGAACCTGTTCTGTCCTTCCGATATATTTTGTACCCCGGAATGATTGTGTCCCATTGACTGTCCCCACTCCATCAGGTTTCTGTGATGTCTATTATATCAATATCCTCCTTTAACAGGAGGCACTCTAGTTCACCCATCTTATTATTTAGACTTCTAGCATTTGTGTACAAGCACTTTAAAAACTTGTCACTGTTTATTTGTCTGCCCTTTTCTGATGTGCCAGATTCTTTTTTACGTGTATGTTTCTTGTCTGATTGGGCCCATACTTTATCCTCTTCCATCCTCTCCTTCTGACTAGAATCTAGAGAATATCTATCAATAGACTCTCCTCTAAGAGATGTCTCTGTCCAATCCACGTGCTGCGCTGCAGCAATTGACTTTTCCCCATTTGTTAGTTTAAAAACTGCTCTGCAATCTTTTTAATGTTAAGTGCCAGTAGTCTGGATCCACTTTGGTTTAGGTGGAGCCCATCCTTCCTGTATAGGCTCCCCCATCCCAACAGTTTTCCCAGTTCCTAATAAATCTAAACCCTTCCTCTCTACACCATCATCTCATCCATTCATTGAGACTCTGAAGCTCTGCCTGCAGTGGTGCTTTGTTGGTCAAAAATTTAAGGATGTAATGCTAAAGTTCCAACATGTCTAGCATTTTGCTGATCCATCACACTATTTTTTCTTTCAGTTGAAGTATAAAATAGTTTCAAATGCCTATTTCTGTGAAGCTCAAAAACAGTAACCAAAGCCCCTCTGGGTTCTATATATTCATGAAAATGCTAGATTGAACTGAATACAGAACCTTTTAATAAACTTCCTTTCTACACAGTATGTAAGATGTCACAATTTTTAATAGGTACTAATCTTTAACTGTAACTTAATTATGATGGCTAATATTTTTGTCAAAGAAGGATAAGTGTTAGTTGGCCATTTAGCTGATAGCATTCATGAAAGCTTAGCAAGATGCCAACTGCATTTATATAAAGTGTATTTTAATAATAACCATATTTTAATTTCTAATTGTTTTGCTTGAAGGTTAAGATGGTTTGGTTTATAATATTACTTTATTATAGGTGAGATGTGGCATTATTCAGCACAATATATCCTACATAAGATATCTTATAAAGCAATTTTTTCAAAAACATCTCAATAAGTATTTGTTGGGTTACTTCTTATCCTCATAGAAAGGTCATCTGGAAGCAACAATGTTTGAGTATTAGAGACCACATAAGCATATGTTGACGTCTCATGGAGAGTTAAAAATCATGGTAGTACAGAAGGCAGAATTATCTCTAGAATGTTTGTCTTTTCTTCCTTAGCTTTTTTAGAATCTGAGAATGAAAATAGGGCATGAGGTCTTTTCTACTGTTTACTTTCTAAAATCATACCCCTCTCTTTGAGTCATCAAAATTATTATTTCAACATCAAACTGATATCACCAGGGATCCTAGTTTTCCATTATATATATAAAAAAAATTGCCTATAAAAAACCCATAAAAATCCATGTTTTTCCATGACTAAAATGAAATGCTGAACTTGAATTTCCCAGCCACAATTCATACAGGTATCAGTTGAACATAATGTGTTATTGATATATTTAAATTTTTAAGCAAGTCTGAAGCCTACCAGTGCCATCTATCATTATAATAAAATAAAATTAACAGAATTGTGATTTGTATTTCTTATATATACCAAATACTTCTATGTCTCCATGCTGTATTTTCAGCTAACATGGCTTGGGCTGTCCGCCCGGCAGCAAGGCTCAGACACTGTCCGGAGCTCAAGCCCAAGTCTGCAGCCCCGGGCTCAGGCTGACAGCCCTGGTTCGGTTAATATGGACAGCCGGATAACGGAGGTTCAGATAAAACAGGTTTCTACTGTATACATTTTTATTTTTTCACAAAATGTAAAAACTAAAGATTTACTGTAAAAACGCAAATTCCATATTTTCCATGGCAAACAGATTTCTGCGATCCCAGTATATCACATAGAGGATGTTTTCTGACACAGAATAAGCAGCAGGCACATATTTTTCATTAACAAACATCTTGTATTAAGGTGTCAAGTTTTCCATCCACAATTTGCCAACTGAGGCTCCCCAGACATCAATCTTTACAAAAAACTCTCTCAATTTAAGAAAAGATAATAATTAATTACAAATATATAGGGAATATCCCATAACAAAAAATACATACATTGATAATGACTTCTACATACTTGTATCTTAAGTGAACACGTATAACCTCTCATTTGATATACTTTTTATTTTTAAATTTCAAAAGAAAATATTTTAGAAATTGAACAGCCCATTAACAGGCAGTGTTCACACTGTCAAAAAACTCTGAATTTACTTTGATAGTTCAATATCACCACACATTAACAAGAATTAAACCTATATAAATAAATTGCAGGATTATGCTGCAAATTGCTATCATCCTGCACCTCCACCTGCAGTCCCACCCACAAATTCATTTCTGCCAGGACTACTTCTAATACAGTAACTCCTCGCTTAACACTGTAGTTATGTTCCTGAAAAATGCGACTTTAAGCAAAATGCTGTTAAGCAAATCCAATTTCCCCATAAGAATTAATGTAAATAAGGGGGTTAGGTTCCAAGGAATTTTTTTTCACTGGACATAAAACCTATATTACACACACACACACACACACACACACACAATAAGTTTTAAACAAACAATTTAATACTGTGCACAGCAATGACGATTGTGAAGCTTGGTAGAGGGGGTGAAGTTAGAGGGTGGAAGAGGGTGGGATATTTCCCAGAGAATGCCTTACTGCTAAATGATGAACTAGTACTCGGCTGAGCCCTCAAGGGTAAACACATTGTTGTTAATGTAGGAGCAGCACATGGCAGTGCGGGGAGGGACAGCTGAACTGCTGGCAAATAGTAGCCTGCTGGGCGGCTGCTGACCAGGGAACTTAGGGGAGCGGGGAGCTGATAGGAGGACTGCCGGTCCAACCTGGTTCCAAGCCCCACCAGCTAGCTGCAACTGGCTGCTCTTTCTCCAAGCAGTGGACAAAGCAGGCAGCTGCCAAACAACGTTATAAGGGAGCATTGCACAACTTTAAACGAGCAAGTTCTCTAATTGATCAACAACGTAACAACAAAACAATGTTAACCGGGATGACTAAGTGAGGAGTTGCTGGACTCCAAACTGCTTCATCTTTTGAACAGTTCAGTTTTTTTTAAAAACCCCTTTCCACAAAAATGTCCTTCCTTCCCCTCAAACCATGGAATTTTCCTTCATAGTTACACTGGTCTGAAGTGCTTGATAGGCAAATTCCCTCCATAGTTACATTGCTCTGAAGATCTGGATAGGCAAAGTGCTTGGAACAGTGACAGGTTTAAGGTCCTATGCCTTGTGAATCATAAGAGCTAGAAACACAGCTTTTCTCAGCACTCCGCCCTAGCATAATGCTTATACGTCAGATGCAGCCTTCGTGATGGCCTTTCTCTAGTCTGTACTAGACAGGCTTCCTCAGCACCTGCCCCCTTAACATAGACCAGGGGTCAGCAACCTTTCAGAAGTGCTGTGCCGAGTCTTCATTTATTCATTCTAATTTAAGGTTTTGTGTGCCAGTCATACATTTTAATGATTTTAGAAGGCATCTTTCTATAAGTCTATAATATATAACTAAACTATTGTTGTATGTAAAGTAAATAAGGCTTTTAAAATGTTTAAGAAGCTTCATTTAAAATTAAATTAAAATGCAGAGCCCCCCGGACTGGTGGCCAGGACCCAGGCAGTGTGAGTGCAACTGAAAATCAGCTCGCATGCCAACTTCGGCACCTGTGCCATAGGTTGCCTACCCCTGACAGACACTGTATAGGAGCTACCTTAAATGGAGCACCCTTAGGGACAATTACTCGAAGGAAAGACTACTTACTTGTACAGTAACTGGAGTTCTTCAAGATGTTTTGTCCCTACAAGTACTCTACTACCTGCCCTCCTTCTCCTCTACTTTGGAGTCCTTGCATTAGGCTGGATTTTGCAGTGAAGAAGGAACAGGAGCAGCAGTGGGTTAGCCTTGCTTAATATGCTCTCAGATTGGGGTATGAGGGTATACAAAGTGCAGACATGGGCTATATGGACGCTGCTATCCAACATCTCTGATCAGAGGCACACAGACATGTGGAGCACCTATAGGAACAATTACTCCAAGAACACTGAAGTCCTGATAGAAAGCCAACTGAAGTCAATTGGGATATTTCCATTGGCTTCAATGGGCGTCAGATCAAGCCCTCAGTAAGCCAGGACTGACAAACCTGCAAGAAACAGAAGTAGCAGCACTTCATCACTTTGCACGTGGAACTAGCTGTTACTTGTTACCTTTGCGGCTTACTCCACAGCATCTGAAGAGGAAAGGTAACTTATCTTTCTCAGGTTGCTTGTACAGCAAAATTTATATATAGTGAGATGGAAAGTGTGAAAGTAGAATAAATTATATTGTAAAAATAAGAATGGATTAAAGAAATGTTGTATGTACCTTTAAGCAGAAATAAGAAATGTTGAAATACAGGTGCCAGGAAAAGAAACATTAGGCATAAACAATGGTGCTAATGGCAAAACATTAACAGAAGATGGGTAGTAGTTAGTAAGGGAATAAAATATGCATGCCTAACCCAGGTAAACTTATCTGATTCTGCTTCCTTTGTTATCTTGTTAAGTTTCTCATCCTTTTATCTGTATAAATAAGATAGTTTGTGTCTTGCATGGGGCTCACATTATCTGGGTGTTATTAGCAGAAGCGCTGTGCTAATAAAACAGAGTAGTCTGACAAACTGTGAGTCCTGAGTCTAACTTTGACAATTTGGAGGTTCCACCGAGATGGCAACCGTCTTCACTGGGGCTGTGTGATTCCTGACTGTTTTTGTAGGACGACCGTGGAAGCCGGCACCTGGGCATTTGGCCCGAGCGGTCCTCCACCAGAACGGAAAGGTGCACGACCACAGTGAAGTCTACGCCATTGAACCTGTTGGTTCCCACTCTGTTCTGGTAGGGATCCCGGGATCTGACATCAGGAATCTGGTCAGGTAATTATTTCTGTGTTTTGTCCGGACTGAGGACTGTTCTGTCTCTGTGTCTATCCGTCTTCCTGTGGAGTGTTTGAGTCTGGGTGCCATCTCCGTCCGGGGATCGGCCAACCAAGGGGTTCCTGTCCCTGCGGTCTGAGTGAATGGAATCTGCACAATTGCAGCCGCACCACACTTTGGGTAAATCCCTGGGTGTGAAAGCAAGGGCAATTGAGGCAGTAGCCTGTGGGCTCCTTTTGTGTGTTGCACTGGGCATTGCTCTGACAAACCCGAATTTCCTTCTTGTGCGATTGGTGTGTGAAGTCCTCCTGTATGGGTAACCAGATGTCTAAGTAGGGACAGTTCCCTAAACGAACGCCGGCTCATTTTATGTATTTAGGATGGGTCCAGACTCCTGTAAGAAGGGTCCGGACTCCTGTAAATTTCTGGAAAAATGGTCTAGGCTAACTCAGGGGGATCCCAAAACTCAGTGGCCACTGTTAAAATCTTGGAACAAAGACCGAGTGGACGTCTTAAAGGACAAACTCGGCCAACCTAAAACTAAATTGGCTAAAGAAGAGGTTAATTGTTTCATTCAGTGGTGGGAAGAGGCAAATCGTAGCTGGACAAAATAAAAAACTCGCCTCTCTCAAATATTCAAATAATAAGTTGAAAGCTTTATTAAAAGCCTCCTCTCCCACCACCAGACCGAGCGCTCCCCTTTACCCCGTTCTCAAAAAAACCCACCCCGGATCGATCCAACCCCCTTAATACTCCCATCTCATTGTAAAAAGGACAAAAAGCAGGATCGGGCCCAGAAAAGCAGGCAAGCAACAGATAAAAAAAAAAACTGAAAAACAGGTTGGAAGCCCTAAGGGCATAGTGTAAGGAGTAAGAAAAGCAGTAAGTGCAGGCATGAACCCCTGGAACAATACTTAAAATGGTGAAATCTGAGGTGATAAAGGTGTTATTTTGGGAGATAAACGAGTGATTTAAGGAAAGAGAGTGAAAAGTTAACTCTACAAGGGCTGGAGAGAATTAAGCAGTTAAACTTTGTGAAAATGTTAAAAAGGACCACGTTAAAGAGAGAGAATTCTTGGTTTCTTTGCAGCCATTCTGAAGGGAAAATGGGTCCTTTTCCAAAAGAATGCCTGTAAATAATCCAAATATATATAGAGCTATGTAAAAACAAAGCAGTGCAAAGGAATGTTAAGGAAAAGAAAATGTGTATGTATCTAGTTGTCTGTGAAAATATGTAAAGTTCTAAGAATCTAAACCAGCACATCTGGTTTGTAAAACTCCTGTTTTGTAGGTGTAAGATAAATTAGTTTTGTTTTTGTTTTTAATGCCACTAAAAATTCATTTGACTCTTAATTCAAAGTTGCAAAACCGACAGACCTTTTTGCAAGACACAGGTAATTAGTGTTGTTTGGCTTTGGGATTTAGCATTTAACCCTTAAGGGGTAACTTGATTCTTTATAAAATTTAAAATGTTTTTTAAATAAAAACCAAGTCATGGCTGCAATAGGGCAGTCAAAATCAGGAGAATAGGGAGAGATTCTGGAGTCTTTTTGTTTGGTTGGTTGTTTTTGTTTTTTTTTGGTAACAATAGCAGATAAGAGCTGTAGTGAAAGAATTAAAAAAAAAATATTTTAACAGTGCCCCTCTGAAGCAACAGCAGAGGTGAGGTGCACAAAACAAAAAGAAGCAATGTTAAAAACACTGAGCCTTAAAATGGCTCTGTGTAATCAGACTGTCACTTTTGATAAGGGTACATGAAAACTCTGTAAGAAAAAAAAAACAGTTACATCGTATGTAAAAATTGATATGGCTAATGTTTAAAAAAAAAGTTGTAATATAGAAGGAATGTGCTTTTTCCCTAGGACATGTGCAGTGTATATTGTAAAAAGGGGTAAAAGAAATACAAATGAAATATGCTACTGAATTAAAATCCTATTAGGGCTCCAAAAAGAGCCGCAATAGACTGTTTTCTTTTTCAGATCTCTGTGTGTTTTGTAAGCAGGAGTTGAAAGTGGAAAGAAATTAAAACTCTGGTGGAAGTTAATTGTGTCCCTTTTAAGACAAAGTCTCTGAGCTCTGCTAATGGCTTTGAATCCACAAGCCAAGCCTGTGTTAATGCAAATTACCTAACTGATAAAGGAAGGTAAAAACTCCCAGCACAGAAGAAATTGCCTAAATAAAAGACATGGTATAACAAGATCCCTTTAAGAGATTTGATGCTAAATGTTATTGTGAATATTAAACATTGAAATAAATTTAATGTTAGTAAGTACCCCTGTAACAACGTATAGTGTGTATGATTTTTGAAAAAAACCTTGAAGGTAATATGGTAATAATGCTTCTCAGCTATTACCTGTGAATAAACTTAAAGCTTAACACAGCAGGAAAAACATTACAAACTTGGTCTGCTATATAAGAAGAAAAACTTTAGTTATTAAATTCATGAGGTGGTATACCTCAACAGTGGAATAATTTCCCCATAACTCTTAAAAAGTAGAACCCATTAAAACCTGGCCTGCCTATAGAACAAAAAAACCACAGGAAAATATGGGGGTAATTCCTCTGTTTTGCCTGCAATCAGCAAGGGTATTTGTAAAAGAAAGGAATATTTTAAGCAACAATCAATGCCACCCTGAAAGGGGTAGAAAAATGTTATTTTTGTCTTTCAGAAAATCAGAAAAAGCTAATACCAGCTACAGAACAACCTATTACAAAAACAAATAAGTTAAAATAAAAAAAAAAAAATACTGCAATAGCTATGAAATGTACTAAAATGCAGATATTTAGAACATAAGATGTTTTGGGTAATATCAGAAAATATTAAGGTTTTGATGCATCTGTTAAATCAAAGGAAAAGATTATTGTTTAATACCTATCAATATAACTGGATGCAGTATGTCTCCAGTACGGTAAGACAAAATTTGTTAAGTGAAGAAATTGTTGTTAAAATTGCACACCAACAGGCTCTGGAAGCAAAAAAAATGAAAAGTTAGCCCACTCCACAGATTGCACCTGGGATCCTTCTGGCTACCTCAAACCTCAAGCCAGTGGGCTGGGGAGGAAGGGAAACTATTGGACACTAGAGGTTGTACCAAGTGAACTCCTCAAAAGTGGGTATGCTTATCCATGCCTGTTGCTCCAAAGCCCTGTAGTAAAGGCATCTCACTAGGATCCTGTATGTGGGATACAATTAATAATTAGGCCAAAGTATTGTATAACGGGCAATGTGTGTGTTAATTCTTGGAAAGAAGTGTTTTAAAAGAATAAAAGTGTTAGCAACCCACCAGTAGACAAATGTACATGTAATGTAAGTACTGTGTTTACCAATAATCACATTTACTATTTGCCACAACCAAAAAGTCTCAGCTTACTGTAAGCACTAATTTAGCTGAGTTCTCTATCAGTCTTGGCATTCAATGGCAAACAGTTACCCATTATCTGTTTAAAAAGGTAACATAGTTCCTAAAAACAAACAAACAAAACAATGTGGGAAACAGAACCATTCATATTATCTGGATGGTCTCCCACAACTACTGGCATACTAATGTTACTACCCCTAATTGTTTTTGGTTTTAAATTGTATGTGTTTAATTAAAATGTTTAAAATATGCTGGTAAATAAAACAAATGTATGCAAAGCTAAAGCCACAGGCCCAAATCACCTCCCAGTATTTTACTACATAAGAAGTGACACTGGCGATTGATAATCTTAGTGTCAAAAGGGGGATATGTAGGAGCTGGACTTTATAATGTATAATTTGATTTCATCCTACCAGCCACCCTTTTTGAATAGCAGAAAGAAATGACCCTCTGGGACTATAAGATTCTGTTTTCCCATATGCATTACAAATTGGGCCCTCTCTAACTCTTTGTTTTAAGATTTAGGTAGTAAGAGACAGGATTCTCTATTGTGTCTATGTTAAGTAAATTAGAGAAACATTGAAGGCCTGGGTCTCAATGTAAATTGTCTTGGTTAATTGTAAAACTTAGCAAGGTTTAATTTGCAATGCCTTTTTGCTCAATATAAAATACTACTGTTTGTATTCTCAATCTGTTTGTGTGAATGAGGAATGAATGCATCAGGAAAAGATAAGGTGTGAAGGCCATTGTTATAGCCAGAGTCAAGAAAAGAAGCAAAAAGACTTAAAGAGTATCAAAGAATCATCAGGCACTGCTTACTACCCAAACTGCTGTTAAACTGTCTGGCATCTGCAGCATGAATACATGCTTTGCCGTGTAAGAATGCACCACCCCAGCGAACCAATCATCACCTCAGGACCACGCAGAGTCAATTTTGACTCCAGAAGATGACGTAGAGGAACAGCCTGCAATACCTTACAATCTACGTTCTCGTAAGGGTTGCCAGAAGCAGACGACTACCTAAAGCAAGGCCCAAGAAAAAGCAGTAGTGAGCCTAGCGCCTGCTGCCTGGTGGACATAAAACTGACTACAGTTCCCTCAGTTGAGGTTGTCAGAACCAGAAGGGCCCTGCCTCCAACATGTGGTGCCTGTTCCTCGGCTGTTGGTGTCTGAAGGTCGGGGGAGTCCACAATGACAATTCTTTTATCCAGCAGCAAGTGTGGATAGCTCAGACCCTTAATATTTCTAAATGCTGGGTCTGCAGCCACATCCCAGCCCACTGTCAAACTGATGTTCCTGTCCTGGCTATCCCACTCAATTCCCCAGACTTCACTGGAGGACCTCGTCCGTTTAATACAATATGGAACAGTAATGACACCTGGGAAGAGACTATTGGCAGTTCCTTTAACCCACTTGGGGGAGTAATACACCGGGCAAAAAGGCTCCTGAGGTTAAAAGAAGTAGTTAAAATAATGGCAAATAAAACTGGAGAAAGTTTTAAGAGCCCTGGCCAAAGAAACAGGGGCGGTCCGACAGGTGGCCCTCCAAAAACGTCAGGCATTGTACATAGTGCTGGCGGCCAAAGGAGGGACCTGTGCTCTCATTAAAAAAAAACAATGTTGTGTGTTTATACCTGACGATACCAATAAGGTAATAGATCACGCTAGCCACTTAGAACAAATCGCATATATTCCCCATAAAAAGCCAAGTTCTTTATGGAAGTGGCTAAGTATTCTGTGGTATAGGAAACTGGTTGTTTCAGGAAGCCCTAACTATCCTGTTTGAAATCCTAATAATTTTTGTATGTTTTCAGTTAGTCTCCTGTTGTACCCAAAATTGTATAAGGCATGCTACTCAGGTAACTGCCCCAGAACAGAGTGCTAATACAATAATTTTAAATATTGCTAATGAACAAAGAGATTAAAAAAAAAACGGTTAATGTGTAAAACCCAGTAAAATTTTGGTCATGGCGTAAGCTTGACCAAAAGGAGGGATTGTGAAAGTAGAATAAATTATATTGTAAAAATAAGAATGGATTAAAGAAATGTTGTATGTACCTTTAAGCAGAAATAAGAAATGTTGAAATACAGGTGCCAGGAAAAGAAACATTAGGCATAAACAATGGTGCTAATGGCAAAACATTAACAGAAGATGGGTAGTAGTTAGTAAGGGAATAAAATATGCATGCCTAACCCAGGTAAACTTATCTGATTCTGCTTCCTTTGTTATCTTGTTAAGTTTCTCATCCTTTTATCTGTATAAATAAGATAGTTTGTGTCTTGCATGGGGCTCACATTATCTGGGTGTTATTAGCAGAAGCGCTGTGCTAATAAAACAGAGTGGTCTGACAAACTGTGAGTCCTGAGTCTAACTTTGACAAAAGTTAATCTGTTATGGTGAACATACACACCATTTTCCTTAGCAGCCTGCTCTTGGTAGCTGAAAAGAGTCTTTACATGGACAGTAAGAGGACTGACAGGAAAAAGTGGTTAGGATGCTAGTCAGTTTTCCTCTTCAATCAGTCATGTGTAAAAGCGCTGCAGTTCTGCCAACTCTGCCAAGTCGGTGAAATAGAAAACCAGGGACAAAAACAAGCATAAAGAAGTGAAAACAAAGTTTAAAAAAAAAGCTATGAAACTTGGCAAGGGAAAGAAAAGGGAGAAAAGGCAAAAAAGGTACAAAAAGAGAAAAAAAGGTGGGAGACAGGCGTAAGTGTGTGGGTGTGTGCAGTTTATAAAAGACAAAGGAAAAATGTCTTGCAATTGCCCCAATTTGTAGAAAAATATTCCATATCTCAAGCCTTAAGTTATTACATACAAAACAAAAACACATATAAACAAAAAAAACAATGTTAAAACAAAGTTAAGGTTTCAAAGTCCACCACTCAGAAGTTCAGCAAGATCAGAACAAAGGTTGCCATAATTCTGCCCCCTTGTGCAAATGCATAAGACAATTTTTAATTTAATGAACACATATTTTTTTCCACACAACCCCTTGCCAAAGAGTGGGTTTGTTTTTTTTAAGCAAATTCAAAAAACAAAAATTCCATAATATGGTATCAGACTGACCCCAACATGGGCCATCAGCAGAACTGGAACTGGCAGGAAATGAAGGGTAGGAATAAACGGTTAGTATTCGTAAGGGAGAAAGATAAATAGTGTGGTCCCCCACTAATCGATATTGGGATCTGTGCTGTTCAACATCTTCATAAATGATCTAGAAAAAGAGGTGAACAGTAAGGGCAGACGATATAAAATTACTCAAGAAAGTTAAGTCTAAAGCTGACTTCAAAGAGTTACAAAGGTATCTCACTAAACTGGGTGACAAAATGGCAGAAGAAATTCAATGTCACTAAGTGCAAAGTAGTGCACACTGGAAAAATAATCTCCACTATACATACAATATGATGGGGTCTAAATTAGCTGTTACCACTTAAAGACCTTGGAGTCATTGTAGATAGTTCCCTACAAACATCTGCTCAATGTGCATCGGCAATTAAAAAAAGCTAACAGAATGTTAGGAACCATTAGGTAGATAGATAATAAAACAGAAGGGATAGATAATAAAATAATGAAGGGATATACAATAAAACAGAAAATATCATAATGCCACTATATAAATGCATGGTATGCCCACACCTTGAATACTTCATGCAGTTCTTGTCACCCCATCTCAAAAAAAGATATATTACAATTGGAAAAGGTACAGAAAAGGGCAACAAAAATGGTTCGGGATATGGAACAGCTTCCATACAAGGAGAGATTAAAAAGACTAGGTCTGTTCATCTTAGTCAAGAGATGACTAAGGGGCTGTACTATAGAGCTCTATAAAATCATGAATGGTATGGAGAAAGTGACTAGGGAAGTGTTATTTACCCTTTCACAAGAATCATGGGCCACTCAATAAAATTAATAAGCAGTAGGTTTAAAACAAACATAAGGAAGTACTTCACACAATGCACAGTCAACCTGTGGAACATGTTGCCAAGGGATGTTGTGAAGGCGAGAAGTATAATTGGGTTCAACAAAGAATTAGATATGTTCATGGAGACCAGGTCCATCAATGGCTATACAAGATGGTCAGAGATGTAACCCAATGCTCCAGGTGTCCCTAGATTTCCAGCTGTCATAAGTTGGGTCTGGATGACAGGTGACAAATCACTCAAAATTGCCCTGTTCTAATTCATTCCCTCTGAAGCATCTGACGGCAGCCACTATCGGAGACAGGATACTGGGATAGAGGGACCATTGGTCTTACCCCGTAGGCCATTCTTGTACTCGTGTCCTTTAACCACAGCAAAGACCTCTATACCATTTGATCTAGTGGAAAAGTGGGCTATTAAAGTCTATGTAGGCCTGCCAGGGAGGGAAGATAAACACACACTTGATCAATGAGTTTCAAGGATATTTGCTGACATCAAAGGCACACTGGGACTCTATTCCAGGTTTTGGGAGGGAATGATGTATCTAGTTGTTACAGATCCTCTTAGCCTACCTGTCTGACACCTTCTGCCTGTCTCCAGGAATGTCCCTCAACAGCATATTCCCTTCAGTTCTTGTCACTCCCTCTTCTATTACTCTTTGCATATAACAGTCCCACTCTGCTCCTGTCCCTGCCTAGGCCACAGGTTCTCAATCCTTTTGGGCTCAGGATTCATTTGTAAACCTCGATGGCCTGTCACGATGCATTAAATAGCTTTAGTGCAAAACACTTGTGGCTTACTAAATATTTCTTATCCACAATATATAATATCCACATTAATGTAACAAGTACTACATAACTACAACTTGCACACTGTAGCGGCAGCTCCTGTCCATTGGGGCTACCTGGGTTCACCTCCCTGTTCCAGGCACTGTGACCTCTGGGGTTGCAGCACCCCTCAGGTTTGGAGGGGCCCCTCTGACTCAGCACCACTTACTCTAATTTTCTCCCTCACTCTACATCATGCCAGCAGGACATCTGAGCCAAACCTGAGCAGCACTGCAACCCCATGCACCATATTGCAAAATTCCCTAAGTGGGGAGCAGAGCCCAGCCAGCCCCTCATGTCGGGAACTGCCACTGCGGAATGAATGAGGGGTAGGCTCTGCAACTCCCTCCCCAAAGAGGGGACCTGCCCCCAGATACCCATTCCCCAGGCCTCCTATGCGACCCTTTGACACACATGCAACCCCATTTTGGGTCGTGACTCCCCAGGTTCAGAAACCCTGGCCCAGATTGTACCATTCTTCCCTCTACTCCCTGTCCATCCCACAAATATGTTGCTATTTTCCTTCTCTTGTCCCTTGTACCTGTCCACCAATGGACAGCTCTTCCCTCCCTCCTTGCCCCTCCCCCATTACTGAACCCAATGAAAGCATGAAAGTTGGTTTCTGTCTCTTCCTTGCTGCCTAGGTTCCAACAGGGGGAGTATTGAGAACACAAGAGAGAAAGTCTCCTTATTCTCAGCTCTGGTGCCCACAGTCACAGAAGTCATCAACAGCCAGAAGGAGCAACTGGAGGAAAAGTCCAATTCAGCTCTGGGCTGGAACATGGCAGTTCTGTACATGTGGAGCATGCTCAGTGGAGATGCACTGTCCAGAGAATTTTGCTGCCATTTTCTAACAAACCTCTTTGGAGCATGTGGAAATGGTAATTTTCAGAGGCTTATAATTTGGCTAAATTGGGGTGGATTTTCAAAAGAACAGGTAAAGGCATTTCTCTGACCATAGGATACACCACCTACCATGTTTCAAGGCCCTACTCAAAAGCATGAGGTGCCATAACTTCTCAATGAAACAGTTACAATAATTTTGTAACACTGGCAAAACAATTTAATTTTCTCTAACCCCGTTCTCAATAATGGACGAACTGTTTTTGCTGCAGCCTTCCAAAAAAGTAGCATTTATGTCAGACACCAGATGACCTGAAAATTGGAAAGGAGAGGATAACTGTGTGGAACCTGGGCAACTGCTACTGTGCATCATAATTACTGGGTAACTGACCTAAGTCTGCCAAATAAGGCTAACCCGTGATATAGTAATGAGCTTTACCCGTGATATAGTAAAGTTAGTTGGAAGAGTCACACTACTCACAGGTCTGGATTTTTACTTACCACAAATAACTGTAAGGGTTGCTCAGCAGGCAAAGGAGCAGAACTCTTTTTGATTTTCACAGAAACTTTAGCCTCTTCCTCTGACTGTTTTCCTTCTCCTTCTTCAGCATACTTTTTTCTTTTAACCTGACGATTTGATCTTCTCTTCTGCAATACAGTAATATCAAAATAATATTTTTACTGATAATTCTTTCTAGCAAGAACTGCTTATATTGAACATTTGTTAAAAACAATCATTCAGCTACAGTATATATTACTAGAGAAAACTTAGTGAGCAGTAATTTTGATAAATGTACACATTTAAAGAAAAAATTAACTGTATAAAAATAACAGGGTGTGGAGATGCTAGGCCACATTTTGGACCTATAAATCTTGTTAATGTTTCTTTACACTATATATAAAATAAAATATAAAAGTAATTAAGTGGCTTTGTCTGTATTTACAGCTCAGAAGCCAAACTGGAGTAATGTTTTCTGGGTATTTAGGAACAAAATTCAAGTGACAGCTATTTTGTTTCATGAATGCACTGTAATTTTTCCCACAGCAATTTCATAAGGATAACTACAAAAGACCACTGTGTGCTATTAATCTATCTAAATCAATAACCTATAAAGTGAAGATTTACACAATATGCTAAAGTGACTCCTCTATGAAATAAAAAGTCATTTTTGTATAAACCAGTATCACAAAGACTCTCAGAAATTAAGAAAGACCCTAGACAAATGAATGATTTCAGACGTGTTAGTCTGTATCAGCAAAAACAATGAGGAGTCCTCGGTGGCACTTTAGAGACTAACAAATTTATTTGGGCATAAGCTTTTCTGGGCTAGGAGTGGGTTCTAGCCCACGAAAGCTTATGCCCAAATAAATCTGTTAGTCTCTAAGGTGCCACAAGTACTTCTCGTTCTTTTTGCTGATACAGACTAACATGGCTACCACTCTGAAACAGAAAAGAAAAATGAAGTAACGCTAAGACAAGACAGGTATAGTAAACATGAGACAAACTGTATTTTCTAAAAATTATCAATTTGATCAACAGTGTTGCTATTAGAGCTGTTGATTAATAGCAGTTAACTCACGCGATTAACTCAAAAAAATTAATCATGACTAATCGCAGTTTTAATCGCATTGTTAAAAAATAGAATACCAACTGAAATCTAGTAAATATTTTGGATGTTTTTCTACATTTTCAAATATATTGATTTTAATTACAACACAGAATACAAGTGTACAGTGCTCACTTCATATTATTTTTATTACAAATATTGCAAAAACTATAAAATTCACCTCAATTCACCTTATACAAGTACTGTTGTGCAATCTCTATCGTAAAAGCGCACTTTACACATGTAGATTACTTTTTGTTACATAATTGCACTCAAAAACAAAACAATGTAAATCTTTACAGCCTACAAGTCCACTCAGGCCTACTTCTTGTGCAGCCAATCACTAAGAGAACAAGTTTGTTTACATTTACGGGAGATAATGCTACCCTCTTCTTATTTACAATGTCACCTGAAAGTGAGAACAGACATTCGCATGGCACTTTTGTAGCCGGCACTGCAAGCTATTTACATGATATGCAAAAGATTCGTATGCCCCTTCATCCTTTGGCCACCATTCCAGAGGACATGCGTCCATGCTGATGACACTCATTAAAAAAATAATGTATTAATTAAATTTGTGACTGAACTCGTTGGGGGAGAATTGTACGTCTCCTGCTTTGTGTTTTACCTGCATTCTGCCATATATTTCATGTTACAGCAATCTTGGATGATGACCCAGCTCATTGTTCGTTTTAAGAACACTTTCAATGCAGATTTGACAAAACGCAAAGAAGGTACCAATGTGAGATTTCTAAAGATAGCTACAGCACTCGACCGCAGATTTAAGAATCTGAAGTGCCTTCCAAAATCTGAGAAGGACAGGATGTGGAGTATGCTTTCAGAGGTCTTAAAAGAGCAACACACTGATGAGGAAACTACAGAACTCAAACCACCAAAAAAAGAAAATCCTTCTGCTGGTGATATATGACTCAGAAGATGAAAACGAACATGCGTCGGTCTGCACTGCTTTGGAAAGTTATCGAACAGAAATCATCATCAGCATGAACACACACAATAAAAATGAATATAATTATCACAGACTTTGCTAAACAGGGAGAGCATATAAGTGAAAATAATTATACACAAGCCTATTGGAATGGCGCTCTCTCTCTATATTAGGTGGTCCTTGTCAAAATATCCAAATGCTACATCATAATTAATAAAACACAGTAGTCAGCTCTCTCTGAAAGGAGGGCATTTCAGGAGAAAATGTAGGCAGTTATAGAAAAAATGTCAGCTTATCGGTATGAAAAAAGAAACTGGAGGGGGATTTAAAGAAGTTAAGAGAGCTAGATAAAAGGTCAACCATTCAGTCAGACATTTCAAATCCTAGAACACTTGCAATATAAAGGAACAGATGAAGGCAAGGGCAACTGCTGACTAAATGCAAACCACAGTGGATCAGAGCACAGGCTTAGAGATAAGAAAAAAAGTGAAGGGCCATATGAATAAGAAAAAAAGATGGATTAAAAACACAGATCCTAGTCTTCAATCAGAAAATATTAGCTAGAATTTAACAAAAAACTGATCTAGTCAATGACAAAGTTGTTTTTTTTTAAGCAAAGTTACGGACAGGTCACAGGAAGCATCATAGGGTGACATAAGTTTCCTAAAAATGTATTAGTAACAGTGGGCTTTTCAGAGACAAACCATGTATGTTTAAGATACATGGACTGAGAAATGTGTGTATATAATTAGTCTTAAATCATTAGTCTGTCTTAAATTTAAAAAAAAATGTGGCACATTTTAGCTAATGTAGTGTTGTCTTCTTTGTTGGACACAGTTAATACAGAAGTCAGCTGGGAAACTAAACATGTCAACTGAATTAAACAACATGATTCAAAAAAAATCATCCCAGAATGTAACAACAGAAAACCATCTGCAAGACAAAAATCACATGTTAAAATCTGAAAGCTAAATGAAAAAATGAGGCTGAACAGCCTTGCAGGTTTGCATGGGGTAGTGACAGGATAGCAGCAGACTAATAAACATTTAATGATATTTCAAAAGGAGATCTCAGCGAATATAAGTAACTACAGAAGAGTCAACTTCCTGTCCAGTACAAGTAATGTTTCCCTTGGGTTTATCTTTCTGTAGTTAAAGGATACAGTTAATAAGGCAGGTGTATTCAGGCTTTCCAAAAACTAGAGATTGTACTGATCAGATTTCCACATTGTGACAAATCACTGAGAAAAGGTTCATTCAATCACTCATTACCGGTGAGCGTTATTTAAGACAGGCTTTCAACTAAACCTATAGGGAGCCATTCTGGGAAACTGAAGCTATTTGGTTTCTCTAGTGTGTGTATATATACATACACACACACATATATATACATACACACACACACAATATATACATATATATATATATATATATATATATATATATATATATATATATATATATATATATATATATATATTATATATATATATATATATATATATATAAGGGTCATAAAGAATATTTGCAAAATACTAGAAGGGGTCAACTCTTTTTTATTGCTATTTTCTGACACTATAATCAAATCATGAAAAAAAAATACCTTTGGATACACAGAGATTACATTTCACTGGATGACACTTTATGATCATTGACTGAACCTTTGCAGATGAAACTGCCCTAAGACACAAATGATGCATATCTCCAAGGAGAGATTTTTTTTTATATAATAAATAAGTCTTAAAGCAAAGGAGTTATAATTTTTATTCCAGATATGCACATACACTGAAAACCACCTCTTAAGAAGATTTCATCTATTTTGGAAGCAACCAACTGTACAGAAACAATGAGCTGAACTACTACAAGATACATCACTGAAACACTTCAAAGGATCTAAAGAAGAAAGAGAAAGCCTACTCCAACAGTAAAAACGCAATGCCAATTGGAAACTCTCATGTAACCTCAGATTGCCAAACATTTAGAACCAATGTTATAAGAGGCCATGTGGTCTCCAACTGCTTCCATTTTTCTGTAAAGTCCAAGTCCTTATCAAAGTAGAACACAGAGAAAAGAAGAAAGGTGGATAAGCAGTGAGAGTATGCAGCGGCAACATTCTTAAAAAGCCACATTTACTAGCAGGTAATCTCTATGTATTCTTTCAGGTGGCATCTGCATTTTCCTGCATGTGTTTGCATTTAGCTAGCAGTTCCACATCCAAGAAGGTGGGCTGAAGAGTTCCCATTCCACAAGAACTGAAGTACCGGTACTCACTGGGAATGACAAGGTGAAGAGATTACTGCTGCATAAAACAGAACTCCAGGTAGCTAACTACTATTACTATGCTATTACCTGCTACAATTGAAATGATACCACAGTAGCCCTAATACAGTCAGTTTTAAGACCAACTGCTACTGACAGGTAGACTTTTATGCACTGAGTCAAAGGCGCAAGGAGTGGATGATGACTAGGACTTTGTTGGTTTCAGACAACCTCAGGGAAGGAATGACCATTGAAGAACCAGTCATCCTGAGGGGGAAGATGACTATTCCTATTTGCCGCAGATTGACTGTGACAACCAAGACGACCTTTGTAAAGACTCCAGGTGGCCAGATGGCTGAAGGAAAGTACTCAATACTGATAGTGGTTGTTGCCGATGATGAACTGTAGAAAGCATCTGTGAGCCGGATGCACTACCATATATAAATATGCACTACCATATGTAAATATGAAGGCCAAGGGCCACAAATCACTCTCCTGGATCGAATGATTATATTATTGTGCTATAGTTACCATCTTGAACCTCTGTATTTGAATAAATGTGTTGAGAGTCCAGGATTCGTCTCCATCCTCCTTTTTTCTTAGGTACCACAAAGTACCTGAAGTAGAAATATCTGGAGAACTATCCAGAAGAAAAAAGAGGGAAACTGATTCAGTTGCCCCCAAGAGCAGGAGGGTTGTACGTCCTGCCTTAGGAGAGCCTCATGAGAAGGGTCCCTGAAAAGATAGAGCAAGGAGAGATAGTGGGTAAAGGGGATGGAGCTGAAATGAATGGCACAGCCTGATGTCATGACTTCTGGAATCCCTGTGTCTGTTGTGATATGCTTCAAGAAAGACTGAAATAAAGATGATGTCTTGTAGGATGTCTGGTGGAGTGGTGCACGACTGGAAAGAAGGATCAAAATGGTTGTTCAGAATAAGTTGCCAACTGAGAGGTGACAACAGAAGGTCCTTTCTTGTGGCATCTGGGCCTCTTCTTGGGTGGTTCTACAGTTCTCTGGCAAGTTTGGCAGGGGATCGTCTAAGACGATTGGGCTGTGTGACCTGCTAAATTTTTTCCTGGTTGCCCAGCGATCAGCGGGTTGCTCTAGAATTCTTAATGAATGAAATGGTTCATCCGTGTTGTCACTGAAGAGCTTGGGGTCTTTGAATGGAAGTTCTTCCACTATATTCTGGACTTCCCTGGGGAAGGAGGACTGTAGTCATGAAGCATGGTACATAGCTATATCAGCTGCATCCAAAGAAGCTTGCAAAGACGGTTTGGCAATCCTCTGATCTTCAGTGACAAGAGCCTGGAACTAGGTCCTTCTGGTTTTACGGCAAATAATTAATAAAAGAGAACTTGCTGAAATCTGCGTAGTCATATTTAGCTACCATGAATTGTAACACTGCCAAAGAACAGCTTTTTTCAGAAAGGTCGAGACACTCAAACTCTGTTTCTCTCATTTGCGACATCAACCACTAAGGAATTCAGGATGAGGTGGAAAAAAAGATATTCAGAGCCACTGGCAGGTACACAGTACTTCTTGTCCACCCTCTTGCAAGTAAGCAGTATAGTGTCTGGTGTCTGCAATATTATTTGGGATAGTAACAGAAGAACATCATTTCTAGATAAGGCTATCTCGCCTTTGGGAGAAGTGTGTAGGAGATCTGCCAGGACATGTTGTGGTTCCTGGGCCTCTTCCAAGGAGATTTATAAGGATTTGACTATCACCTTCAAGAGCTCTTGGAAGACTGACATCAATTGCAAAGGACGGGGGAAGAGGCTACCTGCCTTGTCTGGTGAGGAAGAGGAACTTGTTAGATGGCACTGCCTTTTCCTCAACTTTTGAGGGTCCTCTTGAGGAAGGTGGTCTTGAGGTACAGGTGACTGCACCTCTTGGCAGTTCCTCTTTTGTGAGGATACCTACTAAAGGAATAGTCTCCATACAGGACCTTAGATTCCAGAAGGCCCACTGTGGTGGGCCATAAGGGAAGGAGAAGGAGTTCTGAAGGTATTCCTGCCATGGAGGTTGTCAGATCAGTTGTCAACTGGTTCCTAGGGTCTCTTCCTTAGGATACACCTCAGGGAAGGTAGGTTCAAATGGGGTGCAACTTCTCTCATCTGTCAAGTCGCAGCTTATCTGGGGCTAGATTTTTGTTGTTGTTGTTGTTTTTTCTTCCCCAGCTAGTCCTTCATGTCTGGGAGGCAGAAAAATTTCTCTCAGTGGAGAACTTCCAGAACTGAAGAATATTCCTGTCCTATACTTGTTAACTGAAGATGCCTGGTTAGAGCCTCTCTGCATTCTGGGGCATGATTACACCAGTGTGTAAAATCTACCACAGAAAACCATCAGCAGATATGGACATTTTTATTTACTATGATGCAGTTTGTACCATGAACGTAAGATGGCTTTAGACCTAACGGTAATCACAGACAGGGAGGGAAAGGAAGTAGGCAGAAATGGCTAAAAGGGACTGCTACAGGGAAAACTGGATCAAGGCTGGTTGTTGATGGGAGGATACCTCACAGGCTCCTATCAGTCTGAGCTCTTGTCCAAAATTTTGCCCAACTGGCTTATGAGGCAGAAACAGATAGTCAGAAAGAGAAAAATTTGCTTCTTTTGTACAGCACAGCACACATTTAACTCCTGACAACTCCAGATAGTTTAACACTTCCCTAGTTTGTCTGCTTCCTCATTCTCCTATTCTTCCACTCCAGGCAAAGTTTTGGAAGCACTACTAGCTAATTCTCCTCCAGCATCACCTAGATAATGAAAGCCCAGTAAGTTCTGTTCTTCCATGGATGAGAAAAGCTTGGGCATTTCCTTGCATGGCCTGTGGCTACTTTGTAGATATACTTCACTGTAGGTTGCTGAAGAAACCTCTATCATTGCATTCAATGATGGAGGATTACCAAGAGGAGTATACTTCTGCCTTCTACTTTTTCTGGGTTTGCCTGACATTCCTGTGCAATTTGTGGTCTTGCAGCAACTCAATGAAAAGGATCAACTCCTAGCAGTGAAGTCTTCAGGACAAAAATGCATAGCCTAGGCAGAAGATCAATGCTTAGGATCTGAAGGACCTCCCAGCACAGAATATTTAACATATTGCTTAATTTACACCTGGTGACTGACTGTTCTGTGACAACAATTAATGTCCACAGACCAAGAAAAGAAAATGGCATTTAGTGTAAAATAAAGAGCTACAAATTAATAAAAAATGATGACATCACTACTTGGAATATTAAAATATCTGAAAAGCTGGTAGAGAATTAATTTTATTGATCATAGGTACTATTTAGAATAGTAGTCTTATTATCTTAATATTAAAACTAAACAGACTATCATCAGCTCAATATATGCCATCCTGTACAACATTTTTTCTTCTTAAAACTAACACCAGTGAGAATTTTGATCTAGATAAGGACTCATCACCTTAGGATTGCTACATCTATGGTTTCACACAAGCCTATGTTGTTTTTAACTTCCTTTTGTTAGGAGGTGTTTATACTCTTCTGCAGCATGCCTGCAAAAGTTTTGCTAGACCTTGCCAGTCAAGGTATATAAATAATAAGGCTGGCAAATGATTAAGAAAATTAATCGTAATTAATCACCCTGTTAAACAATCATAGAATACCATTTATTCAATTAGTCTGGGACATTTTCAACATTTTGTAATACATTGATTTCAATTACAACACAGAATTTTTGATTCTTTGACACTTTATTTTGATTTTTACAGTGCAAATATTTTTGAATTCACCTGATAAAAGTACTGTAGTGCAATCTCTTTATCATGAACTTACAAAAGTACAATTATGTACAAAAAACCTGCATTCAAAAATAAAACAAACCATGTAAAACTTTAGAGCCTAAAAGTTCACTCAGTCCTACTTCTTGTTCAGCCAATTGCTCAGACAAACAAGTTTGTTTACATTTGCAGGAGATAATGCTGCCTGCTTCTTGTTTACAATATCATTTGACAGTGAGAACAGGCATACGCACAGCACTGTTGTAGCCAGCATTGCAAGATATTTACGTGCCAGATGCACTAAAGATTCACGTCTCTTCATGCTCCAACCACAATTCCAGAAAACATGCTGATGACGGGTTCTGCTCGATAAACATCCAAAGCAGTGCGGACCAAGGCATGTTCATTTTCATCATCATGAGTCAGATGCCACCAGCAGAAAGGTTGATTTTCTTTTTTTGGTGGTTCGGGTTCTGTAGTTTCCATATTGGAGTGTTGGTCTTTTAAGACTTCTGAAAGCATGCGCCACATCTCGTTCCTCTCAGATTTTGAAAGGCACTTCAGATTCTTAAACCTTGGATCGAGTGATGTAGCTATTTTTGGAAATCTCACATTGGTACCTTCTTTGTGTTTTGTTAAATCTGCAGTGAAAAGTGTTCTTAAAATGAAAAACATGTGCTGGGTCATCGTCTGAGACTGCTATAACATGAAATATATGGCAGAATGCAGGTAAAACAGAGTAGGAGACATACAATTCTCCCCCAAGGAGTTCAGTCACAAATTTAATTAATGCATTATTTTTTTAACGAGCATCATCAGCATGGAAGCATGTAGTCTGGAATGGTGGTTGAAGCATGAAGGGGCATATGGAAGTTTAGCATAAGTGCCATGCGAACTCCTGTTCTCACTTTCAGGTGACACTGTAAATAAGAAGTGGACAGGATTATCTCCCGCAAATGGAAACAAACTTGTCTGTCTTAACAATTGGCTGAACAAGAAGTAGGCCTGAGTGGACTTGTAGGCTCTAAAGATTTAAATTGTTTTGTTTTTGAGTGCAGTTATGTAACAAAAAAATAAATCTACATTTGTCAACTGCACTTATGTGATAAAGAGATTGTAATACAGTACTTGTATGAGGTGAATGAAAAATACTATTTCTTTTGTTTGCCATATTTACAGTGCAAATATTTGTATTAAAACAATAATATAAAGTGAGCAGTGTACACTTTGTATTCTGTGTTGTAATTGAAATCAATATATTTGAAAATGTAGAAAAACATCCACAAATATTTAATACATTTCAATTGGTATTCTACTGTTTAACAGTGCGAGTAAAACTGCGATTAATTTTTTTAATTGCTATTAATTTTTTGAGTTAATCACGTGAGTGAATTTCAATTAATCATCAGCCCTAATAAATAACATTAATAAATTTGTAATGATAATCATTTTTATGCCACCTTATATCCATAAACCTCACAGCAACCTTACAATCTGAAGTTTGGTGTTGTGTTTCTTGTTAAAAGCTATCTGGTATCTTTGTATTCCTAAGATGAAGTGTGATGCTTGGCATCATCACAAATTTTATGCTGATGTTTACAATGACCTGATAATAGAAGACTAGAATAAGTTAATTATATTTATATAAACGTTTCTACACATTTGTGTTGAAATTTAGACATCATATAACTATAATCACTACCTCAACACAGCTTAGTGTATTATAACACTTTTGCCATAATGAGCAATTTATCTCTTGTGCAAGGAAGAGTATCTGAATCATTGGTTTGCAGACATTTGGTCCCACGTTCTACTCATTTAAGAGCAGAAACCACAGAGTCAAACATCAATTTATATAAACTCAATAGCAATAAAAAACCCTCTGCCTTCACGAATAAGTATCACTAATGTAAAAATGTTTAATATTTTGGAGTTTAAATCTATAATGGTGCAGAAAAATCTTCAAAAGGAAAAAAAGAAAAATTATGAATACTGACCTGAGAGTCCTCATCTTTAAATGACCGCTGTGGAGTCTGCTTAGTATCAGACATTTCATCTGAAGACTCATTCTTTCTCTTCTGCTTTTTACCCAATGTGATTATAAGCTTGCTGTTTCAAAACAAAAGTAAGACAATGTTAAGATTGGGCATACATGTTTGTACACTATTGTGCATTTTGTATTTAATGTCTGGGACACTGTCCAGGACAAAACAACTTTAATTTCCTTACTCTTTTTACTACCAGTACCATAGAGTTCCACCATATCACAAACAAGAAGCAGAGACATAGGCATAATTCTACTGATTTTGCCACTGACTTCAGTGGGAGCACAGGACTGGACTCTTCGTTATCACTAAATAACAAGGATGCAACTTTATAATAGTTAGACTACTACTGATTAAATCCCCAAAAGCCTAGTGGAAACATCTGTATTTCTCGCTACAAGGCAAATCTCTCATGCATTCCTCAACAGTGTTAATATTTTAATTTAAATGTTTAAAAATAAATTTATGATAGGAAAATGTGGGGCTGAGTTGACAGGGTCCTTTTAACTATGCATGCAGAGATACAATTTACCATACCTATCTCCTCCAAATTACAGTACCCCCTAGATGCAATAATTTCTCTCTCTCTGTGAAACATGGAACTTCTGATATATTTACTCATACAAGAAACTTTAGTTTGACAACAATAGTTATACATTACATAATTTAAAAGCCAATCATATATTATGCAAAATTCATAGCTTCAAGTAAATTATTAGATGGTAAAAATATAAAACTGCAAACTTTGACTTTTTGCAATTTCACAAAAGCAAAAATTAGTGAAGCCTAGGTTTATCAACAATGGTTTCATCAGTAAACACGGCTGAGGACCAGAGCTGTGGGGCAAATTATAATTCTACAGGAAAAATACTAATTATTTCTTAGTTCAAATTCTGAAGTCACACTGAGAGGGGCAATATCATTAATATCATTATTTGTTTTTAATGATAGGGTGACAAAATACATGGTTTTATTTCATCTTTGAAATCTGACAAGTGCTACTCTTCAAGTGTATTCAGAGGAATAATCACAGAGTGATTACAATCAAAGAATCATGGATAAAATGATGTCCTTAAATATATACTTTACATAATATAGATTTGATAATTGCATACTATGTTAATAGTGAGAAAATTGCTTTAGCATACAAATATCTTCTCCCACTTCATGGCTCTAACTAAAGATAAGACTTTGGCCTTTCTTTACAGCCAGTACAATTATTTTACATCAAAGCAGCCTGACAGAATGTGCACCTGAAGAAAGTAAAAAGTAATAAGAAAAAGGACTGACTGACTAGTCTTCAGCCTCAAGTTTCCTCCTAGGAAAAGTGCAAAATAAGACAGGCTGATCATAGCAAATACATTACATCTCCAATGGTCCACAGAGAAAATACAAACCCCGAAATCATGAACTACCAATTCACTACTACTGTTAATGACAATGCAATAGTTCCCAAAATATATAGCACTATTGCATTTCAAAAAGAGGCCACCATTTTTCACCAATTATTAACATCCAACCAACAAAAGCAAGTATGCTTACTGGGAGGGGGAAAAAGGTCTTTTAACAAGAAGTTTTCTTTCTGCTATACAATTTTGATTTCTAGTAGAAACTGAAACGTACGCTTAAATTAAGTGGCAGTAAACATAGGCTGGGCAATTCTAAGTTCACGGGGAATTGCTTGCACATGTCTGTGGGACAGAAATTGGCTCATGGCTTCCTCACACCGCTGCCCCGTCATATATTCTCTCTGTTAATTCTTATGTCCAAAAAATGTTGTTTTTCATTATCACAAGGAATACATTTTAAAGAATGAACACACTGATTTTCATATTCTGTCTTCAAAAGTAGTTAGTATTCACAAAGGGAGAAGAAAGCAAACGATTGTCTATTAGCATTTATTCAAACTTGAGAAGCTGAACAAGGTACTTTCATCCTATGATGAACTGACTTTTCCACTGTATTCCAGCTTCATTTTCCCTTCAAGCACAATCCTTCAGACCTCCATGGATCACCCAAACTTGTTTATTCAGGTTTCCTGGTTGATTGCCTAATGGTGTCTGTTTTATGGAAAAGTGTTTGACTTGATCACTGCAACGTATGGCCTAGTCTAGACTAGAACTTAAAGGTATGATATTGGCACGTTAACTAGCATGTTTTAGAAGTATAGTGTAGACAAGTCACACTGCTTAACTGGTTAAGTTAAAGCAGTGGTTCTCAATCAGGGGTACATATACCCCTGGGGGTAGACAAAGGTCTTCCAAGGGTACATCTATTCATCTAGATATTTGCCTAGTTTTACAACAAGCTACTTAAAAAGCACTAGTGAAGGCAGTACAAACTAAAATGTCATACAATTACTTCTTTAAACTGCTCTATATACTATACACATCATGTAAGTACAATATTTATATTCTATTGATTTATAATTATATAGTAAAAATGATAAATTAAGAAATTTTTCAGTAACAGTGTGCTGCGATACTTTTGTATTTTTATGTCTGATTTTGTAAGCAAGTAGTTTTTAAGTTAGCTGAAACTTGGGGGTATGCAAGACAAATCAGACTCCTGAAGGGGGTACAGTAGTCTGGAAAGGTTAAGAGCCACTGAGTTAAAGCCTCGACTCCCCCCTCCCCTCCCCAGGCTTTAACTAGACCATTTTATCATGCTGAAGGCAGGCTTGTCCACATTAGACTTCTAAAATATGTTATAACATGGGGCAACATCACTCCTTTAAATCCTAGTCTCCTAGTCTAGATGATCTAGGATTGTAAAGAATGTAACAGTAGCTGGGGAAATCCATGAGGTCAGAACAGTATAAACATCTAATTCTGCCAGCCTCATGTTGAGTGGCACCTTGCTCCACAAATAATCCCATCAATTTCAATAACCCAGATTTTCCCCTTTAGATTTACACGTGGAAGAGACACTCCGCACGCTGATCTCCCGATGCTGTGCTGAAATGGGATGTGTGACAACTGTCACCTGGACACTGTCCCCCCATCGCATATAGACTCCAAGGAGACCTCTCTGTGGATAGATGAGGAGACTGGGAGTGCGGATGGGTTTTGTTTGTACAGTGAGATGTTGGAGTGGTCTGGGAAGCAGCAACCATGGGGATCCCTGGATAGTGAAGCTCTATTGGAGTTGTGCTGCCAAACCACCAAGAAGGAAGGAGCCAGGTGGGGGCCAGATCTGGTTCAAAAACACAGAAGTGTTTTTCTTTGTGAATCCGTCAGCATCTGCCAGGGCTTTGGGGGCCATTTAAATTGTGTGTGTAATTGGGCTAGTAGCACATAGGATAACACACACATCACAGAGCAGTGTCAAAACAGATTTAATATTTTTATACATTTATCTACATAGTCTTAACAACCACTCTTATTTTGTAGCCACATCATGTTTTTCAGCAGACTCTTAGATATAAGAACATTATATTTTTGTACTTCCATGGAAACCTAACATTCTGCAACTAATTTTAATCACTTGTTTCTTTTCTCTTCACAGAAGTGACACAGAGATGATTTGCTCTTGTTCACCATTTTCATATAGAAACATTTGGGATAGAAGAAGAGAAGAGTAGTAAGGGATGCAGGCTCGAATTCATAAACAATCAGTTTGCCCTGGTGGCAGTCAGAAGCCTAGGCATTGGTTGAAAAACAGGAATCCTACAAACTCCAGTAAATTTTCTAAAGAAATGACTAAACACATAGAAGAAACATCTTCTAGCATGGCATTCCTTCACATGCGCATTAACTCTCCTGTAAAATGAGCAGTGCAGCTACTATGTGGGATGACTGTCAGAGAGCTTGCTAGAAACAAGTCCTAAGTCACTTGGATTTTATAACACCATGCCTGTGGTTCACGTCCTGCTTTGGTTATTTGTTTATTTTGGGAGTTGCTTGTTGTTCAACAAAGGTATGGTCTCTTTCTCCAACCCATACTTGGCAGAGGCGGTCAAAGGTTCCTCATCCCCTGCCTACTGCTGAAAGAACTAGTGGTCTGGGTGGAGGGAGATGACTCAGTAAGTGTGGCAGGAAGGTTCTTCTGGAACAGTGGTCTCCAAACTTTTTTTGATCGTGCATCCCATCAAAAAAATTTGAGCACACACCCCCTGCCACGCCACAGGGCCGGCTCTACCATTTTTGCCACCCCAAGAAAAGAAAAAAAAAAGCCACTCTGACTCAGCCCCGAACTGCCAAAGAAGAAGAATCCTGAACTGCTGAAGCGGCGCTGCTCCCACTTTGGAGACCACTGTACAAGAAGGATGAAACTTGAGGGCCATTTCTGACCATGAGCCAAAAATGGAATGTCAGGATTTAGCAGACACATGAGCAATTGTGATCTCTTCTGTTGTACATGGACCTTATATGGGGACAATTTGGCCGGATAACTGTAACATACTTTATGTGAGACTGCTAATGAATATCATCCCAAGTGGCAACTGTAGCAGAATACAGAAGGCATGCTTACACATGTCCATACTCCAGGAACTCCACAATGGCTGCCAGTTATCCAGCATATCCACTTCAAATTCTTATTAGTATTTAAACCCTTAAATATTGGATCAGAGTATTAGAACGACCATGTGTTTCTTCACATCCCATTTTGATATACCAGCTTAAACAAGACTAAAACTAACAACTCATATAGTATTATATCCAGAGAATGAAAGACCTAAGATTTTCTGTCAAAGGTCTGTGATTCAGGAATGTTCTACCAGTGAAGTCAGAATACATCTATGGCATCCCTCCAGGTGACAAACATAATTTTTTTTCTTTTACTTTTATGGGGTGATAATGTTTTACGTTTGGGTTGGACCACATAGGAATGGCTGTATAATTTATGATATATTTGAAGGGTTAATAATGAATAAGGCAAAATCCCCATTAGTTCTTTTTAGGGCACACAACAATGCACAATTTATTATAACAGAGGGAAATTTTGAAGATAAGAATTACTGTGCTGGATGTGACAGTTAAAAAGAACTGTACAAAATTACATGTACAATATGATGATGAAGGGAACTTCAACATTTTTGGAGGAATTTAACTTAATGGTCTTGCCCTGTACCTCATCACATCATCATTGAAGAGCTTTTCATTAGCCTCCCATGCTATCTAAACTTTAACTATATGTATGAGTGCCTATCTGTAATGGAGTTACAAAATCTAAGCGTCAGGTCTTTTTTTAAAAGCAAATAATGCGTGGAATTCACTACATCTCTGACCGAAATCTAGACGATCATCAAGGATTCTTTAAAATGCACTTATTGACATTAATGTTTATTGTCTCCATATTGGAATTCCACATTTAATCAGCAGGGAAGCCCATAATAAATAGATGTGAAGTCAGAGCAAAAGGGAAATTTAATTAAATCCTTATCAAACACCTTGCTGAAAACCTAGTATACGGAAATGGTTTTGCAGTCATCAGATTGTTACTGTAAAATAAGCATGTCAATTCAGTGCTAATTAATTAGCTTCCATAACCAAGCCATAAAACAATTTATTTGAAGATCATCAACCAAATTAATTTGGTTATCCTAAATTAGTAAACTCTCATGTACTCCTGTGGATACTGTATTACAGTAACAAATGTTACTTACTCAAGTAACATTTATCCAATTAACTAGACACAGAATGTAATTGATTTAGAACCTGATTCAATGCCCACTGAACTTAATGGGAGTCCTTCCACTGACTTCAATGTGGGCACTGGATCAGGCTCTTTATTCCCCTACTTTAAAGGGGATATAATCAGCCTAGGAGCAGGGGTTCTCAAACTTCATTGTACTGTGACCCCCTTCTAACAATAAAAATTGCTATACAACCCCAGGAGGGTCGTATAGAAGCCTGAGCCTGCCCAAGTCCCACCACCCGTGTGTGGGGGGGAAGGGGAGGGGCCACGCCAGCCCTGGTAGCCCCATTAAAATGAGGTCACGGCCCACTTTGAGGTTACAAACCCACAGTCTGAGAACCGCTGGTCTACAGGTAGATCCTTAAAATATATATATCCAACACTGGTAAAAAGGCTTTAAAGTTAGAAAAATTCACACTGTTGAACTCTGAAGCTGTTCCAGAGGCTGTTAAGAAAGATTTATAATGTCTACATTAAGCCTCAAATGACATCCCAAATTACACCTCTACCCCGATATAACACTGTCCTCAGGAGCCAAAAAATCTTACCGCGTTATAGGTGAAACCATGTTATATCGAACTTGCTTTGATCCGCCGGAGCGCGCAGCTCCCTCCCTCCCCCTCCCCCCCCCGGAGCACTGCTTTACCACGTTATATCCGAATTCATGTTATTATCAGGTTACGTTATATCGAGGTAGAGGTGTATGTTTAATATTTAAAAAGAAAAACAGACTGTTCCCCAAATCTGGAGAAAGCGTGACCTGGAGCTTATTCCTTTTTGCACATCACAATGATTAGTAAATTCCCATTAGTTATACCTGGGGAAACTCATTAACCATCATGGCATTGCACAAGAGTCACTCAAGACAGAATATGACCCTCAGAACTTTTTATGAGCCACTCAGTATTAGGAAAAACAGACCCAGTTTGACACACTGAATTTGCATCTCCGGTAGTTCGATAAAAATATTTTTTATTTGTAAATTGAGACTATTTGATCTAGAAATAATTGAGAAACAAACATGGGATCCTCACAATGTCTTTTTTTGGGAACGATTTTTCAAAGTGGAACTGCTTTTTAAAAAAAACAATTACAACTTATTAAATACACATGACCCAGTCAGTTCCTGCCACTGCTATTTACCTTTATTGACATTAAAATGTCAATTGCATTTTTATTTATTTATGTTTATTTGTTAGGGGAGTAGTCTCCAGTGCATCCCATAGTAGATGGCAGACCGCCCCTACCCCAGGAGATAAATTATTTTATTTCTTGGTTTCTTCACATTGTAAGTCTTTATTTAGTATGTTTGGATTTTAGGGGGGGTGAGGGCCTTGTCACAGAAAACATGTATTTTTGTCTCCCAAGTTCCCCCAAAAATAATGAAGTTTGAAATCCCAGTGAGAGAAATTTAATATCAATGTTCTCTCCCAATTTTTGGAAGATCTGGATATATTAGGAAAATCTTTATTCCTAAGAGAAAACCAAAAGTTTTCATAATATTTCAGGCTTCTTTTTCCCCCAACTATGCACCTACCTCTCCAAACATATCACATGACACCATAGTACTTAATACAGTGAGTAGTCCTATGAAGCCTGATTATTAATTATATTATTATTATTTAGCTGGAAATTTCAAAACGGGCTTACAGGAATTAGGTGCCCAGCTCCCACTGGACTTTCCTCTAACTGGGGCCACTCTGCAAATCCCATCCTTCTGTTTATTTTGTAGGAATGCCTATAATGTGCTCATCACTGTACAAAAACACAGGAAGACACCAATCCTGCCCTGAAGATCTTACATGGGATAGTGCATGAGCTTGAGTTGGCTTTAATGGAACATGATTTTTTTTTTAAAAAAATTGTATGTTTTGCTAACAAACCCTCCTGATTCTTAAATGTCCCTATGTTGATTAAACTTTTCAAGCACGATTTTGTTAATTACAGGATTTAATTTTTTAATAAGATTAAAATAAAGTTAAAAATAGATAATACTATCAACATGAAGTTATTATCTACTCTCCAGCCTCACTTTTCATCTAATAAAAATTTGAATTACATTAGAAACAGAATTTTGGTCCTATAACTAACTGCTTTTAGGAAAATATTTTAAGAATAGTCATTTTATTAGCTCTATGCTAGATACTATTTTTTTTATGATAATAGGAACAATTGTTCCACTGCTGACAAGGGACCTAATCAGGATTTCCATTATGAACCCATATAATTTAGGGAATTATGATTCACTTAAAAATTCCCCGTGTTTAAAATTGCCACGTCAGATCTTTGCCAAACATTTATCACTATTTTTATTTTATATTTTATTTATATATTACATATTATAAAATATGTTAAAAGAACACAATTTTGGTTGCAAAATTAAGCACTTCAAAGTTAGGAAAAGCCATATTTACATCTGCCTGTGCAAATCTACAAATACTATACATGTAACTGTAACAATCCCTCATCATCTATTATCAACAGGCTTGAACCTTAAACCTTCATCGTTGCAGCATACAATGCTACCATTTCAGTTATTAGACATTTATTAGCAGCAGGAGAAACTTATCACAGAGTGGAAACCGCCAGTAAGGCAATATGCAGCATCTGGGTGGGAGTGGGATGGGAGTGGGGGGAGGGTGTGCTACTGAGGCGCAGGCTCTCTCTTTGCAGGAACTGGGGGGCTCCTGCCTCAGGTGGCATGCACATGCTAGATGCAGTGCTGGGGAATCTAACCCAGCTCTCTTCTCCGCCCACCACTGCCCCTGATGCAGCTGCTCCCAGGTTTTCCCAGTATAGAATGTGCTTCTGCTGCAGCAGCAGCAGCAAAATCCCAGCCTTGAAATTTGTGTGTTATTTTGGAGCACTGCCAATATTTTTTCTGAGGAGTACAAGTGAGAGAAGGGAAAGAAGTTACTCACCTTGTGCAGTACCGATGATTCTTTGAGATGTGTGTCCCTATAGCTGCTCCACTGCAGGTGCCCTTGTATCCCTGCAATGCTGCCAGAAAACTTTCGCAGCAGTGTCCATTCGGCCCACACATGCTGTGTATCCCCTCATGCCTCGCCACCAGGTTAAACCACCATGCACGGGGTAATTCCCCTCCGTGCCTTCTCTACCGCAGAGTCCTTGTCAAGAATTCTGAAGTAGAGGGGAGGAGGGTGGGTTGTGACGCTCCCATAGGGACACACGTCTTGAAGAACCATTGTTACTGATGAAGATGAGTAATTTCTTCTTCGAGTAGTGTCCCTGTGGGTGCTCCACTGTAGGTGACTCCCGAGCAGTATCCCCACTGGAGGGCTGGGGCTTCAGTGTCAAATCAGTTACAGATGACAATAATGTGGAGCCAGAGATGGCATCTGACTCAGAGTCCCCAGTAATCACATAACGGTCTGCAAAGGTATGGACTGACGCTCAGGTTGCCACTCTGCAGATTTTTGAGATAGGGACATTCTTGAGGAAGGTGGCAGGGGACCAATCTCATGGAGTGAGTGTGAATATCAGCTGGAGGTGTCACGTTGCAAACCTGATAACATTGTTTAATACAATTAGAGACCCATTTGGAGATGATATTGCTGAGCTCCTGGATCACTCCGCAACAGAAAGGAAAAGTTTAGGAGACTTCCTAAAAGCCTTTGTCCTATTCAGGTAAAAGGCCAGGGCTCTCCTGACGTCTAGCATATGTACAGTATAGCCTCCCTGTTATCACGGTGAGGCCAGGGGTAAAAAGAGTCAGAAGGTGAATCAGTTGGTTTATGTGAAAAGGAAACATCACCTTGAGAATGAACGTCAGGTGCAGTCTGAGTGTGACCTTGTCCTGAAAGAATATTGTATAGGGAAGAGGTGTCACTAGAGCCGCTATTTCCCTTATTCTCCTCGCCAAGGTGATTGCCACCAGGAAGGCCATTTTCACTGGCAGGTGTGTGAACGAACAAGTAGCCATTGGTTCAAAAGGAGGGTCTAGTCAGGCTTTTCAACACTAGGTTTAGGTCCCATGTAGGGTGAGATGTCAGGGTTGGGGAAAAAGGTTTACTATACCCCTTTGTGGTTGGGTGTGAGAGCACTGGGTATCCCTCTACTTGTTGATGGAAGGCTGCTATAGCTGAACTCTGAGCGAGTGAAGAGATAGTCCTGATTTTTTGAGAGTCAGTACATAGCCTAGGACCCCTGGCAGAGTCGCAGATGTTGGGGAAATGTGTCAGGAATTGCACCAAATCTGAAACCTCAACCACTTTTGCTGGCAAGTACGACGTGCCGTGGATTTTCTACTGTTTAGTAACACTTCCTGTACCTCCTCCAAGCAGGAGCTTTCTATGCGCTGGAGCCAAGTCTTGAGGCAGAGTATTCCCAGGTTGGGATACAGAGTAAGTCCTTTGTTCTGCGATAAGATAAATGGAGTGGGTTGAAGGAAGATCAGCAGGCACGTCACAACTTGTGACAAGTAAGGGAATCAGGTCTGTCTCGGACAGGTGGGAGAAATCAGTATGACATGAGCACCTTCTCTTTTTATTATTAAAAAGACTTTCAACAGAAGGAGAAGCGGGGGAAAGGCACAGAGAAATTCTTGTGCCATGGAAGAAGGAGGCTGTCGCCCAGAGAGTGCTGTCCTATCTCTGCTCTGCAGCAGTTGCATGGACATTTCTTGTTCAGGTAAATGGCCCCCACTGCATGAATGGGTTGTAAAGTACTTCTAGGTTTATCTCCCATTCATGGTCACAAGGGAACTTGCGAGTGAGACAGTCAACTACCAAGTTTTAAATTCTGGGAAGGTAGGCTGCTGATAGTGTGATCTTGTGGGAAAACGCACCAGTTCTGTAACTTAAGTGCTTCTGCGCAAAGGGAGAACAACCTGGCTCTTCCCGACCAGCAGGAAGGAACTGAGGGGGGTTAGCCCACACACACTAGTTAGCCTTGTGGCGGGACACAAGGGGAGATAAGTGTCCGTTCGTCCCGCACATGTGTTGCTACCAAAATTCTCCAATCAGCAGCATAGGGACGCAAGCGCACTTACAGTGGAGCATCCATAGGGACACTACTCAAAGAAGAATGATGATTTTTAACATTTTATATCTCAGCAAAATCAACATGGAATTCATGAGATAAAGAAATGACACTTCTGTAGCCTGAAGTCTACCCCACTGCCAAATATCAAAAGCCAGCTGGGAAGAACAGAAGTATGAGAAACTGCTCAAAGTAAAGACCAAAAAAAAAAAAAAAAGGCTGAAATTTTAACAAGATGAAACTGTATCCATGGTTTAGTTTTAATTCTGAATGTTTTTACTTTATTCACATTAAGTTAGTCTTCATACAACAGCAACTTTCATTTCACCCAGAAGGATCAGAAAGTGCTCCACAAGCAAATTATACAGACATCACTCCATCCACCAGTAAAACACAGCCATCTTCGGAGTACAACACAGGTCTTTAACAGCACACGGTAATGCTACACAACAGAATAATATAGGAAACTAACTAGCTCCATAAAATAATTAAACTATTTGTGGCTGCAATTAATAAACATGCTGAGGCTACCAGATTCCTTAATGATAAAGAGAAAGTTTCTAAACTGTAAAGCGTAGTTAGACAAATTGCTTTTTCATTTTTAAATGCCCAATTACTAAAAGCCTACTGGAGTAAATGGGAGTCTGATGACTTCAATATTCTCTGAATTGGACCCAAAATGACCAAATTAAATGTATTATAATTTTGAGTACTACATATTGTAGTTCATGAAAAGTACTGTATATTTGTATTTTACTTGTCATGAACGCTTACTTGAAAATGAATCCATATTGTCATGGATAGAACAATATTACGTGAACTGAAAACTGACTGAAGAACTGTAAACAAAGGGTAATGACAACATTTATTTATTTTGATTTATACAATAAGTCTAGTGTGGTATACCATACGGATTAGTTTTAGATAAGGTCTTATTAAATACATTACTCCCCCTTTTGGATCATTAAACCAACAGCATGCTAATGATATTCACTGATAATATTAAACTGGAAGGAGTTGCTAATACTAGTGAAAAGAGAACTACAGAAAAAGCTACCAAGAGATTAAAAATAAGGGCAAAACACAACAGAATGTGATTCAACTTGGAAAGCTGAGAGTTCATACAGCCTGAAAAAATGATTCAACACACAAGTTATTGAACAGATGGGAGAAACCTGGAAAGCAATGATGCCGAAAGAGACCAGGGTAATAGTGGGCATCAAAAAGAAAGGGAATTATTCAGTGCGGTTCACCAAGAAATTCGGGGAAGAGATTAAGCCCAAGAAAATTTAGGTTGAAAAAAATCAGGTAAAGTTTCATCAGAATGTTATTCATTATGTTGTGGAATAGCCTCCCAAGGTAACTGGAACATTTAAGAACTAGATGGCACAAAATTCTAGAAAATGTACAACAGGGATTAACTTTACATTTTCAGGGAGATTAACTGGATGACCTAAAAAAGACATTTCCATATCTATCATCTGAGTATTCAAGCACAGATAAAGACGTTGATTTAATATCACCATTCTTACAAAAAAAGAGCATATTTTTGGGGAAAAAACACAAATGGTCATGACTTCTGTTTAAGCTTTGTTTGAAAGTTAATACCTCAAATTATACATTGTCTTTTAAGACCATAATGGAGAACTGGGTCAGTAGTAAATCAGAGGGAGGAGTGCCACCTACTGAAGCCCTAGCAGCACTTTCAACAACACCTTAAATGTCCCGTGCAGTCTTCCCATCAAAGTATTGACACATATTGACCCTGCTAAACTTGCAAAATTTCAAGGGATGACAGAACAAGTTTGCATGGATGTAGAATACATAGTAATTAAAAAAAAAATCAAAATATGATCGCAAATTCTCTGTTACGTTGTGGCCTCTTCTTGTCTACACCACAGTTTCTCAGGCATCTGCATTAATGATTGTTTGCTAATATGCTAATTAGATGTCCCGTTTCTCTCTATATAGTATCATGGCTCTCATCTCAAAAGAAATACTGAGACTGATAAAAAATAGCATTGATAATACATCAAATAAACTTTTAAAACTCAAACCAAAAGGCAACTTAATAAACAAAAACAGATGGGTTCAAGATATTTAGAAGATGAATATCTATGATTAATAAGCAGTTTCTGTTCCAGTCAAATGTTTGCAATTTGAAGGGAGTTAAAAGGAAATTTTAGCCTACTTACCCAATTTTTGTTTTGTCTTTAATTTTGGATGAGGAACCAGTTTTAGTTTTTTTGCTCTCCTTGTCCTTTGGTTTCGATTTAATTTTTCTACCTTTCTTTTCCTCTCTTCCTTCAGCCGAAACACTGGGGAAGTTTTCAGGGCTCATTACTCGTGGAATGTTTCTCTCCCCTCTCTCTTTTGCTTTTGCGATTGCCTCCGATATTATGCGATTAGCCTTCTCCTGCTTACTTTCCGATTCTATTTTTTTCTTCTGTTTCTTTTCAGACATTGCCCTCACCTGGGTATTCTGCAATTTAGTATATGTCCCTGAAACATCAGTCTTCTTGGAGGAGGGAGGCTGGAAGAATAAAAACATTATTTTAAGAAAATAAACATATTTCAAAATAAATTTGCAAATATTGTTCACTGAGTTCTACAGCAGTCAAGAATACATATAAATGCAACAAACAAGAAAAATGATTGCGTATTACTCCACTATAGCGTGGGTTCCAGAATAAAGTACATCAATTGTTACATTTAAGCTGGTTCTACGTACAGAAAAATCAATGAGAAACAGATTTTCTAAAGTTCTCACAGCCTTCCTTAGCAACCTCTGTAATTAGATGCTCCAGTTCGTAGCCTTTGAAAACATTTTATGGATTTAGAAGAGATTTTCCCTAGCTATTTGCTTCACAAAACTTGAAAGAGTAAGCAACTAATAAAGGTATAGCATCAATATACCTCTGAAAGTAGTATCAAAACAGGAATAATTATCCTACAGTTAAATATAAAATCAACAGCACTATTTTACGACCAACAAGAACAGATATTTGAACAAATCAAGGCTTTCAAAAAGAACAAACACAGATTATGCAGTTTTCTATATCAGTAAAGTATTTAGGAAGCATATATTTAATTTATTTAAAATTACATGTTATACTGTTACTTGAAGGAGTTAACTTTCACTTTTTTCCCCCTTTGTCACTGTTATATCTATGCAGAATTGTTTATGCTAGAACTAGGAATTCTACATTCAAATTAGCAGTCTATTTGAAATCAACTAGAAGGCATGTTGTTTAACCTTAAGGAATGTAAAGAATTTCCTATTCAAACAGACAAAAAATAGCAGATAACAGTTCTGTTATGTTCTCACCCGTAAATGTGCCTCTCACTACAGCATGGGGAAAAGACACCAGGAATTTCCAAACACATTTTCAGGCCAAATCCAGTGCGCTTCACTGAATAATTTTTCTATACGTGCCTCATCAAAGGCTTAATAGCAGTGCTGCAGCACTGAGAAGGACACAGGGTTTAGGATCGCTCGCTAAAATGCCACCTTAAGGCCTACAGGCTATAACAAATAACCAAGACCCGAGAAAACAGCAACAAGCTCAAGATGGCGATGCAGCACGACTCCCGCAGCAGCAGCCAGTAATAAGGAAGGTTATTCAATCCCATTAGCCTTTTAGCCCAAAGAACCCCTCCTCCTCCCACTCATTCAGGCTTTCACTTACCCTTCCTCTTGGCCTCTTCACTGAAGACATTTTTGGCGTCAGACAAAGGCTTGC
Organism: Mauremys mutica; assembly: GCF_020497125.1. NCBI lineage: Eukaryota > Metazoa > Chordata > Testudines > Geoemydidae > Mauremys > Mauremys mutica. Next base: position 17,745,984 of record NC_059085.1, read on the forward strand.
CCTCTGCTTTTTCACCACCCCAGGCAGGGCTCAAGAAAAAAGCATTGAAAGAAGATTGCTAAATGGCCTATTTAGCAAGCTGCAGCCAAGATATGCACAACCCTCCACAAATACACATTGTGATTTATCAACATATTTCTTCCTTGAGAAGTATACATCCACTGTTCATCCTACTCAGGTATGATAAAGACTACCATCTCCCCTAAAGAGCAGAATTTCAACAACAGCTGTAAGCAGATAGCCAGATTCCAACAAAGCACAGAAAGAAATGAATGCACAAAGCATCAAAATGCATCAGCATGAATATTAGAGATGTCGTTAAAAATACTGACTCCTTCTGCGGAAGTAGGCCAGCAGATGGTGCTACCAGTTATTATTCCATTAGACTCTGCAATTTAACCCCCAATGGACTGCTCTTCCCTACATGTGGTACAGTAGTTAACTCTTACTCTTCCACCTCCTACAGTAATGAAAAGATTGTATTTTACATAGGTAGAAACAATCTTGTAAACTATCACTTCCAAGGCCACGGCTGCAATTTTATATTTCTGTCAACGTTATCTGAAATAATCAAAATCTTAAATAAGTCTGGAGAACAAAATATTTTACAGAGCTCAATATCAAGACGTTGTAACAAATTTAGCCCAGAGGATAAAACATAGGCAAAGTAGACTGTGCACTAAGCCTTATTTTAGACATTGAGAGTATTTTACTACCGAGATTTCATACAGAACAAATCACTACATCACAAAATGGAAGCATTCCTTTTCTTGCTGCTGTTTCTTTCCCCCCCCCCATGGAGAAATAAAGAATATTTTGAGCTGGAGAGTCTCCAGTTAGATGGAACATATGCTATAATGTACTCCTATTTACTCAAAGGTTTATAATTTTGTTTAACATAGATGGAATATTTTACATTTTGATTTTAGCATTCAAAATTAAAATGCCACACTAAGGCATCTTGTATCTTTCTAATATTTAGCCTCATTTCCGCCAAACTAGGTGAGTAGGTACATTGATTTTTGTAAAGGTTATTTAAAATATAGAACATGATAATTACTCCCTGTCCCCTGGCAATTCTGTTCTTTTCACAGTCAAAAAAAATCTCCCTCCCTCAACCCCCCCCAAATCATATCAGGCGGGGTTGTCATTTTTCCAAACACTATTTATCATGAAAACAGTAAATGACAATCACACTTTATAGTGAACATTTAAATGAAAAACCCCCATGATACTACAATGACTGAGCTTTTAAGAGTTTACATTGCTTAGGCCTTCAATTTTATTAATAGTATACTTTAATTCACAAATGGGTTATTTACTTCAGAATTAACTTCCCTATCTGTTGAGAATACAAGTGGTATAGACATAAGTAAGTTACTGCTTTTGTCAACAATATTATTTTGATTTAAATAAAATGTCTCTGTGTGCTTGTTGTTTAAATCTAATACCTTCCCTTGAGTCTTAAATTATTTGGAGGTTTTAAATAAATAAAATTACAAAGTGCTTGTGCATTATAGTTGTAATACATACAGTAATACAAATTACAATGAATTTAACATTAATAAAGGTATGTTATTTTACAAATTAGGTAAAATACATTGTACCAAATATGTTTTTCAGTCTATTTTTAATTGTCTTGGCACAACATTCTTGCTACTGGGTTCTCAGTAAAATTTTAGGATTTGATCCAATGAAGTTGGCTACTGATGTTGATGGCAGTTCAATGTGTATTTTATCACGGAGTGTTTCTTGCATCCCAGGCTTGTAGAAAACACTTAGGGTGACCAGACAGCAAGTATGAAAAATCGGGACGGGGGTGGGGGGTAATAGGAGCCTATATAAGAAAAAGACCCAAAAATCGGGACTGTCCCTATATAATCGGGACATCTGGTCACCCTAAGAACACTACACAAGCAGCAAGCGTAGTAGCTAGAGAACAGTAGGAACACTTTACTGTTCTAGGGCAACATCTCTGGCCAATCTGGAACAGGCATTATGAGAATGAAGAAAAACACCAGTCAGTTCTCCTCAGTTAAATAAAGGTCACAATAAATCAGAATATAAGCCTTCATTGAGAGAGTCATCACTCTGATGGACACCAAAATCAAAAAAAGATGAATACTGAAATATATTGCCAGGGGGCGAGAGGGGGCATGGGAGTGATGGTGACAACACCACAAACACACACCCTCACTCCCCAAAATAAAAAAAAGTTTGCATGAACTTTGCAACCAAATTTAAAAATAAAAGAAAATATAAATAAAACAAACTCAAAAGCAAAACTAGTTACATTTTTTATGTATTCATCCTATTAGCCATTTAATTTTCTGTAATTTCAATATTGCAGCTTTTAACTACTTTGAATTCAATGAACATAATACACAGAACTTGAAAAAATTATCCAGCACTTATAAGGCTTTGTGACAAACCAAAAATTTACTACTACTTTTGTGGCTGATAATAGCACTCTAGATGGGGATCTCTCTTTGTCCAAGGCTTAAAATGTTACTCCTTGACTTTCCAGTGGTCAGAGAGAAAGATTTCTCTTGCAAATGTGCAAGGGAGAGGGGATGTATTTAGAACTTATGATTTATTTGAAAAATACCTTTCCAGCTCTTAAAGTTGCAAAAATAATCTTCCAAACTGAAGCAGCATTGTCTTCTTGAGTCTGCAAAAAGACAGCTCCAGGTTATCTGCTGGTGCTAATAGCTTTGCCAAGCAGCAGCAGTGTGAAATTAACAAGGCTCTAGTCAGTTCCCCTGCTGCTATTCAAGATCCTGTGAACAGCAATGAAATTGTCAAGAATCATGACAATTTCATACTGCTGCAGCTGCGTGGGAAAGCCTTTAGCAGCAGCAGACTCAGCGAGAGTAACTATTCACAGGGCAGAACAAAGTTGAGGGTGGAGTGAAGACTTCCTTTCCTATGATCCACCTCACAGCCTTCAGAAGAGAGGCAGTGAACATCAGCCCTCTGAAGTGGCCAAGAAGCTCTGGCATGCTGTCCCTGAGCTACTAGACTTTACGTCAATTATGACATAAATTACGTTTATGACACCAGACTCCTAGGCAAAGAGCCTTGTTGTTTACAAACAGCTCTCAACTCAGACTGGACAAACTCACCACACTAAACATCTTACAAGATACCAAACTAACGCAAGAGCAACCAACTTCCTGAATACAGTCCAGGGACCAGTACTGTGATACAAATCTCTTCCTTCCCAGTAGCACTGTGTTGGCAGCAAGCCTCACCAAGACACTGCCCCTTGACCACACTAGCGGTAGGTATCTGTGGGTATTTTTTGGTTTGTTTTGTTTTTCTCTATGACACAGCAATCCCTAAGGAAAGAGCTCCCCCTCGTTGTTTGCAAACAGCTCTCAAGTCAGACTGGACTCACCACACCAAACACATCTGAAAAGATGTTTATCCATAAAGAGTAACATGTAAGACATCTACAGAAAGCTCATAATTTGTCGAGACTCAATCATTGTGAGATGTATGTACAATAATGTATTTATATTGAACCTATGCTTTATGGACTTGGGGTAAAAATTGATCATCGGGGATAGTATACATCAGTGGTGGCCCATTCAGGCAGGAGAGTTCTCATACTGTCTTGTCTAGCTGGGGATGCAATGCAAGGCTCAATTGCTGAGCCTTGCTCAATCCCAAATCTTTCAATGGAAAACCACCAAACAATCCAAAACCCTTGAATAAAAATAAAAAAAAAAAAGGAATATTACAGGACTGGTTTCCATTCATAGATAGGGCAAACCCCTATGACTATTTCAATATAATAGAAGGAGAAAGACCCTCTGTATCCTTTCACTGGAGACGACATCTCAAAGAGCAATGTCCTCTCAAGAAAAATGGGGTCTTGGTTGCCAAGAAGCCAGCCAGGTCTGGAACAGACTGAACTTGGGGGTGGGGATCAGGAGGAAGAAACCTACTTTATTAGATAGAAAAGATAAGTATTAGTAAGAGTAGACCCAGGTAAAGAATTTTATTGTTTTGTATTATAACCATTTGCTGGGTGCTGCACTCACTGCGAGCTGGAGAGCTAGGCTCTGTAGAGTCCAGCAGCCCCTAAAAGCCACCAGCACCTGTGCAAACCCAATTCTGCAGGGAAACATGAAGTTCTGCACAGAACATTAATTCTGCACAAATTCTGCACTGTGCAGAATTCCCCAGGAGTAACTGGAAGGCATTCTGAAACAAGAACAGTAAGAACTACTCTAAGGCCCAAATCCTAGCCCCAGCACAGTCTAAACTGGGGAGTTCATCTGGACTTGGGGATGGAGGAATTTCCCCCTATGATGGAAGAGGAAATATTCAATGGTCACTACTCCAAATTCATAGCTTGAATAGTCTCCACACTGTTTGTGTCCCCACTATGTGGAGAACAGCAGCTAGTGGAATTATGTAGCAATGAATCCCCTACCCAAACCTACACTGCACAGCAACACAGACACAGCCCCATAATGAGATGGGTTTGCCACAGTGAGTGTGCATTTCCCGGAACTTGCTCCCCAAATTCTGCCCTACCTGCTCCAGAAACAGAACCACACTAATTATATTATAAAAGCCTCTTCCATGTCATTTAGAGACAGTCAGGACTTGCACTTGAGACATATGAGCTGCTGCCATTTATCTAAGGCTGTTGCTACACTAGACAGCTTAAGTGACAAAGCTGCATTGCTGCAGCTGTGCTGCTCAATCTCTCTCCTGTAGCTGCTCAAAGCCAACTAGAGAGCTCTGCCGTCGACTTAATTAATCCACCTCCGATGAGTGATGGTAGCTCTCCTGCCACAGCGCTGTCCACACCACACTTATGTCATTCAGGGTGTGAATCAGTTATACCAACATAAGTGGTAGACATAGCCTCAGTGTGGTGTAATTCCGAAGTCTGCATGTGTGTAAATTCAAGACTTCATATATCCATCTCCTGACTAACCAACAACCTACATGCACTTCAAGTGCTGGTAATGAGTCTTCTGGCTACTGACCTAGTGAATTGTGTGTCAATGGCTTCATTGTATAAACCTCCCCCTACTAAGTACCCAAAATGAATCTTCACTTATGGATTAACATGTCCAAATAACAACCTTATTATAATCCTATCCACTCTAGAGGAAAGGAGACTATGGGGTTACATATTTGCTTCTCAATGTTTTATATAATTCCTTCCAATAGTAGTGGAAGTATGTGCATCTTTGAGAAGATACTACTAGGGAATTTTATGCATGAGAATGTACCAAAACATTTTTTTTACATTACAATCACCAGAATAATCATCTCTTTATAATCTAGTACTGGTGAAGACACTAAAAATCTGTGGGGTCAACCAAAATATGTAACAAAGTGTGGCTTTTTTTTTTTTTTTTTAATATTCCCAAGTATTAGTATTACACGTGATATGATTCAGGGGACTTTACAGTTGCAGTTCCAATAGTAGATTTTCTTAAGGGAATATATATTTAGATAATATGAATTGTAAAATTTTATTCAGAAATTAAATTCTGAAGAATTTGTAATCTAAAGTTAAGTGGCTTTTGAAGTCTGCTAAAATAGAAACAGTTGATGGTTTTAATCAAACAAACATTTTGATTTACAACTAAATATAGTCTTTACACTCAATTTGGTACCTTCTTTTTGTTAACTAGGCAGATACACTATATCTACACATTTATTTAGGCAATTATATATATAGCTTAACATATGTAGGCCCTTCCCATATGGGGACTTCTGAACCTGACCAGGGTTGTTCTGATTAGTCCTCTTTGCACTGTGTATTACCTCCAAAGGAGTACAAAACTTCCAGTTCAATCAGAAGGGCTATGCACTGAAAGGACTATACATCCCATGATGTAGTATTTGGCACTCTCTGGGACATTTTGACGTTGGCTCTGTGATCCTGTATCTGGGCCGAAGTTGAAAGACAGGAGATCCTACTGGTAGCCTGGAGGGCTGGCTAAAGGAAGCTGGAGGGGCAAGAAAGCTGAGAAAGACGAAGTGACTGAAAAAGAGGAGCTGGAGGTTCATGAGAAGGGGAGGCTAGGCCTGGAGCCAGCGGTGCTACTTCACCAAATTTAGAGGTCCGGCGGGATAGGATCTAGTTGTCTGTGTTTAGATCAAGAGATTTGGGAGACTAGGCTGCCCAGACGTTCCAGCTGAGACTACACGACCAGTATTAAGGCCACGCTGCACCTGCATGCCTGCTAGCATCGAGCTCTAGCACATTTATTCCTTCTCAGCAGCTGAGCCAGGAAGTGATCATACCGGCAGATCCTGAACTGTGCAACCCAGGCAACTGTGGAAAGTACGAGCACCCCAGAGATTATCCTTGTTTAGGGAGACCTTGGTGATCTGATGTGAAAGTTCTTGTGCTAGGGAAAGTACCTCTTTCCAGGGCACCGGAGGTAAAGAGCAAGGAGCTTATAAGAAAAGCAACTGGTGATAGAGATGGTGGCTGTTTTATAACTTGATGATTACCAGCTACCACTGTGTCAATTTTAACCTGCTCTAAACAAAAATGTCTCACCCCAGTTACCTGGACTCTCTCTGCTATGGCAGAAACTCCTAGTGCTTTCCATTGAACTCCCATTCATCAAGTATGCCATCGCAAGGAAGTACCTGGGATTTTAAAATTAAAGGGGAGTGCACACTGCAGGAGGGGATGAGTTTGTATAATATTAATGGTGAATATTCTTGTGTAAATTTAAGTTTTGTTTTTACATAAAGCACTACATCCTACAGCACAGGCATAAGTTTACTTTAATGTTTGTAAGTTGCCACCATTAGCTGAACCTATTGCAATGCCACCTTATTGATTTGTTGCAGTCATTACAGTAGGTATTCTATTTTAGTCTATTGCATTGTCATTGTAGTTCGCTAAATTACTTTTAAGTAAAGTTGTTCCTTGCTTCAACTTGAGTGTTTAGTGCTTCTTTAGAGCAATCATATAAAGTTGCCCTTATCTGCTAGGGCTGCTGAATGATTTAGGCCAGAATTGTTCCTGGAAGTTACCAAGATATCCTAACAGAGGTATATAGTGCTTATCCCCGTAGAGGCACCACAAACTGTCATTCTTCTTAAGAGCAGAGAGCTGCTGTGAATGGGTGGATAAAAAATTCTCACCTAACCAAGACCACTGTTAGGACGTTCACAGGATTTCCATTATCTTCAAGAATATTAGGCACCCAGGCAAGAGGTGAGCACTTGCCTGACTAGAGAGAAGACTTGTGTTACACATACATTTATTCAGATTCTTAATTTTTACTTCTTAAATTACGTTAGAAAATAGTGAATGACATTTCTTATTTACTAGATGATACTGTTTTACATGTGATTTGTGTCAAACTACAACTGGGTAAAAATTGGAATACAATTAAAATGCACAATAACAACATTTAATTTTTTTTATTGGTTAAATAAAACTACTTAAATATTTTGGATACTTTTTTCTTATGTAAGTTTATCAAACAGGTTTTGCATTTAAAACTAACTGATTTATTAAACAAACGAAGTATTATCTGTAATTAGTGAATTGCAGATTGTTTCTGGTCACCATGTCCTTCGAGATTTTAGGACAAGTATATATATCTCAGTTTTTATTCACTGATTGGAAGAGGAAAATAAGCGTTCCTGTTTTTTCAATTCCCGATAGGTTTCTCAACTTTGAATGAACTAGTCATTGACCTGAACTAGCTGAATAAACTGAAAAGAAGAAAATCCCTCTCTGCAGTTGCAAAAGAACCTGCTGTGGTCAAAAGCTGGTTTACTACCTCACTGAACTGGTAGAAGTTACTGGCTAAACACCTGGAACGAGAGTTGGTTTGACATATAGATTATGGTAAATTTACATGGAATATAGGTTAATTTAATTTTAAATGGGCTTATTTCTAAAAAGAAAAATGTATTTAAATTAAAAAAATCTGATTCTAATAAAAATCAACTTAAATAATTTTTATCTTCTCTGATATAAGTCATGATCCTATGACATGAAAATGCAAGTCACCACCCCTATACATAACAATTGGGCTTACGGTGGCTGAACTTATTTCTATTCCTCTTCCTATGTTCATCTTTATATTCAATCCACTGAATAAATAATAAAAAATCAAAAAACAACAACAAAACAAGCAATGGTATCAACCTGGATAGGCAAGGCAAACAAATGCCATATTTCTAAGCCAACCTTTGATAGCCATAAGTTCCTTGGCTCTAAAGTACAATAGGGCTTATACAAAGAGAGAACTTGAATTTTCAAGTATGAAATCTCCTAAATTGCTGTTTCAGCTCTCAAGATATTATTGTGCGCTGACATACAAGTGATCAAACTGTGCTGCTTGATTTTTATCCAATAGTTTGCTTATAGTCTTGACAAAAAGCAATTTAACTGCATCATAAACAAAGGAGCAGTAAAGTATTAAGCGCCAACATTTCTCCAGTACGTTATTTTGACTAAGTGGCTAAAATATCAGCATCACTTAGTAGCACTACATTTTAATATCCTTGTTCTTCAGCTCATTCTCAGTAGATTCCAACTTTGCTTTCTGCCCTTTATTTCTCTCCATCTTTCCTGCACATTGGAGACTCACTAATTTGCACCAATGTCTTAGAGAACCATGGAAATTTACTAAATTTTGTATATTAGTGTGAACACACACACAAAACACGTTGGTAATAAATTGCACACTGTCCTTTGCTCACTTATGACGAGTGCAATTTAGTTTATTGTAATATTTCAATGGCTGACTAATTTTTTAAAAAAATGAAGCAATAAAAGATATCACCATATTGTTCTGATATTAAATTATTGCAGAGAAGTATGGAGACTGCCTTTTCTATGTGCAAATTCAGACCGCATACTATGATAGCTCTTTTGTAATTAAATTGTGCCCCTCCAGAAACACTTGTGTTGGCCATCGTCTTTTCTATTTCAGAAAGTCTTGTACCCACACACTCAGACCTGGGACTATACACAACCTTTATTCGTTGCTAATGAGAGTTCTGTGTGTGGTTAATATTTGTATTTGTATTTCTCCAGAGCTTGTCTAAGGACTCGGGGCAAATTACAAAAATTAATTTATAATACTGCAGTGGTAGTACACAGTTCTAAATGTGTCAGTTCCAGCTACTACTGCTTCCAATGTCAACATTCTAGGGCCCTAATCCTGAAAAAAAAAAAATAACGGAGATGCCTAACTTTAATTGTATTAACTCAACCGGACTACTTATGTGCCCAATGTGAAGTACATGCGTGTCTCTGCAACACGAGGGCCTAAGTTAGGCCCCTAAGACTTCTTTAAAGTAATATTTCCTACCAACCTCAAACAAAAGAAGTCTGCCTGTAAAGGCTGAGTTGTTGTAGTCATGTTACTCCCAGGATATAAGAAACACAAGGTGGGTGAGGTAACAGCTTTTCTTGGACCAACTTCTGTTGGTGAAAGAGACAAGCTGTCGAGATTACACAGAGCTCTTTCCCAGGTCTGACCTGAAGAAGAGCTAGGTGCAAGTTCCAACGCCCGAGAAAGAGCTCTGTGTAAGCTCGACAGCTTGTCTCTTTCACCAACAGAAGTTGGTCCCATAAAAGATTTTACCTCACCCACCTTGTTTCTCTAAAGACAAAAAGATTAATTCAGAAGGCCAAAGTGGAAAGGAACAAGCTCTGTTACCTTTAAGTGTCTGAGTCAAAAGGAAGCCAAGTATTAGCACTTACTTCCAGAACCACAGAGATGAAGAAAAAAAACAAAGGCCCAAACAGAACACAGGGCCTCTGTTTGCCTCCAAGCCTGGAACACTAGCAACACCCTAAATGTTAACCAATTATAAATTCTTACAACTATGACCCAAAACAAAGAAGAAATCAGATTTCAAATAGAATGCAAAGTGAAATGAATAAAGGACACTCTGCTTTACCAATGAAGGAAGGAAGGAAGAGCAAGGAAGACAGTCCCACTGAAAGAGCTGATTAATTTCTAAATAATTTTAAATGGACAGGCTGCAAGAACAAGTATTGAATGGATACAATCCTACTTGGAAATAGCCCCATATTAAGCAGAAAAGAACTCCCCCCACCCCGCCTTCTCCCAGGTCTCCAGCTAGTTCCCTGTCATTCATGCTTTTGGCTACCACTGCTGTGGCTAACAGAGGTGGCCTTTAATCCCATTCTTTATTGTTCCACCTGCTAGTGTTCTCACTCCATTTTGGGCGCTTAGCTTTAGGGTGATCATGGAATAGAAGAACGCAGCCGGATTCACTCTCATCCAACCCACCACTCACAAAGAACCACTTCAGCACCCCCACTGGAAGACATTCCAAGTGTGGAATAGGGAACTTAAGGAAGGGAAGAGAAAGGGAAACAGACCTATTACTGGCTTCCACTCATATGGGAAGCAAGTAGCAACGCACATGGGACACACACCTTTGTCCCCCCAACAGGATTGGGTAGAGAGTTGGAGGCCCACGTAGATGGGTACGAAATTACGAGTTTGAGAGGTTTACAGGGCATGTTGTCGGTTCTCTGCCAACCTGGATGATTTCTCACGACCCCTGGTGTTTTAGCCATCACTGATTTAATACACAAAGGTTTTTTTGGAGGGTGGGAGGGAGGGAGGAAAGCATGTTATTTTAAACAATGTTGACCATAGCTACTAGTATTTTAAAAATATTGTCAGGATTATTGGGAAAACTCCACAAGAGTCCTAAGGATTTGTACACTGTCAGCTGCCGGGCACGTTATGTATATATTCTGGTGAATCACAGCATAATGGAACTTGAATATCTAAATTTGGGGCATAAAAAGGCTACCCATCCCTGAACAGGATTTCTTGTGTGCACTTGTGTTATTGGGCTTCTTGGTAGGAAAAGGGAGAGTAGCATTGAGGGGGTGGGGGGTGAGGAGAAAGCCGATCCTCTGCATTCAGTGGAGGTGAATAAATACAAACTAGCTTATATTTTTCATCTGCAGACCTCAAAGCATTTTAACAAAGGAGGTACGCCCCACTACTCTTATTTTACAAATAGGGAAACTGAGGCATCCAGCAGTTAAGTGACTTGCTTAAGATCTCAAAGCAGGCCAGTAGCAAAACTCGGAATATAACCCACCTCTCATGAGTCCCAATCTAGTGCTCTATCAACTAGGCCAATGTTTTCCAATATTTTCCTTAAGAGCAGTGGTAAGGGGAGAACCAGCAGAGTTCCCCCCTCCCTGACAGAATACCAGGTTTCGCCTAATACCCCACTTCTCGACATCAGAGAGGCAACAGGACCTTTACTCTCTCCCCTCCACTGGAGTTCCCCCATTTTCTCTGGTTACTAAAATCCTCCTATTCCTTTCTCCTTCATTTCTGTACTCTTCTACAACAAAGGTCATAGGTAATGAGCGTAAAGGGGGATTTCTGTATTAAGGCTAGGGTGACCAGATGTCCCGTTTTTAAAGGGACAGCCCCATTTTCTGGGACTTTTTTTTTTTTTAATATAGATGCCTATTATCCCCCACCCTCTGTCCCTTTTTTCCCCACAGTTGCTATCTGGTAACCCTAATTGAGGCCGTTGAGGAAAAAAACCACCAAAATACAAAACAACTCCCCCACCACCACCAAAACTGAACACAACAAATAAACCCCGCTACCCCCTTTACTTCACTCTACATCCCAACCAAACAGCCTGTGCTTCCTAGTGTCAACACATACGGACTCTAAGTGATGGCCTGGCCCACAGTCATGGAAGGGACTAAACTACACTGCCTACTCTGTTCTCCCTTTCGTGTTGGCCCCCTACTGTCTGTTCTCTCCAACTGCTATGGAAGGGGGAGCAAATTCTGCTGCTGTAGCAATGCATGCAAGGGTAAGTACCTCCATGCAGTGCAGAATCAGCAAAAGCTTGCCTCGCTCTGCCGCCGCATCTCCCCTCTGCAACTGTGTGTGTGCACTTGCATGCAAAGAACAACTGGGACAGGCCTGTAGAAGTGATACTACTGACACAGGCAGTACCTTAAATGCACTCAGTCACCGCTGTCGATTTTACTGACAAAAATAAGATTTTATTTCTTTTTTTTACTTACAGTATGGCTGCAGGACACCAGAGCTGAGAGTGAGAGCTAAATTCTGTTTGATGAACTACTTTGTGAACAATATTGTTTAACAACTTCTACCTATAAAATTCCATTGAAGGCAACTGGATTGCCCAGGAATCATTACAGCATAATTGGGAAAAAATTTAGGGCACGTGATGACACTTTGAGAATCAAAGAACTTAGCTTGACATTCAGATCTCAGGCTAAGTTTGCATGATCTACACTTATAAAAACAGCCACATCCATCTGACTTGGAAAACAAAGACACAAACAGAACTGATAATGTATTTTAAAAAAAAGTTTTGGAAGATGGAATCATTCCTTAAAGTGAATCAGTTATTTAGGATTGCAAAATATCCAAGAACAGTGTGATACAGCTGAGGCAGTCTCACCCAAAACTGGACAGTATGCATGCCTGAATGTTAATATCCATTGTTGTTTCTCACAAGTGTTTGTACAACTTGTGTCAGAGAATAATAAATGTTAAGAATATAGGGTTTGGTGGATCCCCCCCCCGCCAACAGAAGACAGCTATCATGAAAGCTACCTATGTTGAAGCCTTTATAATGAATAAATGCTTATCAAGAATAACCTTACATTCAACAAAATGCACAAAACATTTGGGTGTCTATGGGCTGGAAGCCTTCTTAGTTGGAGAACTGTCCCAGAAAAGCTATTTTTATATGTTAACTACACATATAACAAAGAGGCTACTTAATCTGCCTTTGAATTAAAGGCAGGTGTGGTAGCCTTTTCTTTATACAGTAGAATCTCAGAGTTAGGAACACCTTGGAAATGGAAGTAAATGTTGGTAACCCTGAAATGTTCGTAACTCTGAACAAAACATTACAGTTGTTCTTTCAAAAGTTTACAACTGAACATTGACTTAATACAGCTTTGAAAACTTTACTATGCAGAAGAAAAATGCTACTTTTAACCATCTTAATTTAAATGAAACAAGCACAGAAAGTTTCCTTACCTTGTCAAATCTTTTTTTAATTGTCCCTTTATTTTATTTTTTAGTAGTTTACATTTAACACAGTACTGTACTGTATTTGCTTTTTCCCCTGTTTCTGCTGCTGTCTGATTGCGTACTTCCAGTTCCAAATGAGATTGTGGATGACTGGTCAGTTTGTAACTCTGAGGTTCTACTGTATTCCTTAAAACCAATGGTCACAGCCAGAATTCACGATTTGAATTTCAGCAATCTTGGATAACAAGAGAGCAGATTACTACCTTCATGAACACATAACATAGCCTTTCTACATAATAAACTGGGAAGGAAAAGCAAATGAGTTTAAAACAAAACTTTTATTTACCCCATGTTCCAAACAACTATTAAATAGGTACTACACTTAAAAGCAGCTTGCACAGAACACTGCTTTTTCCATTTAAAATTAACAGGAAAAACTTGTTCCACTTCATTTCATTCAAACTTGTGCCTCTTTTCCAAGATGACGACAGTCTGCCAGGAACTGAACTGAAAGCCATCCATAAGCAGAGGTAATGAAATTTCCATGGGTACTGAATAATTTTAAGCATTTTAAAAATATTTCTATCAAACCTACCTTTCCATAGGACACTAGAATTTTCTTATTTGTAACAAATATACCCCAAGGAACATGAGAGATTCCCCCACTCCCTGTCCACCACTTTCCTACCAGAGGGCATGGTGTGTGGGAGGTGGGCCAGAGGCCTAAGGAAGAGAATTGAGGATCATTAAAATCCAGCAAAAAGGGACTGGTCTGGAACTAGAGGTGGCAGCAGTAGGGATGAGAGTCAATACAGGAGGGGATTACACCAAGATCTCTTGTAAAGCCTCATGAAGGTTTGAGACCTCTGGACTGCAGGAAAAGCCCATGGAAGTAGGAGGCATCCAAGGACTTCAGGAACAATAACAGGTATCAAAGGAAGTATGGTGAAGGACTCAAAGTGGATTCAGGGGAGGGATCAACAGAAATGTGTTCGGGAGGCATGTCTTGGAAGCAAAGGGAGAAGGGCTTAGCATAAATTAATCTCCATGCTGCACTAATAAGGCAATCTGAATTGCATCAGGCTGATAACGTAAGAAGCAAGACCAGAGTCAGTGCTTTCATCATGTTGGCTGTGGAGTCCTATGGGTCAACACGTATTGTTACCAACAGGTGGCAAGATGACAGAATAGCTAACGAGTCAGCAACAGATTGCCAATTAGGTTTTAGGCAGAGCAAAAAGTACATGGACATATATGCCTCTGCCTTCTATAAGCATGCTATAAGCAAGGTTCAACTATGGTTTCTGAAACTGTTCTAAGTTTAGTTTAAGCGTGTCTACATTTGTAGTTAACCCATTTTCAGCACGAGTGAGCAGCACATGTTGCCAACACCCATATCTGTAACATATAAGTTCCCTAGTGTAGACAAGATTCACAGTAGAAAACTAAATACGTTTTACTGAATTTGTAGGGAAATGATTGGTTAGTTGACTTATTTCCAGAGAGAGAAAGGAAATCTACATTAGAACCCCACTCTCATGAAATGGATGTTATGAAATAGGGTGTTTTCCAAGGGTATACTTATTAGAATGAAAAACAGATTAAAACCAGTTCTGATTTTATTACTGTAAAAAGCACTTTAGAAATACACATTTTAATTCTCTGGGTATGTCTACACAACAAGTACAGTCTGTGTGGTATAGACACCCACAGATGGCAGGGCTCAGGACTGTTTCATTGCTGTGTATATTTCTGGGCGTGGGCTACAGCCCAAGCTCTGGGACTCCTGTGGAAGGCTACACAGCAATGAAACGGCCCCACAGCCCAAGCCCAAGATAGCTGGCACAGGCCAGGTGCTACATAGACATACCGTCTATCTCTCTTCTCCCTCATCACTTAATTTTCCTATTCATTTTTTGAGCAAATTAAGTGAGTCACAGATTTGTCCGATCACCACCACATCTCTACAATCAGCAGTTTAAGTAAAATGTAGAGTAAATGGATAATTTTTACTCTAGTCTGAAATATAGGATTTGCTACAATTAATCCTGGATTGGAGCCAAGAAAGCATTGCTAGACCATGGGACCACTGAATCGTAAAGTCTAATCTCTCTGAACCATTAGAATTACAAAAGTATTGTTGGATATTGCTAGAAAAATGGCATTTCCCAGCATACCAACAGCATGCATCATTTATTTCAAATCACGACAGGTCATGACATCTCAGATATTAAAATCACATTCTGATTATCTTGCATCCCTCCCACAACCAGAAAATTAATTCTAATATATTTTACTGTGATTGTTAAGATATAAAGGTAACTAACCCTTCTTTAGAGGATCTAGTAACTGGAGTTCTTTGAGATGTGTGGTCCTTTTGGGTATTCACTGGGGGTGCACATACACTCTGTTTTCAGGGGACCAGAAACTTTTCAGTAGCAGTGTCTGTTGGTCCACACCTTTGCCCTTCGCCTCCTTGTGCTTTCAACTGAAGGCAGACGGCATAACAGGCAGTGCAGACCTACCGCCTCTCCAGTTCCTACTCTACTGCAAATCCAAAAGGATCCAAGCATAAGGCAAGGAAGGCAGGACACGTATACCCATAGAGACCACATATCTCTAAGAACTTCAGTTACTATAAGGTAAGTAACTGTAACTATAAGGTAAGTAACTTTCCTTTGAGTGCTGGTCCCCAAGGGTATTCACTGTGGGTGACTCCCAAGCAGTGTTAATTGAGCAGGTGGGTGCAAGGACGTGCTCTGCACCACAGCTTGCACACCACTGCATCCCCAGCCGTGGCTTGAATCAAGGCATAGTGCCTAGTTGATGTGTGAATAGAACCCAAAGCAGCCTCTCTACAGATCTACGAGAGTGGGATTCCTTGCAGGGAAGCCACCAAGGCAGCTTGGGCGCTGACAGATTGAGGAGGAAAGGCTTCCATAAACTCAAAGCCAAAGAGGACACAACTGGAAATCCATTTCAAGAGTCTTTGGGAAGATATTTTCTGTGCCTTCATTCTCTCAGCAATGGAGTCAAACAACTTTGGAGATCATCTAAAGCAGTGGTTCTCTAAGCTGGTTCGCCACTTGTTCAGGGAAAGCCCCTGGTGGGCTGGGCTGTTTACCTGTCGCATCTGCAGGTTTGGCCGATCGTGGCTTCAGGCCAATGGGGGCTGCGGGAAGGGTGGCCAGCACGTCCCTCAGCCCGCGTCGCTTCCCGCAGCCCCTATTGGCCTGCAGCAGCAAACCGCGGCTGGTGGGCGCTACGATCGGCCAAACCTGCGGATGCGGCAGGTAAACAAACTTGATCTCTTCCCTGCAAAATGAGGCATACCTTGCTTCCTACTGTTTGTTTATATAATAAACAGTGGTCATGTTGTCTAACTTGACTTGGAACAAATGAAGGACAAGAACCTCCAGCATGTTTCATGAGTTAACTGAACTTTGAGTAGGTTGATGTGGAATGTGAACTCTTGCAGAGTCCAGGTGGCTCTGCAGGTGCGCATCCCAGCCCAGGAGACAGAGATCTGTAACGAGTGTCTTTGTGGGAGGGACAGGAATAAAGGGAACCCTTACACAAACCTTGTCCCTGTTCTCCCACCAGATAAGTGACATGAGGACACTGTGAGAACGTAAAACTCTTTTGTTCAGGGAGTCTCTGCTCTGAGCGCATACCTTCCTCAGCCAAGCTTAGAGATCGTAAGGGTGGAGTCTTGCAAAGGGGTCACACAGTCATATGTGGCCATGTGACATAGCAAAAACAAGCAGGATCAGACTGTCGACTGAGGATTGAAATGAAGTCAAATATGAGATCTCATCACAAGGAATCTTCACTAATTAGGCTCTGGCTGCACTCATGTCTACACTGGCTCCAATCAACTCTATAGATGTTGCAGGTGTAAATTCTACTCTATCCTAGTGAGGGGAAACTGTTTACCTGAAGTCTCAAGGAGCGGCACTGGTCTAGTAAGAAGGGGATTGCTACCTATACCTCTCTGGAGAGGAGCGGGGAGGCCAGCGCTACCACCTCATCCAGAACTGAAGATGACTTTGTTGGCAGATCCAGCGGTGCTGACCATTTCTGCTCTCAGGAGGCTGAGGCTCCTCTCTTGGAGGCAACTTCTGTCTGAAGCGGTGATCCAGGTTTCTTAGTCTGGGGCTCGAGAGTTTGGATTTCAAGAACTCCAGTATGGCCAGTGGGATCACACTGTATCGAAGTGGGCCCCAAGGGCAGGGGAATACCAGTGGTCTCTAGCTCCACAGTATGGACCCAGGGTGTCCAGGAGACTCTGGAAGCACTGTCCACGTTAATGTTCCTTCTCAAGACCATGGGGACCTTCTGTTCATCCACAGAGTAAGAGTTACCTGACTATATAGGCAGAACCCATCAGTATGGTTTGTCTTGAGGTAGTGTGGCCAAAGGCGTGCCTTGACGAATAGTGTTCCAATGATCCTGGGGCATCCACACTCTGGCTAGTGGTCAGTCCTGGTGAATGATATACAAATGGCATAATGACGTGTCACTAGAACCTGGCCTAACAGGATCATTGACTCTGGAGCAGTGTAGATCATCAGGTTCCTGAGAAGGGTGTAATGAGATCTGGCTGAAGGAGAGCTAACAGGAGTCTTCAGGTAGTCTGCTGGTGCAGGCTTATACCACCAGTGGGGAAGGTGAATGCGTCTTCCTGTCCCTTTGCACCTTTGTGGACATTTTCAGAGCACTGGAATCTCCCAGTATCATCTTTGTCAGTCCAAGTTCCCCATGAGCTACAGAGGCACCTGCTCCGGGGCATGGAGTCTCACCCAGTACCAAGGGAGTTGGCAAGGCAGTCCTTTTCTTTCAGGATGTAAGAAGTGACTGTTGTCTCTCCTTATGAGGGTGTCTCTCTCCCGAGGATGTTTCACCATCTCTTCGTGTTTTCGTTTCATGGAGTCCTTGGTTCTTAGGGTCCCAAGCTCAAAGGTGCCTGTGTTGGAAGAGCACTGCCCAAAGGCTCCAGCTAACAAAAAAGAGCAGGAGGGTTCCAGATCAGACCAGGGCTTCATGGAGATCTCCATCAGGTACCTATGGAATCTGACCTCCCATGACTGCCTAGTACATGAGGGAAAGGAATGGCAAATCTCACACTTCAACAGACTGTGTAATTTCCTGAGCAGCGCAGGCAGCTCTTGTGTGGGTCACTTACCAGAAAGACCCACCAGGCAGGGCTTGAAGCCTGGGGCCTTGAGCATACCAAGTGTCCCACTAACTATAAGCTATATATTACCTACTAAAATAATAAACTATTTACAATATAGTACAGGTAGAATAAGTAGAGCTATAAAGCTACAGACTCAGAGGGGCATTAACTCAGACCGCAAGCAGCTGTAAGCAGCTGGAAGGGTGATCGGTCCACACTACTCCTTGGTTGAAAGTATGAGGCAGCGCCGGGTGAAGGCTTGGAACCAGCAGACACTGCTATTGAAAAATTTGCGGACACAGAGCACAGGAGTATCCACAAAGTGAATATCCATAGGGACCGGCACTCAAAGAAGAATGTAATTTTAGCATCCTTTATCTGGATAACCCACCCAAACTAGAAAGTAATGTGCTAAATTGCCTCTGAGTATGCTAAGCTGTTGGCATGACAAGAGTATAAATCTTTCACTCTAACGCTTTCTTCTAAAAGCATCCCAGAATTGAAATGCAGAATACACATCCCATGGCCTACCAACACTAGAAACATTGTGTAATGGGGTAGCACACACCTTTCACGAGTGCCCCCTTCTGGTCGGGTGCGTCTAAAATCTTTAAAAACAGTCCCAACTGTGGTATTGGGCCATATCCCCAGGACTTCCTCCCTGGAGGTAATGGTTTCATCCTCTCCGGGCCCTGACAGCCCTAGCTCTCCAGCTGGGCCACTAAGTAGTTCAGATCCCTTTCTGGGGGTTTACTGCTGTCCAACTGTAGGCCAATTCCCCAGTGACCTGTGGAGGGGACCCAGGCCCACCCACTACTCCAGGTCTCAGCCCAGGGATCCTAAGAATAGCAGCTATGCACCATCATGTCCCTTTAACAAAACTGTTTTCAGTTCCCTGGGCCATTTCCCTATGGCCCCAGCCTGCACCCTGCTTCACCCAGCAGCCAGCCAGAAGCTCTTTCCTCACTCCCCTGGTCTCTGCCAGCACGGAGTGTCTGTGGTGCTGCTGCAGTTCCCTTTGTCCAGCCAGGAGCACCATTTTCACTCCTGTGGCTCCAGCGGGGAACTGCCTGTCACTGGCACTGCAGCTCCTTTTCATATGGACCTATTGGGCCACGATTGGCTAGCCCTTCACAGCCTCTCTAGGCTACTCGGAAGACTTAGCTCCACTGCTCCTTTCCTGGGATGCATGTGGCAGGATCCTGAGGCCTCTGAGGAGGAGGGCCTCTGAGCCTAGTCCACCCTGTCAGACACTGACAGACCAAAATAAATATTTTCAGGACCAATACCTTTACTAAGCACTGGACTGAGGCCATTGAATTTTCTTTCCCTCCACAATCCTTCACAGTGCCATGAAGGTCAGCAGACCTGGGCTCTGTTAGACAAACAAGAGGAGCAAGTGGTAAAGGAACTCTGAGAATTCCTTACCTCCAACCTCAAAGCATTCAGATCTATGGTTCAGTCAGGAAAAAGTATTTGGGTGAAAAAATGATGGCCTAAATATTTAGAAACACAAAACATTCTCACAAGAATGAGTTTCACATATATGCACATACTGAAAACTGCACAAACTCTGTGTAATGGAGTGGCACGCACCTGCAATGTATTTCCATACACTATTGCATATGACAATCCTGAATTGCAAGCATATACTGGGTGTTTTGCAAGTAGGAAAGTGTGCACAGTTCTTAAAGCATGGGCCTATCTAGGAAGCAAAAACCATCCAATTGTCTTGGGTTCAGCTCTTAGACTGCCAGGAAGGGAGGACTTCAAACCCCTTCTCCTTTACCTTCATCCAGTTTAACATAATTATAATGATTATTTACGCATTCCTCTACCTTAGTTTACCTGCCTCCTCTTTGACAGTAGGTGTTCTTTAGCTGCAGCAGCTGGCAGCTGCTTTCAAGGCTCATAAGTACTAAGGTTACTCTTCACCACCTATTTCAGTGATTTAATAGAATTTCTAAAGCAAGTTGACAGAGCAATGTAACCCACAGTAGCTGTAGCTTCCACAATCTAGTAAAGAAAAAGGAACCCAACTAAGAAGGTGCAAAATCTCTTTTAGAACTATGTTCTTATTCCTTTTAGACCAGTGACAATCTAAGCCAAAGAGAGTATGGAGTAAGTCATGGAAAGCATGACAACTGTTTTTTCTAGTGAGATTATTTACAATAAGTTGAATTATCTTTTTCTGAATATTTGAATTATACTTAAATATATTCCATTGCCTGAAACAACTGGTGCCATATTCTAAAGCAGTTCTTAAAGGTTTTTTTTTAAATTGTAGATAAGAACAAGTATTCCCTGTTTTACAGCATGATGTTCTGAACATATAAGCATAAAAACAATGCTCAAATTCAAAGATAATGTTCTACTTCTCCAGTAAGAGAGTGCTTATGTACAAAATCATTTCAGGTTTGTTTCAATAACCATATGCTAGCTATGGTTAGAATTCCCTTTCTTCCACCCACCCCAACAACTACAGGCAGAGGCTCTTGTCACTACCAATCATAGAATATCAGGGTTGGAAGGGACCTCAGGAGGTCATCTAGTCCCACCCCCTGCTCAAAACAGGACCAATCCCCAACTAAATCAATGTAGGTTGTTTGTGAAAAAAGGTCTTGAATACTGAGTTTATTTTGAAGACTGATATTTCAATCTGCAAAACATGAAGGGAAAATACCACAAACAAATGCAAAGTCACAAGTCAACAGCTGCCACTTTTTGTAATAGAAATTGATTATTTTCTTTTAAAGTAGGAAGAATGCCAACAACTTTAAGGGATGCAAAGTATGTGTCAGTTGTTTCTAAGAAACATCTAAGTTACATTCCTGGATCAGCGACGGGACCGAGAACGCTGGTGGGACCGAGATCATGATCGGTGCCTCTCAGCGGTGCCGAGAGAGGGTGGCCTCAGCAGGGCAGGCTTGCCAATTGACTGTATGACCCGCACCGGCAGTGCCGGGGGTTGAGGCAGTGCAGACTCTGTCAGCGCGATTAGCTCCCTCGCCGTGGAAAAGGTCTCCAGCGTGGAGGGAATAGTGAGCTCGACCACGGCGTGCGCCGGGGAGCCTTCAGGCACCGGTATCGACGGCCCTTGCGGGACTGGAATTGACGGTGCCAAAGCTGGCGGTGCCGCGGCAGGCGTCGGTGCTGGGCGGTCCGATTTAGGCAGGTGCTCCGACTGTGGTGCAGGCGGCACCAAAGCAGCAGGAGTCTTATGTTTCTTGACCCGCGGGGAGAGGGAATGGTGCCGGCGACGGTCAGTGCCGAGGGGCCTTAGCGGTACCGGGGCAATCCGGAGCCGAAAGAGCACTTCTCCCTGATGTGGACTGTCCAGTGCTCGGTGCCGAGGGCGGTTCAGTAAGAGCTGCCTCCATCAGGAGCTGTTTGAGACGAAAGTCCTGCCCCTTCTTCGTCCTCGGCTTAAAGGCCTTACAGATCCGGCACTTATCTGAGACATGGGATTCCCCGAGGCACTTAAGGCAGGAGTCGTGGGGATCTCCCGTTGGCATCGGCTTGTGGTAGGCCAAGCACGGTTTAAGCCCGGTGAACCGGGCATGAGCCCCGGTACCGGGTGCAGGGAAGGGGCTAATCCCCGAACCCCTCGTAACTATATACACTAACTATATTATAGAACTACTAAAACTAACTACAACTATAGAGATTATAACTATATACACAACAATTAGTAAGAAAACTATGAGTAGCTAGGGAAGTGGAGATCAGCTCCACTGTTCCAACGACCGACACAGGTGGTAAGAAGGAACTGAAGGGCCGTTGGGTCGGCAGGGGTATATATCCGGCGTCATAACGGCACCACTCCAGGGGGCGACCCAGCCGACCCACCGAGTGTTGCTAGGGTAAAAATCTTCCGACGAACGTGCACGCGGCACGCACACACCTAATTGGAATCGATATGAGCAAGCACTTGAAGAAGAAACATCTGTTTCGCCTCTGTGTGACTCTCATTTTAAACTAACAGGAACATGCGCCATAAATTTGTGGTTTCGAGGAACAATGGCCCCAGATTCATCCTTGAACAAAAGGATCCTATGACCCCTGACTTGCAAGATCCTGTTTGCTGGCTGAGCGTGATAGCTGAGAGTGACAGTGCTTCGTATAGGGGAAAGCAGCAGTCACATTCTTGAGTTTTGAAAAACATTTCAGAGAAGGCCGTTGCTAGATGACCTTCATCTTTAAGTTTTTTGGGCACTGTTCTGTGTATGAGAGTTCTGAATTTTCAGTGTACAAGTCTTTCCTTTCATAGCAGGATTTTAACAAGCTGTTGTTTCCACAATTACTTTGTTCTTCTATTAAAAGGTGGTGAGCACTTTGAATCCAAGGTGCTACTAAGGAAGACTTGAATTACCTATACTGAACATAAGGATATAACCCTATAGCCTGGTGATCTGCTATCCAGAAATTTTAGATGTCACTCAGTGGGGTACATGGAGCATGCCCAAGATCTGTAGCGGCTTATGGTCCCCTTAAATTCCCTATATAATCTCAGACAGAAAGTTGCTGACTGCTTAATCAAGAAAATATTTGCTTTGGAAGAAAGACACTTAACATCCAGTCACTTCTTTGTTCCCTAGACTTGTACAATGATCCCCAAAAAATATCTTTTTGCCTCAATTTCTTGTAAAAACACTTAAGAGTTGAGTCAAGACCTGAAGCACAGAAAATCACAAGTTATCTTGTTTAAGAAAAACCAAGAGCGCTAGCGCACAAGGACAGATTTTGCGATGAGGGTAATTTTGTAGTTAATTATCTCCCTACATACAGATGTGTATATATGGTATAATTTTATTGACATGAGCTTGGAACAGCCATCTTACTCTCACATGGTCATAAACAGATAGTTAAGGGTTAATGTCTTTTTTACCTGTAAAGGGTTAAGAAGCTCAGTAAATCTGGCTGACACCTCACCAGAGGACCAATAGGGGGACAAGATACTTTCAAATCTTGGTGGAGGGAGTTCTTTGTTTTGTACTCTTTGTTTTGGGGGTTGTTCGTTCTCGGGACTGAGAGGGACCAGACATCAATCCAGGCTCTCCAAATCTTTCTGAATCAGTCTTACGTTTCAAACTTGTAAGTAGCACAGGCAAGGCGTGTTAGTCTTGTGTTTGTTTTCTCAACCTGTAAATGTTCCTTTTTGCTGAGAGGATTTTACCTCTGTTTGCTGTAACTTTGTACCTGAGGCTAGAGGGGGTTTTCTCTGGGCTATATAAATTTAAGTACCCTGTAAAGTATTTTCCATCCTGATTTTACAGAGATGATTTTTACCTTTCTTTTTTAAGAACCTGATTGATTTTTCTTTGTTGTAAGATCCAGGGAATTGGGTCTGGACTCACCAGGAGCTGGTGGGAGGAAAAGGAGGGGGAAATGGTTAATTTCTCCTTGTGTTAAGATCTAAGGGGTTTGGATCTGTGTTCCCCAGGGAAGGTTTTGGGGGGACAGAAAGTGTGCCAGACACTGATTTCTGGCTGGTGGCAGTGTTACCAGATCTAAGCTAGGAATTAAGTTTAGAAGGGTCCATGCAGGTCCCCACATCTGTACCCTAAAGTTCAGAGTGGGGGAGGAAACCTTGACACACACAGTGAAACAATGATGTATGCAGGTTATCCAATACAACTGCCAGAAACTACACTGTATGAACTACACCATAGAGTCATGTAATTCTGAATATGCCACAGATTATTTTTATAAATGGAAAAATTTTAGAGTTTGAAATGTTTGTATTTTTCATATCCCTCCACCTGAAAGGCGATGTGTCTCAGCTATCATGAGTCAAACTATAAACTTTAGAGGGAAAGAAAAATTGTAACAAGTACATTTTAGAAGCCTGCAAGTGCCCTCAAGTAGTTTTTCTGTACTTAATGATCTGATTTTTACGTCATATCACAGAAACTTTCAGAGCAAGAATCAAATACCATAAGAGATTCAGAATCTTCCTTTTTTAATACAATGTTCTGGTTTCTAGCCTTCTTGCATGTCTTGAAATACAACTCTACCTCGATATAATGCTGTCCTTGTGAGCCAAAAAATCTTATTGTGTTATAGGTGAAACCACGTTATATTGAACTTGCTTTGATCCACCGGAGTGCACAGCCCCCGCCCCCTGGAGCACTGCTTTACCGCGTTCTATCCGAATTTGTGTTATATCGGTTCGTGTTATATCGAAGTGGAGGTGTATCAGACTTCTAAATTAGTGACTTGCTCAGGAGTGAATATTTCCCACCTGAGTGTTGGAACAGTTGAATGTTTAAAAGGAAAATTCCACATTTTGTAAAATAGAAGACATACTTCCCTAGCAAGTGGGGGGGGGGGGGAGAGGGAAGGAGGAGCGATGGGGAGGAAAGGAGGAATTAAGTGGAAGCTGCTTGTAGACTTGAAGTCTCAGAAGTAATGTTGCAGAAAATAGTTTAGTGGGCACCTGATTCAGATTCCTACTCATTCTACTTCTGTCCTTTTTGCATCTGAGTGGACTGACACACAGATGGGTCAAATGGACACCACATTCAATGGGTCGCTCCATTTAGATAAAAATCCAAGATATGCTTGTCTTTGTTTCTTCTCTAGCTAGACAGCTCTTCTTCCAGCTACTGAACTTGCATAATTAGCACATGATTTTATCACTAGGTTAGCACTTTTCAGATAACTGAATTACTTGATATTTTTCTGAATGTTGTTAGCCAGACATCTGTTGCATCTAATAATATTTATACATTCAGTTGTACCTTTGTGGCTCTCTTCTGCAACAACAATTAAAGGCTATTTTCTAAATTATTCTTTTTGGGCAATTGGTCTACGCTCACTGGCATATGTGATAACTCTGCAAACATGTCTTGACAAAAGACTCCTTCCATGCCTGCCATCTGCTAATTAATTCTTGAGTTTGTTTCACTATTGTATTTGGTATACATGAATTCTAAATACAGCTAACGGATCTTGCAATTACCCAAGAAACAAAGATATTCAAAATAAACCTAAACCAGAAAATATTTTGAGAAAAAAATACACCAATTTACAAAATCAAAACAGAATAACCTAATCATGTTTGACAACCAGAACAATCTCAAAAGGACTTAGATAATCATTACAATCAACCATTACTGCTAGTTAAAATTAAACAAAAATAATAAAGGACTGATTCAAACACCTTAATTCTATCCAAAGATGGATAAGTAGCAACAGTAATATAGTGCCAACTGCATAAATCTAACACTAAAGGAGATGCTATAAAGAATGATCCTCATAGAAAGATATTACAACTCCAACGGTCTTTGCCACTTCCCTGACGAACACTGCACAATAGCAAACAACATTTTCCATATAAAATACTAAGGCAGAAAAGGAAACTACATAAATACAATAGCAGATGAATTAGGGACACATGAAATACACAGTATACCACATAGATTCTAACTGTCTGCAGTATTATTAATTTTTTCTTTTTTTTCCAGGCATTTCATGATTTCAAAATGTTTCTGAATTTTAAAGCGACAAAGTCCTGTGGCACCTTATAGACTAACAGAAGTATTGGAGCAGCTTATGCTACAATACTTCTGTTAGTCTATAAGGTGCCACAGGACTCTTTGTCGCTTCTTACAGATCCAGACTAACACGGCTACCCCTCTGATGCTTGCAGAATTATCAGAGCTTCATAAATTGAATAATAGAAGGCTTGCACTATTGTAACTATGTTCCACATAAAAACTATAGAAAGATACTTGTTTCACCTACCCTGTAAGGATGATTTCAAGTTATTGATATTTCTGTGACAGAGTATGGGCTGAATATACGGACTAAAAGTGTACTATATATAATTAATAATATTAGAAAATGTCTCACTTCCCCCCCCCTCATTTGTGTATTTTGGATATTTGACAGCACTTACTGTATAGATTCCAAGATCAGATGGGACCATTGTGATCATCTAGTCTGGCCTCCTATATCACACAGGCCATTGAACTTTCCCAACATACCATACATACTCGTTCATTAGCCCGTCCATTTATAAGCCGACCCCCCCCCCAAAATTGATAGGTAAAAATAGCAAAAACTGTATGACACTTTCATAAGCCAACCCTATATTTCAGGGGTTGGAAAACTTTGGCTCCTGGCCCGTCAGTGTAAGCCACTGGTGGGTCGGGATGACTTGTTTACTTGGAGCGTCTGCAGTCATGGAGCTCCTCAGCTCCCTGTG
This sequence comes from Mauremys mutica, assembly GCF_020497125.1. Lineage (NCBI taxonomy): Eukaryota > Metazoa > Chordata > Testudines > Geoemydidae > Mauremys > Mauremys mutica. Next base: position 17,772,430 of record NC_059085.1, read on the forward strand.
GCCGTAGTTCGCCATTCCCAGACAATGGGAGCTGTGGGAAGTGGCTTCCCACAGCTCCCACTGGCTGGGAACAGCGAACCGCAGCCACAGGGAGCTCCAAGTAAACAAAACAACAATGTATTAGATATTCAATTCAATGATTCCATAGAGTTTAAAATCATCAAATTTTGGTGTAGACCCGTTTATAAGCTGACCCCCGCTCCTTGATGCATCACATTTTTTACAAAAAATGTTCGGCTTATCAACGAGTATATACAGTAATTCATAGAGAATCTTTTTTAAAAAATCCAATCTTGATTTAAAAATGGTCAGTGATGGAGAACTATTAGTGATGGTAAATTGTCCCAAGGATTAATTTCCCCAACTGTTAATAATTTACACCTCATGTCCATTCTGAATTTGTCTAGCACCAGCTTCCAACCATTAGATCATGTTATACCCCTCTGCTTTGACTGAAGAGCCCATTATTAAAGAGTTGTTTCTCCATATAGATAGGTGCTTATAGTCTATAATCAAGTCACCCCTTAACCTTCTTTGTTACACTAACTAGGTTGTGCTCATTAAGTCTATCACTATAAGGCATGTTTTCTAATCCTTTAATGATTTTCATAGCTCTTCTGAGCTCTCTGTAATTTATCAACATCCTTCTTGAATTGTGGGCACCAGAACTGGGCACAGAATTAACCAGTTCAACCAGTGTCAAACACAGCAGTAATATATCCTCCCTACTCCTACTTGATATTCCCCTTCATATTTATATCCCAGGATCACACTAGCTTTTGGCCATATCTTCAACATTTGTGCTCATCAAAGGAGCAGCTCACTGGCCTACCACAGGTATTACACCATTGCCGTATATTATTCTCTTGTCTGAGCTCTTCAGGGTGGATATCACCTATGGTTAAGAAGAACAAAACGAGTTCTGAACTCCTCCATCCATAGACTGGTACTATGCAGGGGGTCTATGAATGGAATAGCCATACAGGAATAGCTGTGCACCATGGATAAGAGCAAATGGTGGAGCTACATTTACTTGAATCCACTGGCCCCAAGACTCCAAGGAACTAATACTAAGGGGTTGTAGCTGCTATCCCAGAACAAGACTCAAGTTCTGTGCTCTGGATTGCTGTGTGTGTAGATGACACCTCTGTAACCCTGCTGTATAAAGCCCAATTTCTTAGGTTTTATGCAGATGGAATGGATGTCACTCTTTGATATTAACATTATATATATATATGCATGCACTAATGTATACCTCACCAAAAGCAGGGTCTACAAATCTTGGAATTTCATTCACTTTTTTCAATAAGGGCATGACAAATTCATTTTACAAATGCAGTGTCATCTGTTGCTTAGTAACAAGAGAGCAAGCAAGTACAGTTAAGATCTTGTGCTCACCAGCACAAATACAATTTTAGTTTCCTAGCCAGTCTCAAAATTGCAATGAGATTTTTAATTCACTGAATATATTAGTTACAACAGTAAACTTAGAGTATCTGACTTTTAGCCAGAAAAGAAAAAATCTGAAGTTAAAACTACCACCACTTTATTCTATTTCATCCATGTGTATCAATACTGCTGATTAGATAAAAACCTTCCTTTGCTACTACGTCTGTATTCCCCTCCTTTAACACATGTAATCAGTCCATTAACAATAGCGGTGGCAGCATACTTCCATGAAAATGCTTACAAGTATAAAATTAAGTGTGCAATGGCCATATGCTCACTGAAAAATGTGTATTTTACAGTATCTGTCTACATTTGTTTTTATGTGGAACACAATTACAATAGTGCAAGCCTACTTTTCTTTAGACTGACAGTGCTTAAAAATTAATATGAAATCTAAATATATTAAAACCTTTTCTGTTTTGTTAGTTAATAAAATCAACAAGACCACCAAAATAGCTTAATAAATATTAGGCAATCTGAGATCCTAAAATTATGAAATGGAAAATTATTTAAGTCAAAACTAAAAGTTCTTTTTATCAAATTCTAGTATACTTTCGTAAAAAAAAAATTTCCCTAAAAGGTAAAAAACATACGATTCCTCATACATTTCCAGCATCTCAGACTACAGTGGATAGGTTTGAAAATCCATAGTTCAATTCCATTTGTGTAAATATTTTCAAAGTTAAGAAAAAGGATATTAGCAAACCAAAACTTTCTAGAGGATTTAATGCTCTTTGTTATTAAGGTACACTGTGGTAATTCCAATGTTTAATATTTTGCAACACCTTTGCAGATATATTTAAAATTATGAAAATGAAGTTTTGAGCCTTACATTTTAAGTTTTTAAGATACAAATGTTCTGAAATTCCAAGATGATCTCTTGCATTCATGGACTAAAATGCCACAAATTCATTCTCCAGTTGTCAGGCTGAACTTATTACAACAGATGTTACACCATCTTATGAACTCCTAAAACATTACAAAAGTAATGCAGTGGGAGAATTCAACAAAATTTGCACTAACTCAGTTAAAGCACTCCAATGCAATAAGAAGAAAATACAAAGTGATATTGATTGATGATTGTGGAAAAACTGTTTGACCTATAATAAAATATGCACAATTGAAGACTATAAAATTTATGGTTAAAGATAATATTGCATTGTTCTTGCTGCGATTAAATTATAGCACCTACAGAAAATATCACGACCATAAAACATTCTAGATTATACCAGCTTTTAAACTGCACATGACTAAGTTCTAGTGACCATGGCATGTTTTAAGAACTAATGTGTATTGAAATAAAATATACGCAAGTAACACTGCTGTGAACATATTTCATTTGAAATGAGCATTTTCAAATGATAAACCACATTAAGTTCCTCTATTTTCCCTAATTTAAAAATCAATTTTAAAAGCTAAATCCAAACCTATACCTACTTAATAAGGTTTTTTCCCCTAAATTACAGGCTTCATCTAATAGCTACAGTTAATAAAATGCTTTATTAAAAAAAAAAATCAGTCTGACATGGTATTTTTTCCACCCACCTTCACAAAACTATTAAAACTTGTGAAAATAATCAAGCCAACTGGTAGTTTTCTCAATATTCAAAATTAGCATATTCACTCACCACCTATGGAAAAAAGTCTCTGGAAAAAATACTTTGGCATTCCATAACTCATTTAAATAATATATAAGGAGGCACACAACAGACCCCCTACCCAAATCTACTCCAATTCCAAAGAGAAATGGTCTTCTGAGAGCAGGATATCAAGAGAAACTCATAAAACAAGCTTCTCTTGGACAATACATTCTACGTAACTATAAAATAAAGAATTAAACATTGGGCATTTCAGCTACAATCTTATTAGTTTTAATATAGTATATTGTAATATCTGACAACAGAAAACCTGAAGTATCTTCATAAATTTCACTCACTATTCGATAAGGGAAAATTTTATTAGATATTTATTTTAAAAGAACTGTAAATGGTTATCTTTCTGTCAGAATATGTCTCGTGGTTCTTTTGCAATGAATATTAGATAACCAGTTTATTTTTGAAGAAAACAAAAGTCTGCCCTGTTAAAGAAAAGTCAGAATCAGTATTATGCATCTATGTTCAGATTGCACATACACTGTATATTGTGTAAAAATATTTTCATAACATTTGGTTTTGCTAGTTTCATTCCAAAGTTCAGGGCAAGGCTGACAAGGTATACGTGAGGTGAAGTGCTTTGTTCTCAATGAAAATGAGCTAAATGTTCAGTAGGCCTCAAAACCTTTGCTCTAATTATGTCCGTTTCAAAACACTGTATTGTAACTGATGTCTCATTCAAAGATTGAGTATTCTTAAGAGTCTGAAGCATACAACAGTAATAAGACTTAGCAGCAGGAAGAATTTCGTTAGACCTACTGTTCAGTTTGGCTTGGATCCTACATGCTCCTCACATTCTGGACTAATCCATGAATTTCTCGCAACTCCACCCCCCTTTTCCTGGAATCCACTTCCTGTTCACCCTTCACCTTAAGTATGCACACTGGAGGCCAATAGCCTGAAAGCTACTGTTAACAACTCTGGTTTCTGTTACTCATTCTCCTGGCAGGGAGCTCAGAGCTCTACTTCCTTTGCAGTACAGTATGCAGAGTAATAACTAGGATCATATTTCACCGCTGACTGCCATTCCATGCATCTCCAGGTTATAGAGGCTTTTTGCTAAGACAGAACTGACGGAAGCGACCAAAAAACAGCCACTTTTAAACTAGTATGTTTACCAAAAATGATCAAAATCTTAAGAAAATACCTATATTTCATCTTAGCTGATCAAACCACTACGTAGCCTAGACATGTGCACATACAGTATGTATCGGATCTATAACAACATTTACGAACAGCAAGATTTTTTTTTTAAAGAATGTTGTGGTAAAAGAAATGCGAACAAACATAAGCAGAGAATGAAATAATGAAGTAGCAAACAAAAACACAAAAATGAACTATGCTGCACCAAAAATACTTTCATTTTTTAATATCATGTCACAAATGGAAATGGTAAGTAAGGTGAAGGACAAAGTGAAGCACAATTTTGTAAAACATTTTTCCCTAACATGAAAAACAATTTGTCACTTTCCTCATAGACACTGTTCGGCTTGTTGCCTCAAATTAAAGAGTCTATTAAAAAAAAAGTGCATCGGTAAGAGGAATCTAAAATGGCAAAATAATAGTGACTGTACATTTAGCCATATGTCTTCTAACATTTATAATGCTTATATAGGCATATATTTGACACTGGTTACTTCAATTTTGAAATACAAAGTTGACAATTAGAGAATAGATTGCTCACCTATTTTCCGCCTGCCACACCCTCTAAATTAAATTTCCACTTAAAAGTAGCATGACCATTTATATTACTTGTCTTGTTTACATACCAGGCTTACCAGATGGTATCGCAGCTCTGGAAAGTGTTTCATTTTTATTTTTAAAAAAAGAAGTTTCATACTTTTGCAACACTAGCAACTGAATTCCTCTATTTATCAATAGAACAGTATGCCACAATCGGTAGCAATGCCAGTTTCCTCATGACAGATATGATAGTATCCTGCACTATTCTGGGTAAACCTTACAGAATTAAGTTAAACTTTACTGAATTAAAGTTTAATGCCTTTAGTGTCCATTGTATTGAAAACACAAATATTTGTGTACTACTGTGGGATTGTATGGATCTTGATGAGTAGGAGCATTGCCAGCAAATCGAGGGAAGTGATTATTCCCCTCTATTTGGCACTGGTGAGGCCACATCTGGAGTACTGCATCCAGTTTCGGGCCCCCCACTACAGAAAGGATTTGGACAAATTGGAGAGAGTCCAGCAGAGGGCAATAAAAATGATCAGGGGGCTGTGGCACATGACTTATGAGGAGAGGCTGAGGGAATTGGGCTTGTTTATTCTACAGGAGAGAGAGTGAGGGGGGATTTGATAGCAGCCTTCAACTACCTGAAGGGGGGTTCCAAAGAGGATGGAGCTTAGGAAAAACTATTTCATTAGGAGGGCGGTGAAGCACTGGAATGGGTTACCTAGGGAGGTGGTGGAATCTCCATCCTTAGAGGTATTTAAGGCCTGGCTTGACAAAGCCCTGGTTGGGATGATTTAGTTGGTATTGGTCCTGCTTTGAGCAGGGGTTGGACTAGATGACCTTCTGAAGTCTCTTCCAACCCTAATATTCTATGATTCATTAGGAGGAACAAGGATTAATGCAATCTCAGGGAGATAATGTGAACTTCAAAGGACTAGACTGAACAATATAGCCAACAATTGAACTTTTGGAACAAAATGGGTTAAGTGGAATTCATAGGAAGTACTAGGGAGGAGGGGACTGCAAACCGCAATGGTCTCAGCCTTTTAAGCTTTGCCCTGAGAGGGGGACCGTTTGTCTGTTGATAACCTGTTACAACAGGACAGCTGAAAGACCCAATCTGTCTGTTGGTCCCTGGAGAATCCAAAGAAAGGATTTTTAGATATATAGCCTGGCTTTAACCAGGATCAGGGCTTTTTGTTCTGATCCCCAGCAAATGGTCAGGACTTCCAGTTGACAGAGGGCCCCAAACCTTAGGGAAAGGTTGGAAGGACTGACATGCCAGATCCCATGTTGAAGAAAATGGGGGTGATCTTTGGTAAAAATGTATTAGCAGCCATATAGGTTCTTTTATTGTTTTTGATGTGTTTTCTATAATGCTTTTACCTTAAGAATAAACAGGCTTCCACAGGAAGTGCTGTAGGGTAACTTATAACTATTGGCAATAGCACTGTGTGCCACTGCTGAGGGGGAAAAGGTGAAGCAGACCTTCTTAAACAGATTGACTTTTCTGGAGAGTTCATAGCATCATCAGGGAGCTGTGCAACCTGGAAATACCCTGGTCAGGAGGGAGACAAATGTGAGACTCTGCCCAAGCGAGGTGACAGACAGGGAGCCAGAAGCCTGAGAGGGGTGCCCTTGATAGACTATACACCGGTGGGGTAGGGGTAGGGGAGGAGATTTGTGACACCTCATTACACTGCAAAACTCAATTTGGACTAACCACCTCTGTGTGCAGAGAGGGTATTTAATCCATTCTCATTTAAAATCAACCCTTGGCTCGTCTACAAAGACCAAAATGTGACAAGGTAAAAATATCAGTTGATACATACTGCATACAGTTTTGCAAACCCCAAACTATTAAATTCATGACTCAGGTCCCAACAAATCATGGGACTGAATTAAAAACCTATGAGAATGTTAAAAAGCAATAAATGTTGGCGGCTTTTTTATTTGCCTTTTGAGAGTACACTCACAATGTTTTCAAGATTTTCTTCTCAACTGAGGGAACTAAAAACTTGCTTTAAAAACAAAATCAGAGATTCTCACATAAATCACAGGACTGCAGTAGCTAGACTAAGAAAAACACCAAATATTTCCAAACTTGTGATAAAACCAGAGTTTGCTGGCTGTGCAGCATTGCCAAAGGAGCACTTTATAAGTCCATAAGAAACAGTTTTTAAAAAACTATTTATCCTCAGGCATAGAAGTTCTAAAACAGGCAACTGTTGTTTTACAGAGGTAGCTCAGAAACACAAGCAAATACACACACTCACACTTTATTAAGACAGTTCCTTAGGGTTAATTGTTCTGCATGTGAAAATGTAAGTCTGCAATTAAAAACTTACACAAAAGACAAGGACTTTCTAACTCAGAGGACTGATAGCAGCATATGGACTTTTTCACTAATAGGGTGGGTGTCTTGAACCTCTCTAAACAATGATTTAAAGCAGAGGTTCTCAACCTTCTTCTTTCCGAGGACCCCCCAACATGCTATAAAAACCCCACTGCCCACCTGCGTCACAACTGTTTTTCTATATATAAAAGCCAGGGCTAACATTAGTGAGTAGCAAGAATGGCAATTGACTGGGGCCCCATGCTCAGGCTTTGGCTTCAGCCCCGGGTGGCGGGGCTCAGGGCCCTGGGCTTCAGCGCCATGCAGTGGGGCTTCAGCTTTCTGCCCCGGGCCCCAGAGAGTCTAATGCTGGCCCTGGTTGGTGGACCCCTTGAAATCTGCTCATGGGCCCCCAGGTTGAGAACCACTGATTTAAAACACTTCTCTTTGAAGCCCATTTGGTAGCCTATCTGAAAAGGTTTGGTTGCTTCAGTCCCAGTTCTTGGTGGATAGATGTACACATTAAAAAAAGCCATAGTCACTACTGGCACCCCTGCTGGATTTAGCACACATGAAGTTGGAACTAGAGGTGGTCTCTCTATAACTTAAAGGAATATTACCCTTAGGTAGCTATTATATGCATTATTAAAAGGGACTCAAGTCCACAGGATTCTCAATAGGGTATCTATAGAAACTATTAAATTAAAAAAAATAAATTTTAAACATAACAAAATGTGAATACTATTGTAGTTATTGCCACAATAGCAAATTGGTCATCTGTCTATTAAAATCTGTTGACTTCTTCCAATCAATAGATAATACAGATTGTCAGATGGATACAGAATAGTTTGAAATGATACAGTAAAGGCTCTATTATCCAGCACTCAATTAACCAGTATTTCTGATATCTCTGAATACTAATCTTCAGTCTAGTAACCAGGACTAGCAGGGCCGGCTCCAGGCACCAGCTTAGCAAGCACGTGCTTGGGGCAGCCACTCTGGAAAGGGGCGGCACGTCCAGGTATTCGGCGGAGGGTCCCTTGCTTCCGCTTGGAGCGAAGGACCTCCAGCTGAATTGCCGCAGATTGCCCTTTTTTTTTTTTTTTTTTTTTTTTGAGGGGGGGGCCTGCTTGGGGCAGCAAAACCCCTGGAGCCAGCCCTGGGGACTAGTATACTGCCCAGCATGTTATTCAACTGCACATTCTGCATTCTACTTTTATGCAAAAGAGGCAGAAGACAAGCAAGCAAGCTGGTATCAGGGATTTATTCAAAAAAGCAGCTTCCAGTGTGTGTCACAGGGTCATTACAAATTCAGTCCAATCTCCTACACCTTCTACATCTACTATGATAATTGGTGTTGATAATAACAACACCGAGGCACCCCAAGATCCTGAAGTGTCTTCTGAATCAAAGATTAAATTATGTTCAGTATAGTTTTAGTGTGAAGTGTATTTTTAGTGATCTGGGTGTACACCATGCACTGCCCATAGTGATATGTAGTGTCATAAGATAACCTACTGTATGGAAAACTTCATACACCTAAGTGCTTCAAGAGACCAACCACTCTGCAGTGCAGTACTACTACTATTGGATTGGTGAGTACCTGTACACTATTTTGTACTTGATTCATTTTATTGTATTCTAGTTCCTTGAAAATTAGTATTCCATTGGTAAAAAAAATATAAAAAAATAACTAACTCTCAGTTAACCAGAATATTCAATTAACTGGTACTCCCCATTTCCCCAACATGTCGGATAACAGAGCTTTTATTGTAGTTGACTTCCTACTTGACTGCTTAATCAGGACAAACAATGAAACACTTGAAGCTAGACTAAATAAATCTTATTTTCATAAACTGTTTTATTGCATTGGGAGTTTAATGTAGCACATTTCTTTACACTAAAAAACAGCCTGAAGACTGCTGAACACGATTTTTTGTTCACCAGTTTATTTATTGTGGTTCAAATATTTTTCTTGATGCACAGTAAATAGGCTGTGCATTGAGGAGGGTCACAGCTGCCAATATGGCAAGATCAAATTGATTTTTCGAGACCTCATCGATTTGGGAAAAGATATTGTGCTTGAAACACGTTAAACAATGTGGTAAACACAATTTTGAATTTATGGACAAGGAAAGCCATGTTTAAAAATGCATCAGCTGATGGTGGTTAACCATATTATTTAATACAATTGTCCTTCATCCACAATTTTTTAACATCATGTTATTGAACATATTTTCTAACACTATTCTTTTTTCCAGTACAGATACTGCCCCAAGCATTATTCTCATGGATGCAGTATAACAGGTAAACGCTTTCTTCTGCAAAGTATGAAAGGTAACTGAAGGTAATAAAAGGTAATAATTGGAGATATACCAATCTCCTAGAACTGAAAGGGACCTTGAAAGGTCATCGAGTCCAGCCCCCTGCCTTCACTAGCAGGACCAATTTTTGCCCCAGATCCCTAAGTGGCCTCCTCAAGGATTGAACTCACAACCCTGGGTTTAACAGGCCAATGCTCAAACCACTGAGCTATCCCTCCCCCCTAAAGAATCCAACAACCCTTACCCCTCACTTTTTCTTGGTCTGACCCACTCTCAAAATCCTCTAGTTAGACTCCATGGCACACAGGGACCTGTAACACCGGTCACTCATATCCATCCCAAACTGTGCAAGAGAGAACCTCAGTGTTTTTGGTGTGTTCTTGCCCCTAAAAAAGTGCGAGAGGAGGTTCCTTATTTTTATAAAGTAAATTAGATTTTTTTTAAAGAAAAAAGGAACCAGAATCTCCTACACATAAAAAGCAATTCCATGGCATGACAATACTTCATGTCTAATTTTTTACACTTTGAATACGGTCAACAGGAAGGAACACATTAATGCACAGAGGGTATCACTGTGAACGTGGGATCGCAGGATTAAAAGGGCATACAGGATGCAAAATTTTGTTGTAGTAGTTTGAGTTGGAAATTCCTGTTCACACAAAAAGAGATTATCTGTGCAAGGTCTCTGTCCCTCAACTGCAGGCAATCAGGTAAAGAGTTAAACTGCATGCTCTATCTTTTAATTGATTTGGGTATTTTCAGAGGCCACTGAGAGCACCTTTTCCCCCTACCAAAGAGATTCCCTGTAACTGGAAGGCTTCAGCTCACTGAGTTCCTCTAATATGAGAACAGCGGATTAGATATCAAGGCAGTAGGTGCCTTGTAAATACCTAAAATAGGTAAGTACTACATCAGTATTTTTCAAAATCCCTCTCAATCCTAGTGGTACAGAGAAGCCCCACAAGTGTCTAACCTTATAGGGTAAAATTCACACATGGTAAAGAGGGCCAGCATATGGCAATCTCGATGACTTAATCTGTACTTGAGGGCTACATGGGAGATAGCCCAGGCCTACTATGCACAGGAATCTGTGTACTTCCTGCACACCGCAAAGAGGGTTTCTGTTAGGGTGGCAGAGAGAGACTACAAGGGGGTAGACTAGAGGACAAGCCAAGGAATCTGTAGTTAAAGAATTTCAGTGACCCCAAAACCCACTACAATTGCACAAAGTGGTTATTCTAATTTACAAGTTGTAATAGTGGCTTAGGAGAGGGCTAGGGTCAGAGCCTTATGTCTAGATGAGGACAGGGAATGGACTTCACTTTCCAACTCTCCTTTACTAAATCCACATAAAGCTTGCTTATTTCAAGTTCTATGGACCTGTCAGATACTGTTGTGATTTCAAGGTAAAATGCCGTGGAACTGCTTAGTTAATACAGTCTACACTACTGTAACAAAACTCTCTCGGCACCAATTAAAACACCGCTCCCTCTCAAATACCCAGTAGTGAAGAAGGATCACCATTCAGCCTTACGACTGCTCTTGTGCAGTCCCTCTTTCCAAGCAGTACAGACAGCAGTAACCAAAATAAGACACAGAAACCCCCACAGTTTAACGTGTAGTTTTATTTTAAGCGTCAAGCTAATAATCTTGAAGTAAATTAGTGTTTTATTGTGGGAGCTCCCACAAAGAGTAAATTACAAGAGATGTATATGCATTCCTTAAGTAAATATATTTTCCTCCTTCCATGTTAAATAATTAAATGCAAAAAAAACCTGTGTTAAGATAATGCATTTAACACAACAAAGTAAGGAACTGAAAGTGTTATACGACAAACTTCATGCCCATCAGTCACTAAGCTCCTGAGGTTAAAAAACAAAACTTCCCTTACGGGCATGTCACTGCATAGTTGTCTGTTATGTAGACTTGCTCCTTCTTCTGAAGTTCTGGCCATCATTGGGAAACCACATAGCTGACTAAACAGATCACAGGTCTGTTCGAGTATAGCACTTTCCTATGTTCCCAAATCAAGCCATGCTAATTTGCTTGACTACTTATATTGTACACGCATCATATTTTTATGTCCAGACAAGTTAAAATTGGCTTAGGATTTTTCACTTCCTTACTTTTCTGATTTAATTTCATAACAGTGCTGGAATGTAGGGTTTTTTAAACATTTAATTTATTTTCTCTCTTTTTAAAGAGGAAAAAAAGATTGCTTATGGCTAATAACGTTAACCAAAATTTTCAAACAAAGATGCCTCAGGCTGATATGGTCAAAGGTAAATAGTGGCTGGGGAGAAGTGCCCCCCTACGAATCTGTACTGGCACCAGTGCGGTTCCACATATTCATAAATGATCTGGAAAAAGGGGTAAACAACAAGATGGCAAAATTGGAAGCCTATACAAACTTACTCAAGATAGTTAAATCCAAACCAGACTTCAAAGAGTTACCAGGGGATCTCATGAAACTGGGTGATTAGCAACAAAACAGCACATGAAATTTAATGCTGATAAATGCAAAGTAGTAGGGATTATGTTTTCTATGCACATTGGAAAACATAATCCCCACTACTGTTACCACTCAAGAAAGATCTTGGAGTCACTGTGGATAGTTCTCTGAAAATATCCGCTCAATGTGCAACGGCAGTCAAAAAAAAAAAAAAAGCTAACAGAAGGTTAGGAACCATTAGAAAAGGAATCAAAAGAAAAAAATATAATGATGCCACTATAGCAATCCATAATAAACCCACAGCTCCAATACTGCATGCAGTTCTGGTCACCCCTTCTCAAAAAAGATCAATTAGAACTGGAAAAGCTATAGATAAGGGCAACAAAAATGACAGAGTATGGAACAGCTTCCATATGAGGAGAAATTAAAAAGACAGACATTTCAGCTTGGAAAAGAGAGGGGATAGAATATAGGTCTATAAAATCATGAACGTGGAGAAAGTGAACAAAGTAGTATTATTTACTCCTTCACATAACACAAGAACCAGGGGTCATCAAATGAAATTAATAGGCAGCAGGTTTAAAAGAAACATAGGAAAGTACTTCTTTACCCAATGCACAATTGACTTGTGGAACTCATTGCCAGGGGATGTTGTGGAAGTCAAAACTATAATGGTGTTCAAAAACAAAATTAAGTAAGTTCATGGAGGATAGATCATCAATGACTATAAGCCAAGATGGTCAGGGATGCAATCCGATGCTCTGGGTGTCCCTAGCCTCTCATTGCCAGAAGCTGGAAGTGGACAACAGGGGATGGATTGCTCAATGATTGCTTGTTCTGTTAATTCCGTATGAAGCATCTGGCATTGGCCACTCCTGGATGACAGGACACTGGGCTAGATGGACCATTGGTCTGACCAAGTATGGCCATTCTTACATTGACAATCAGCAAAGAATTAAAAGGATGGTAGTATTCTGAATGCCAATCACCATGGTTTTATGGAAAGTGAGTGTCAAACTTTTTTTTAAGGGATCACAAGTTTGGTTGATCACGGTAACTGTGTTAACGCTACATGCCATTCTGATAACATTACATTATGCACAAAATCAATGCAGCACATATTCAATGGATTAAGAATTTGTTAACTGAAAGATTGCAAAAAAGTTACTGTAAATGGGGAATCATCATTCAAAGTGGGTGTTTCTACTAGAGTCTTGCAGGGATCTGTTCTCAGCCTTATACTAGTCAACATCTTGAATATAAAATATTATGGTAAAATCTGCAGAAGATACAAAACTTGATGAAGTGGTAAATGATAAGGACAGGTCAGTTACATAGACTGACTTGGACTGCTTGGTAAGGTGAACTCATTTGAACAACATACCTTTTAATATAGCCAAAAGCAAGGTCAAACGTTTAAAAACCAAAGAATGTAGGTCACACTTATAAGATGGAGAACTATATCCTGGAAAAACAGGGGTTCTTAAAAGGACTTGAGAAGAGGGGTAAGGGATTATGGTAGGTAACCAGTTGAACATAAGCTCCCAGTGCAATGCTGTAGCTAAAAGAGCAAATGGGATTCTTGAATGTATAAGTAGGGGAATATCAAGTAGGATTAAGGAAGTGGTATCACTTGTATATCTGGCATTAGTGAAACCATTACTGGAATGAAAAAGGATGTTAAATGTTCAAAAAAAAAGATATTAAATTGGAAAGCTTTCAGAAGAGAGCTACAAGAATGATTTAAGGTCTGGAAAACATGCCTTATATGGAGAAACTAAAGCTCAATCTATAGTGTATATCCAAGAGAAGGTTCAGAGGTGACTTGATCATAGTCTACGAGCAGCTACAGGAGGCAGGGATTTCTGATAGTACAGAGAAAGGCATCAGGAGATTAAACAGTTGCAAGCTGAACGTAGTCCTAGATAAATTCAAACTAGAAATAAGAACACACAAAAAAACCCAGTGACGATAATTAACTTTTGGAACAACATACATGGTGAGGCGGTGGTTCACCACCACCAAGACTGAATATCTTTCTAAAAGGCATGCAGTAGCTCAAAGAGAACTTGTGGGCTTGATGCAGAAGTTACTGGGTGTGGTGTAGGCCTGTGTTATCCAGGAGTTCAGACTAGATCATAGTGGTCCATTCTGACCTTACAAATCTGAGTTTAAATGGCTCACAGCCTTTCAAGATCACACCTCTGAGTTCAGTGGGGTGAGGTGAGTGCACACCTTTGGTGCTACAAGCTAGAGAGTGGAGTTTTCTAAAACGTTGGGTTAACAGGACGCATTGCACTGATTTACATGAATTCAGATCTTTCTTATCCTGGTTTTCTGTGTTTGTTTTACTGGAATGGATAACTTGAGAACTAGTAAATGTATGAAATCACAAGAACAAGCTGACTAAAATAAAAAATGGAAGTGATTTTTACTCAGTAATTTTCATCAAATACCTATTTAACATAAGCACACAACTGACAAACAGGTGAAAATGAAGATCACTTTAAAAAAGACTCAACACAGCCACTCGTTCAATTAAGGGCTAAGAAAGCTAATCCACTTCTCGTGTCCTCCACAGAAACTATCAACAAAAGGCAATAACACAGGATTTAGCATTTCTGGTATTGAAAGGTTAGGTAAAACAAAGTTTTTTTTCTTAGTTCTTCAGGCTTTTAATGAAGCAGCATTTTTTTCCATTCCCCTAAAATTCAACAAGCATTACAGCTTTAAGGACAGCTCCTTGTCTTTCTACTCACTCAACATAGTGAAAAACTTACCTAGTAGGGAACATATACAACTCTGGTTACACTGCAGGTAGTAAAAGTAAAAACCTGCATTATACTGTGAGAAAAATAGTCCCTCAGACTCTTAAAGCTATACTTCAATCTCTTATGAAAACTAAACTACATATAACTTCTTAAAGTGTATTTGTACCTAGTACACATTAGTAAATTCTTACCGCAGCAAAAATAAGATGTAGACCGCAGCAGTTACACATAAGGTTCTTAGTTCCAGGCGAATACTGTAGTAGTATTTCTAAAACTAATTCTGTATTAACCATTTTAGTACTTAAGAAATCTAAATTAGAGATATTTATCCATTTAGACAGGAGTATCTTTTTTAGAGATACAGGCTGTAATTTCTTTTCAAGGATAGAAGAGTTACTTTTTCTTTACTAACAAATGACCAACAACAGATCAGAGATTTTAGAGTTACCTGTGGACAAAGAATGAATACTTACCAACATGATTAAGTTCACTGGAGCAATTACGCCACACCCTCCCAAAAAAGGGCTACATACCTGCCCTTGCAAGACTATACGATTTCTGTCTTGTAGATGCCGATTAGAAACTGTAGAATGCCAGGGATGCATCTGACTTTGAGACTGTGTCCGAGCATTATCGGATGACTGTGTTATTTGCTGTGGGGTAATATGGTGGTTTAGGTCATGGTCTAATATGTGGCTTGAAGTGTCCTGAACAAATGCTGAGTCATCAAATTGGGGTAGGAGGTCTTCCTGAAGGAGGTCCTCTGGATCAAGTCCTGTAAATGGTTCAGCTTGAGACTCAACTTGATGAAGTAAGTTCTCATCCAAAGATGAAAAACCATTGCTTTCTATAGGATCACCGAAATGGCTTATCTGAGAAGCAGAACCCGCAGAGGCTGGAAAATTAATGTTCACAGGAGAGAGTTTTGAACTACTGAAGCTGCCCTGAGGATGTGCTGAATGCAACATTTGGAAACTATTTGAATTCAAAGGTGTGTTAGGATTCAAGAGGTGCTCGGTGGTTTCTTGCTTGGTCCCTGTTTGAGATGTAAAGGCATCACTTCCAGTATAATCAGATAAAGGATGTGTTTGTTGGCTAGTAGAAAGAGCGGTAGAAGACTGTAGAAGGCTTGTAGGAGAAATGTGGTTATTAGAGTAAGAATATGGAGAAGAAAACTGCTGTGTATTATTAACAGAGCAAGGAGTCATAGTTGGAGATTGTCCATCAAAGTTTCCTTCTTGATTCCCACAAAAACGTATTGAAGCACTGGCATTTTGAGAAAACTGTTGAACAGAAAGAGGCTGCTGTGAAGTTGATGGATTAGCAATTTGAGGTGGATGGGTAACACTGACTCTGCGTGAAGCAGATACGTTAACCTCCATAAAGTTTGTTGGCGGATTCAGAGCATCTTGCCCTGCGTTAATGTTGTTTCTGCTTTGTTGCGACTGTAGTGAGGCACACTGATGCTGTTGTTCGTTGGCCTGAAATAAGGCAAAGTCATGGTGTGCTACAAAACTTTTAGTTTGCTGCATAGACTGAGAATGTCCTTGGTGAAAAGGGGACCCATTTTGATTTGGAACAGTTGTGGTAGTTTGATGACCCCACATAGGACTACCATCAGCCACATCAGGAAACATTCCGTTGGATTGGTTTTGTGGATGGATTGGTGAGCAATTAAATTGAGAGCGTGGCGATAAAACACTGTCAGCTGGGCTGCTGAAAGCCTGATTGACTTGAAGTTTCAGTGAATCATACTGATTTAACTGCTCAAATTCACTCATCTTTTGTTGAGTTTGAGTATCTTGCACATGGTTCAATGAGTCTATGTGCAAAGGCTCAAATTCTGCACCCAAGTTCAATTCATCAACAAGTGAAACAGGTCCAGGTTGTACAAAAGCATCATCGGACAAACCTTCCAACGTCTCGCTAAAAAGGTTGGCATCATCAAAAAAATCCATCATAGGATCAGTCATCTTGATACGTCCACACTGCTTCGTCTCTGAACTCCAAATGGAGTCAATTTAGCCTCTCTGCAGTGAGCAGCAACAGATTACTTCCAGTGGTCACCACCTTATCCAATACATGTCAACATCCATTAGTGCTTCTGAAGAAATGTATGTCTTAAACTGTACAAATATCCTAGGGAAAAAAGAAGAGCAATGACTTTAAACTTACTTTTCTGGAGTTTTGTTTTATTTAGTTTTCATTTCCTCCTCCTCTTGGTATTAGTTTGTCAATTTTACTCTATATTTATATAAACAGAAGTGAGCAATTAGACTCATTTTGACTTTAAAGAAATAGAAAACTGTACAATTTTTAGAAGTGAACACATGCATAATATGCACAATTACTGCACTTACACATGCAAACTGTGTGTAAGCAATTGTGAAAACCTGTTCCTTTGTATATAAATAAGAGGTGGGTAAATGGTAATTATTATTCAGCTGAACAGAACAAGTTACAAGAAACATTAAGTTATGTTTAGATTAATTTCATTTAAACCCACTTAACCAAGACACAGTAGAATCCACAAAGGCATAACTATTAAACAACTTTTACTGTATTTGGAATGAAAACTTTCTTTTCATGAGGTCAAATTCCCACTGAAATCAACAAATACAGAGGGCAATCACCACTGGCAGGATAGAACTCAAAGAAAATCTTGGGGAGAGAGTATGTATATACCAAAGGAAAAAGAGCAACTCATCAAGCTTTAGAACAGAATTGGCTAGAAATTAATTGGCAAAACTGAGCTAGTCACAAGGCCCCTGAAATACAACATTCATATTTCTGTTCAACACAACATCCAATATGCAAGCTTGAATGAAAATATGTTCTATTACTGCTATATGTGATAGTTTGACTTCCTAGATAATCAGAAAACTTAGTCTTCAAGAATACTGAAGAAATCACTTTAAAATATGCATTGGTCTTCTAACAGTCTTTCCTGTCTCATACACAACAAACAATAACATTCAGATGGAAGAAAAAATTTTAACTCTTGAAATCCACCATTGCTAAAACTTATGCATGCTCCTCCAAAGCTCTCCCCTCTAGTGACCGACTCCCTGGATATGACCTCTGCATAGCAAGTTTTGTGGTCTTCCTAGGGACATCCTAGAAGGTTGAAAAATTTTTCCTTCTGGACAGAGCCCTATATTGTGTGTAGGTATGAAAGAAGTCTGAACAGGAACTGATACCAAATACGCGAAGTGATGGAAATGAGTCATAAAAGGCTTCTCCCCCATCCATTCCAAACTGTATATGTATTTTGTTTACAATTTAAATATGGCCCATGAGCCGGATCCAGCCTGTCTAACATTTCTGTCTGGCATCCTCTGCCCCCTCATGACCTCCGGGCCGCTAAAAGTCCCGTGGCGCAGCAGGGCACTCAGGCAGGCTGCCTGCCTGCCGTGGCTCCACGCCACTCCCGGAAGCAGCCAGCTGCTGCTGGCATGTCTCTGCAAGTCCCTGGCGGAGGGGGGGGGGAGAGGAGGAGGAGGAGACAGCTCCATGCGCTGCCTGCACCCGCAAGCACTGTCCTCACAGTTTCCGGCCAATGGGAGCTGCAGGGGCAGCGCAGAGACCTGCTGCATCCCTCCCCCCAAGGGGCACACAGAGACATGCCAGCAGCAGCCGGCCAGAAGCCGCCTGTGGTAAGCACCTTCCGGCCAGAGCCTGCACTTCGCACCCCCTCCTGCACCCCAACCTCAGTTCAGAACCCCCTCCTGCACCCAAACTCCCTCCCAGACCCCACACGCCCTCCATTAATATAGTAGAAATGTGCAGCCCATGACGACTTACCAAAATTCATGGAGTGGCCCCCCTGCGAAAATTATTGCCCACCCGATTTAAAATCAGGTTATTTAAACTTCCAAGTTGCCAGAAATATTTGTCAATAATTGCAATCATATACTGGTCATTGTTCTGCTCTAATGCTGGTTAATCAGACAGATCTGTCCATTTGACAGGATTAAAACCATAAGACAAGACAATTCTGATGGTGTTGTCAATATCAAACAGCTCTCTTTTAGTGATATGGCAGCCAACATTTGGAGCCAGATCAAGACATATTTTGGAGTTTTCTTGATTTTGGATTTTTTCTTTATCACAAAGTGATGCTAACAAAGAAAAAGTTGACATCCCTTCAAATTCTGATGTGTTCAATACATTAAAAATCGCTCTGCAGTGTTTTGAAGGACAAGAAGAAAATGAGGCAGTGCACCGTTCTGCAAATTAAATTATGATTTTGAGGTGTTCGAGGTTATAAACTGTTCAACCCACAATTATTTTGTAAATTAGGGTTTGTACTGATACATGAACCTTACACATCTGAGGTACTTCACTATTTCTAGTTGGTCTACTTCTTTAGGCAATGTCAACATCAGCAAGCCCTAATCATGCATTTCCCCACATAAATAAAAAGAACATGCAAGGAACCAGAACATCTTCAGAAAATAAGTGGAAAGGAAAAGGGAAATAAAGGTGGGACTATCTAAATGCCCCAGAAGACCAGAGTATATTCTCTTCATCATTCTAATCAGTTGTGCTTTGGAAGAAAAGCTAAATATACTTTCCTCTACCATAGGGGTCGGCAACCTTTCAGAAGTGGTGTGCCGAGTCTTCATTCATTCACTCTATTTAAGGTTTTGCATGCCAGTAGTACATTTTAACGTTTTTAGAAGGTCTCTAAGTCTATAATATATAACTAAAGTATTTTCGTATGTAAAGTAAATAAGGTTTTTAAAATGTTTAAGAAGCTTCATTTAAAATAAATTAAAATGCAGAGCCCCCAGACTGGTGGCCAGAAACCGGGCAGTGAGAGTGCCACTGAAAATCAACTTGCGTGCTGCCTTCGGCACACGTGCCATACGTTGCCTACCCCTGCTCTACCAGATTTCACATCACTTATGCTAACAGAAAAATATAGCACACACTTCAGTATTTTGAAGTGAAAAATTATGAAGACTGATATTTCTCTTCATTTGTGATAAGCAAAATGTGTAATAAACAGCATATTTTTAAAAAGCATTGCTAGTAGTCATATTTCCCACTTTCATAGGCATATAGCATAAAACAAATTGTATCATCCCCTTTGATCAAGGAGGAGTAGAAGAAACTAAAGCAGGAGAACATAATCAAGTTTGATTAAATATAACGTACAAGTACTGTAGCTAGTGGTAAATAGGTCTGGTTCAGAGGAGACCCATTAAATCAATGGGCAGGTTTACTATATTTTATTAGCTGTCTGTCCATCAAGGACCCCTATGTTTAAAAAAAAATAAAAATCAGTTTTAAATGCCTGCACAATTGAAAATGTTTTAAATGAAAATATATCCTTCTGATTTCCAATTATTATCTAAAGCAAGTACTAAATTCCCCTTCAAAGGCAGGGAGTGAAGAAAAAAGCGAAGTCCATTGTTTACAAATGAATGTCAGACCACAGATTAGAGTGAAAATACAAAATACTGTAATAAGTATTACTTGCACATACATAGTCCTTTTGTATTTCCACAGATCTCAAACCACCATCTTTCATCAATTGGATGAGTGGGCACAAATTGTCCCCCCAGGTCACATACGTAGTTGACAGTTCTGATGTTCTCCATCTACACCAATATTTTGTCTACCTGAATGCTTAAACACTATGCACCCTTGAGGAAGAAACTGTGTAAGACTCCATGGTAGAGCCCACAAAAAGCTGTGTGTAACTGTAGTTAGATAAAGCTAGCCATGGTTTGTACTAAATATATAAAAAAAATCTACCATCCACCATGTTCAATTTAGCACAAATGCAAATTTGTTTGGAAAGTTTAATGATATTCTGCTTTGGAACACTACCATTCACACTAAGACATTTTCCAAACTTGTTTTGGTGTTTGTGCAAACCAAACTGTTTTGCCAACCTCCTGCTCTGTCAGAAACATGTGGCTAGTGATGCAACTGCAACACTGTGTTAGCACTACTTAGCCTTTTTTAGCTGTCTGTTTCCCTCCCTGCTAACAAGGTAGTGTGTTAGGAAACACTGCCGACCTGTTACAGATAAGTTACATGGAAATTGTAAAAGGAAGGAGTTTAGAAATCTAATCCTCATATTTAGGGCTGCATGCCTGGGTTAACAAATAGAGATTCTGCAAGATCAAGTGGGACGCAAGTTTCATAGCCAAGTAGCCCTCATGGAAGATGTCCTTCTAGCATACCCCCATTTTAAACAGAGTAGGGAGTCTAGCCTTCAGCATGTCAAATGATTGAAACTGCAGTAATAGCTTGAACAGGCAGAATGTGTAAGATACAGTTAGAATGAATTGGTACCTGTTCTTTTATCTCCAAGTTCCTTTACTTTAACTTTTTCTTCCATTTTTTCTTCCAAAACTATATGTTTACTGCACCATATGATCACTCAGTGTTTTGAAAGAAAACTTAACTTCCAGATTTAAGGCAACTTGAATTCAGTGAGGCTTCCAGATCAAATCTAATTTGCCACCCTTATGTATATTCAGACGTAAAATTTTGTGACAAAGTAAAATTTTATCTGGAAGCCTCACTGAATTCCATGACTTTATAGGTTTTAATTCTTATCCATAATGGTGCATTATTGCACAAGGTTTAATGTTAATTTGAAGAAAAAACCCAAATCTTATCACAAGTTTCAGATGGCAAGGTCCTTTTATAAAGTTGAGGTTTTTCTGTTTTGGACACTTAAACATTAATGAACTGCCTGTATGAAGCCACTGATACAAGTGGTGACCAGCCAAGAAGATGAATACATTCTTGTTAGTTTTTTTTAAGAGGTCATTACCTCTTACTAGCTAGTATAATCTACATTTGATAAATTCATCATTTCAGGTTTCTCTCAACTATGTTTCATTTTTTAAATCAAGAAGTGGCATTTTAACTCAAATTAATCTACAATAGTTCCAGAATTTTTTTCAGTGTAAGCAATACAATACAAATACAATGAGCAATGTGTGTCCTGTTCTTACTTTATTTCTCTCATTTCTTGCAATCTCACAAGCTTGGTATTTAGGACTTAGCTCCATGGGGAAACTGACCAGCACAGCCATTCCAGAATAATTCTAAGTGGATACTCTGATCTGAAACAAATGCAACTTTATTCCAGAATTACTCCGCTTTGCCTAAAATGAATAACCAGGACACTATCTGCAATAACCCTTGTCTTTTCTCAGTTGAAACATGCTATGATTCTATGATTGGACATCTTCAGTCATGACATCACACCTAAAATGTAATATGTAAATTCTTTGTGATAGGAACCACCTCCCACCCTTACTTTTTTGTCTCAATCACTGGTCATTCAACAAAGTACCTAACCTTTAATCTATTCAGGTTTTAGTAATGCATAAGAGATCTACTTCAAATCAGAAATTAAACCCTCAGATTAAAAAAAATATGAATCCTTCAAATAGGTCCTAAAGCGAGCAGAAAAATGTCTTAGGTGGGGGTGGCGATGCCATAAATTTCTGCACAACCTGAGCTTCCATTTAAAATCAAATGAGTGTGTTAACACTTAGTTGTCAAGAAAATAAAACCACTACAAAATTTTCCCATTAAAAACAGGGTATAAAGCAATGCAGTGCTGTTCCTCTCAGCCTGCCCACAATCCCTCTGCAGCACTTGGCCATATTTTCACTGCAGTTTAGGTTAGTTTTCACTGCTGATTTTCAGAACCATTTGAGCAGTAATAAAACTGGTAATGAGGAGGACAGTTTCAGTCTGCTGCTTGTAAAAAAAGCTGTGCGCAGTAAGAGGTGGAAAATTATCAAAACGAAGCAGGAGGATCCAGACTGGACTGAAGTTGAGGTAAAGTAACTTTTTCACACGCATACCTCACAGAGAAGAGAAGGAAGGGCTAACACAGAGAGAGGGTACACTTTCTTCATTACATCAGTCAGAGGGGTTAGTGGTTAGGATTCAAATGAATCATACCCCAACTAGTCAGAAGCTATGAAAAGCTAGACATCCTAAGCGGGGTATATGGATGGCTAGAAACCTGGTAGGAAAACAGTAACTACCATTTTCCCAGCAGTTGTGGAAGCTTGGCTTTTTACCTGGCATTGCCCCTGATCAGTCTTTGGTTGGTATGTGTAGCTCTCTGATTTAAGTGTCCTGTAGATTCTGTAAGAAAGTGTGTGAGAAAGGATGGGATTAAGGATTAATGGAATGAATTAGCAAAGAAATAGACATAAAAGCTAGAGAGGTTGTTGGGGGAAGGCGCGGTGGCAGGAAATAGAATGAAGAGGAAAACAGTGGTGAAATATGGGGAAAAAGAAAAAAAGAGGAAAGATGGGGGGGCAGGTGGGGGGCGGGGGAATGAAAAAAAGAGTGAAACCAAGAAGGAAAAGAGTGTAAAAAGGCAAGAGACAGCAAGTTATGCTTTTAAAAATTTATTAAATGGAAAGTTGATGGACAGCGTCACAATTAAATACAGGACACTATACAGACTACGGAACAGTTAGATTTCTTTAATTGAAGAGACAGTGGGTTTTGGGGACAAAGGAGCTATTATTCTTCCTGACTAGTAGGCTCAGTCCTTCGGCTAGTAGATGTCAAGTAAACATGCAGCTCAATATCCAAACACAATGTCATCACTTTTGCCTATTGTAAATAAATCACTGCTCCACACTGAGAGGGCAGATTGTTGAAAAGTACAACCACTTCCTGCCAGAAGTGATAAAACCTCAGTCATCAGTGACTGCTTTCATGTGGAAATTTGAGACATCATCATCCACTTTAGGGTTAGTGTCCATTCAGAAGGCCAAAGAGGGTTAAAAAAAGAAAGCTCAGTTACGGACATGATGCAACAAAATTCAAAATGCTTGTAAAAGATGGGAGTTTGTTTATTTCTCTAAGACTATAAAAGATCAAATTAAAGGAAAAGTTTATATATTATACACAAAATACATATGTACCTTTACCTGTCTAGCAGGGAGGGAACTTCTTGACTCATTCTATTCTAATTGCAAAGAAATTTGACCCTGATCCATTCAACTCTTGAAAGTTTTTACAAAAAATGCTTCTAGCTCTAAATTCAGAGAAAGTCTTTCTGCATATAGAAAAAAATGCATTTCATTGTGATGAGCAAATGTGACAGCAGTGGAAACCGGGCAGAAAGCAAGATAGCAGTAGTATCTGATGTAAAGCACTGGGAACTATAGCCAGGAAGGAAGAGCTGAAGTTTGGGGGTGGGACTTGGGGGGGGAGGGGCGGGAGGGAGGAATAAAAGTTAATTTTCTTAGACTTAAGAATTGTCCTACAAAACAGTAGAAGAGACTTGCTTCTAACTGGGCAGAGGTTTGCCAAAGAAAGTGCAGAGGTATTCTTGTTACATCTTACTAAGTTAAATGACACATTTTCATGTGCTATGTACGTTCTTGATTATCAAATCCCTTTGTTCAGTGGTTCTCAACCTGTGGTCCCCAGACTCTGGGAGTCAGAAAGCTATATCTAAGATTTCCACACAGGTCAGCATCTCCATTAGAAATTTTTTAGGGGGTCCGCAAATGAATGAAGGTTGAGAACCACTGCCTTAGTCACTGGTTGGACAAAAAAAGTATACAATACCAGAGATGTAGACAATAGCAAAGATGAACCTAAATTATATGTGCAGGAATAAACTGATATTTTAAAAGCTTTTGTAGTTTTCTCTTGCATAATAGAACTAAATCCAGACATTCTCTCTCCAGGATCTGAGCCCATTCACATTCTTATTTTTTGTGTTATTTTCATCTTAGTTAAGGTTCTCTTCATTTGAAGAACTAGAATGATAATGTAAAAGTTATTGCTCCTTTGTTTCCAGAGAAAAATTATACTAACATGGACTGAAAGTTGAGTGTATATATAGGTATTGTACAGTTACAAAAAAACAACCGGGATGGTATAACTGTCCCTGAAACATATTCCACACCATGGAAATTCATAGTTAAAATGAAATCTTATGCTAAGATTTTTTAATATGTTGTTGATGTGTTAAGATACAGAAATGCAGTTAGGTTACCCCACTGTTAGATAAACTCTGCCCTGCCACACCACCATGCAATAACCATATATTATGACTAAAGCATTTTATCATCTGTAGTCAGACAGATTCAACTGATTTTTTCCCCCTTAATGGCATAATTACAGGCCAAAGTTAGGTTACTTGGTTATCCCACCTGTGCATTTCCATACTTTAAGATTAAATTGAAAAAGTCCAGATATACATTAATATGGATTTTTCTGCATTTATAATGCTTATTTTGGAATATTAAATCATCCTTATATCACATATACTAAGATTAAGTTAATATACAATTTGTGCTTGGGAATTTACTTTTTAATTAAAAATTTCAGACATGAACACTGAATTCAAACCCCAAAAGAAAATGTTTACATGGGATATTTCCTGTAATATGAAGAATGGAAGAATCAACCTTAATGCTTTAAAATAAATTAATTCATTAAGAAAAAAAGGAAAAAAAAAAAGTAACTTTTAGGAACATATTCACCAGGATGCCTTGGCTGCTTTATGCTTCTACGGAGCAGCACAAAGCAGTCAGTGTGTGCTGGCTAGTTGAGATGGATTTACAACTCCCTGCAGCACAAAGCATACCCCCCGTTTCTCTCTCCCTCCTGCACATCACGCCCAAAGTCACTGCTCCATCCTGCACTCCCCACAACCCCCTGTACTCTGAAGCCCTAGTTTTTCCCTTCTGCCCTAATTTCTCTGCTGACATCATCTGGTGCAACAGATAGGTTTTTGACAGCAAAATTTAGGATTAATGGTAAATGTTTGACATTCTTCATAACTTAGTTTCAGTCCGCAGAGACTGACAGATGATATCCTACTTCAGGTAATTACACAAAAAATGGCCATTTGGAAAGAGGACACATCTTCTATTACTCTCAATGTGAGTAAAGCTAAGCTTCCCAAAACAGGGAAGATAGTGGCCCCTAATAGCAGAGAGGGCCACTATCTTTTCTGATGAGTGCAGCTTGGCCTCAGTCCAACTGAGAACAATCAGACATGGCAGCAATTTCAAGAGGGCACTTCATGGAATTCTCTGTAGCAGATCATTTGTCAGCCTCTGCTGAACAAGAAACTTTCAGTTATGAAGAGTATGGCAAAAAATTACTATTAATCCAAAAGCTATTCCTTCAAATGCAATCTATGAAGCATACACACATTTTAGTTTTAGCTAGAAGGGAAGCTGAAGATGTGTTACTAATATCATTAGGGACAAAAGAGCTTTGAGGCCAGTTGCTACAGTTCTTAAAGGACCTATTTTAAAATAAATTTTAACTCAAATTAATGGATTTATTTGTAAATTATCAGAAAATTATTGTATATTCAAAAAGTGCTGAAATTTTGGGGTGGATACACTGTATTATATATACACTAAGGGGTAGGTAGAATCACTGCTACTTAATTCAACCTCAAACATGGAGCTGCAAATGGTGCCTTCATAATATGCTGAAAAGTTGTGTGGTTTTTTTTTAAATCCAGCATAGTATGACCAGTCTCTTACATATGAAAATGGTGGATGTTTGTTTAGAGAAAAACAACAAAACTTGAATATGGGTATCCATTTGAAAAGCATCTCAGATTCTCTCTAAAGTCGGATATTTTACTATTATATGCAGGTATACGCTGCTTAATAAGTGAATGAAAATATGCATGCAGTATGTTTCAGATGATATTTGTTCAAAGCATTAAAGAGTGTATCAAAATAAAAACAGAAAGACTCATGAAGTTCTCAGTCTTTCCCTCTTTGCCTGGAGGATGAAAGTGTATAAAAAACCTCTTCTGTTGAACAGAATATCCATCCACCTGAAAACTCTACATTGAAAATGCACACTATTTTCCCAGAGTAAAAATAGGTTTATTTTATACTCCATAAAAGTAGTCTTATAATCAACTTTTGAATATATACATAAACGTAATCATTCAGTTCCTCTAGCTCTAAAAATCATCAACATGGAGTGGCCGGGTTAAGATACTGATACTTGTTAAGAGATTATTCTGTTCCTAAAATGTGCTTTTATTAGTCAAAATAGCTTCAAAATTACAAGCTAATACAAACTCTTAGATGACGCTATGATGTAAACTCTCTGATTAACCCAGAAGAATCTGAAAAATAAATTGTTGAAAGTGAAATGTTCTTACTGAATTTTTTTCATTCTGTAAGATACTTGACAAAATGACAAAAGTCAAAAATCAAAAGAACCCTTACCCATGAATTAAGAGTGCATATCCTTTGTGAAGGGTCAAGTAACTCAGGGTGATGCCTACCCCAAAACAGGTAGCTCATTATCATTAGCGATCTGAAAGTAAAACACAGTAACAAAAGACCAATCACAATCACACTTCAAAGTCATATCTTAGCATCCGATAATTCAGCTACTGAGTACATCTATGGCACAGATCACTTGGGAAACATGAGAATCTCCACGTATTCATAAATAAGGAAGATTTTTAAAGCAATTTTGCAAATTTCTGTTTGCTCACTTACCTAAGATAAGTTAGTTAGTTTGTTTGTTTTTATTTTATTTTTTTAGCATGACTGGAAAAGGACAAATTGAAAGGGAGAAGGACCATCACTGCAATAGAGATGTAGACAGATTTCGTGCTGGAATTTTAAAATGTTTATAACTATTTATAAGTACTGAATATAAAAAGTATGATAATTTTCAAGACTGAATAAAACGTGTTTAAACTTGCCAATACTTATACATTAAAATATTCAGCTGAGAGCAGAAGGGGAAGCCGAAGGTTGCTGTGATTACACACCAGGGCTTAACAGATGTATTTGCCAATATGAAGTAATATTGCTGAATTGGGGGAAGTGCACTTACTCGACAGTCATGCTCCAATCCCCCATTGGACATAGCGGGGAGTGGAGCCCACAGAGCCTAGAAGAGGCACCAAATGTGCAAACACACTGCAGGGAAGGGGAGGGGTGAGGGGAGAAGTAAAAGCTTCTGGGATCCCTGGAAGAGAGAAAACACAATGAAGCATACCATCCCCCTTCCCCAATGCTGCGTGGGAAGGAAAAGGGGGGAAATAAGTGGATTTGCATTCTATATCAATATGCTTTTATAGATAGATTTCCCCATACAAAAACATGATCCTTTTCGTAGGCAGATAGAGCAGCCTTAAATTCTGTTAAATACAAGCCTTCTCAGGAAAGTTTCTCAGGAGATCTTTCATTAACGTACCCTCACAAATTTATTAGTGAAGTAGTGTTCTTAATTTTACATCATTTTATTTTTTGAAACTTCACAGTGTTTTAATCAGGATACATGGAAAATGAGTTGTTTCTTCCAAACAATGCACAACACAGTTATCAGGATAACTGTTTGCCATAAGCTGGTAACTTCATGTTAAAAGTATATTTAGTACACACTCTTGAGATACATGCTGCAATATCTGCCCTTCTTTTCTCATTTAATAACTTGTAAACTCATTCTAAAGTTGGTAGACTGAAGTATGCCTAGCCTACTTACAGGCTGTTCTACATTAGGAATTCTTGAACCCTAAAAATTGATTTCTAATTGATGCAAAAAGAGAAATTGGTTGTGTCTAAAACAGTTTGACACCCGTCTGAAACATCCTCTAACCTGTCCTCTACTGTCTTAGGTGATATGTATGAATTTTGTACAGAAATATCCACAAAAGTTTCCTTTAGATTTTCTTCTTATACTGCGATTTCATATCACAACAGAAAAAAATCTGAGATCCCCTCAGAGATTCAAAAACCTCTCTTCTAATCTGTCAATCAAGTTGAGAACCCATACTTCTAGAATTTAACAGTCAACTATTACTAAATATACAAACAACTTTTCTGAATAATGAAGAGTTAATTGGTTAAGTAGTACTACAAACAGGCTAAATTATAGCATAAGGTTTTGCAATACACAGATTAATGGTATTTTATTTTCAACGTTATTTAATTTAATCTGGAAAAAATAAATTATGATCTTGGAATCAAACACTGCCTGTCCCACTAGTTTACAAATTAAAAATATCACAATTACAGAAAACTGATTTCTGCACTTACCAACTGTGGCAAACATCAGCTTGCTTAAATGTTTTGTTATCTGAAACATAGCTGTCAATCACAAATTCTTCCTCAAACTGATTCTGTCAATAACTCAGACCCAGAAAAAGAGGATTCTCACTCCTCAAGCCAAGAGAGACCACTTGCTTGACCAGCCTCCGATATTAAGACAACGATGGAGTATTTGTAGCTTTGAAGAATCTTGTGTTAAAAAGAAAAAAGAAACATAAAAGATGAAGTAATGAGAAAAATAAGGCATTATTAATGCATTAAAAAGTGTTACCCATGCAAACAGATAGCTCAATGACAATTACACCAATACGTTCATAAAAATAAAATATCTATGCAAAACTACAGAAAGTTGCATGCACACAGCTTAGTCACAGTCAAAGAAAAAATGGGATGCTGCCCGTTCTCGTATTTCTCATTTATTTAAGCAGTATTTCTTTACTTTGTGATGTCAATTAGTTATTTTGCCAAACTTATAAGTAGTTACATGATGCATCAACTCAAAAGTGGTTCAGTAAAGCTTCTGTGGTTTCTACTGTTTGCCCTGAAATGTGTGGATGGGGTTAATATGTTGTATATAAATTGTAAGGACCAATTTTATCAACATGAACTGGAATGAAGATTTTTTCCAAACATGGCTGGTTTGAACAAAGCTATCCTAGAGGCAACACCTTTAAAAAATGATCTGCTATTACCCAAACAAGGAGACCAGTATTTTGTAAAATATCAAAAATAAAAAAAAAATCTTCCTCTGCATATATGTACACATACCTATATTACAAACTGTATAACTCTGAAAATCCCTAACTCACTCTTGATGGAGCCAAAGTATCACCATTTCAAAAAAATCCTTTGGAACCATAAACAAAAATAATCTACCTTTATTCAATTTAGACTCTCCATATACATTAGTAAAAAATGGAATACACTATTTATTTCAGTTTATTTGGGATAACCACTCTGCTCCAATTGTAACAAATTGTGATATCACATAAAACCCCTGATAATAGAAAACTGGTGAGTTACACTATTTACTTGTATGTGTGTATGACCAAGAGCTTCTTGTATACAACAGAAGGTTTGATTTCAAATGAGACTACCCCAACGTTGTAGAAAAAACTTGCTGGATTGGAATATTTCTTTGAAAGCACTGGTACCAACACAGGTGTGTGTTGCACCTTATCAGCAAAGTTGATTTTGGCAAGTTGAGAAAGAAGAAGTTACACAGTCTTGAATATTCTGCTCTGAGAACAAGGAAACATGCTACTCCAAAACTTCTCCATGGGAGAAAGATTGTCGGGGTCCAAAATTTCAATGGAAAGATTACTGGAAAAGGGAGCAAAATATTATCTCATTCTGCTCTTTCAAGATTACTTTTATCTGGCGTTTCCAAAAATTATCTATGAAGGGT
This sequence comes from Mauremys mutica, assembly GCF_020497125.1. Taxonomy (NCBI): domain Eukaryota; kingdom Metazoa; phylum Chordata; order Testudines; family Geoemydidae; genus Mauremys; species Mauremys mutica. The sequence goes on from NC_059085.1 coordinate 17,802,582, forward strand.
TCTGTAGTCATTATGACAAGTTTCAGGACTCCATATAGTGAATCCTGGTTCACTTTACAACTGAAAGTGAACCAAAGTTCTTCATTTCCTCACCCAAATATAGCTTATCTTAACATGCCAATATGAAGAATATGCTTTTCCCTTGGAAGATCAGAATGAAATATATTCTTTAAGTGACCTGTGTGGAAACCAAGACCTATCATAAGATTAGGAAAACATTTTAATTTGGGGAAGGAGGTAAAAGGTTCATTTGCTTTTATTTAGGATTAAATATAAAATGCTTTCCGTAAGTTTTTAGTATTTATAAAAATAAGTGATAACTTAGGAGACAGCTACAGAAGCTTTGCTACACCCGAAACAGATTCAAAGCATCATTCAAGTTTTGTCACAAGTTCTGCCAATGCACCTCAAACCTGACCTGCAGTACCCCCATTTCTGCAGTCCAAGATTTTTCCTGAACAATTACGTGGAAGCTGTGTGATATGGACAAATATTCACTAAGAACCAGGTAAAAGCACTCTCTCATTTTCTCTTGTGGCCTAAAACAAGATTTCATTACAGATCTCCAGAGATAAAATAATGAGCTACTAACCCATTTCACAATCTAACCTTCTTTCATCATACAACTCTACTAATACACATTAATCTTGACCTTCAATAACTCTGGTATTCCAGTTTCATGACTGTCCTGGTGAGCCACTGCCAGCCACCAGGTTGTGTGGTGGTTTTCTAAGCTGTGATAATTTTATTACGTGCACAAGGGTGTAAACAAAGCTCAAAGCAGAGGCCATATTTATTTTGCTGTTGACTAAGGCTGATTTGAACAAAGACTGACAGCACTGAAAACTGTTTGCACATAAGCGTAAGTAATTTTCTGTGCAAATTCAGAAAAAAAACAGAATTTCAAGCCTCAATGAAGCTCAAATTAAGGTGCCACAGATATTCCTCCAGATATTACCCTATATAATGTGCAGAACAAGTGCAGTTTCAGGCTTCCCTCTCATCATTACATTTATTCACAAGGAAAGTCCCACATCTTTGAGATGAAGAGCACATAAAACTTCTCCAACATTATAATAGTGCTCTAATACAGATGTGACATACATGAGTCCCAAACAATGCATTGCAGAAAAGTTTTAGGCTTCCTTAAGAGATTGGCTCTTTTCTAACTTAAAAACAAAATAAATTCAAAGTGACAGTATCTTAAGCTGCAAGTATCTTATTGAGAATTTTATTATCTTTCACAATTATAGTTTCAGCAGAGACAGTGGATTCAGAATGCTTTCTTGAATTCTAGTCATCTGAGCACATCAGTGAAAAGATAGGAACACTTGAGCTCTTATCCCATTTCAGCATCAACACCTTTTGTCACAACCTGTTTCACTGCCACCCATCAGTAAACTGGCATAGGGTGACCAGACAGCCCGATAAAATCGGGACTGTCCCGATATCGAGCAGTTTGTCCTGCGTCCCAACTGAAGCACAGTCAGGACGCCATGTGTCCTGATATTTTGTTTTGGGAACCCCCCCCCCGTTGCTTAGGCGGCAGTGACTGGCAGGGGAAGTGCCTTTTCAATTGTTACACTCACTTTGGCGGCGGGTCCCTCAGTCGCCGACAATCTTCGGCGGCATTTCGGCAGCAAGTACTTCCTTCTTTGGCAGCAAGGTTTATTACCCGCCACCGAAATGCCGCCAAACACCATTGGCAACTGAAGGACCCTCCGCTGAAGTGCCGCCGAAGATCGACGACTCGGACGGGTGAGTGTAACAATTGAAAAGGCGCTCCCCCTGCGGCGGTCCCGATATTTTGGAATTTTCATCTGGTCACCCTAAACTGGCAACACATACCTATTTCACAAGTGGGTTCTGAGGATTATAATTGCAAATTTCTCAGAAGACAAAAGATCTAGATTAGGGACTAAATTTTGTGACTTCCGAAAAGTGGTGATAAATATTTTGAAAGACTGTACATTGCAGACATCAAGAAACACAGACCCAATGCCTGATGCTTTTCACCTTTACCCTGGTTTTACCTACAGTTTAATTCCACTGACTTCAATGGCATTAACCCTAAGGTACTACAATATGAGAAGAGAACCAGGCCTAAATTCATTTTCAATAATATAGTGGTTAAAAATGTCTAATGATTTAAAAAAAAGTTTTAATTTAAATTAGATTTTTTTTAAATTACCAATTTAAAATGTAATTTTAAATTGACAACTTATATTAATAAGGCCTTAACTCACTATAATCTACTAAAATAATTTAAACTAAATACAAAATATGTGATATGTTTGCTGCTAAATTTTAAAGAAAGTCAAACCACTGAACTGGTGTAAGTCACTGATTTAGCACCTGGAACAAGAGTTTGCAGAAGTGCTAAACCAGTTTTTGGATAGCAATAGCCTCTTCTGAAGGTGCAGAGAGAATACTTTATTTCATTTTATTCAACTAGTTTAGTTCAATGACTACCTCCTTCAAAGCTGAGAAGCCAACTGGGAGTTGAAAACATACGAGAACATGAGATCTACTAGTTCTAAAATCTTAAGGACATGGTGATCAGCCACGGTCAGTTAAATTCAGTAACTACAGAAAATACTTCCTTTGTTTAATAAATCAATTTGTTTTCAAGGCAAAACACATTTTGATAAACTGTTTTTCCCTTATGTATGCAGCACACTTAAAGTAGTATTGCATTTAAAATGCCATTTCTGTGCATTTAAAATTGAATTTGAATTTCCATCCAATTAGAGCATGACACAAATTGCAAGTAAAAAATTAAATCTAGTAAATAAGAAATGCATCATTCACTATTTTCTAAGAATTAAAAGGTAAGAATGAAGAACCTAAATAAATGTAAGTTAAGCTATGTAATTGTTTAAATAAATGTATATAGATATAGTGTATCCCTGGTTGGCAAAAAGCAGCATTAAATTTAGTGTAAAGGCTACATTTAGTTGCAATCAACATGTTTTAATGGTTGCCGGCCAGTGAGAATCAACCTTTCTTCAGGGAAATAATGAAAAAGTGCATGCGAAACATGATTAAAATTGATTATTTAAATCAAGGTTTTCTGCATGTTCATTTAAATTGATTCAAATTGGCAATGTAAATCAACCCACCCCGTACAGAAATGACAGCAAGTTCACATTATTCATATTATTAAAGGGGTAGCCTATTGTGCCATTATATGTAACAGAAAGTCTTCAGAGGCTTTTTCTCTTATGACGTTCAGTAATGTGTTTAAATTTAATAATCTCATATAATTATTTTAAAGTTTATTTACTAGTAAAAGCCTATGCAATTTTTTAGAATGAACTTTGGAAGACTATCTAAACTTCTAATATATTAAGGACAGAAAACTGTTTTTATTCCTCATGTTACATAAAGGAGAGTAGTTAACACCACATTGAAGGAGGAGATCAAATTGGTACTCATTGTTAGTAAATTTTCTATTAGCTAGATAAAGCACAGTCAAAGTTGGTATTTGGCCACAAGAAGTGAATGGGATGGCCTCATCTTGTGATAGACTCTGCTATTTTTTATGTAGGTACAAACTTTGAAATGGTTAATTTAATAAATTAACAGTCCGCAAGTGTCAGTGTTTTTGAGGTCAAACTAGATGATCACCAACATCCCTTCTGGCCTTTAAAACAAAATAAAACTAAATCAATGCATATCAAAGTTACGATCTACAAATTCACGCAAAGTTATACATAGTAGCCTAAGATATTAGTATCAGACATCTGTTTGTTGTGCAGGCTGAATCAAGTTGGAGGTCTCAGTATAACTGTTGTCCACATCACGCTGGCACCTTTGTTGTCAAACAAGCCAAGAACTGAGTGAAACTGAGGACAGAACCACCTTCTCACCCCAAGTATGTTCCCTCCAGTTTCATAAATGAAGCATGGCGGCAGCGCAACATGAAAACGAGAACTTTAGTCTCAAATGCTGCAACACCTTAAATGAGCTCTCACTAAATGTAGTTGTGTATCTAGCTGCACATGCACCGTGCTGAAAGTATACAAATACAATAAAATAAACTCAGCATTTCTAAACATTTACATCTCTCTGTGTATGTTCTAGATTAAAATGCTTAAATGCCTAATGTGTGCTTTCATTTGCCACATTGCTCTAATACCACAATTTATTTTTGTTTGTGTTTTACAGTTCAATATTCTACAAGTTCCTCCAACATGTGATCTTTTTAGATGGCAAAAGCATCTAGCTTTTTTATGTATTTGTTATCAGAATGTTGCACAAAAAGAGAAATACCCAGAATTTACATTAAAAAGAAGAGTCTCTACATTAAGATGGCCAATGGCCAAACAAGTTCTCTCTTGCCTATATGAGAACTGGCCAGAGAAATAAAAAATGATCAGCACACTCTGATCATATTTGAATTAAGTGCTAGCAACCCATATTGTGATTATTGCATCCCCGCAAATTCAACATGGTGAAGGTAAAGAAAAGTCTTCACTCCTTCCTCTTGCTGAACAAGAGAGATGCCCCTCAGGGAGTTCAAATGACAGTAGGAATCCAGCTGTCAGGTCTTAGAAACTCTGGACTCACAAAATCCCACGAGTGGGCTTTGGGTAGGTACATCCATTAAGGTGACTTCAGTTCCTTCAAGTTCCTGAAAGCCCTGCCTCTAGTCCAGGAAAGAGGCTGATTGGGAGAAAGGGGAAAACAGAATGAAATCTGAGCCTGAAAGAGAATGAGATTTCCTTGAGTTTATTGAGTAGTCTGCTCCTTAGTCTGAAAGGGACTGTGACTGTAACAGGAATGATCAGAGAAATAAACTGAATGAAACAATCTATAAAAAGTAAGAAGAGCAAAGAAAATTTACTCACTACTCAGTTTGTGGGTAGCATAGGAAGCACAACTATTACTGTGACCCAGAACTGTGCAGGACCAAACTAGAACACTGCATTCTCGTCCCTCTGCTCTAACTTCTGTTCATCGTTCCTTCCAAAATAATGCAGTACTCCAGAGTCTAAACATTTACTTGAGATAGACACAAGGACTTATACAGCAGGCCTGATATATGGGAGACAAGGCAACACATTAAGGAATCCTACCTGATAAGCTCTGCAAAAGTTGTGTGGCTGACCTATTCATTTTATAATATTTTAAGTATGAATTGTAGTTTACATTAAATGAAGTTTGTAGCAAAATGTTAAATGAATAATACAAAATAAAAAATTGTTAGTGCACACTGGGGTGGAGGGCTGGAAGCATGCTGAAATTAAAACATACCTATTTCCTAATGTCACAGGAGTAGAGCAGTATAATAAAATTGTGTCAGTTTCATTTTTAATCTCTCTCAGTCACTGGCTCTTGTCTATCTTATAGAAAGGAAACACATGAACAAGGTCTGCTTTAAGGCTTTCATAATCCCTGTGTGATGGTCCAAATCAGAGCACTTTACAGAAACAATCACTAAAAACATATTTTCCCCCACTCTGAGCTTTCATCATTTACCTAATCAAAAATGACTAGGAACTCATGGCTTGATTTTCAGAAGCCCTCAGCATCCACTGCTCATGTTGAAGTCAGTGGGAGCTGAAGCTACTCAGCATCTTTTAAAAATCAGATCTCTTTAGTCATAATAATGATGGACAGGAGTCCAACAGGTCTTTGGGAGGCAAGCTGGGCTACTCTCCACTGTGAAGATCTATTAGGAGCTTACATACCAAACCATTTGCTGACATACTATATATGTGACTGAATACTAACAACTTAAGCAACACTGACTAACTTAATGATCTTAGCACCTTTGAGTATATCTTTATACTCAAATTAATGAAGGTAAGTTTGGCATACTATTTTCCAATTTGTTTCCAACATCATGCAATGCACAATTGGCAAACCGCATATTGTGATGTTCCTGGAATGGCAAAATATTGATTGTTGCTGACAAGCTTTTGTTGAAGATATCCTATAAGTAATAGTTTCACTATGAAGAAGTATTTTTCCTGTGGATGGTTAATTGTTATGATATCCATGACTGTCAAAAGCACAGCTCTGTGAATTGCTTGTGTCAGAGTAAGAATTTATTTTTTATGTTCTTCATGTGTTAAAAAAGGAATTTAAGTCAGTGGTGTTTTGCAGCCCCATCAAGCAGGTGTGTCTGGACAGTTAAAGAATTAGCAGATGTCTACAAGCAGGAACATATCAGGTTGCCTTTTTGGGTGGAGACCATATGACTATCAGGAAATAAGCAGGATATTATTTTGCTCTCCCACTTAGGTAATTATCAAAGTCTGAAGTAAAACACATAGGTTGTAATATTTTGTTTACCACTTGAAGGAAGTCAGCACAAATATAATATAGGCTATTTCACCTATAGCTATAAACCAAAATTCACAACCCTTGCTAGATAGAAACTCTGTAACTGCTCAAAGATATTAAAGGAAGTAGAAACTATTTACCTACGAAGTCCAACATAGTCTTTCTGCTCAGAAGTTTTCAGTTGTGACTACTATTACATTAAATTAAATAGGGGGGATAAAGCTTGCACCTAACAAACTGGTGTTTCTGGACTGGCACAGAAGTGAAATGAGGTACAGAAACCTCCTATGACAGACAAGCCTACTTTTCTTGTGGTGGAGGCTCAGAGACAACTACTTTTAAAAGCAATGTCACAAGACCTCAAAGAAAAGGGGCAGAGGAGGTCAGAACCCTTTCTAGCACTATCATGGCTGTTGCAGCATTATATTTATTAATCCTTCCCTTTTTTCAGTCCAGTCTCCATTTTCTCCCCAGCAACCATGCCTGCTGGCCCAAGGCTCTTCAGTCTCTCCTCTGCAGGAGACACCAGATCTGTCTGTATCTCCTCATGGTGAGGTGATATAGCTTTCATTAAAGTTTTTAGTTAATGTGGATATGGTCTTCTGCATGCAAAAGTGAATAAGGAGGGTGAAAACCTTCCTAAGAGATGAAGGCCTTGATGTCACCTTTGCAAAGAGAGACTTCTTGAATGTTCTCTTTCTCTCCTCCCCTCCCACCAACCTGTCTGGGAAAATAGGTTTTCTTCCACACCATGCTGCTTGCAGTAGGTCCCTTTGCCTCAGCAGAAAGCTGTCACAAGCCTCTTGCCTTCAGCAGAGAGACACTCTCCTGACATATATTGTTCCAATCCATCTAACACACCCAGGAGGGAGACAGCCTCAAGACGACCACCCTGACCCTGCCATCCCAGGAACCCAGCTTACACCCCCACCTTGCCTATTAGCAACCCCCCCCCAATCTGCAGTCCAAACCCCTTTTAATCTGCCAAGGGGAAAAGCAGCTTCCCGTCCCCCTCGTCCCCGTCCCCGCCCTGGCCTCCCTGCCTGGTGGAGAAGCCAGGTCCGCGGCCCGCACCCCAACGCACACCCCCTTCTCTGCCTCATAGGCAGCCAGCTCCAACACGCCCCCTTGGCCAACATGCAGCCAGCTCCGTTCCGCTCGCTTCCCCTCCCCGGCCCAGGGGGCAGCCAGCTCCAACCTCAGCCTCCCTCTCTGCCTGCACCGCCCCGCCCCCGCCCTCTCGGCGGGCAGCAGCGCCAACCTCGCCAGTCTCCCCCCAGCCGCCTCGCCCACTTGCCGGATGGGCAGCCAGCGCCAATCCCTCGCCCTCCTCCGCCGCCGCCTTCCTGCCCGCTGGGGAACCAGCCCCCGCCGACCTCCCGTATGCTGGGGCCCGGCTCCAACCCACCCCGCTCCGGCCCAGGCGCGGCCGGGGGCGCCTGGTGGGTGCGAGGGGCGGAAGCAGGCTCAGCCGAGGCAGGGCGAGAGCAGGCCCAGCCGCGCCGTCCCCTCGCGTGGGCGGCGGGGAGCCAGGGCCAGCCCGTGTCTCCGGCACCTGAAGCGCGGCCTGCTCCGGGGGCGGCGGGGAGCAGCCAGTCCCCTCGCACGCACTCACCGCCGGGTTCGCCATTACGCGGCAGCGGCCGCCCGGCCGGCACGCGTGGGGAGAGCTGCCCCGCGCCTGACAGCTCCCTGCCTCGGCCAGGCTCCGGGGCAACGGGGCGGCGGCGGCTCCCCTCCCCCCTCGGGGAATCCCCCTGCCGCCCTGGCCCCGCGGGGCGCGCAGGAAACCGCTGGCTGGGGGCACCACTTACCGGGCGGCTGGCACAGGCCCGGGAGGAGGAGCGGGAGGAGGCGGCGCGGCGTGATTTGCTCTTCCCCCGCCCGGGCAGGGAAACAGGAGGGCGATTGGCGAAGTTTCACTAGCTCCGCGCCGCGACCCCACCAGCCCCAGCGAACCCGAGGGGACGGGCTGGGGGGGGCACATTTGCATATTTGTCACCCACTCGCTGATTGGCCGCCCGGCCAGGGCCGCCTCCGCCGGCTGACACGGTGCCTCGGCCGGGGCGGGAGGGGGGGGCAGGGAGGAGAGCGGGTCTGCGAGCCGGGGAGGCGTGAGCGAGCGAGGGGTGTGAGGAGGGGAGGAGTGTGCGCGAGAGGCGGCGTGGGGCTGGGAGGAGCGCGCGAGGCTCCTGCCTCGAGGCACCTTCTCCTCACGCGTCTACAGCCCGCAGGGGCGGGGGGGAGCCGCCCTGGGCGGGGAGGGGGCGGGGCGGGAGCGTCCAGGCCGATGAAAGAATCAGCGGCTGATAAAATGGTGCGTGAGAGCAGCGATGAGCTGATCCAATATGGCCCCCTTCTCTGACAGAAGCCAATCCCGGGCGCGTTTACTCTGGCGCTTCCCGCAGAGACCTGGATGCTGGGCAGGCCCCGCTGCTGGGGAAAGCTAAGGGGCGCGCGGAGCGCTCCGGCGGGCAGTGGCGCCCTCTTGCAGCCGCGGCCTCCTTTCCACCCGCCGGTCCCAGCCCGGCTGCCGTGGCTCGCACCTGCTGTGCCAGCGTGCGGGGAGAGGGGACGGGGTTATCCCCTGGGGGAAGGACCCCTTCGGCTCACGTGCAGGCCCGTTAAATACCGACCCCCCCTCCGCCCAGTTTTCCTCATAAAACTCTCCCGTGGCTAGAAAGCCCGGGGCACCCCGCTGCCTGAGGAATTCAGCTGCAGCGGAGACAGGCTGCGTGCGGCGGAGCAAACCCTTCCTGCGTGACGCTGCAATTCTGTGGCGCGGCTCAGAGGCGCTCTCCGTTAACCGTTACTTCCCCGCAGCAGGGGTGCGCTGGGGCTGGGCCTGACTTTTAGGTTCAGTAAGAAAATTGCACTCCTGTTTCCACTTCATTTTAAACTAAGAAAGATACTTGTTTGTGTGTTAATTTATGACAAATTTTAAATGTGATACTTGGATACCCCTACTTCAGTAGTTCTTTTTCATTTGGTACCTGGGCCCCAAGGTTTTAATCCTATGTCCAAAAAGAGCACTGCTAATAATCAGTAAAGTTTCTAAGCTTGTAAACTCTCTGCTATTTACTAGTCCTGATGAATTTCCCCTATTTACTTCCTAATCCCACTCCCACAATATCAGCTGCTCCTTCCATACAATATTTTGGGAAATAACACAGCAAGTTTTTCCAATGATTTCTTATCTCTCAAAAGAAATGAACCAGCACTCCACTCACCCATCCCTCAAAGCAAAATAGATAGATGAACAAACTTACATAGGGAGAGAAAGCATGTATTATTTTATAATTTCAAATTGCTATTAGTCAGCCAGTTGTCCCATTTCTGTAATGTGGCCGTCAGCATCATTATAATTTTGGTAAATGCTCTCAGAACTGTAGCCAGGCAGAATGGTAGAGCCTTAAACTAAAAATACTGGCCCAGAATGGCATAACATATGAGTCACTAGTGCAATTGAAGATTAGGAACACGGAAATAGTGACTTTCTATTTTGCTCACTCATTGCCTGGATGATGAACTACAAATACCCCCATTTGGAAGCTTGATGCTCTGAATAGGAAGTTCATCTTCATAAACGCTAAAAATGCTTTGTTATTTTCTTGATGAAGGAACCTACAATTCTGGTCCTCTAGGACTTAGACAATGGTTTCAGTCTTCAACTGGTAGTTCAGGGTGTTTTGAATCCCTTCCTTTTTTGTATGGGTTGGAGGTGGACAAATTTGTATAACATTGGTTCAAAGGTTTGATATCACATTTTATGGTAGAACCAATGTACTATGATTTCCAGGAACCACTGGCTCACCATCATTTGAAGTCATGTGTTAAAGAGGACCACTGTCTTGGTCTGAAGTCAAGAGAAAGGTTCCCAGTAGTCACTGGGCTTTGGATCAGTCCCTAGAGTCCATTAGTGGCCATATAGAGTACTCTCTGGTTAAAAATCATGGTGTCTGAAGAGCATGTAATAGTTGTGGAAGGGGATGGGATTAGGAAGAGAGCTGACCAGCAAACTGTGGCTGAAGGTGCAAAAGGTGGTAAAAGATTATCTGGAGATAGGCTTATAAATGGAAATTAAATGATGGAGGGACCTTCTGCTGGAATTGCATTCTGGCTGCTACCCTCTGCCCTAGCTATGCCTTCCATTCTACCTCATGCTAGGGAGCTGCTGCACTTTAGCTTTAAGCAGGAACTAGCAAAGGGATTGCTGAAAAGAGTTTCTCATGGATGTGAGAGCTTACTTGGAGCAGTAGCAGTCATAAGGTTTCTTTCTAAGTAAGAGTCAGGGGCGGCTCCAGGCCCCAGCACACCAAGCGTGTGCTTGGGGCGGCATGCCGCCAGGGGCGCTCTGCCGGTCGCCGGGAGGGTGGCAGGCGGCTCCGGTGGACCTCCCGCAGGCATGCCTGCGGAGGGTCCGCTGGTCCCGCGGCTTCGGTGGAGCATCCGCAGGCACGTAAGAGTAAGAGTGAGGGCAATTAAGCAGGAGGTCTTTTCTGTCTCTCTCTTGATTGACTGAATTGTCATTTGAATCCCAGCACGTGTTGAGAGCTACTGCAGGCTAGGGAGCCAAGTATTTCTAAAAGGCCAGAAACCGCCAAGAAAAATGCCTGGGATTGGAGTGGCAAAGCTTCAAGTAACTAAATGCTTTCCTAGCTGTAACTCCAGACAGCAGGAGGTCTGCACACTCTTGAAACTGCCAGGAGATATACTGAACTGGGAATTTTCCCAGGAGAGTCCAAACCTCTTGATGACTGACAAGTCCAGGCTCCTGGAGCTGCAAGCAGAGGGAAGCCCCACTGAGGGAAATGACAAATCTGGATATAATGAAGAACACATGTGTCTACAAATATGGTATTTAAACATCAATGGCTGGAGCTTGGCTGGTATTAGTCTGTGTAGTTCCACTGACTTCCAGGTGACTATCTGGCTCCAAAACTATATCACTTGCACCCAAACTATAGGTGAAAAATCACCTGTACCTTTTTGAAAATGTGGCATTACAAATAACTTCATAAACTCATCAGCATTGCCATTCTCTACAGCTGCAACTCTTAATCTCTCCTGAAAATCCCAACTTTTTTTTTTTGTAATTTTGTAATTTCATATTCAGAACTCATCTACTATTTGCTGTCACACTCTACCACATATGCCAGTATAAGCATTATTTAATTAATGAATAATTGTTGATTTACTGTGCCTAAGAGATGAGCAAATTATAGAGATGGACATAAATGTATAATTTCCTGATTATATAAATTAGGAAAATATGACATTACAGAAAGGAAATTATATGCCACAGAACCAATTTAATAAATTCTTGCTTCCTAAGGCATAAATATATTGGAGCAGATTAGATGGATTTAATTTAATTGCATGTAGTGAAATTAGATCACTACTAGTGTAACTCAAATGTATATTATGACCTTAATAACTTGACCCTGAGAAAATAAATAGTGCTAGCAACTATTTTTGGCAACCAGAGCTGTAGGCACCTAGACACAAGTTTTCTCTGACCCTATTGTTGCACACAGGCAAAATGGGTAATTTTACCATCTTTTAGCTAGTAACTATAATCCTATTTTAAATTTTTGTGCCTTCAATCAATAATTTAAACATTTCAGTGGTATATCAAAAGATGACCTTCTTATGACTTATTCTTCAAATTCTTATTACCAAAGCAAACAGATGTCTTGCCTATATTGCTAATTGTATCTTACACTACTAAAGGGAATACTCTTTAAAAATCTAACTTTTCAATATTTATGCCCACTGTTTATTTTCATTCTCCCAACTGAAATGTGAAAATAAAGTCAATTTCACTTTTGTTTAGAGTCAGTTTTTGTGCTACAATATTTGCTTTTTAAACAAGACAGTCGGGAAATGTATTTCTTTGAAGACAACCCTATCTTCCTTGATGCATTAAAAGTTACATTAACATTTTATTGGCTAAATTTTGAACCACATAAAGCTAGCAAAGTCTCTTTTTTAAAGAACTTTAAAGTAGACTGAAGTAATCCAATGGGCTTTGGATCAGACCCTTATAGAAAGTGAGATTCTTAGGACATTACTCCTATATGGTGAAAATCACCCCGTGCAGAGGATCGGTACATGGCCAAATCAAAATACTCCTGTTGATTTTAATGCAATATTGCTAAATTCAAGCAAAAATGATTAATCAAGCCCACCCCCTACAATCATGACTTGAGAATAAAAAACCCTATACCTTCTAGGCTTATTTATCTTCTGGTTTTTGAAGCTTTACAGTACAATTGGGTCATGTTTTCAAACTTCTCAGTAACCATAAGGGCCAGAAGCTTTCATTATATTAAAAATAGAATGAATGGTGTGATTTTAATAGGGAGAGGGCTCATAGAAAGGGTATAGTCTTGCTGTGGCCTTCATTCAGTAAATGAATAAGCACATGGTTAAATCTAAGCAGAAGTATAAACTCCATTGACTTACATTTTAGGACAGAACACTGATTTTTGGTTTAGTTTTTGTAACTCCAGCCCAGTTACCTAGAGAAGATATTTGCTGCTAGCCGCATTGGCCATGCTTAACTTTAAGCATGTGCGTAAGTGGTTTGCTGGATCAGGGTCTAGAAGCTCAGGCAGGTAGGACAAGGTGTCAGTGTGGGACAAGCCTGGAGGGGGCAGATTCTTGAAATGCAAATATACTTAGCCAACTATCAATTTCACCAGGTTGGATGGCTCTTCTAGGTGGCTAGACTGGAGTTCACAAAAAATGGGACAAAACTGACCCTGGGACTGAAAACAGTGATATTCCTGTTAATGGGGGTAGCATCATCTATTATAAGTGGCATAACCACAAGTGGGTACAGCCCTCAGCACATAAGTCAGTTAAAATGGTCTCAGGTAAGGATTTTCCTGTTTTGCCTTATGATCACAGACATACTGACATAAAGCTTGCTGCATAATTGTCTATTCAATTATAATAATGTTTCTTCATTCCCATTAATCCTTCTATTAGACTTTAACAGTGAAATCAACATTCTGAAAATTGTTGATGCAATGTCATATATTCTAATACAACAAGCTTGTCACTCCAAGTATAAATGTGAAGGTTTGGGATTACTTTCTACAGAAAGAGAACCATTTATCTGATGCTATTTCATATACTAGATCATGATTGAGTAGTAATCATCATGATTCCAGTGCTTAATTTGTAATGAAAGAGGTGCTAGGGCTCAAACAATTTGGTGATGAGGCTCAAGCAATTTTTGTACTTTCATAACTGATATGGCAAGCCCAGAGGGGCTGGGGCTATGAACTGCCAAGCCCAGAGATGCTGGGGCTCAGCCCTTGCAAGCCCTGGCACAAATTAAGCACTGCATGACTCAACCCTCAGAATCTGAAACATAAGGTTCCTCTTAACTTTTTGCTGCTTCAACTGCTGAATACTTAAGAGCTCTTGCTGCCCCCTTGTGGTATTTAAGTGGATAAACTATCACATTACTCTTTCCTGCAAGAGTATGCATCAGTCAACATACTCGATAGATTGAATGAATATGAAACTTTTGCTTTTAAAAATAATTGTGAAGTTGTTTCAGGGTTCAAGAGTAAGGGCTATAATCTCCCAGATATTCTGCAATTAAAAATAGGTATATATAGCAAAAACTAGCCATACAAATAAAATGGTTTTGCTCTTTGATGAAACCCTTGTGATACATACACAGAACGAAAGTGTGTTAAAAACGTAGCTTTTTAATGTATTTTCTTTATTTGGATATTGGTCAAACCTTTCAAACCAAAGCTTCAAAAAAAAATCTGCAAAACTAGCTCCCATTGTACTAAAATCCTGATCCCAAATTTACATATGCAAGTAGTGGCTGTATCCAGTTTGGTGTCTGTACATCCAAATGTGGTCACTTCCATTTGGATTGATAAATAGGTTTTTTGTATCATTTACTCACTAAGAAATCCATTGAAAATCTGGCCCTTAAATATTTAAATTCATGCACTTTGTTTTTCATATATAGAATCATTTTATTAAGAATTTGGTTCTTATGCGCTGTAGCGGATCTGATTGTGCTTTCATGTCAGTCTTACACCGATACTTAGCTGACTTCAGTGAAGCTTCTGATTTACATTGATGCAAATATGAGAACTGATCAAGTGCATTCTTGTGAATTAAGCACAGGACTAAGGGAAGGAACTCCTATTGTCCAATCCTGGCTCTGATATTGACTAGCTGACTAACTTTGGGCCAGTCACTTAACATCTTTGGTCCTGCCTAAAGTAGGAAGATCTCCCCTTGCTCATACCTGGTGTCAGCAATAGTGCTAGACAGTTTCATTATAACTGTGTAGGTGGAGACAAACCTTGTTCAGTACCATTTCAGAAACAAGTTAAGACTTGTAGTTTAAGTGTAGTATATACCAGGAAGGTGCCAAGCAGTTTTAGTGCACAGAGACTCTTGCAGCACATTTTCCATGCCCAGCAATTAAGAAAAGGAAAGAAATCAAGTTTTGCACACACCATGAAATATCATAAGTGCGACTATATATTACATGGAAACTTAACTGCACATAGTCGTGGCCATTCACCTTGAGATGAGCCAGTAATATGCCTTCCATAATAAAGACAAGAAACTACTTAAATAAAACATGTAGTTTAATAAATATTTAATTTAACTTGACATTAGATTGGATCAAGATTGGCTACAATAAGAAACAGTTGTCAGTGTAAATAGATGTATTGTTAATCCAGTGTGGCCAAAGACAGTTTTTGGCAAAGTAATAGCTGGTGGCATAGGTGTTGGTCCTCCTAATCTGAGGTGTGAGCTCTTCTCCTAGCCTATTCACCTCAATGAATTTAACAACCTAACTGGGACTAAGCAGATAGTATTATCTAAAGGAAACTTTCAAATAACTCTGAAAAGTCAAAAAAACGTGTAAGGCTTTGGAACGGGGTGCAGACTTACCACAGCGGCGCCTCCTGCTGGTTGGTTTAGGAATTAGCTCTTTCAGCAGAGCACCTTCACTAGTGGTGTCTCGCCCAGCGTTACTCTCAGTCTCCACTGTCGGACCCCCGTCACTCCCAGACTGCGACATCTGCTTCTGGACAAAGCCCTCTGGCTGTGCCCAGTCCGCTGGCTCTCCCCACCCTTATAGGGAATCAGCAGCTTGTGGGTCTATCGCTTGCCTCAGTGGCTCACTGCAGTCCTCAGTCTAGCCCCTTCCTCCAAGGGCAAACTGCAGTCTGGCTTAGTCATTCTCACCACTGGCAAGGGGGTAGAAGAGAGAGCACAGGCCTGCCCACTACACTGGGCCCCAGCCCAGGAACCCTCTAGCACAACCATTTTAATCCAGCCCTCAAGGTCCCACCCGGGAACAGGCTCTGGGGCCACTCCATGCAGCTCCTGGAAGCAGCAGCATGCCCCCCCCCCTCCAGCTCCTATGCGTAAGGGCAGCCAGGGGCCTCCACTCTGCATGCTGCCCCCACCTCAAGCACCATCCCTATAGCTCCCAGTGGTCAGGAACTGCAGCCAGGGGGAGCTGTGAGGGCAGTGCCTGCAGACAGGGTAGCAGCAGAACTGCCTAGCCATGCCTCCACATAGGAGGGACATGCCACTGCTTGAGGTTAAAGAGTAAGGGCTATAATCTCACCGGTTCAGGTAAGCACCACCCAGATTTTGCACCCCTAAGCCTCCCCCCACATCCCTGATCCCTCACCCATCCCCCAAACCCCTTGATCCCAGCCCAGAGTATGCACCTGCACCCCAAACCCCTCATCCTCAGCCAGAGCCTGCATCGCTGCCTCATCCCCCTCCCACCAAACCCCTCAGTGCCAGCCCAGAGCACTATCTTACATCCCAAACACCTCATCCCCAGTCCCTCCATAGAGCCCACACCCCCAGTCAGAGCCCTCTCCCATACCCTGAACTCCTCATTGCTGGCCCCAGCCAGAACTCTTGCTCCCTCCCACACCACAATTTTGTGAGCATTCATGGCCTGCTATACAACTTCTATTGCCAGATGTGGCCTTCGGGCCAAAAAATTTGCACACTGCTGTTCTAGCTGCAGCTGCTTACTGCCATTCTCCAACTCTTCTCTACTGCCTACTTCAGCAGGCCACTTCCCCATAGCCCCCACCCCTTTTGTGTCAGAGCCCCAGTCTGGCAGTCATCAGCCCTGAATTCTTCCAGCCTCTGCTAACCCTGCCCAGCACTGCTCTGTCTTAAGTGTTTCTATAAAAGCCACTTCTCAGGGTGGCAGAACAACTAAATTCTTTTCTGCCCTGCAGCCCTCTTATAGGGCTCAGCCTGGCCCTAATAGGCTGTTTTCAAGCCTCCACCTGATTGGCTCCCAATAAGCCCTTCCATGATTGGCTAGGGCTCTGCACAGCCTCTCTGGCTTTTTTTAATCCCTTCTACACAGAGTGGGGCAGCTACTCTGCTACAGGCTTTTGTCTAAACAAAAGTTATACTGATTTAACAAAATTGAGGAATTTTAGGGAACTGTTAGTCTAGCCATTAGGCAGTTTTAAGTTATACCAAGACTGAACTAACCCCAGCATCGGAGGAGCAGAAAAGTGTCTCAAAGCCAGTTCCTTTCCTACCTCTCCACCCCCATTAGACATAGCAAAAGATCTGGCCTCTTGTGTAGCTTACGGGCCACATTTAGTAATAAACACAAATATAATACACTGTGACATACCAAGAAAACTACATACATGGAACTGTGCTTATTTCTCACTAATGATGAGGAGACCCAGTGTGAATTAGAGAGTTGGCAAACAACCATAATTAAAAAAATAAGGTGCATATGTATTTTATTCAGTTATTTTGATTGTAGCTTTTATTATATTTCATATAATAATAGTAAACCTGAGAATATTTTATTCACCTGAGTGAATAATTTGAAGAGACTATTTAAAAAATATAGCCTCACTTTCTGCTGATAAACTAACCACGAGCAGATTATTAAAGATTTATATTATAGTGGCACCCAGGCACTCCAATTATGGTTGGGGTTCTATTATGCCAGATGCTATGTAAAGACACAGGGTGAACTCCTGATCCTGCTGAAATAAATGGAAAAACTCCTAATGACTTCAGTGACACCAGGATTTTACCCATAGTTTCTGCACTGAAGTTAACAATCTAGGAAATTATGAATTCCTCAAACTGATTCCTTATGCACTGAATAAATTAAAGTATCTTTTGAATCTTGATTTGCTGATAGCAAATATTTGAAATGTGTTTGCTAGTGGATTGGTGAGAAATATATATGACATATCAATATTCTTAATAAAGAATAAATTAGACACTGAAAATCACTTTTTCTCTTTGCAAAATATTCATGAGCAAATTCCCAAATTTATCTGTTAGCTAGCAAACAGTACATTGCAAACCTTCAATATCTGAACTTTTAAATGTGTGCTTTATTGGTTACTTGCATAAGTTACATGCTATTGTTTCTGTTTCCTGAATGTGTGACTTATGTAACTAGCCAGCACTGAACAAATTTAGAATATTGCAGTCAAATCCATAATTTAAAATTTGATTTTGGCGGATGTTTTAGCATTCATCTTGCATTTTGTGAATTTTCATGCTAGTAAAGCTTGACCACTGGAGTGTCATGGAAATCTAACAAGATACTCTCTCCAGACAAATAGAAATTATTTCTTAAATTTGAATGAATATTCATGGACAGCCCCCTCCCTCAACTCTTCTCTCAGCTCTAATGTTTCTTTGTGGACGTTTAGCGCCCAGGTCAAGATCAATGTGGTTAAAACAGAGCTCTGCATTTCCCCTCCCTCTTACCTCCTTTCTTGGTCCCTGTGGACAACAACAACATCTTGCCTTTCATTCATGGCCATAACCTGAGCATCATTTTCAACTCAGACCTCTCACCAGGAAAGATCCTCACATCCAGGCTATATCTAAATCTTGCTGATTTTTCTGCATAACATCTCTAAGATAAGGCCTTTCTTATCCAGCCACAACTCTCCTCCAAGGTTTTCATCATCTCATGTCTTGATTACTTCAACATACTTTTCTCTGGCTTTGACAAATGCAGTCTTGCCCAGAATGCTGATGTATCGTCCACTTGTTAGATTTGTGCTTTCTCCCACGCTGCCCCTCACACTTGATAGGTGCTCCCTGTAAACATATTTACACCTACTCCATTATCCTCTTTCAAATTAAGCTTTCCTTTTCCATCCTGCCTGTGATGGGCTGTTTACTCCATGTCATCCCGAATGTGTGAAGGTGACTCAGAATAGGCTAATTAACCTGGTAGTCTGCATCCGGGAAGGGAGAAGCACTAATTGAAGATGGAGCCCATCTGGTCAAAAGCAGGCAGGGCTTGTATAAAGTCAGGAAGGGAGCACCGTGAACTGCTATGTGAAAATCAGGAGAGAAAGAGGAAATCAGGGCAAGTTAGAAGACCTGGGAGACTGGTATAAAGAGTAGCTGTTTACCTGAATGGATGGTTGTGAAGAGCACCTGCAGAGAACAGTAGGAAGAAAGTCAAGGAAATGGCTGTTAGGGTTAAAACCATATAGATTTTGGATGCTGATTGTAGAGTCCTTGGGCTGGAACCTGGAGTAGTACATGGGCTTGGGTTCCCCTACTAATCATTGGATAAACTGCACTGTCTTGACTAAGAAGGCTCACCAGGACAGCAGATCTTGTGAGGTTTTTTTGGTACCCTAGCAGGGAAATGCATATAGTGATCTGGCTGGAGGAACAACATGAAGAAGCAGCAGCAGCATTGCAACTTGTGAACAAGAGGGGCTATGGTGTAAGTGACTGACAGAAGAGGGTATCAGTCTAGACAGACCTAATCCCTAGTCATAGCAAGAAGGGGATCTCTACTGGTAAGTAAACCCTGTTACAATGCCTCCAAAAAGTTTGCCAATGGTTAGGCTGCTGGTGAACTGAGGTCTCTGTTTATCATCTGTTTATCGTCTTGCATCCGACGAAGTGAGCATTCACCCACGAAAGCTCATGCTGCAAAACGTCTGTTAGTCTATAAGGTGCCACAGGATTCTTTGCTGCTTTTAAAGAACCAGACTAACACGGCTACCTCTCTGATACATATTGACAGTGTAGTTTCATTGTTTTACATCTGTGTGTATCAACCTATTGTACCTTGTCTGGTAGTTAGAATGTAAGCTCCTTGTGGGTATTTTAGTCCTGAATCGTGACTAGGGCTTCTAGGCCATATCAGAATACAAATAATATTGAGAGGCTTATACAGCCTAAAGAAGGGTTCACCAATAGTTCATTGCTAAAGTTTCAACTTAGTATGTTTTATTTTATAAAGTTTAATAGGTATAATATACTCCTGGAAAAATATCAAATTCTTCTTGACCAATTCCTCTCACTGGAGGAGAAACAACTACAATACATTATTCAATAACATCCCTTTTTAAAAAAAAAAATTACAGAAACTGAGATTATAGACTGGTCATAAGACTACTTCTGTGCTCCTCCATCTCTTCCCCCCCCACTCCAAATCCTCTCTTATTAAGATCTCACAATGGAGAGCTAAGGAGCATTGCCATTACCTAGCCTCCTCTAGTTAAAAACACACTGAGCAATCCAGACAGAACAGAATAATCGGATTCAGAAGAATCTAAAATTGTTCAAACCCATGCAGGAAGTTGATTGCAGAACTCTGTTACAGAGCAGTGACAGTAAGCCAATGTTATGGGACAGTGGGTGGTGATAAAGACTGTGAGACTAGGACAAGATATATAGAAAAGCTACTCTATCTTATTGAAAATGAGATGGAAAGACAAGCTGCCTGATTATAACAAATCACTATTTATCTACCAAAGACTTAAGAGTCACTAGACAGCTCAGTAGACAAGCTATCATAGGAGGGGTGTTGATTTAGTAGAGATTAATTATAGCCTGCAGCACACCAAGTTTATTATGTCCAATAAGCATGACAAACAACTGGAGGAATAGGTTTGTCTTTACACATGATAGCATTGTTCTTCCTCAAGGCCTGACTCATGAAAGAATAATTAGGTATTTAGGTTGAACTGTTTATATTTCATGTTTAATGCATGTGTAAGATGTAGATTTTTTTATTTTCAAATGTATATTCCAAAATTCATTTGGATGAGCCTGATCCTGTAATTGTTCTGGTAACTCATCTAAGTGATAACTGGACTTGCAGGCCATTCTGCATGATGTGAGAGCAGGGGCATTTCCTGTGCTGACTAAAAGGTAGCTGGTTCATGGTTCTGGTCTTGGGGTTTTCTTGATCAAGAAGTAGAGCTCGTGCTTCTAGATCCAAAGGTCCCAGGTGTAGTCTCCAGTTAGCCTATCCAGGCATATTGTTAAGCTTGGCCTGTCAAACTCTAGTATGTTACTATTTAGATTTTCTATATCAAAATAAGAAATGAAGTGATTATCTGAAGGGAGTATGCTCCCGTGCATTGCATTTAATGGGTTGGAGCTGATGCTGAAAAGTTACTGTACAATTTAAACAATATATATTGAAAATGTTTAAGAGCGTTTCTTTCCCCTTCATATTTTCCTGGCTATTAGCAAAATTTGGAGCGAGACTGTGTTTCTAGATTCTGTCGAAGGACAGTCCCTGCTAGCAGGAAAGTCATAAAATCCTAGCAATCCATACTTAAAACAGTTTTCTGTTTCTGGTTTTCTTTTCTGAGTTTGATGGCTCAGGTGCCACCCTTGCTACTATATATCAAATATAGTATTAAATAGATGCTGAAATATGTCCTAATATAACAATTTCTGGATGCTTTGTATGCATTCAATGCTCTTGTTTAGCGGCATTATCAGGAAGACTAATAGATATTACCAAAACACACTTGCCTTAGTGTTGTCCAAGGTTACTTTCATCTGCAACTGAAAAACATAATTATGTACTGACTTAGTTTTTGCTTTATCAAATTCCATTTACATATGGGTACTGCAGCAATAGGAGCAAGCTTTCTCACAATTTTGTCAGTGGAGCCCTTCCCCTTTGATTCAGCTTATGTTTAGGACAGAATTGTCCATTGTTTTACACGTATGTAAAGCAAGTATAATGAAGATGAGTTGAGACAATCAGTTGCCAAACTACTTCATATTTCTGCTAGTATGAAAGTTATCTCCTGTGTAGCAAAATAATGCTATGATGCTGGCAAACCAGGTGCCAGCTCATGCCAAGTCCCCCAAGGCCTCATTGAATGCTGATAAATTCATAGCTGGAAACCAGTCTGGCTCACCTGTGTAACTATTAAAACATTTTTATAAATCTAATAACTATTTTAAGACTCTATGAAATGCTTGCAAGTTGTTGTATATATTAATTTCACTTATAACATGGGATACAAATATTATAAGGTACTATTTGTGTTGGCTTTAAAACTGTAACTCTCCACAGTCAGGAGAGAAGCATTTCCAAGTATGAAAGTCTAATTCACTACAAGAGTAGTGGCCCCAGATATGACTCTCAGACCCCCTGGAGTACCCTCGCAGACCCCAGTTTGAGAACCATTGGACTAGACTGTTCCTGATGTTTGTCTAACTTGATCTTAAACGTCTAATGACAGCAATTCCACAACCTCCCTAGGCAACTTGTTCCAATGTTTAGCTACCCTGACTGTTAAGAAGATTTTCCTAATGTCCAACCTAATCCTCCCTGGCTACAATTTAAGCCCATTGCTTCTTGTCCCATCCTCAGATTAAAGAGAATCATTTTTCACCCTCCTCCTTGTAACCTTTTATGCACTTGAAAACTGTTATCCTGTTTCCCCCTCAGTGTTCTTGTCTCCAGACTAAACAAACCCAGTGCAATCTTCTGGACAAAATACAGATTCCTTTTGGAGACCACACCAAAAATACTTGAAGAAAAGCAACCTAAAACAAGTCTCTTGCAAAAGAGCAAATTGGAACTATATAATTTGATATTCTTTAGACTAAATATAGGGAATACTATGGCAAAGTTATTTAAAGAGAGATTTTAAGTACAATCAAATTTATTACTTAAAAAAAACTATGCAGATTTTGAATGCTTAATACCAGCCCTAGTTATTATCCTTGTAACATATGCATTAAAATTCAGTGGGGAAAAATGTGAATTGGGAATAACTTCCAAAAACTAATCTGGAATCAAAGGCTTGTCCATAGAAGGCACAAGTTGTGTTTTTTTGTTGGTTTTGTTTGTTTTGGAGGGGGAGGAGGTTGTCTTCAAGATTAAAGTCAATCCATCACCACACCTGCCAACATTCACAAAGTGTGTGGGGGGGGAGCTGCAGTATGATCTAAGTTACTTACATTTGCATATACACCCAAGTTTACACTCATTGCCTATTTGTCCTACTTACACCCATTACATGCATCTGAACTAGCATTCATTCCACACCCACTTCCACTCATCTGTCTCTCTACTAATGGTCATTACACACATTCCCCCAAACAAAGCCTACTCCACTGATCCTATTCTGCATCAGACACTGAAAACATGTAGCCACTCATTCTATACACCCCATGTTCACACTTGCTTCTACATGTACCCATTCTGATCACATCTCTTTTTACACTAGTCATTCAATACACACCTCCCATCACCTACAGCAATAGTTCAAGATGCATGAGCAAAGGGAATACACATCACAGGCCCTACTGTTTATAGGCAAACCCCAAAGAAAGGATGGGGTTTGCATATATTAATGAGCCCCATCTCTCCAATAAACATCCTGCGCTTATGTCTGCTCCTGTCACTATCTCCACCCACATCAGACAGAAGCCCCCCACTGCACACACCCAGGAGGGCATATAAGGCCCATATCAGAAGCTGAGGCTCCCAGCGTCCTCAGCTTCCCCTGAATAGGCTGCTGTGGAGGAACCCCAGTTGTCTTCTGTTGCCTCCCTTTCCTCCCTCATGTGCTGGTGGTACTGAACCCCCAGACCCAGTTATTTCTCTTACCTTAAGAATCTGAGGAAAGCCCCGATTGCCTTTCCCTTTTTCATTCTGTCCTCAGAGGATGCCCAGCTGCCCCTCCATCTCCAGTGTTTGGAGGATTGGTAGCAGGGAGATGGCCGTGATGGGGCTGTGTCCCCTTGTCTTGAACATCTCGGCATCCTTTCTGTAGGATTGGAGGACAAACTGAGCTCAGCCAGCTCCTGCCTAGCTGGCCCTGGGGAAGCTGCATCCTATGGGCAGGGTCTCTGCTGATAGGGCCTTTCCCCAGTTGGTAGGTGTTACTCTAGGCCAGCAGCATTATAATAGGTCACTGAGCTCAATCTGCCTATGGGGCTGGGCCTTTCTGGGTGAAGGAGCAGTGCACATTCCCTGATGATCCTAGAGCCATCTCTCTGGAGCTGGGGAATGTTAGGCCTCCAACCTTTTGAATATTGGACATTGGTGGGGGAGAGAGCAACTACATACCCCTTAAATCCAGGAAGGAAGAGAGGATCTTGAAACTGGTATGTAGAATAGGCCGTCAAGGCCTTTCCTAGAAGACTCCCAAGGTAAGATGGAGAGCTCTGCCTTAGGGGCAAAAGGGTGGGGGGGGGAGGAGGGGCGTGGAGCCCACAAAGAGCTGCAGAGCCAGTAGGTAGCAACAGGCTGAGCTATTCACTAGCCTCAGTCTTTTGTTTATGTTGGGGTGGGGAGAGGGGATAGAGCTCTGTACACTATACAGCCTGAGGGTTTGTCAGCCTGTAGCAGCTCTGATTGGCTTGCTATCCCCAGGAGTGGTGGGAATGAGAGGACAGAGGGTTTCCCCCATAGACTCAGGGTCTTCTCTGTAGACCCATAGATGTCTGAAAATCTGTAGAGCTGACCGGACAGCATCACTTCAAGGACTTATCTACGTGGAGAAGCTGGTGTACACTCTGACTGCAAGTAGGTAGCCCTTTGTTACTGCTCATATCTTTCAAACCAAATTTACAGACCAAAATAGTACTTTTCCTTTAATGTATGGAATAAGTAGATTCTGCCTTCAGGATCTACAACAGAACAGTAGCAAGTTAATTTATGGATCTTTCTTCTTGTTTGTGAGAGACAAGATGGGTAGAATCCAGTTGGATAGCCCTATACCAGTGGTGCTTACAGTGCTGTTTTATAGATGTATTAAAATTACATTTTGATTCCAAGATCCCTTCTCTAACCACTTGAGTGCTACATCCCCATAATATAGGCAGCTGGGTGGATAGGGGAGGCTGCTCAGGGCCTCCTGCTGTCTCACTCATAAGCATCAGGAAGGAGGACTGATCAAGCATGCTGTTCCCTAATGAACACCATTTGAGCTTTGTGCAGTGCCTTCTAGTAGGCATATTTTAGAGGGAACGTCTCTCTGAGCTACTGAAAGGTGCAGCAGGCTTGTAGAACTCGCCTTGCACTGGATCAGTGAGAAACAGTTCTGGCCTTGCAGCCCAGCCCAGCCTGAATACATGATATGTCAAGCTACAACATAAGGGAGTAGACAGCTACAGGAAGACTCCCTTATAGGAAAGGGAGGTGGATATTTTTTGCTGTTATTAAATAAATAGGCAGCTAGTATTGTCTTAAAAATTAAGAACAAGTTTAAGCTTTGTTGTAACATTTTTTTTTGCCTTAAAACATGAATGCTTGTGTAGGAGGAACTCTTTGAGTTGGCTTCTTAAATACCTTCATTCTGTTTCACATCTGATAATCCTTGATGAAACATAGGAGCCTTGTCTTATAACAGACTTATTCAAAGTGATACAAGCTACAAAAGTGAGATCTTGGAAGAGTTGCTGTTTTCATAATGTAATGATAAATAGTGTGTAATAAGCATGTCCTAAAAACAAATTTTATATTTCCAAGATCACTGCTTTTATAATTTTTACTCAGGTGAAGAAGAAAATCCCTGGAAATATTAATTTTTTTTTTAGGAGGGGGTTTGCAACATGTGACACCTCAGTGAAAGGGGTTCACAGGTGATTAAAGTTTGGGAGCCACTGATCTAGCCCAGTATCCAGTCTTCCGAGAGTGGCCAGTTTCAGGTGCCCCAGAAGGAATGAATGGAACAGGTAATAATCAAGTGATCCATCCCCTGTTGCCCATTCCCAGCTTCTGGCAAATGGAGGCTAGGGACACCATCCCTGTCCATCCTGGCTAATAGCCATTAATGGAGCAATCCTCCATGAACGTATCTAGTTCTTTTTTGAACCCTGTTACTCTTGGCCTTGACAACATACTCTGGGAAGGAGTTCCACAGGTTGACTGCATTATGTGGGAAAAATACTTCCTGTTTTAAACCTGCTGCTTATTAATTTCATTTGGTGACCCCCCCCTAGCTCTTATGTTAGGAGGAGAAAATAACACCTCCTTATTTACTTTCTCCACACCAGTCATGATTTTATAGACCTCTATCATATCCCCCATTAGCTGTCTCTCTTCCGAGCTGAAAAGTACCAGTCTTAATCTCTCCTCACATGGCAGACATTCCATATCCCTAATCACTTTTGTTGCCCTTTTCTAAACATTTTCCAATGCCAACATATCTTTTTTGAGATGGGGTGACCATATCTGCATGCAGTATTCTAGATGTGGGCATGCCATGGACTTGAATAGCAGCAATATGATATTTTCTGTCGTCTTTATCCCTTTCTTAATGATTCCCCACATTCTGTTGGTTTTTTGACTGCTGCTGCACATTGAATGGATTTTTTTTCCCAGAGAACTAGTCACAATGACTCAAAGATCTTTCTTTGTTAGTAACAGATAATTTAGACCCATCATTTTATATGTATAGTTGGGATTATGTTTTCCAATGTGCATTACTTTGCATTTATTAACATTGAATTTTGTATGCCATTTTGTTGCCCATCACCCAGTTTTGAGATCCTTTCGTAGCTCTTCGCAGTCTGCTTGAGACTTTATTTTCTTCAGTAGTTTCTATCATCTGCCAGTTTTGCCTCCTCACTGTTTTACCCCTTTTTTCCAGTTCATTTATGATATGTTGAATAGGACTGGGCCCAGTACAGACCCCTGGGGGATGCCATTATTTACCTCTCTCCCTTCTGAAAACTGATCACTTACTCCTACTCTGTTTCCTATCTTTTTAACCAGTTACCAATCAATGAAAGGACCTTTCCTCTATCCCGTGACCACTTACTTTAAGAGCCTTTGAGGGACCTTGTCAAAAGCTTTCTGAAAATCTAAGTACACTATATCCACTGGATCCCCCTTGTTCACATGCTTGTTGACCCTCTCAAAGAATTCTATAGACTGGTGAGGCATGATTTCCCTTTACAAAAAACATGTTGACTCTTCCCCCAACAAATTATGTTAATCTGTCTGACAATTTTGTTCTTTACTATCATTTCAACCAGTTTGCCCAGTAGTGAAGTCAGGCTTACTGGCCTGTAATTGCTAGGATCACCTCTGGAGCCCTTTTAAAAATTGGCATCACACTAGCTATCCTCCAGTCATTTGGTACAGAAGCTGATTTAAATGATAGGTTTGCCAGAGTTTATTACTATGTTTTTTTTAATTTGGGGTATACATTTAAGTTTAGCATCTTATGATGTCTTTTTAAAAGTTTCCATTCAGCTTGCAGGGATTTCACTTTTGGCACTGTATCTTTTAATTTCGGTTTGACTAACCGCCTCATTTTTGTGTAGTCCCCCTTTCTGAAATTAAATGCTACAGTGTTGGGCTGCTGTGGTGTTTTTCCTGCCACAGAGATGGTAAACTTAATTATATTACAGTCACTATTACCAAGTGGTCCAGTTATATTCACCTCTTGGACCAGATCCTGTGCTCCACGTAGGACTAAATCAGGAATTGCCTCTCCTCTTGTGGGTTCCAGGGCTAACTGCTCCAAGAAGTAGTCATTTAAGGTGTGAAGAAACTTTATTCCTGCATCCTGTCCTGAGGTGACATGAAGTTGAAATCCCCCTTTATTATTGAGGTTGTTTTATTTTAATAGCTTCTCTAATCTCGCTGAGCATTTCAGTCACAATCACCATCCTGGTCAGGTAGTTGGTAATATATCCCTAATCAGGGCTGGCTCCAGGGTTTTTGCTGCCTCAAGCAATGAAGGGAGGAGGAGGGAAAAGCCATGGTTGCGATCGGTGGCAATTCAGTGGCAGGTCCTTCCCTCTGAGAGGGACCCGCTGGCAAATTGCTGCCGAAGATCCCGACATGCTGCCCCTTACCCTTGGCCACCCCAAGCGCTTGCTGTGCTGGTACCTGGAGCTGGCCTTGAGTCTAATGCTATTTTCTTATTGGAGCATGGATTATAGAGCATAGAGAGATCCCTGGATGTAACTTATCTTTCAGACAAACAGCTCATTGAGACCTTAAGGGCCATTTTAAGGAGAAATTTAATGCAACAGAAAATGTTTATCAGTCTCAGTTCAAACTATTGAGTATCTACACTGCATATTTACGCACTAGATATCTGACCATATTCCTTGTGGTCTGGAGGAATGAGAACAAGATTGGGATTCAGGAGTTCCTTATTTCTAACTATGCTCTCACTGACTTGCTCTGTGGCTTGGGGTAAGACACTGCATCTTTCTGCCTCAGTTTCCAATTCATAAAATGGTGTTGATTGATAAATTCTGTGAGGGAGGTCTGACTATTAGCTAATGTCTGTACTGGGCTTTGAACATATACATATATTTTAATTAAAATCTAAACCTTTCAAACTAATAGGGGGTAAGCATGTTTGTGAAGCACCATATTGTATTTATCAATTTGATAGATTTATTTTTTTAGGTGGTAAAACACAGCTTGTGTTTCTAAAGTTAGAACAGATTGTTGTGGTTCCATTTCCCTAGTGTATAGAAACAGACATATTTGATAGTGCAGCATTCTGTTGCTAAAGTGAGGATACAAAGACTTGCTTAGATGGTTGGATACTTCCTGTTTGGCTGTTCACCATCTTATTTTGTTAAGTTCATAAATTGCAACCTACTAGTGTCCAAATTAACCCTGACCATCTCCTATCCAAAAATGAGAGGAACAAAGGCTTTCTTTTTTCAGCCTGCTACAAGGAGTGTGAACATTATTAAATTAAACAAGTTTTCACATAAGGACTTGAAACTTAACACAACAAACTGGGGAAAGAATGGCTGCTTCCCTTGTACAATTGTTATGGTTCTGTGAGATGTTTTATCCATCTTGCATAAGAACGGCAATATTGGGTCAGACCAAAGGTCCACCTAGCCCAGTATCCTGTCTTCCAACAGTGGTCAATGTCAAATGCCCCAGAGGGAATGAACAGAACAGGTAATCATCAAGTGATGCATCCCCTGTCACCCATTCCTAGCTTCTGGCAAACAGAGGGTAGGGATAGCATCCCTGCCCAACCTGGCTACTAGCCATTGATAAAGCTATCCTCCATGAATTTATCTAGTTCTTTTTTGAACCCTGTTATAATCCTGGCCTTCACAACATCCTCTGGCAAGGAGTTCCACAGGATGACTGTGCATTGTGTGTGGAAAAATACTTTTTGCTTGTTTTAAACCTGCTGCCTATTAATCTCATTTGGGGAGAACACTGTTGGTGTTCAAGCACTAACATCCGCATTCTCTCTGCAGCCAACATCAGCAGCATAGAAGCACAGGTCTTGAAATATCAACTCTTCTAGGCTGGCCACCGTGTATATAGGCCTGACACTTGCCTCCCAAAGCAAGTACTCTGCTCTTAGTTAAGTCAGGGAAGAAGGGCTCGTGGAGGGCAGCGGAAGCATTTCAAAGACATACTGAATGTACCTTTTTTTTTTTAAAAAGGAGGCATCAACTGAACAACCTGGGAGGATTTAGTACAGAACATACTGATTCCCCACCATACACCAAGCCACAGCTCACTTTGAGGAAAACAGATGCTCTCATGAGAGAGAAGCGAGGAAAGAAAGGGCACAACACTCTAGCCAACAACTGTTGTCTTCAAGATTACTCTTGTCACTTTTGTAGGAAAATCTGCAGGGCAAGAATTGGGTTACTCAGCCACTTAAATTCACCAATGAACCTCCTTGGCAGATATCATCCTGGCATTGAGGGATAGCCAAAGAAGTTGGTGTTCATGCATGCAAATTTGGAGTTCTGTCAAGAAATCTCTGTAGGGGTAGGCATGCATACCTCCTGTATGCCCTCATGCTTCCCAGCCAAGAGTATAAAGGGAGAAATAGCCTGAACACCACTCTGTTTCCTTACTGATTATGCCGGGGGGGGGGGAATTCTGTGCCACTGTGTGTGTGCAGAATTCATGTCCCCATCAGATTTCTTTGCTTCCCTGCAGAAAAATGACATTCTGACAGGGAAGCAGCAGGAGCTGTTATGCACCACTTCCTAGCCATGCAGGTACATCGTTTCAGGCACCTGGAGCAACAGCAGAGAAGTAAATCACTGCAAGGCGGGGGATACCCCAGCCAATGGCTCCAACCTGAGCCAGAATCAGCTGCCAGTTCTAGGGGGCTGGAGGCAGGAGAGAATGGGATTTCCTCTTCCCCTGCAAGGAGTGGCTGGGGCTATCAGACCCACACCCAGAAACCTCCCCTCAGCATCTTCCCCCTGCTTCCTGCCCCCATTGCTCCTCAGCTGAGGGAGGAGGGGTCCACTATACAGGGAGCTGCTTTCCCATCTGCCCAAACCCCATGCATCCAGACCTCCCAGACACACCCACCAAGCCTCACCCCATACAGCCAGAGCCCCCTAGACTTCCATACCCAAATCCCACCCCACTGAATCTCAACCCCTGCATCTAGAGCCCTCGGCACTCAGACCACCCCCACTAAGCTCCCTGCACTCAAACCCACATCCTGATGTGCCCCACCCTCCTGAGCCCCCACATCCAGCCTCCCAACCCCTGACCCCCAGCAAGTTGCCCCATGCCACTGAGCCCCCCAGGTAGCTGCATCCAGATCCCCTCCCTACCAAGCCCCAGCACCCAGACCCCTCCACTGAGCCCCAACCACTTTCACCTGGAAGCCCCTGCAGCATCCTATTGCCCTTGCACCCAATGAGCCTCTGTGCATCCAGATTCCGCCCCCCCACACACACACCTAGACCTCCCACTGAGCTGCCTGCATCCAGACTGTCCCACACAGAATCCTCTCACCCCACACCTGGATTCCCCCCCCCCTGCCCAATGAGCCCCTTGGATCCTGCCTGGTCCACACCTGGTGCAAAGGGGCAGGGCCCTAGGGTATTTCGGGCCTTGTGCTGTGTCAGGTCAGGTGTAGCCTTACCACTGAGTCCATGTCCTGGGAAGTGGGGAGGCTGCAGGGTGATCTCTCATCTTTGTGTAGCCAGTGGCCATTGCTCCTCACTGCCGTGCTGGAGTCTCTGCATTTATTTATTGACAAAAATAAAACTTGCAGCATTTTAAAATATTGTGTGCAGAATTTAAATTTTTTTGGTGCAGAATCCCCTCAGGCATAACTGATTCAGACTTGCAAAGCCGATTACTCTGAAATAGTGAGAAAGGAAGGCAGGCTATAGCACCCACACAATCAAAACCATTTTGAACTATAGTTGCTGTACAAGGTGGGCAATAAATCTTCCTTAGAGTATTTGCCCATGAAGATCCCACAGCTGATGACTAGCAGTTTGTGACCAACAGGAGAGTTGAAGGGCTTTATCTAAATAAAGATTAGAGGATTGTTCTCCTGAATCTATCAGCTCTTGCAGCTAATTCAAGGGAGTAGTGCTGAGTAAGCATGGAGCTGGAGGTCAACATAGCTGCTTTTTGTGTATCTCTTATGGGAATGTTTCTCAGGCATGCTGAGGAAGCAACTTTAGCCTTAGTTTAATGGGCCCTAATTCCTACTGGAGAGAGTAGCCCTGCTACTGTGTAAAAACTCATGAATGCACTATCTGATCCACTTAACCTCTGCATGGAGCCTTACTGTCATAAGTTAAAAATACTTGGGGTGATTGCTTCAAGGTTTTGGTTCTGTGTAAACAATAAAGGACACTGGGAATGTCAGTGTTGCTCTCCAAGGTTAGAGGGGAGATTGGAGGTTGGGGAATGGCTCAGATGGATGAGTGACCGTTATTGAAGTGACTATAGGGTGATGTCTTAGCACCACTTTATCCCTATAGAACACTAGACAAAGTGAATGTGCCATTAAGGCCCGTATTTCAGCAATTCTTCTGGAAATGGTCATTAAAAATGCAGGCTTGAAGGAAAATGGCATGAGAACAATTATCCATAAGGTCAAACAGGCATCCCATAAGGTCAGTCAGCAGTATGTTTATGTCTCCAGCGGGAGGCAGTACTCTCACCAGTGGACAAACATGCATCAGTCTTCTAAAACTTTAATTGTAGGGTGAGAAAAATGAACAAATAAATAGTTTTAGAACACTAGCCCCCTGTTTAAGATTGTTAAGTTCACTATGGCAGACCTGATAAAATGTTTTAGTTGCTGTTTAATGGTTCAAGATATTTGGGCCAGAAACTTCCAAAGGGTCTAGCCTCTCTTGTAAGGTCCTTGTGAAAAAGATTTCCACTTCATTTTATATAGACATCATTCAGCAGGCAACCATAAAGGATGTGCCACTGTCTAGGAGAGAGCCGTCTGACCTGTTCATTTTTTATAATCCTTCTGTTACAAGCCGCATAGTGCTTGAAGCCTGAGCCTTTTGGGCTGGGTATGAGGCAGGGATGCTCTGGTGTTTTACTGAGTAAGTTTTCTCTCGTCATTGAAAAGACCCAATAAATGATGTACCTAAGTATCCTAAATTAAGGGGGTGGGTGACTGGGATAAGGGATTGTATTAAACTAAAGTCTGACAAGAAGGAGCAGGGCAGCACAGATTTCCAGTTGGTTGCCACTGGCAACCAAGAAGGAACTGAGCGACAGCTGGGACCATGCATCCCTTTATACCTACAGGTGGGGAGCATAAGGACGTACAGGGTGTGCGCAGAGCCTTCAACTGACTCTGCAATGCATGCTGATATTAATAGTAGGAGCCACACAGATATGGTCAAAGACCAGTTTATGTAAAATAGTTATGAAACTGCAGCAAGAAACACTGTAGAAAGTGTTGTCATTATACCGTAAGGTGGTATGGCTGAACATACAGAAAGTAGAAACAACACATGAAGCATTCCAGCAAGTCCTCAGAGCTGCATCTATTGTACTGAACTACACATTACTTTAATACTTCTTTAACTCTCACTGATACGCTCCAGTAGACCCAGACACAAATGATATTGCACCTCCATTCAATTGTTGGTGAAAGGATACCTCATTTGAAGGTGCACATACTTATCTTTTAAACTAGTTGCTTGTCTTTTGTAACCTAGTTGAGTGCAGCTACAAAAGTGAGTATGTAGTTGAGTGCAGATGCAAGATTGAATGCTGGGCTGAGGCCTCTGTGAAAATGTTGCTCACAAGATAATTTTGGAAATGAAATAGGGTTTTAGCAGAATGTTTTAGGCATCTTAAGCAACACTACCCAAAACTGTATACCTGGTGGTCTAACTGAGATGCTGTCCCTTACTAATTATCCATCAGATGCAACTTAGGGTTCTTGCTACTCTTGAATCCTTCTCTATGCTTTTATTTTGCTACGTTTGTGCGAATGCTTAATAGAATATTGCTATCACAGGGTGAGCCTTGAGTTCCCTGTTTCAGTAAAAGAGGATCTAGAAGCCCTGTTGTGCTAGGTTCTTTACTATGGAGGGCAGCTGGGTGTCAAGTGTTCCATGGGCTGCCAGGCATTGTGGCCGCCACTCCAACCTGCGCTTTAATTTCATCCTCTGTGTATGTGGGCAGCTTACACAGAATGACACACAGGAGTGGAAACGGATCAGACCCCCCCCCAATATTTCCATTTTGGGGGCACTAGCCTCCCCTCCCCTCGTGACATTTTGGTTGTGGCCCTAGACATCAGTGCCCGGGCTGCAACTGTGGTGTTCACCAACTTAACCCTTTATTGGCCTTGCTGACTGGCTTGTTCCCCGATTTATACCCCTTCCTATGCTTAATTTGTGCCAGAGATGAGCCCCGGCACCTCTGGGCTTGCTGCATCAGTTATCGCTTGAGCCGTGGCACCTTTCTCACTACAAATTGAGCACTGCCCATTCCAGGGGTGAGTGCTCCTATAGTCCGCTCTCACTAGATGTTTCATGCCTTGTTTTTCTTCCTGCACTCATTAACACCACCTCCTTTGAACCTTTAATGTCACAGACTCATAGAAGATTAGGGGTGGAAGAGACCTCAGGAGGTCATCTAGTCCAATCCCCTGCTCAAAGCAGGACCAACCCCAAGTAAATCATCCCAGCCAGGGCTTTGTCAAGCCAGACTTTAAAAACCTCTAAGGAAGGAGATTCCACCACCTCCCTAGGTAACCCATTCCAGTGCTTCACCACCCTCCTAGTGAAATAGTGTTTCCTAATATTCAACCTAGACCTTCCCCACTGCAACTTGAGACCACTGCTTCCTGTTCTGTTCTCAGTGGTGCCAGATGACAGTCTAGATCCATCTTCTTTGCACCCTCCCTTCAGGTAGTTGAAGGCTGCTATCAAATCCCCCCTCTCTTCTCTTCTGGAGACTAAACAAGCCCAACTCCCTCAGCCTCTCCTCATAAGTTGGGCCCCAGCCCCCTGATCATTTTTGTTGCCCTCTCCTGGACTCTCTCCAATTTGTCCACAACCTTTCTGTAGTGGGGGGGCCAAAACTGGACACAATACTCCAGATGTGGCCTCACCAGTGCCGAATAGAGGGGAATAATCACTTCCCTCAATCTGCTGGCAATGCTCCTACTAATGCAGCCCAATATGCCATTAGCCTTCTTGGCAACAAGGGCACACTGCTGACTCGTATGCAGCTTCTCGTCCACTGTAATCCCCAGGTCCTTTTCTGCAGAACTGCTGCTTAGCCAGTCGGTCCCCAGCCTGTAGCGGTGCATGGGATTGTTCTGTCCTAAGTGCAGGACTCTGCACTAGTCCTTGTTGAACCGAATAAGACTTCTTTTGGCCCAATCCTCCAATTTGTCTAGGTCACGCTGGACCCTATCCCTACCCTCCAGCATATCTACCTCTCCCCACAGCTTAGTGTCATCAGCAAACTTGCTGAGGGTGCAGTTCATCTCATCATCCAGATCATTAATAAAGATGTTGAACAAAACCGGCCCCAGGACCGACCTCTGGGGCATTCCACTTGATACCGGCTGCCAACTAGATATCGAGCCGTCTCCTGGTTCCTTCTCTGTGGTTCAGAATGTTGTGTTGTAGATACCAAGGTCATAGGTTGCCCTTGAAAGGCCCTCAGTAGTCAGTTTGCTCTTATTCCTGTCTAGTTATCTATCCTTTTGAGGGAGGCGGAAGAAAGAGTATTATACTTGTTATGTAGTTAGGGCTTTAAAATTCTCTAGACGCAGCACCCCTTTTGTGTAAATTAGAGGAGCACTAATTTGTATGTTGGAAAGGGAATCAAAGCAGCACCATTACCACATTGACTCAGCAAAAGGCCACAATCAAAATAGTAAGTGCTCCTGTCTCACTGCCAGTAATATTGCATGTAATTATCTTGCATTTAGTAGGAACACATACATGATATCAACACATATCAGACTTGTTTCCTTTGTGGAGCTTTCACTGTTTCTCCTGTTTAAGTGGAAGAAAATTTTGTTTATAGTTAAGTGGAAGGTGACAGTGATGTCAAGTTAATGCTCAGCCAATTAACTCATCCAATTGGTTGAGATCCATTGGCTGAATTATAAAACAAAGCAATGAATATATCACTTCACTTCCCTGCAGTGCATATTCATCTATAATGGGTCTGATTTTTGAAAAATTACCTCCAATTTTATCAGTTTTATACCTACACTTGTAGGTGTAAGCATTAGGATTTAGCTGCCTAGGTACTGACTGCACTTTACAAGCTGGCTAGTCTGCAACTTGTGTCCTCAAGCTAGCAGACTGACCTTATGTAAGGAATTTTTCCTATTTATATCTGTTGCTAGAGGTCTTGTATTGGGACAGAGGTAGGGAAATGCAGGCACGCATGTTGCAACTTGCCCAATGTCACGTGATAAATCAACAGTGGAACCAGAAATAGAATCCGGGTTTCTGGACTCCCAGACCAGTGCCCTATCCACTTAGCCAGGCTGCCTCCTTTGCATTTGACGACATGTTCATATCAAAAATGACCTTTCCCCTCATGACTATTTCATAAGTGCTGATATTTGACTTCTAGCTACAAGCTGAAAGATGTGACTAGGTTGGCTTGTAGGTGAATTATGGTTTGGGTATGTTTTTCCAGTCACTTCAGGATTTGTGGAATGCTCTCCCAAGGCTCCCCACTAGGTGGTGACTGAACACTAGTTCTTCCTTTAACAACATTAATACTTCAGTGTTGTACGATACTCCTTGCTTAGCCATCAGTAATCTTTATTAAAAAAAAAAGTGAGAAAACATAACTACTTAGTTTTAATCTCTAGATAATAGAAAATACAGGTTTCTAGGTCCTTCCTTGAGATGACACTGATCTTAGTTCTCACTTGCCATTGTTTACATTTACACTTCAGCAGAATTTTGAAGCCAGAGTCCAAAACTTTTAGCCATTATAAAAAAAAAAATTGTCCCCATTGTATTTCATGGAACTTCTAGATTAAAATATTAGTATAAATGGTTTATGCAGGAATTGTTCTTACTGAGTCTTTTAAAATTACTTTGTTTTAATTAATTTTAAAAAAATACATCCTTCAAACTGTCCTCAACATATTCCTTCTCTGGGAGCAGTGGTTAGGTGAGGAGGGGAGGAGAGACTTCTCAGGCTTCTAAGTTTCAGGATGAATAGAAAAACCCATTTGGACTGCATGAACACTCCATCATGGCATTGAACACTCAGAGCAAAGGTTATAAGAGGCTATGTCACTTCCAGCTACCTCAATTCTTCTTTTTCCATGCTTAGCTGTAGCAAGTAAAACCTTTTGCTCCATTCCTATATAAACTTGCTGTAGTTTAGGTAGTGCATGTGCCATTGTATTAAGATTGCTGCCCTGCCTCTGACCCAGTTCTGATCAAGAGATCTGGATAAAGTTGTGTATTTTGTGCAACATCTTCCTGGAGCTGAAGGCACATAATGTTTGTGCCATGGAGAAAGCTACTTCCCAGATAACCACTTAGCATATTACATATTAGGCCTGAAGAGAATAGGGTGACCAGATAGCAAGTGTGAAAAATTGGGATGGGAAGGGGGAGGGTGATAGTCCTACATAAGACAAAACCCCTAATATTGGGAGGGTCTGGATAACATTGGAACATCTGGTCACCCTAGAAGTGAGGCACACCTGGCTCCAAGCCTTCCTAATGATGGAGGCCCTACAAGCTAGACCCTCAGATCCATCTTCTAGGCAGAGCTCCATTCCCCTTGCAGGGAAAGAATAGGCCTATGTTGCTTTGAAATCTAGCTTCAGCATGCATTTCCATTCTTCTTCTTCTCTCCCACCCTTTAGAGACCTTTTGATCTCAGTTCTTTGAGGCATGAAGTAGAATAGTTAGAGATTACTGGATTTAGGGAAATTGAAGTTACTTCAGAAAATTCAAATTCCACATAATGATAACTTCCATATTACTATAAGATTGGCTATGAGAGGTGCAGGCACTTTCAGCAAGACTAAGATTTGCCCTCTCTACAGTGTGTGCAATTCCCTTTGACTTTAGACATATTTTGGTGCATTTTGAAACCTCAGCAACTGATGATCATGTTTTGTTGTTTGAAATCGGGCACCCAGGAAATGGGGCACTCAGAATCAGAGGTCTCTTTAAAAGTTTGGGTCTCAATTCTTATACATACTCTGCAGCACTAAAATAAGAGGGTGGGTTGGCTGGAGGGGTCTATTGAAACAGGAGTGGGGAAAAAATAGCATATTGAGATAAAAGACCCCAAGATGTCTGCAGTATTCTGCTTCCTAAGGCAATTTTCTAAAAGAGTATCTTTGTCTGACCACACACTGTTTCTGCAACGTTTATGATCAGCAAATCTGACTTTGGCAACTTTTTAGCACACAGTACTCCTTGGGAATATCTCCTTTAATTTCTCATTGCTAGCATGTTTTATTCCTTCCTTTTTGCAGGTTAGGACTTCATAGATGACCATTCTTACAAGGATTACTCCTTTCTCACCCATATTCTAAAGTCTCTCACTTGAGAAAGTTAGCACTTAAGGATTCTTCCCTAGCACCTGAAATTCCTTATCGTCTCTTGTGGGTCCAACGTGGGGATAGGGAAAAGATGTTTTACTTGTTCCATTGCAGTCCCTTTTTGGAGGAGATGACTTTTTTGTTAAACCTTTCCACTAAAGAAAGCAGCATTATCCTGTTTTATGTAAGTGACCTAAAATGATATTTGCTGTCTGTCCCACTGATGTTTATTGCCCTTCTGTCAGGAATTTTCTGAAGTTTTGGTTATTTTTTTTGTTATCTGAATGTGTTTTTGTTTCACTAACCTAAAGCTTTTGGCTTCTTTTCCCCTGCTCCTGCTGCATATTACAGAAACAGCCTTTCATCTATTGATGTGTTACCAACAACTCTCTCAGCAACAGCCAGGCTCTGGTTGGCTTCAGCCAATTCTTGTTTCCATAGCAACATAACTAATTTTCCATCCTGTAGTTCCAGTTTTGAAAGGAAATGCATAATAGTCGAACAAATGAGAATCCACATTTCATGGTCAGTTGAGAACACCACCTCCCCATTTTTATTTGACTACAGATCTAAGAGAATGTTTATCTCCTTTGTGTGCTTAAATGGATAGAAAAATTACTTAGCAACTGTGCTTTACAAACACCAGAAGAAACAAAGATGAGAATACTCAGTGTTGCAGCATGTTACAAAGCATATTGTACCATCATAATTACGAGTATCTGTTGTTTTTTTTTCTCCCATGGCACTGAGGGAGGGTCAGTTTGATTAGTTAAATGACTAGTACAACATCCCCAAGGACTAAATCTTTGTTTGTATAGTTTGTTGACTACACAGAAGTCGGTGGTTTCATGGGACTCCTGCATTCTAACTGATATTCAAAAAGCAATGCACTAAATTCCCTATCTTAACTAAGAAGAGTATTTATCTCATAAGAACAGTTTCACTTGAAACCCCCCCCCCCCACACACACACACCCTGGGAAAGAGAAAATTCTCAGGAATAAAGACTTCTCAGGGAAGTTGTGTGCAAATGTATTCATGTCTGACAGCTGAGTTCTAATAAGTATAAACAATGTAGGTCATAGTAATGCTAGGCAGCAAATTCTGGCAGAGGAAAATTTAGCCAGCTGCCAAGTTGTAAGTTGGAGGACTGAACATTCAGAATTCATATTGGAGAGGCCTGCTCTCAAGTAATTTTATTCTTAGTGTATTCGTTCCTAAGCCCTTTAAAAATATTACATAGACATTTATAGCTATTGACTAGATAATATTTCAAAATAAGTCTGACTATTCCAGCTATGTGCAAAAGTTTTTTAAAACATACATATGGCTCAATAGTGGACAAAGCATTCCAAATCTGACCTATTGCTGCAATGGTTTTTAACATTCCTATCCTGTGACTGTGATACAGGCCAAGAGACCTCACTTTTCCTCTGCCACTGTAGCTGAGAAATCTTTATTAGGGGGATTGTTTTGAGTGGTAGTTGCAGAGTTGGTTCAGACTGCCTCTGCTTGAAGATAGTAGAGTGTTTTACACTGAGGAGAAAATATAGCACAGAACCTTCGATCCAGATACCCAGGTTGTTGGATCCCAATCTGAACTTCCATAAACTTTAAAAAGTGACAAAGCTTTCATGGGTGAACACCCACTTCGTCAGACGTGGCTACCCCTCTGATACTTTCATAAACTTTGATTCATGCCCATCTCTTGTCAAGTTATTTCCACATATAGTACAAGTCTTGTGGAAGACAGGGATCTAAAATCCACACACATGGACTGGCAAACAAGGGGCTGGGAAATATGGAACCTGTGATGCTTATCCTGAGTGAGCTACTTTAAAAGGCTCCCCATCTTGACTAATGCCAGGGGAAAGAAGATAATAATTATTCTAAAACCTTCCCTTCTGGTCCTCCCAAGGCAAAGTGGCAATAAACATGGACTGTATTCATTAGGGAAGAAAAGCTTTGGGTGGTGATTTTTAGGTGTGCTGGTGATGACCCCCAGTCTTGCACTCTGCTGTTGCTTCTGGGTGTTGTAGGGCCTTAAATCTGCTTGTGAGAGGAAACCAGGGCCTTCAGAGCTAGAGCTTGGCAAAGAAACTTCCTCACTCCCTTCCTCCTAAGCTTGTTGTTTTGGGTTTTTTTTCTCCTAATCTCCCTAGAATCAGCACTTGTCAGATTCTAATCAACAAGGGAAAACCCTCTCCTAACTTCCCCTCTTGCAGTTCCACTGGCTGGGATTTCTGTCTTTGGGATGTAAATTTGCCTTATGTACTACTACTTCTAGCCAGGTCTGCACCTCTTTTCCACATTATCCATCAGACCTTGCATCCCCAACATTCTTGAGAATTGTCACTGTTGCACAATACGCCCATATTCCTAGCTAACCATTGTACAGGAGAGATGCGGTCTCTTACTATATTCTTAACCAAATGAACCTCTGTGGGAGTCTATAGAACTTTTGTACAATTATGAGACTTACTACTCTTGCATGCTATCCTATTATACAGCTGTACTTTGACGCTCTAGTGTACTTGGCATAGCTATTTGCAGTGCTACACTATATATTTACTTGAACAGTTTCAAAAGTCCTCTTTTTTCCTAGAGGAAACAAACCAAATATGTCTTAATGTACTCTGTGGCATTACTAGCTTGTAATTAGTAGTGGATGGATCATTACTATCATCCATCTACTATAAGCTAATTATATGCCACTCTTGCCTACTCAGAACTGCTGGGATAGAATGCTGGTTGGCATTTTAAAATTGTATACAACTGAATCATTCCTTGGCACCTGTTGGAGACTAAGGCCTTGCCTGCATTTAAAAGTTAGGTCAGCATAGCTACAGCACTTCACTCCTGAATGTTACAGCTATGCCAACCCCAGTGCAGACAGAGCTAGGCTGACGGAAGATTGCTTTTGTGGACCTAACAACAGTCGCTCATGGAGGTGGACGAAAAAGTCCCTTCCTTCACTGTCAGAAGTGTCTGCACTATGGTGCTACAGAGGCGTAGTTACTGTAGCGCCCTTGGTCTAGACATGGGGTTTTTGTCAGTGCAGGAATGCCACCTCCACAAATGAAATTAGCTGTTTTGATGGAACCTATCTTCCACTGACAAATCCCCCAATGTAGATATGTTGATTAGGGATGTGGTTTTTCACACCCCTGACTGACATAACTATGACAATATAACTTTTCAGTGTAGACCAGGCCTATGACTCCAGGTGTGGCTGAGAGATGTTGTTAAGCTGACCTAAGCCCCCGGAAGAGGCACCTCTCCTGCATCTCGAAACGATGGATTTACTACAGCAATGGAAAAACCCCATCTATCACTGTAGTAAGTGTCTGCACTACAGCAGTAGTGTAATCATAGAGTCTCAGGTTTGGAAGGGACCTCCAGGAGATTTAGTCCCCTCGCTGCTCAAAGCAGCACAAATCCCCTGACAGACTTTTTTTTTTTTTTTTTTAAACCCCAGATCCCTCAAGGATTGAACTCACAACCCTGGGTTTAGCAGGCCAATGCTCAAACCACTGAGCTATTCCTCCCCACCCAGATGTACCTATTGCTTCCAGGAGGTCTTTGAATGAGTGCCCTATCCACTCAACCCTGGTTCATTGAAATCAATGGCAAAAAGTCCCATTGGATTCAGTAGTGGTAGGATTTCATCCAAGGTATCCACTCAAGCCCCTGAAGGCCAAATCTCTAGACAGACAAACAAGAGGTGAGGGCACTCAATGAATCACAATATTGAACCCTTATTTATAGTTATATTTATTCTAAAAGTGCTTTGCAAATGGTGAATTATTTCTATAACACTCCATGAATATAAGTAGTATCCTAATTTACCAGTTTGGGGTACACTTCTTGCTAGTTTCTCCAAGGGGATAAAGTCTGAATCAATGGTAGGAGTGGAACTCAATAATTCCTAGTTCCAAGTCTTGTATTCAGACTGTTAAATCACATCTCTGAATAGGCTTTTTGTTGATTCAACATTAGACACATACTGTGTACAAAATAAACACCTCATAATAATGTGGCAGACTACAGATAATATCAGAATATAAAGCTGTAAATATTTACTAGGTAGGACAAATCTGTTGCTGTGACAGCATAGGTTTCTTTCCTGCAACCTGCCAATATTTCCTGGCAACTAAGCTCCAGGGTATTTTTAAAGTTAAAATTAAACCGAATTCTTTGGGCAAGATAAACGTGAGTTACTGGGCTAGAACAAGAGCTAATGAAAGAGCTTCTTAGCTTGCAAACCTGTGTTCTGCTGGCTGCAATATGCTATAGGCCTTTATTATACAGTGCTTGATTGGCAGAACTGGTAGGTTGTCACAGAAACCAAACATTCTTGCTCTTAACAATGCAATAGGAAGGGCTATTTAGCTTTGAGTTCTCTTCCTTCTTCAGCCCTACAGCACAGGGATTGTATAAGATCTCGGCTACAGACTTTCATACAGAAACATCACTTACTTAACTTGCTTTGGGAACATAATACCAAGATGGGCTGCAATACCAGTAAGAGTACAACAGTGGTGGAATCTGCTCAGAAGCCAGGAGAACAACCTGAAGGGGAAGATAAGAATCAGGACACAGGTTCTGAAACAACTGCAAATGACCTCCATAACTCATCTGTTAAGGATGGTGCTTCTGATATAACAAGCTGAAATTGGAAAGTACTGTGCTCCACACACAGAACGTAACTATGAAGTAAGCAATTTATTTACTGATTTTTCTGGCTGGAGCACACAGATTCTGTCATCTTATTTCCCTACAAACTGAGGGGTCGATGGAGGAGGACGGGGGAAGAGGATTTCTTCTGGATAAAATCTTTCGTAAAGAACCTCAAGGAATCTTCCTGGAAATACCCACTGTGCATCACTAATGGATGTAAAATTCTGTCATCTAACTAGATTAAATACTGAGAAAATAGAGCTCTTCCCTCATGAATACTCAAGGAAAACTGCGTACTTCTATGGGATAGGAACTAATCAACAATCAATGGCACTTTCTGGAGACTGGCAGGTCTGAAGCAAATTCACATTGACATCAATAGACTCCAACTGATCAAAACCATTCCACATTCAAATCCTATGTTTATGAAATAGTTTGTTTCACATGACTATTTTCAGTT
This sequence comes from Mauremys mutica, assembly GCF_020497125.1. Taxonomy (NCBI): domain Eukaryota; kingdom Metazoa; phylum Chordata; order Testudines; family Geoemydidae; genus Mauremys; species Mauremys mutica. The sequence continues at coordinate 17,845,091 of NC_059085.1, forward strand.
TAAATAGCAATTTTATTAGTTTATAATATGATTGTATTGTATATGAAACAATGCCTCTGATTTTATTTGGAAAAATTCAGACATGATGTCTTGGAAATGTTAACTAATTCTAACAGTATTTGGTGGATTATATGAAATTTTAATCACATTTCAAAGCAATAACAATTTATCAAGCTGGCACATGCGGCTATTTACAACTCATTTTTATAACTGATGGTATCTGATTCTGCTTTCACTAGTTAAAAAAATGGAGTATAATTTCGTAGTCTCCTGCATTTGAATGCTTTTCTATATTTGAAATGCATCCAAATTCTCAAAACTTTATTTGTGTTTTTCAGCAAGACTGTTTAACTACAGAAGAAAAGCTTTTTCCAGCCATGTTAACTATCTCTGTATTTGGCTGAGGGGGAAGGATGACAGTTAAAAATTAATCTATAGATTAAATAGCATATTGCCGTTCCTTAGCACTTGTACTGTAACTGTTAACTTGAGTAACATGATTTTTTTCTTTTATAGTAACCTTTAAACAAATTTTCCTCTTCTGTTTAGGAATTGTCCATAAACTGCAGTTTTCTTATTCATAATTTGAAAAGAAATTCTTGAGAATAATTCTTGGTCTCTGGATCATTTGAGAAATTCATGTATTCGGTACCTGAAAAGACATTTGTTTTGTCTGGGCATGTAAAGGTACTTGTAAGATTCCGTTCTGTTGCATGGAGAGGTGTAACTCTGGCTCAAATTCAGGTTTTTATGTTAAGGATTCAGGATATCTTTTCTGTAGTATTTGCATGAAATTCAAGCATTTATATAAGTAGTCATTCAATAGTTAGAATTTCTGCTGAAAACGTTTATCTAAAGCTTTTGTAACCGGACCCAGCAGAGTTGGGATAACAGATTTTTGGTTGTACTCTGCAAAATTCATACACCTACACACCTGGATGACTACTTTTGTGATGATGATAGGCCTTCACTTTGTTGCTTGATTGCTATGTATATTTGTAATGCTAATAACTCAAGAACAAAAATCTATTAAAAGGTGACTAGCTCATATAAATGCTTTTAAAATAAAATTTTATGGGGGGGACATAATCATTGGTTTCAGCAAAGAAATTAATCCTTTAATTTCTTGAAAGAAATTATTGGGCAGTGAGGAAACCTAGCTTTCTGGTGATCCTGAACAAATTCTAGTTGGAGTAGGATTTGCACACCAAATTTAGTCCATTGCAAATGAAGAAATCTCTTAACGCTCCAGAAGAGATACATGTATGCTTGGCTACTTGCTGTTTAAACACTCAAAGGCCAGCACTAAGGTTTGAAAAATATTTATCTCAGTTTGGAACATCATTAGAAGAGATTCAACTGCAGTGTCCTTAGTAATGAAATATCTCACTTTGGGAGAGTCATAGCTCCGATAGAATAGCGGTGTGTGTGTGTGTTTTTTATTTTATCTTTTTTATTATTTTCCCCCTCATTCTGAAGTGGGATCTACTCTCTGTAAGAGTGAATAGCAAGTGGCATAAGCCCTGCCATATATGGAGGTAGAAAACAAATGGTGTAAAAATGCATAGGGTACTGAATTTAAAATTGTTTTACTGTACAGTAGTAATGTCTTAAAGATCAGATTTCTGTCTTGATCTAATAGTCCCATCTGGCCTTAAAATCTATGATTTATGTATTTTGAAACTGATCTCACTTATGCGTAACTTCATTTGACTCCTAGTTTTCCCTGACATAAGTGGGAGAAAAATCGGACCACATGGGTGACTTATGCAAGTTGGTAACCTGCAGTCATGGAAAGACCATATTACGTACCAACAAACATTGTGGTAAATAAAAGCATTTGGGGCCTCAGTGTTAAGTCCAGTCTTACATGCATTAGCATGGTTGCACTGTAGTTACTTTCATAAAGCTGGTGAAGCCAAGGAGGTCAGGTCCATTGTTTTGAGCTATGTAAAAGTGGGTTAGCTCTAGATTTTAAGCAAGTACTGCCTGAGTTGTTTTTTACATTGGTGCAAACAGCATGATTCTTTGGCAAGAGCATGAGCTTTGTTGCACATGAATTCTCTAAAGGAGGAAAATATTTTACACTCTATTCTTAAAGAATAGGAAATGTAGCATTCTCAATCAGAAATAGTACAAGGAAAGATGTGTTTTCCCAAAACAGAAAATTATTTTCTGCTGAAAATCTTATTTGTTTTAATTAATGTTATGCTGAGTAATCAAGTCCATTAAAAGATGCAAAAGGGAGGGGTTGAATTAGTGAAGTTTAAGTTTTTCATGCTAGCAACAGATAATTCTTCCCCTTTCTGCTTTGGTGCTGGTGACAAACAGTAATGAAACAGAGGCATTCTGGATTCCAAATAACTGTTCAAATTTAGCAGCTGGTCTAGAAACTTTCTGAAATCATGTTGATAAATGTGGACCAATCCTACAGGCCTCACTTAAGCAAAATTCCCCCTTAGCCTTTTAGTTAAAGTTACAGGTATTCGACTGAGTGAAGACTGCAAAGTTAGGCATCAAAGAATCCTGTGGCACCTTATAGACTAACAGACGTTTTGCAGCATGAGCTTTCGTGGGTGAATACCCACTTCTTCAGATGCAAGTTGGAATCCTTTCTGAAAGAGATTGAATTTGTTTGCTATGAGGGGAGAATGTCCAAAATGTATGGAAATACATGCAAGCTCTTTTACGCTTATCAGTAGATTCTTTCTCAACCCCCCACTAAGGCCATGCAAGCTCCAACATGCCACTATGTTAACTTTTAACTTAAATCCACCAGGTTTCTTACACAACACTCAGAGGCTACAAAAAATTAACTCTGAGTTAAACCACAAACAGGAGCAATTCTGTTCTTACTGTGCTATAAGATCTCATTTAAATAATACTCACTCAAATGGCAAGATTACAACATGATTTGTTTGTTTCCTGGATGTTTTATCAAGTTACGTAACTGACAGATCTAACCCTAAAAGTTCAGTTTGGAGAGTGCCTGGGTCAAATCTCTTTCACTGCTGATATAAGGGGTACTGTCATAAAATACAAAAAAGCACCCAAACCAACTTGGGTTAATGCTCTGTCATCTGAAATAGAGAAACTTCTTGACCTGGAGAAGTCCCTCAACTCTTCTTGTGGCCTTAGGGTTATTGGTAGCTGCTATTCATATTGTAATGGTGGGCATAGTACATGAATTTACAAACCTGGGAGGGGAGGCTGGGTAAACATAATCCTCAGTTGATGAAGAGGTAGGGGCACACAGAGCCTTCTGCATCAGGAACTAATCTTTTGTGTCAAATTTGATACAGTAGAGAAGGGTCCATGGTAACGTATTCATCGTAATAGCACTTCTACTCCCAACAAGTCTGCCTCTACCCCAAAAATGCATTAAACTTCAGTTGTGAAGCCATTCTAGCTGGTACACATGCACTATAGCTGACACAAATCCACACAAAAATGAGATATAATATTAAGAGGCTTAAACATTTCATATGCCCTCATGTTTCATTCAGAAACATGGACTTACCCATGACTGCCTAGGAAGAAGTACTGCAGAAAGGGATGTGGGGATCATAGTGGATCACAAGCTAAATATGAGGCAATGGTGTAACACTGTTGCCCAAAAAAAACCAACCAAAAAAACAAACCTCATTCTGGGATCTTTAGCAGGAGTGTTGTAAGTAAGATATGAAAAGTAATTTTTCAGCTCTATTCCACGCTGATTAGGTCTCCACTGGAATATTGTGTCCAGTTCTGGGTGCCACATTTCAGGAAAGATGTGGACAAATTGGAGAAAGTCCAGAGAAGAGCAACACAAATGATTAAAGGTCTAGAAAACATGATTTATAAAGGAAGATTGGGGAAAAATTGGGTTTGTTTAGTCTGGATAAGACAAGATTGAGGGGATATAAATTTTCAAGTACATTATAGTTTGTTACAAGGAGGAGGGAGAAAAACTGTTCTCTTTAACTGCTGAGGATAGGACATAAAGCAATTGGCTTAAATTGCAGCAAAGACAGTTTAGGTTAGACATTAAGAAAAACTTCCTAACTGTCAGGGTAGTTAACCACTGGAATAAATCGCTTAGGGAGATTGTGGAATCTCCGTCACTGGAGATTTTTATGAGTGGGACAGACAAACAACTGTCAGAGCTGGTCTAGGTAATACTTAGTCCTGCCTAGAGTGCAGGGGACTGGACTAGAAGATCTCTCGAGGTCCCTTCCAGTCAGGGGTGAATAACACAGAGGCTGGGGTCTTGGGCAAGGTGTGGGGGTGGGGGAAGGGCTCAGATGGCAGGGGTGGGGCTGAGGCCAGCCTCCCCCAGCCAGCCCCCCCCAGCCAGCCCTTCACTGCTGCTGAGCCTGTGCCACCTGGGGCTCTGGCAGTGATTTATAGGGCCCGGGGCTCTGGCTGCTGCTGGGAGCCCTGGGCCTTTTAAATTGTTGGGCCCTGGGGCAGCTGCCCCTTTTGCTGTGCTCCTCCCCCGCACACCCCCAGTGGCCCTGCTGGCAGCGCTTTAACATCAGCTTTGTACCTGTACCCGTGGCCACTTTGTTACTGGTACGCCGTACCGGCTTACTTGCCCCTCTGCTTCTAGTCCTGATTTCCTGATGACCGTTCTGAGTGCATGCTATAGACAACAAGCCTCAATCTTACATCTGCCTACCCTCGCCTCCTATTCTCCCAGAATGCCAACCTTTCACCCCTCTTCCATCCTCAATCCTTTATCAAAATATCCCTCCTAACACAGCCAACTATTAAATCATGTGTCCACAATTATTAGTGGGAGCAGGATAATCTGGAAGTGGAGGGTCAGAGTTAAGATTAATATGTGGGCTACAGTATATAATAGTTGAAGTGGTGTATGTGAGTGGAGAAGTACAAGGTATGTTCTGTTATGCAGCTTAACTTCATGACCTTGCTGTTCTGGGTTCATGTCAGATGTATGTAGCAATTCAAACTGTTACAAAAGAATTTGCGAATCTTAATTGAAATAGGTTTTTAATTAGATGGAAAAATAGATATCATGTATGATCCACTTTTTTTGGTCCTGGTTACAATTTCCTTGAAATATAGGACCACTTTTGAACTGATGCAGTAAATCCTGTCCCCTAGGGGCAATATTTTACTGCTAAATTAACTTTTAAACCATTTAAAAATCAGGGGTAGTATAGTCATACCCAGTGTAATTAGCAGTATGCTGACCGAGGGCTTGATTCAACTTCCCCTTAATAAACTTGATTTACTTGGATTAGGGCTTCACTAAGCAGCAAGATAACTTTGTAAAATAGATAAAATGTGGAAAATTTAAAGTCAGTAGAACTGCAGAATTGAATTCTTTCACACTAGGAATGTGAATTTTACTCTTCATTTATTTGGGTACTTCTGGTAACATCATCACAGTGTATCTAAGCACCTCTCCCAGTATTGATAGAGTGACTCCTCACAACGTTCCTGCAAGTGAGGAAATATTGTCCCCATTTTACTAATGGAAAACAGAGGCACAGAGATTAAATGACTTTCCCAAGCTCACCCAAGAAGTCTGTTAGAACAAGAATTCTGATTTCCTGAATTCCAATCCAGTGCCTTAAGAATATTTGTTTATATACCTTATTCACAGTGAGCACATTTCTCCCTCTCCTGAAGCAGGCTGCCTTGATGGTTCAGGGCATTAGTAATGCTATGTCACAAGTTCACTGGTAACTTGGATTGAATTTGATCACCTGAAAGCCGTCTGCTGTTGGTGTAATTTCTACTGGAAGGATATCCTCACCTCAGAATTTCCTTCGCTAGTGATACTGATTGGTGCCCTTATTCACAGTCTTTGCAGTGTGTGCGAGGACTGCATAGGTGTTCCAAGCTCTTACACACTTTTACTCTTCTGGATGGTTTCCTGAGGGAACGGATGAAGTGGATGGCAATAGTTGTGCAAGCTCTTCTAAGAAATTTTCTCTAGTTAAATATCACTGCAGTCACCTGGGCTGTCAGCCTAGCTTTTTTTCTTAAGCACAAAGTCACAAGGCAAAAATAAAATAGTTATTAAATTAACTGCGTAAGTTATAGTGCACCTTGAGATGAAAATATTCTGTATATATTGCATGTACACACCACTATTGCTTGTACAGCCCATTCCCACCTAATTGACCCCTTCTCCTAAGTCACATGTTGTACCCCTAAACAATACAGTGCTGCACTTTGTACTTTATCTGTAAGAGATGGTATGGCACACTGATCATTTAGAATGAATGATGTGGCAATGCTACTGTACTACCACACAGTGAGAATTTCACATTCTTTTTAATGCAATCAAAAAGCCTACAGCTTAGCAGTCTTAATAATGGCTCCAGGCCCTGCCAGCTTTCCTGACTGCTGCCACAGTGTTGCAGACACAATTGTAATTAACCAACTGCACACATAGAACATCTAGAATAGGAGAGAGCTCTTGCTGGACCAGAACAAAACCTAACTGCCCTTTCCCAAATGTGCTCTGTGCTCTCCATGCTTAGTTAAAGATGTGTAACACTAAAACTTTTGTTAAGTCTCCTATTAAACTGTGACCCTGCTGTCTAAACTGACTGTATTAACCCTGAGGTGAAGAAGAAATAGCAGGAGAAGACCTCTCCTGAAAGACCTCCCTGGCTATACCATGTGGTGACTTGGGCATCTGCCTCCAGTACTTTAGGATTAGCACTGAGCTGTTTTGTGTATCAGCAGTTAACCACTCTAGGAGCTCAGTAGATGGTAGAATTGTTGCTTTAGAGCAGTCTTGGACGTAGATGATTTTATTACATCAAAACAGCAACAACAAAAAATCCCAAGGATCCAAAAGATTTGTTGAGCATCTGCTTAATTCAGCCCACCCTCAAATACCAGTGCAGGCAATAGATACTGGAGGGGCTTGGCACTCTTTGGAGGTGCTAAGTGCTGGCAGGATAAAACCATAATTCAGCAATCTGTTACTGAGCCTTATTTTGGCCAAATAACACTAGTAGTGGTGAATTTACATGTCTTGGTTTAAGTGGGAAGACTCAGTCAGGAGTACATAATGCATCTCCTCTCACTATGCTAACTGAGGATTTGGCCATTTATGCAGAGCACCTTGCAAAGTGCTTTATTGCCAGTGAATGAGAGATAGCAGATAAACAATGTTTTCTCTTATCCAAGTATGAACCTATAGCTTATTGAATAGTTCATTTAAACCTAGATGTTTCTAGCAGACAATGTTAGATTAGCTCATGGAAACACTGAAAACACAGTTGACTAGAATGTCTAGGGTGTGTGTGTGTATGTTTTTCCAAATACTTTGTAGCAAATACAAAAATAATGGGACATTACATTGACGTTAGAATCTCATAAGTCAATGGGTGTGCATAAACTTCTGAACAGAGATCTTCAGATTCAAAAGCTCTCATGCACAGTGACGTCAAAGAGCTATTGTGCAATTGCTGGCCAGTAACCTGTTCTCCAACATCATGCCCACGCACTCTCCATTTATAATACACTACTTTTACTTTTGAGTTGCTTGTTTAGTTCCAGTCCTATTAAAGCTGGCAATTATAACATTAATTTTTAAAATAGTTTCAGCTATCCAGTCAGTGTCTAACTTACCATTTCTTGATAAAATGACAGAGCAGATGTGTAGCAAAGAACTTGCTTCATTGCCTGGTAACATGCTGTTTTCTTAGAGTGTGTGTGGGGGGGCTTTTTAAATCATTGTTAGTCATTACTTGGATGAAGAGATTGTGAAGACTTGAGTTATTTGTACTGCCATTCTTGAGCAAATTGCTTCTCCCACGTCACTGAATTGTTGTGAGGGCATAGTCATGGATGTTAAAGAACATAAGTATGAAGACCATAAATGATCCTAAAAATGGTCTGGCCTGTATCACTGTGGACAATCTGCCTTACATACTGATTGTTCCTTGATCTGCTCTTTTTCACCGACAGAAATATTTACTGAATGCTCTCTTGATATTTTTGACATATCTTTTAAATCTAAGTTTATCAAATGCAGTGTCATATGCACTCTCTCATATGAGACCACTATTCTGATCCTTCATTACTGGCATATAGTTCACTACAAGCCATTTATCTAGAATCTAAGTTAAGTGATACCCTCACACTACGCATTTTTTTTTTTTAAAGTTTTCATTCCATGGCAGAAGAAATGGTGTGTTCCTGCAGATCATGGAAACAAAACTGCCTATTTTGTACACAAATCTCACATTCTGACATCCATATAGATGGCAAGAGTGGAGAATGAATGATGTAAATCAGTGATCTGGATTGGAATTTGTGTGATTTGATGTATCATAATTTTGAAATTAGGAACAATTCTTCCCATCTACAGTTACAAATATTTTGTAATTAAGTATAATACCAAATAAACATGGAGTGTATGAAGGAGAAATCTGCATCACTGTCTCCTTTATCCATGGAATGTTTTATGCATACAAAGCTATTTACAGAGAGCAAATAAATGTTGCAATTTTAGGAATGTGTTTAGTCACTGAAGCAAAACAATGCATCAATTGTATAAGAAAAATTTTCTCTATAACTTAAGGTAACACTAGAGGGCAGTGATGTAAAAGGAATTAAGAGACCGAAGATCGACTAGAAAATGTGGAGACACCTTTGTACTAGTACCAAATAGAAAAGGTATTCTTACACGATTATTCCAGCTCTACCTGTACATTTAAAATCAAGTCTATACTCTTATGCAAAGTAAAATAGTTTTGGTTTTTTTATTAATGTGAATTATGAAGTTAGAAAATGCAGCATTTTTAAGTTGATTATCCCAACCATTTAACATTATTCCAGTATTTGTATTACATAATATTTTCTGTTTTCTAATCTTTATTGCCTAATTTGGGCCACATTTTATAGCTCCAAATGTTAGAGGGATGTATTTAGACCTACAGGATTTGGGGTGTGTTTGGGGTGGGGTGGGAATCCATCTCTAATCACTGAGCTCTTGGATAATGATTTAAAACAGCAGTTTTAAATCTTAATACCTGAAAGATTGCAAGAGGGCACCACTGACTCTCAGGAATAACAGAAACAAGTACAATAGATCCTAATCAAAGGTAAGATGCACTGAACTGGCCTTGACAGTGGCACCCTGTTTAGAGCCCTTCAGCAAGATACAGGCTATCTCTAAAATCAGTGGGTTGCTCCGTTTTCTCCCTCTGTCTAATCTAAAAGAACCACTGCAGTTTGTGGAAACTTAATCAATAATGCTATAATGTTTTAAGATGGGGATTTGCAGTTGTGCTGTCTCTTCAGGAAGTACAGCATTGCCTTTTGGTCGTAGCACTCCTGGGAGTGCACAGAAGGCCAAAGATTTAGGTTGCCTTTGTCTATATTTCAGAGTAGCAGCCGTGTTAGTCTGTATCAGCAAAAACAATGAGGAGTGCTTGTGGCACCTTAGACTAATAAATTTATTTGGACATAAGCTTTCGTGGGCTAAAGCCCACTTAAGATGCCACAAGCACTCATAGTTGTTTTTGTCTATATTGCATACCTTTAGCTTTCTATGTAGTCATATCTAGCAGAGAGTGCTCTGTTCTGGCATAAAAAAAAAGTTCCAAATTATGTCAAACATCATCCATAATAAGATCTTTTTCTGACTTAAAGAATATCCTTAACAAGTTTGAAGAAAAGTAACTTTATTTCCAACAGTGGAAACATACAGTAGATTTTAAAAAATCAATTTTAACTTAAATGCATCACACCCTCTTGTACTGCAGTCAGAAAACTAATTACTTCTAAATATACGGTAATATGGTATGGCTAGACGATATCATCAAGAAGCTAAAAATTCCTCTCATGAAATAAATGTATACCACAGAGGAAAAATACTGATGACTTATTCATAAGTGTGTTTAAGTACAGCTAGAGAACTCTAAAAGTCATGAAACCTTAAAGGCAGACTTGCTTTCTGTCTAGCAGGAAGCAGCACTAATCATTTACTATATCTTACATCCCTATTAAATGAAAGTTGTAATGTTGAATTTAAGTGTTTAGAATATTTTTGTTTTATCCATACATTGCTGGTCTCTATAATAGTCACTTCTTTCTTGTCCATCCAGTTCTTAATGAACTATCAATCAATGTTATTGGATAGTCACTTTTTATTCTATCCACTGTCTTCATTAAGAACTTAGAAAAGTCCACAGAAACTCAGTGAAGTTAGACTTAGGAGGTCAACTACTCACAATGTATTTGTATTCATTGGAAACAATTTAGAGAACTGTCTTAAGAGCAGGGTCCTTGTTCAGAGGGTTTTTTTTGTTTGTTTTAGGATGTTTTCCAATGCAGCACATAGATCAGTGGTTTTCAACCTGGGGTCCACATGCTATGTCTAAAATTTCCAAAGGGATCCACACTTCCATTTGAAATCTTTTAAAGGTCTGCAAATGAAAAAAGGTTGAAAACCATAAATAAGACATAGGCCCCTGATCCATGGTTTCCTAGGGGCTACCATAATAGGAAAATTATTTCTAAGGTAATTCTACAGAAGTCATTATTAGACTTTGTGTACCTGCTGTCATTCGGTCCTCATAGCTCAGTTGTACACACCTCTCCAATTCTCATAAGAGAGACAGATTAAGGATTCCAGTCCTTATCTATTCTGGCATTTGGTGGAATGCTTTCGATGTTGTGACTTAAATGTCTAACGACTATTAATGTTTGTGGTAGTTGTGCAACAAATGCTTTGAACATCAGGCTGAATGCTTACTTTCTACTGAGCTAAAGTTTGCTCTTATTCTTTCAACACACTATGGAAGCTGGGCCAGATTCAGCGCTGCTCTAAACTTACACCGAGATTGAATTTGGCCCTCTCATATCACAATACCGAAGGAGGTAGAGCTTTATGAAAAACACCAAATATCATAAGACTTGCGATAAAATTGCAAGAGATATCATCTTCTCTTATACTTATATTGTAAGCTTTGTAGGGTGGGGGTTGTCTTTTTGTTGTTTGTAAAGAGTTTTAGCACAATGGGGTTCCTTTCCATCACTAGGGCTCCCAGGCCTGACAGTAATGCAAATAATAATCTCCACTGAGGGACTGCAGAATCAAGATCCTAATAAGTGGTAAAGAACTAAAATTCAAAACCATGGTATGAGCACAATCCATAGCTGAACAAAATAACACAGCCTACAATTTAACCTCTGGATAGGAAAACAAGCATATGGTCTGTTTCAAAAAGGTAATTAATACAAATAACCACTATCCATCTCTTAGATGGAGATTCTTCAATTTCTCATCTTCACAGAAAACTTGGGGTCTTCCGGCATAGAGATGAACAACCGCTCCCCTGATCTCACAACACCTATTCCTAACTCTGAACACATTCAAAATATAGCTTCCCTTCCAAGTGATAAGTAATCATGAAAAATACTAAATTAAAGTGAAATCTAATTGCTCAACTAACTCAAATATCTGCCAGAAGATTTCAGTAGGTAACAGTATTCTATGAGCTGTCCCAAGCTGGAATTTGTTACTGGTGCCACCCCAAAAAAACTTGTTCACAATAACCTGCAGCTATGTTGGCAAATAATGGAAAACTATTTGTGCAAATGCAAAAGCTTAAGAAAACTTAAAAAATTTACTCTGACACCATTGTGTTGAAAATGAATCATTTTGCTGTCTGGATATTTTAGTTTATTAAAAGTAAAGAGAATCCTTCAGTAAGGTTTTTATCCTACAAAGCCATATTACAGCTAATCAATTTGAGCGAAAAATATATTGGAAAATCATTCTTATATAAATGGAAACTATTATAATTTAAATGGGTGCAAAAGAAACCATACATTTTTGAAGGAGATCAATGAAAAGCACTTTATTAGAAAATATAAATCACTTTTTAATTTTGGATGCAATAAGAAAAAAAACACACTTTTTCGGTTCCATTGAAATTGATTGGTACACCTGAAGAGAAAAGCAGCTTTATCATCTCATTATCAGTCAATTAATATTCAGGTCTAAATGTGAATACTATTTCAGTTAACTATAAATGGAGGATTTTATTGAAGTGTTAATAGACTAGGAAAAGCAGGCTTCCACTCTGCTAAATGAGGTCAGCTGGGGGGGAGGGGATCAGAGTAGTTCTGTGCAGGATCTAAAATCTTTTCAATATTTCTGCAACTTGAATGGTCACCTGCTTCAAATAAGAATCCATTTTACATTATATGAAAGTGACATGAGTGAGGTGAGTAAATCTGCAAATTGTGTGTGTAAACTCTCTATACTTTTTAAAAAATTTTAAAAAGTCACTTTTTTTGGAATATTAAAAAATTCCCCAGTCAGTAGTGGAAAAACTCAACTATATATCATGTTGGCTCTGGAGATCCTAGTATTCTGGGGCTAAAATCTGTTTTGACATTCCTGGTGAGCAATATGTTTCATCTCCAATGTATGCCCTCTAAACACTATTTAGGAGTAGGCCCAAGCACCCACAGTTCTACTGACTTCTGGGGGCAAGGATTGGAAATGATAAACTTTCTCTTATAGCAGTCTGGTGACTCCCTGATGATGTAAAATGCGGGAACAGGCAGCCATTGATTGCTGAAAAACCTACAGAGGACTATTGGGGGTATAAAAGGGAGGCTGGGATGAGTGGAAAACTTGTTCCATGGAAAAGGAGAGAGCAAGAGGCTGGCTGGGACAAGGATGTTCAAATGGTGTATGTGCATCTCTCTGCTCTGTGAACAGTTTCCTTTTAGATTCTGACATGTATCAACCCATAAACAATACCTAATTTGAGTTGGTTCAAGCTACAATGAGAGCTATAGTTGTAACAGCAAGAAAAGGTGGTGACCAGGTGAAAATGGCAGGCATTGTACAAAGTGATAAGTATGAGTAAAGTAGGATTTGTTCCCTCTTTAGAGAACCCCATTCAGTCCAATAGCTTTTATTTTCTATTTATAGCCCCAATTAATCACAATATTATGGAGGTACTGTCACACTCCATAGCTGAGGCTGAATTCTGAAATGGGCTTAAAATGAGGCCTAAACTTCTATTTATTTTTCTCAATGTAGGTGGCCTTTCACTGCGAAATGTCCGTGTTAGTTTGTGTCCCTTCATGGCCACCCATTAGGAGCACTGTGATCTAAGCCTCGATTGCTCTGGATCCAAGATGTTTCAAGCTTCTGGAGCTTAAAGAGAGCCTAGACACTACCCCAATCTCAGGATGCCTAGGCACACTCTCAGCACATAGACCTTCTATCTGGCACCCCCCACTTTGAATGTAGGAACTCGCTGTCCAGCTGCCCGGCACTGCTGGGTTCAGCGCTGACCCTTCAGACTCCCTGTTACTTAAACACACCCCGTCCCAGAATTCCACCCAGAACATGTGAAGTTTCTGGTTTGCAGTTTCTCAAGGGCATGCCGTAGCTGTGAAATAGTCAACATACTTATTCTTTGAACATTCTAAGACCTTATTGGTGTTTTATGTAACATGTATGTAAGTCACATGAGAGTACAGATCATACAAAACAATAAACGTCTGAAACTGAAAATGTCCCTTTCTAGCTCATCCTTCCCTTTTGTGTCCTTGGGGAACCATCTGGGCCCTAGAAGGCAAGTAGGCAGGGTGTCCCATCCCCATACAGGCTGTTGCAATGTTAGCTGGTCTCTCTCCCTCATGGAGCCTCTTATTCAGCTTCTATGACCTTTCTGTCTCCTACTCCATGCTTCATCTTCCTGTCTGTCTTCCCTGTTCCTGTGTGTCCTATTATTTAAACCTGCCTGGCTTCCTTTCTTCTGTCTTTTGGTTAACTTTCCATTGCTCCTGCTTCCTCCACGCCCCTTCAGCTAAACTGGATTTCCAAGGCATGAGCTGCTTTTTTAACATAACCTTTTGTGAGGTTTAAGTACCAAGTTAACCTTAAGTAATTCCCATTGTATCTTTGTCTGCTACAGAACCTGTCAGCAGTGGGGGATCCACATACACATATGCACTCACAACAAACTATACAAGTTCACAATATCAATCAGAATTAATAAATTCTATGGATTGTAGCCCCAAACGATCACAATTTGTATGTCCTTTGAATGCTATGTGTAGTTTTATTTTCATGAATGTTTAACAAGTACTACTTGAAATTGTGCCATGGTTGAAATTTGTCATGGATATCTTTTTATTTAAAAAAAAATCTACATATTGGTGAATTTGAGTCTAAAATACATATACACACAAAAATAAAAAATAGGATTGAGGGTCACTTTTAGCTTTTTTTCCCTCATAACTAACAATATATGTACAGTGGGTATCCATAGGAGAAAACCTTCTCTGTCAGCTGTTGCACTTGTGGCTCGCTTCTAGGAATTGCGTCCTTCAGCCAATCCACCTTACCTGCATATATATAAAAACCAAACCAAAAAAACCCAGAGGAACTGAACACATGAACTTCACTGTGAAACACTCAAGGTAGCTACATAAAACATACCTGATACAGAAGTAAAGAGAAGTTAAGACCCCTAATTGTGCAAACTGTCATCCAGACTCTGCCACTTCTATTGCACACCATAGCCTAAACTGTGCTCTCCAGGAATGCCAGCCTTCTGTTACACCCTCCCAGCACAAGTGTCTCAGCAAACATCTTTAACTAATTGCATTGGGAGGAGGCAGTTTGGTAAAGGTGTGTCTTGAAAGGTAGGTTGAGGGGGTAAGGAAGGTGGTTTAACTTCTAATATCCTTGGTTTTGTGTCTAATGTGTGTAGCAATCTTAACTCTCTCAAATGTTATGGTAGATTAGGTTTATGGATTAAATCTAGCAGACAAAGATCAAATGCTTGGAAGTTGAAGCTAGACAAATTGAGATTAGAAATAAGGCAGAGAGGGTAACTAATCATTGGAACAATTTTTGAAGAATTGTGGTGGAATCTCTATCACTGGCAATTTTAAAATCAAGATTGGATGCTTTTCTAAAAGGTATGCTCAGCAGGTCTCAGACTGTGGTTGAGGACCCCAAAGTGGGTCGTCACCCTGTTTTAACGGGCTTGCCAGGGCTGGTGTTAGACTTGCTATGGCCCAGAGCTGAAGCTGAAGCCCGAGCCCCACCTCCTGGGTTAAAGCCTAAGGGCTTTGGCCCAGGGCGGCAGTTCTCAGGCTTTGGCTCCCCTGCGCAGGGCGGTGGGTCTCAGGCTTTGTCCCCGTCTCCTGGGTCATGTAGTAATTTTTGTTGTCAGAAGGGCATCACAGTGCAATGAAGTTCGAGATCCCCTGGGCCTCAAATAGAAATTATTTCAGGGAAGCTCTATGGCCTGTACTATCCAGGAGGTCCATGATCCCTTTTGACCTTAAAATCTATTAATCAACCTATTCAGGTTCTGAACCCTGAATGCTGATACTTCTAGTGGTGAGTCCAGTTACCAAATGGGTATTATGTTTTTAACTTTTATGTCATAAGAATCTAGAGCTGTATTCTTATACCATCACTCATGCTGAATAGAACCAGAATCTGGCCTCAAATTGTTAAAAACTAGTTCATTTGGAAGACTTCCAACCAGATCTAGTCCCTGCCCCATGACTAATCTTGTTTGGGTGGACCTTCCATAACTCTCATAGTCATTGGAACACACAAGCCTTTCCACTACATGAAGGTGCAGACCCTAGGGAAGGACAGGTTATATACACATACTCAACCCATAGAAAACCTGACATAGTGCCAAAACCTTACTGCTGGTGTTCTTGTCCGACAATTGTACTAGCCTTAGAGCAGGAAAGAATAGCCAATTTCTCAATATACTGCTCACTCCTTATTTTGCTCTACCTTGCATCATTTCTAAGAACCGGCTCCTGAGATCATTATGCTATCACTACTCTTACTGGATTCTAGGTTTCTTCCACCATAAGGTGACTTTAATAGAGATTGTCTTTACATACAGTTCCTATTCTCATAGAAGTGCTTAGTCATACAGGTTGGTCTTATTAAGTATCTATCTAAGCTCCTGGGCATGATCCCCCCCCGGCCCAGCACCCTTTCCTGCCCATTTTCAGGTTACCAGCAAGCATTTGACACTGAAATTAAAAAGAGGCTTATCCGATCTTGTCAAAGAGCAAATGTTTACTAAATAAGCTTAGCCACCCCAGAGTTCCTCACCTCATCGAGTTCTTCCAGTAACAGGCAATGGCCAGCAAGAACCCTCCTGCACCAGAAGTATTTTCCTCAAAATCAAGAAATAGGTTTCAACATGAGCTTTCTTCAAAGGGCCTCTCCATGTAAATGATTTAACTAGAGCAGAACAGGATATGATGTTCTTGTCCTGTGAACATTGTTAGATTTTTTTTAATTTTCCCATCCCAAATTATGATAAAGTTGAAATCTCAAATTTTTATGAATTGAAAATCCAGGAAACCCTTTTGATGATTGGGTCAAGCAAAATATTTTGTTAAGATTGTGACCAGTTTTTGTGCTATTAAAAAAATTAACTTACATTTCAAAACAAAGTTGCTTCAAAACAAAAAATGGAATTTTTCATTAAGAAAATAGCTCGAAATTTTTTTTAAAACAAAATTTGTCAAATTTCCCAAGAAGAGTTTGTTTTGATGAATCAATATTTTGGCTCCAAAAAAATTATTTACCATCTCTAAGTTTAACGGAGCACTTGTTCCTCATCTGTCCATTAATTCCTTCCTGCTCTTAAATCCATCTCTTGTGCTGAATGTGTGTCTTTGTGATAAGGTTTGGGGGCATATCAGCCATTTTCTTGGTCAATCATGATACATAATATGGGAGATCCTATTTTGAAAAAAGGGGGATTTACCTTCCTAAGCCCTTTACAGCCTACTACCTCTCTGTGGCTAACAAGGTGGAAGGCTGCATAGATAGTTATTACAGTTGTCTCCAAACTTCATAAATGCTGCCCACGGAACAATAAAAAAAATCATAGACTCATAGAATATCAGGGTTGGAAGGGACCTCAGGAAGTCATCTAGTTCAACCCCCTGCTCAAAGCAGGACCAATTCCCAACTAAATCATCCCCAGCCAGGGCTTTGTCAAGCCTGACAAACCTCTAAGGAAGGAGATCCCACCACCTCCCTAGGTAACCCATTCTCTGGCTATCCACTCAAAAAACCCAGTCCTTTGCCTTGTGCCCTAAAGGAGCTGCTCCCCTCCTTCGGTCAACAGAAGGAACTCTTCTGGAAGGCAGTAGCCTGCAAGGTATGAAAGAGAGACAGACAGACAGATTCTGCACTGTCCAAAGAAGAGTTGATTTAGCACAGGCTGCTTTCTAGCCTTTACAGCTTATAATCTTATGTGTCAATGTGCTCTCTTGCCTCTTTCAAGTGCTTTTGTGTTTGGCTATAAAACATACCCACTTCTGCTTAGAGACATAGATTTAATGAGTTACAAACTCAACAATCTCCATTTGGCATTGTACCCAGTACCTCCTGAACCTCCAGGTTTGGCATTAATCATTGTTCCCATGCATGGAAACTGCAAACAGCACAGCGAAACCAAAATGCCCATTGGCATACAATGATCTACATACACTTAATTTCAGATTTAAAGACATGCAGGTGAAACTGAGCTGGATGTAAGAGTAATAAATAGCTGGTTCAATAGCTGCTTCAGTCATTAGCAAGCTTTCCCCACAAACCCTAATTATCTAATTTATCTAAACTTGTGAGGCATAAGACACTAACCACTGCAAAGGGTCCAAACAATCATTAGTAGACTCCCTCCATGGATAGAGTAGGCGGTGTAAAAGTGTAAACTCAATTAAAACCCTTTCTAGGGACCATCCCCCAGGGGAAGATACTCATATAGTTAAAGGGATTGTTATCCTCTCAAATGCAAATTGTCTTTCCAGCTTCTATATTATAAAATACAGTTATTGATCTCAGATTCCCCACATCTCATTTTTGTATTGAACATTCATTAGAGAAAACGAAATATTTCTACACTCAAAGTCATGGCTTAATTTTATTGGGGTGGCTGACCTTTGGAGTACTGTCATGTTTACTCTGACCCTTGGTATCCTGGCTATTTTGTCAACTGGACTAAGAAATGCATCTTTTATCTGACTGTGACCCTCCCACAGAACATTTGTGCTTGTACTTCTAATTTCCCTTATTGTGAATGACACAAGCACTTGTTATATTGTCACTCTGTACTGCTGAATGTTTTAGTCCCATGCTAGCTGCCTGGCCTTTAGTAAAAAGATCCTCTGCCAATTATTGAAGTGTCATTAGTCTACAATATGTGGAATCATTTCTAAGTACAGATTAAAATTTCACTTTACCCCATAATCCCCATAATTTAATCCAAATATGAGAGTGACATGATAGCTCTGCTCAGTCTTGCAGTAGGTGGGCAGCGGTACTAACTGCTGACCTTAGGTACTATTTTGGACATTTTATGGTGTTTGTTCTATTCCATTCTTTCATTGTCAGAAATCCCCTTTAAATTGCCTTACTTTACGTGTGGCAGGAATAATGGAATCCATTATTGATACAAAACCAAGGCAGGAAAAAAATTATCCTTGTTTGTCTAGTAAGACATTTTCTCTCTTCAGGAAGACAGCAGTGAGTGAGATCTTTGAGATTCATCTGGAGTTCCTGAGTAGCTTTTGTAATGTGACTCCTCTACTTTAGAAATGTGAAGGAAATATCATTGAACATACACTAGTAATTTATCTCTAGGGATGTGAAAGTCCAATAATTTCACAAATGCTATCTGCAGAACTAAGTACACGGACACTCAAGGGAAATCCTTGATGGGAAGAAGTTAGGGATATAATAGTACATTTTGCTTCCTTATACATCCTGACTGAACAAATTTGCCAAAGCCAATTTTACACCTTTGAATATTTCACATATCTTTCAATTGTGAAGCTTTGAAGTGGAGCCTAATATCACTGAGACTGCAGCATTCCTTGTTTCACTTTCCTAAGGTACTTTACATTTATTTCTTTAATTTTTTTCCAAATACCTGTCTTGAGGCAGTAATTGACTGATCTGTGACCTATTCATTTGTCAAATGTTCAGTATGTTTAGGCACCTGTGTATGCTAAGGTGTAATATGGGCAGCACTATGGTCTCTGGATCAGAGTGATCAGTACAACATCTGCCATGTTTCCCCAGTACTCTTCTGTCTCTGTTCAACACCTTCTGAAATGTATTGTAAGCTAGACAGTTATGAGGTGCCTGCTTTTAATTGCAATTGCCAGCAAACCTTTTGACCTAATGAGCCACGTACTGATCAGAGCTGTGAATACATAATGTTAATTATTGGCCTTTTTTCAGGTATAAACTCTGAAAAAGAATCTCCCCCTTTCTCCCTGCAATCGGTGCTATCTGTAATCAAGATTTTGAGAGCACGTCTCCTGAAAGTGCCTTTTCAGACTTCTTGGTGCTAGTTTGTATTATGACACATCACATCAGGTTGCATCAGCCACATCATTTTATGTTGTGTAATGTAACATGACATGACTGGCAAAAACAACATGACATGTGAGATAAGAAACTTTAAAAGGTACACATTCTGAAAATGCAGCCACAGAGATGATTCCCAACCTATACAACATTCATTCTGGCTGTTTGACACCCAAAGTTTTGTAAGTAATTGAAAGAGAGAGGCACTGTTTTCCTCCTCCCCCCTTTTAGCATTAGATTTAACTGGGAACATACAGTATTTCAGAATCATATCAGGTATACTAAGGAGAATTGCAAAAACAGGTTCCAGTGTATATTGCTGCCAGCTATTGACCCATTGCAGCTCAACAAAGATTTTTTTCTGGACTTAACAAGTGTGAATTCATGATACCCAAAATCACATGCAGTTGACATTTAGAAGACAGCTTAATCAGTGCACACCACATACTGCATGTGTGTCACCCCCTTTTTCTTTCTTTCATGGTATATATAATAATGGTAGTAGGAATAAACTACAGTCTGAAACCCTATGGGGACCCCAAGGGGAAAATGTTTTGGGATGCTTGATTTATAAAAATTATTGAATGGGATGCTCACTAGCTGCATAAAGTGACTTGCTGGGTTGAAAGGAAGCATTTTCACTTGTGTTTAACACAATTCATTAGAGTGAAGGAGACAAGCAGGGATACAAGAAAGAGTGGAGATAATCTCATCTCTGTTTTCGTTTTAAACCAAAAAACTGTGCCATGGATAGATCTTTCTCTTTGTTCCACCCACCTTAATTAAAGTCATTGGTATATTTGGGGGTGAGGGGGAGGATGCTAGAGATGGGAAAGATATGGAAAACACAATTGCATACATCTTTATTGTTTACTCAGCTATTTGCTTCTTGCTAGTTATTTGGGATATGTGGCTGATTTCAAAAGAAGAGAGGAGGACATACTTCTTTTTGTATGCAGCTCTCAGGCACTGTGTATATGTGTATGCGCACCATACTGCATATGTCCTATGCAGTTGTTGAATCATAAGAAGACAGAGAGGAGTCAGGCGACTTTGACATGCATGTAACATACTGATGTTGACAAAAAACTACTTTCAACAGCTCTAGAAAAAACAATTGATGTTAAAATGAATCAGTGATATTTTGGAAGTTTGTGATAGTCAACTTAAATCTTGGAGTGCTCGGAAGTGACAGTGGCAGTTGGATATTTGCTAGATTTTTGACCTCCTATTTTGCAGCCAAATATGCTCCTTTTCCATTTTGTCTATCTAGCTCTGTCTCCCCCATCTCCTTCTCCCATTTCTCCCATAAACTTTGTTTTTCTTGTTTTTTGGGAACCCTGAGACCTGCCCTTTCTTTTAGCAGGGAAGAGGGAGTTGCACTCCCGTGGATTCTACATTAGCCCTTAGACTGCAGGGTATACATTTAATCACCCTCCTGCCCAAAACTAATACTAAATAGCCAGAAAAAAATATTTTCTTGTTGGAAAACCACGTGGCTGCTTATGGGTTTACAGCTCATTTTCCTTCCCTCTTTCACATGTAGTATGCCTTTCATATTTGTCTTTAGGAGTCCGAAGAGAGAGAATGAAAAAAGCATAGGAGTAATCTCCCAGCAACAGGGAGTTTTCACTCCCCCTGAATTTACTTCTCTTTACAATGAATTGAATATTGTGGATGATGCATCTCTATCCACTATCCTTCATATAAAGGTGATAGAATTACTAGAGAAATGGACATCATGTATTCATCCTATTAGTTTCTGGTCACCTTTAATTTTAGGGCCTGCTTCTAAGGCATGCTGAGAAGCTGCATCTTCCGACTGTCTTTAAAGTAGTTGCATTGAGATGCTTGTCACCTCTGAGGATCAGGCCCCAAATGACTATAAAATAACATTTTTGAAAAGCTCAATTACTATAGCTGAAAAACATGGAGATGAGACATCTTTACTTGATAATTCATCACCTGCCTGTGCATGGTCCTTTTCCTTTTGGATGCCCTTTATTTGTAGCTCTAAAGAGCATATTTGAATTGAGCCTATTTAGCAGTGCTCCAGATCAGCTAGTTTGAGAAATAGAAGTTATTATACAACAAACTCTGCATGATGATTTATTAGGCTTCATGTGAACTACAGTTAGAAAATATCATGGCTGTCAAATTTATTTTTTACATGTTCTGTTTTGGTCCAGCAACAGTGCTGCATGCCATGGTGCTGTACAGTATAAACAAATCTAACCAAGTCAGCCATCCTTCTTTACGTGTGTATTTGGTGTTAGTCAGAACTAAAATAGCACCAACCTGTCTGAAAAGAACAGTTGGTTTGGCAGTCTTGGCAGCTGCCAAAGAATAAAGTGCAACAAAATTAGTAGCAACATCCATCCCCTATCACTATGTGGCCATATCTGGATCAACAGGAACAAACCAGCCCATCAGAAGGACTGACACCAGAATAAGGCCAGGCCCTTAAACAGGGATTATATTTGAACAAATCAATGGGTACAAATATTTTTTTTAAATATCGCTGATCTGTCAATTTAGTAAAATATTTATTAGAGTGTAAGGGACATGTTACTGTCTATATATTTACCACTTCTTCCTCTTCCAATAAAATCCAGTCAGGTTCAGTACCTCTCATAAAACAAAAAAGAGTTATCAGAACAACTAAAAGCACAAAAAAATCCTGGTAAAAATAGCAGCAGCAAAAAGCAGCAATTAGCTAGGGGCAACTTGCATCCGATGAAGTGGGTATTCACCCACGAAAGCTCATGCTCCAAAACGTCTGTTAGTCTATAAGGTGCCACAGGATTCTTTGCTGCTTCTAGGGGCAACAGTTATTAGACTGTTAGATTTCATACGTTTTTAAGTTTTCCAATCCTATACCACCGCTATTACTGCATGTTGGCTAAAAATAAATCCTCAAATGTTCATTGTCCTCTTATCCAATGCCCTTTCCAAACAGAAAGGGTGGAACTGATGATCTGAAAGAGATGCATGCTATAAATGGACTGGTTAAGAGGACCTGGACACATCGCTGGGTCATCAGGGAGGCTTCAAGAGAACCAACAAACACCTGAGGAGGAAGCTACAGAGGTTTTTGGGGAAGCACAGAACATATTGTCAAGCCAGCATGGTGTGGTAGGAAAGGGTGCAGAACACATCACTGGACCACTAGAGAAGAACAAATATAGTGTCCAGATGGCTTAATGACTATAGAACCTTTCCTTTTGTTATTTGTGGTCTACAAATCCTCATGAAGCGTGACAGAAACTTGGCCACAAAGGCTGTGCAATGCATCCTGGGAGAGGTAGTCTGGCTTGGCAGTACATCTCATAGAGGAGAGGAGAACATAGTAATGAGGGATTTGAAACAACATCTCCCATTAGGCAGTGGGGTGGCTCAGGCAGATGCAGAGTTTAATCTTCTAACCTGAAAGGTTTCATTTCAGGAATGTTGAGACGTTTTGATCCAAAATGTTAAAACAAAATATCTTCCAAATCTACAATTTTTCTGAACATTTTGTTCCAAGAAAAGTTTATACTTCTCCTTTTATGTCCCAATTCAGGGCAAAAACAAATGTCCTACTACTTGGGACTTTTCTGTTTTTCAGTCAGCTCTAATTAGTGTGCATGATCTATGCCGGCCAGTATCTGTCTAGTGCAGATGTGTAAAGGACTTCATTGTCTGGGCTGGATCAAAATTGAACTGTGTAGCGTTCACCCTGAGTCAGGATTGGTACTGAAGATTGGTGGTATTTCGAGTTGGGTCTAGTGACAGTGAAGAAAAGTCATACTAACTGTGACCGGGTGTATAAACCCCACACTAGGACTGAAAGGGTTAGAGAAACTCTGAGCACAGACAACCCCACCTAGCCGCACATACAAAGCATGCTCTGGGTGGAGGTGGGGCTTAAAAGGAAGCCAGACAGCTCAAAGAGGGCTGACAAGGCCGGGACAAGGACCTGCCCTGGAAGCTCCTGTGAAGGGACACTGGCAGCTCCTTTGGGAAGAGGAACATACCTGCTAGGCCCAGAAAGACTAACGGTGCAGTTAATACCTTTTCTTCAGTAACTTTGACTACACGCTGCAGAGCTTGGGCTATAGAGTGGGGGGAGACGAAGTGGCCCAGGGAGTGCAGCTATAATGCGCTCTTGGGCGTGTGGCCTTCAGTAACCCTTGCAGGGCCCTGGGCTGGAGCCCGGTGGAGTGGGAGGGCCCAGGCTCCTCTACCAACCCCCCTCTGAATTAAAGAGAAACTGACCCCCTAATCACTAGGCAATGCTTCCATCAAGCACCAGTCATCACACTAACAATCAGAAAGGGGTATCCTCTCCCATTGTTTCTGCTCTTCCTCCCAATCTCAGCCTCTTGAACATGTTGCCTTCTTGACATTTCTCAGTGCAGACAGTATTTCCTTTCCATAAGGTTTGTAGCACTACTGTCCTGTACTGTCTTTAGGCCTTCTCCTTTGGACAGGATGGCAGGGACAGAGGGCACAACTGCAGCATCATGGCAGCAGCATCATGCCCCTTTTACTTGGGTGCAGCTGGTATTCTAGAATTCTTCAGTCTCTGGAGCAACTCCTGTCCTAGATTATACTTGTGCAACCCCATAACTTGGAGTGGAGTTATATTGGTGTATCTGAGGATGGAGTTTGGGCTCTTGAGAGGAGAATTTATACTAGTGTCAGAATGATAGATAAGGGGTTGTATCTGTGGATAGGGATAGGATTGGAGGTATTTCAATTTATTGTGAATTTTATTTCTCACCTTCCATATTCTTCAAAACTCATGGAAGATGTTGTTCAAATATCTCAGATACCGAAACCATGCTGTGTAAGAATTTTTCAGTACAACTATTTTCCACTGATTTTATAAACAGTGTTGCAATGATGTTCTTAACACTGCAGGAAAACAAATGGAAAGCTATTACTCTATGTCAAATACCAACACAGTGGAAACAGGAATTAGTTATTGAACAGCTTGGTTCAGTATTAATATCTTACTTCCTTAGCCAGATGCAATGTGCTTCCAGAGAGAGATTGGGCACCTCAAATTCTTGATTTTTAGGAAGACTTTTGACTCAATCCCACACAACATTCTCATAAGTAAACTAGGGAAATGTGGTCTAGATAAAATTATTATAAGATGTGTACAAAACTAATTGAAAGACCATACTCAGAGTAGTTATAAATGGTTTTGCTGTCAAACTGGGGGATGTATCTAGTGAGGTCTCACAGGGGTTAGTGCTGGGTCCAATACTAGTCAATATTTTCATGAATGAGTTGGATAATGGAGTGGAGAGTATGCTTCTAAAATTTCAGGATGACACCAACTGGGAGGGGTTGCAAGCAATTTGGAGGATAGGATTAGAATTCATAACACTGTTGACATATTAGAGAATTTGGTCTGAATCCAACAAGATGAAAATCAATAAAAACAAGGGCAAACTACTGCACTTAAGAAGGAAAAATCAAACGCACAACTACAAAATGGGGAATAACTGGCTAGGTGGTAGTACTGCTGAAAACTATGCGGGGGTGGTTTATAGTGGACCACAAATTGAATACGAGTCAGTTGAGGCAGGTGCTAAAAAGGGTAATATGATTCTGGGGTGTATTAACAGGAGTATCTTATGTAAGACTTGTCTATCTTTGTCTGGCACTAGTGAGGCCCCAGTTGCAGTACCGTTTCCATTTTGGGGCATCACATTTTAAGAAAGATCTGGACAAACTGGAGAGAGTCCAGAGAAGAGCAATGAAAAGGATAAGATGCAGAAAACCTGACATATGGAAAGGTTTAAAAGAACACTTCAGAAAAGAAGACTGTGGAGGGAACCAATAACAGTCCTCAAATAGATTGAGGACTGTTATAAAGAAGATGGTGATCAATTGTTCTCCATGGCCACTGAAGGTCAGCTAAGAAGTAATTGGCTTAATCTGTAGCAAGGGTGATTTTAGGTTAGATATTAGGAAAAACTTTCTAACTATACGGATAGTTAAACACTGGAATAAGTCTCTAAGGGATGTTGTGGAATCCCCATCCCTGGAACGTTTTAAGAACAGGTTAGATAGACACCTGTCAGGGATAGTCTAGGTTGACTTGGTCCTGCCTCCATGCAGTGAGCTGGACTAGATGACCCCTCGAGGTCCCTTTCAGCCCTACATTTCTGTCACGCTATGATTCTTTTGGACCAAATTCATAAGTGATATGTAGGGTGATGGAAGAATAACTAACAGTAACATAGGCCCACTTAAAGTCTCTTACCTATTAAGAGGATGCGTGTATGTGGATAGGAGTCACTCTTAGGATGGCTCCATTTAAGATTTCCTATACATTGCTTCTGAGTTTGGCCCTTTTGAAATCAACCAAATGTGACTTAAATGTGAGCTGAAGGGGCTCAGCACCTTGCAGGTTCAGGCCCCAAGAGTGGGGTTAAACAAGCCTTTCATGTAAAAACTCAGTTTTCTGGTGTTCTCACTTGTGTTATACTGTTGACAACAGGTGGCTACCTTTTCAAACAGAAGAAGACAAGGATAATTCACTTTACTAGATAAGAGATGAAATAAGTGTACAGCTTGGATATGTGTATAATAGGCAATCTCTGTGCAGTAATAACATTTATCTAAAATATGCATATGGGAAGCGTCTGTCAAAGTTTGTATTCTGCTGAAGTGGATTATTTGATTTAGGGACCCTGCATTGTTTATAGATCTAATCTGTGTTTCATAACAGATTTCAGATTGCATCTCTTTAAAACTATGTGTAGAATTTAGATGACAAAATGATTCTGTTTTATTTAATTTTGATGGTTTCTGGCAATCTTTTTTTCACATTAGACACACAAAACAGATTACTATACGAAGACTGTTTCTATTGCCATGTTGAATATTACAGTGGATAAAGCTGTTAGATGCTCAGAATTCATGGCACTAGTCACCTTGCTCACTATCTATAATGAAACTTGCTCCCCTTCCCAAAATGTTGTCTTATTTACATTTTCTTGTTAATTCTTACCTTAGTGTGAACCAGCATACTGGCACCTACTCTGTGACAGGAAAGGATTAGTGAGCGGTTGGTAATATTCAGAAATAATATGACAGATACACCAGCATAAAGGTGGTCTATGAATTTCTTAGAGACAACACATTGTCTCTATAAAGAAGCCCTCTGTCATCTGCCTGCCTGCAGAATACCAAACATGCTTTTGAAGCTAGGACATCTTAGTGCATTGCTGCCAGACAAGGTTTGCCACATAGTTTGACTCTTTTAAACACAGTAGATGGTAATGTTATTACCTAGAACTTGCAATAGTAGTATTGACACAGTGAATCAGTATTCATGCTGATGAAAGGATCAATTTAAACACTGCATGGTATTATGCAAAGTCAGGCAGTGTGAATCTTGGCTCTGATCTTTACTTTTACTAGTAATAGGAAATTAATCTTAACTGCTGAGTTAATTGGAATGAAAAATGTGACATCAAAACCAGAAATAAGCCTAATGAAGCCCATTAAATAATTTAATGATTACATAATTGTATTCATTTAAAATTCAGGAATTGATCACTTCAAAATTAATTTTGCTGTCTTAGTACCTTTTAAAATACATTTATTTAGTCTAAAGGGAAGAATTATTTTCCTTTGACTGGCATTTTGCCATTAATACATTCTCATTATAAAGAGAAAATGTTGAGTGTTGAATATGTTTGTGTGACCATTTATTATCATATCAGGGAAAAGCCTGTTCAGTGGGGAGATCACTGCAATTTAAACAGACTTAACAATCATGACCTAATATACGCTGTAAATTGAATGAGTGAAAAAGGTATGGGTAAAAGGCCTTGAAGTGCTTACACTTGTATAAAAGAGGCCAGACTTTTGGCTGACCTTCAGCCTTTTGTACACGCATATTTTTCTATGTGCATATCTTATAGTTTAGCTTGTAAGTGTAAATCTAGATATCATAAACAATCCATTTATTTTTAATTCCATGGTGTCTCTGTTTTTAGTCTTGGTCAATCTTACTTTTGTGTGTATAGTTTTATACAGACATCCGTTTAAAAAAAAACCATAACCTCTAAGGAGAAATGTTGAAAGGTAAAGAATTTTGGGACCAACACCCCAAACCACTTCAGACTCTAGTGGCCATGGACGGTTGTCTGCTCCCAATGCGTTGTGCAGCTACCAGGCTGCAGCAGATGAATGCAAGAGGAGAAGCTGAAAGACTAAGGAAGAGAGAGGTGTTTGCTCACAGTGAAGTTTAGAGAAAAATGAGGAATCTGACTTATTTTTATGGTTCCTTTCTTTAGTCTGACATGGTTGGGTTTTTTAATTGCATTTGTAAATATTTTTAATTTGATGGTTTGGCGCACAGGTGAGTGTATGAGGGGGATGGGGTGTCTCACTGCAATCCCCGTGTTGGGGCTGGGCACCCCCACCCACCTTCTTGTGCTCAAGTGGTAGATGCCAATTTCAGCTCCTGCAGTGTCTAGCCCAGGCCTGCTGGGAGCTGCTGTGAGGTGGGGTTGGCGGCTGCAGCAGCAGTTTGGGATGGAGGTCATCCAGGTGGCCAATGCCATATAGTGACCCCCACCCCCCCTTCCCTGAGATGGAGACTAGCCTGCCGCCTCCCCACCCACTTCTTGGAATAGGACCAGTCTACTGACTCTCCCTTATGAGTAGCTGTGGCCTCAATGGTGAGGGTAGAATTTACCCGAGATGCTGCCATGATTTAAAAACTCCACAAAACTCGTAATTTACAAAGGGCCTTAACCATAAAATCAGCGAATCCTTATGAGATTCCTACCAGTTTGGGCTGATATCATTCAATACAGATAAGATTTTAGTGCAATCAAACCTAAGGCCAAACCCAAACTTGAGCCTAAATAAAATCTAAATTGAAATGTGTAGACAGTCTCCTTGGCCCGTTGTTAGACGTAAGTAAATAGACCAGTCTAGTCGCTGCACTTCCTGTTTATGTGAAATACATGCCACCAATGTCTAGATTTGCCTACTTCCATTGCCAATGTATCTATAATGAGGAGTCTGACAATCCAAACATACCTAGCCAATTAACAGATCCCCTTGTTTGGTACTTAAATTTATTATTGGCCAAAAAGTAGAGGCCACAGTCTGTCTGTGGGGAAAAAGTGCAGCTGCTATAGGATGCAATTTTTAACATGCAATTAAACATGCATACAAACATGGCTAAGTGCCCTAGCTAGCCGCCAACTTTCACATTTGCGGTAACTGTTCATAAGCATGGGCACACTTTTGTTTATGTCTCCTGAGCTGAGAAATAGGCTTGTGGTCCACAGGTACTGTTTGCCCCAAAAGCCTGAGCTACAAAGAACCATGCTAAACTTTTTTCTTGACTTGAAGGAAGTCACTTAGACATATCCATTATGGCAGTAATAGGTTCAATCTAGGTTCAAGGCTGCTCTGATGCAAGGTGCTGTGAAACCCTGTTATGATGGCATTACAATGTAAAATTATAATTGCAGAAGAATTTCAGAGCAGGCCTATAGAGACTATAATATGATCCCATTACCATGCCATTAGTGTTTGATATTACAATGCCAAAACAGTTTCAGTTGAACTGTATGCAGAATGGAATCTATTGCAGTGCCACTTTGATGCCATTACAATGTGAATTAACAATGCCAAAATGATTTTAATGTAATTTTATGATCTACTAATTATAATGCCATTACCATACCATTATTATGTGAGGTTACAATGACAAATCAATATTAATTCATGTCTTTGAATATGCCATTCTAATGCAAGTCCATGGAAAACATGTTGTGGTGATGCCAGAATTATGTGAGATTCTAATGTCTAAGTAATATTTTTTTTATTCCATGGAGTCAATTTTTAATGGTAATATGAAACAATTACTAGAGCAAATTACAGTGCCAAACAAGCTCATTGCAATGGACATCTTGTGATATCTATGTCACCTTTATGAGAGTTTGGGAATCTAAGTTAAATTACAAATTCCAGTCTGATTTTATGAACTCTGTGTATGTTTTTGCCCTTATGGTTTTCTTTCATTATATCCTTGCTTCATACCTCTTGTGTTAAGGGGTGGGGGATTGGCACCTGGGTCTCTGCCACTGAATGGAAAAGGACCATCAACAATTAAATAACTTGCTTTGGTGGGACAATGAGCTGCCTAACACCCAGGGAAACTGTTCCTCCAGGTGGATTGATAACCAAGGAACACCTGAGAAAGGACTCGAAGTCACTGAGGTGGTCACCTTACAAAGGGGTCTGCAGTTTTATAAAAATGACTTGCTCTGGCAAGTGGGATGGAGGTGGGAAGTGGACCAGAAGCAGACAAAACTGTGCAGGAGGATTCCTAGAGCCCCTGAAAAGACACAGACTGAATCTGAAAAGACTTTTGAAGTGGTAAGGAAACTGAGGCAGGGATTTGTATACAGGTTTTGTTGTTTTTCCATAGATTTGTATATCTCATGTGCTGGCTAAAAGTAAAGCATGCATATGTTACTTACGCTCTCATGTAGTCCCTGAGAGGACAAATAGTAAACCAGAATATCCACCGCTCCGGTGGAACTCAGTGCATGCAACAGGTACTGGGGATGGGGAGGCTTGCGAGATCTGGTGCTTGTTTAGGACCCAGGTAATTGGACTACATGGTCCTCACAGCCAAGAGGGAGGCCAGACACTCTGTGTATCTAGATGCCCAGAACCAGAGAGAGAGTGTCTAAATTGCCCAGCCCTGGAAAACCAAGAGTACATGGGACTCAATGTTTGGGTCTAGGACATCAGTCTGGTGAGCGTCCCACAGGAAGAGCTCATCCAGGATTGTAACAAACCACCATGACAAAATATGTGCATATCTCTTCAGGGACCCAGTTTGATTGCCAGAAATGCCACATGAATAAGAGTTTAATAAAGTTTATATAAACGTTATGGTATACTAAGTGCCATATTTATGAGCATGGGTGATTTTTACCATGGATTGGGAGAATTTGAAAATGTTTGCAAATGTAGTGGTTTTGAAAAACATTGTCAATAATTTTCCAGTAAAAAGAAGCAGCTGTTTTATTGCATTGTTTTGACTAACTACTGTATGCTATTTTTCTTTAATGCACTAGTAAGATACTCTGTGCATTCTACACAAAGATTTAAGATCATCCCTATTTAAAAAATCTTGCTTTTAATACTATATATTTTTGCTTTAATTAAATACTCTCAAAACCTTCTTTGGTGTATCTTTTAGCCAGGAAGAACACAATAAAGCTTAAAAAAATAAAAATGTTTTTTTCCTCCTAAAGATCCTAGAGCAGGTGAGTTTCATTTGGTCTTGGCTATAATTCTTCAGACATCTTTCCCTCTCTGCTTTCAGGCCCAAACTGTCTCATCCTGAACACCTTTTCTTCAGTTTCTATCCTAAGAACTTTCTCTTTAATAATTCCCGTGTTGCCATGCTACTTTTCAGCTGCCAGAAAGTGTCTCTTGGTGTCAAAGTTCTTTCTTTCCTTAGGGTATGTCTACACTGGCAGAGTTACAGTGCTGCTCAGAGAGTGCTGAAGGGAAACCACTGTTGTGTGTTTGCACTTGCAGCGGGATTCGGAGCGGTGCACTCTGAGCAGCTATCCCACAGAGCATGTCTTCCTCTTCTGCCGCTAAGAGTTGTGGGAAGGCGGAGGGGGGTCATGGGGCATCCTGGGTCGTGTCCCAATGTTTCAAGATGCATTGCTTTGCATCCCAGCAATCCCTGTGCTTCTGTCTGCATTTGTTGCCATCTTTCAACGGTTTGTGTACTGCGTGCTCTGCTCTTCTTCTTTGGGCTGCAGGAATGGATCCTGCACTGTTGACCAATATGCTACTTGCTCTCACTAACACGTCATGAATGGCAGTGGAGTTATTCCTTAAACTACAAAGGCAAGAGCAGTTTGACATTGATCTCGCCACGCGTAGTAGCTATGACACGAGATTGCTTGTGGCATTCACGGAGGTGCTGACCACAGTGGAACACCGCTTTTGGGCTCGGGAAAACAAGCACTGAGTGGTGGGATCACATTGTCATGCACACCTGAGATGACGAGCAGTGGCTGCAGAACTTTTGGATGAGGAAAACCACATTCATGGGACGGTGTGATGAGCTCACCCCAGCCCTGTGGCACAAGGACACAAGAATGAGAGCTGCTCTGCCGTTGGAGAAGTGCATGGCAATTGCACTATGGAAGCTGGCTACTCCAGACTGCTACTGATCGGTTGCTAACCAGTTCAGAGTGGGAAAGTTGACTGTTGGACTCATGTTGACAGAAGTATGCAGGGCAATTAATCGCATCCAGCTCTGAAAGACTGACTCTGAGCAACGTGTGTGACATTGTGGATGGCAAAAGGGCTTCCCTAACTGCGGAGGGACGATAGATGGCACGCATATTCCAATTCTCGCACCAGACCACCTAGCAACCAAGTCCATTAATTGGAAAGGGTATTTTTCAATGGTTCTCCAGGCGCTTGTGGATCACCAGGGGCGTTTCACAGACATTAACGCAGGCTGGTCTGGAAAGGTGCATGACACACGCATCTTTTGGAACACTGGCCTGTTCAGGAAGCTGCAAGCAGGGGCTTTCTTCCCAGACCAGAAGATTACCATAGGGGAAGTCGAAATGCCCATTGTGATCCTGAGAGACCCTGCCTATCTCTTAATGCCGTGGCTTAAGAAGCCATAGACTGGGAACCTTGACATCGGCACCGACCGGTTCAACAGGCTGAGCAAGTGCAAAATGACTCTTGTGTGTGCTTTTGGCCGTTTCAGGGCCGCTGGCACTGCCTATATGGGAGGCTGGACCTGGCCAATGACAATATTCCTATGCTTACAGCAGCATGCTGTATGCTCCATATTTGTGAAGGGAAGGGTGAAAGCTTCACTCAGGGCTGAACTGCTGAGGCTCAGCACCTGAAGGCTGCATTTGAACTGCCAGAGACTGGGGCTATTAGAGGGGTGCAGCACAGGGCCATAAAGATCAGGGATGCCTTGAGGCAGCAATTTGAAGCTGAAAGCCACTAATATTTGTTGCTACGCTCAGGAGTGCAGTGCTTGTAATGCTAGGAGGTGATTGTGATTGGTGCAGATGATGCACTATGAAGGTTTAAGAAAATTGCCTATTGCTTTGCAGGGCTCTGTTTGCTTTCAGTTAATGGAATAAAGATTGCTTTCAAACCAAAACAATTATTTTATTAAAAGACAACAATAGGAGGAGAGAGACCAAAAAACAAAACAAAAAACAAACAGCACTGAGGGGGATGGGGGAAGGGAGTGTCCCAGGAAGGGGTAGGATCCCAGGATGGTTAAAGATTTGTGTATGTGCAGGTATCCTATCCAACCTTCTCCTTTGGAGTACAGTGCAGCGGGTACTGTACTTCAGCAGGACTAAACTGCAGAGGGACGGGTGTGGAGTGCCGTGGGTACTGGGAGCCCCCAGGGCTGGACAGGGACGGGGGAGGAGTGGAATGCAGTGGGTACAGACTGGAGCTAGGAGGTTGATAAGAGTGTGTTGGTGGTGTCTGGGGGCACATGGGAAAGAGTTTTGCGACAGTAGAACTCTCACTTGTTAACATCAAAGCCATACTTTAATCTTGTTTAAAATGCCATTTCTGTTTTTTTCCTTCTTTTCTGTGTCTGTAATAAAAGGTTAAAACAATTTTTAGTGGTGTTTGTCATGGTACTAAGCAGGCCTCAGGTTTCTGTATACCAAACCTTGGACCTTGTTCAAAGCTGTTTAATGTTGGACGGTGACAGGGACATAGTAACACCTTTTACTGTTGGGGCCCATTGATTCCATCTACACCAATACAACAAACAATAAGAGACTGGTCAAGGGAGGTACAGGGTCCAGAGGACTGCTTTAAAATGGTTTGAGTTTTTCTTGGAAGGATTTACCCAAAATATAGTAATGGGAAACTGCATCTTCTCCAGTGGAACTTTCACTTGTGGAGTCTATTAAGGATCAGTTCTTTATCTTGTCCTATTGAATATCTGCATATAGACACTAGGAGACCTGGTAAGATAATGCACTCAGGTGCCAAAAGTATTGCAGATGCATTGCTCTGTCTATCCTTCATCACTCTTGCTACCAAAATGACCCAGTGCTTGGAAGAGTTTAGCTCATGGATGAAGAGCAGGTTGTTGAAGATGAACCCAAACAAGACAGGTTTGTGCTGGTTCAGAGAGGAAAGCACTTTGAGGAATTCACAACCATGGTGACTCTCCTTTGTTTGAAGACACACCTCCAATTGATCAATTCAGTCTGCAGTTTTAGAAGTGCTCTTGGATTCCTCATTGATATCAAACTCTCACATACTCATTGATGCAGCTATATGAGCTAATGCTTTCTATTGTCTTTGGTTGGATAGGAAACATCACACTTGGCCAACGTGCTACATGCCTACATCACCTCTCAGCTGGACTATGGCAGTGCTGTGTATCTGCATATGAACTTGTGAGCCCTAAGGAAACTTCTACTAGTATCTAACATCTCCTCCATACAGGTTGCTGTGAGCACATCAAATCTGTCTTTCACCCTCTACACTGGGTTCCCATAGCATATCAAGTTTAGTTCAGGGTCTTTGGTCCTTATTTTCAAGGCACTGAATGGCTTGGGCCAGGATGTCACCTAAAAGTCCAGGATGATGGTGGCCCACAGTTCTGCTCTGTGGGCACAATGGAGATGCCCATCGCAGAGGTGAAGCTTGTCTGTGCAGAAGGCAGAACTTTTTAGGGGACTGGTCCAAGATTGTAGAACAAACTCCTGTAGTAACTCAAGACAATCATAAACCTCACCATTCCTCATTCCAAGTGCAAAGTCCACTTCTTTGGCTTTGCTTTCAATAATATAAACACAAAACATGTTCTATATATCTTTTATATTAAAAAGATAGACCAACTCATCAAAAGAAAAAACACTATACCGCACACAGTTTTCCCCCCGGTGAGAAGAGGAGAGAGCACAAACCACATGTGACACCCATTATTCACTCTTTTGGTACTTTACTGGAAAGGGCTGAGATACTAAGGTGATGAGGTCACCATAAGAATAGAATAATGCACTGATAAGTAACTTTGAAGTGCTGGAAGGCCACTTTGTCCTTAAATGGATTGTAGAGCCCATAATAATTGGAACGTTACTTCCTTTCTGTCATGTTTGCTTCTTGTCCTTTATTGCATAATCATAACTCCATGATACAAACATGGCAAACACTATTGCATCATTTGGTCGCTGAGCTTTTGCAATGGAGTATCCTTCACTCTGGACTCCACTTCCCAGCTGATCTTGCCAAGTTCAAAGGCTCCTTTACCTCCTCTGCTCTGTCTTCCCCACCAACCGTTTTCTTCAGACTTCTTTCTTGTTTATCTGAAAAAGAATGTCCATCCTTCATTATGATCTTATGTTGCAAGGCAAAACTAATTCAGTGCAAATTCATAGTTATGCTTATAAAACAAAAATGGGCCCCAAATGGGAACATCTGGATCAGGATGCAGATTTCCAAGCACCCAAAATTTGTATATGTTTGAGGGTAAATATTTGGGTCAGACTCTGGTTTTGGTTAAATTAATAAAGTAAAATGGACAAACTACAAAAATAATAATGCTGAAACACAGACAAAAATAAGAAAATCTGAAGTCCTGAGATGGTCTCTGTTTAATCCATTCTTCTTGTACAGATAGCTCGTGATTAGATCCTGTTCTAGAGTTTTCCACAACACTGAACAATGTTACATGCCACCAAGAACGCTTATTTCACCAACATTGCCTAAGTGCGGAAACTATTTTGTTGCACCTAGGGTGACCAGATGTCCCAATTTTATAGGGCCAGTCCTGATTTTTGGGTTTTTTTCTTATATAGACTCCTATTACACCCTCCCCCCCTGCACACACACCTGCTGTCCCAATTTTTCACATTTGCTGTCTGGTCACCCTAGTTGCACTACTTCCACACAGTTTCTTTGTAAAGTCTCCAAGGGATGCAACATCATATGAAATGTTTTGATATACAGTATTTGCTCTGTTGATAGTGTTTTAGAAGCAAATGGCTGAACAAACATTCTGAACGTAATGTTTCGTAGTGAGAACTAAAAGCTGAACCATTTTATGAAACAGTGGGCAATTGCAGTACAATGACATTTTAGCCTTATGCAATTAATACTAGTTAACTAAAAAGAAACAAAATATCAGCTTGTGGTTCCCTTTTGTGTGGTCAGGAACATTGCTGAAGCTGGATTAATGCCAGGGTAAAAAAAATACTGGAAGATTCAGAGTGCCTGAGAAATAAAATTACCAGTGCACTAAAAAAGGAACTCAGTGAACATAAATAAATAATGAACTAAATATTGATTGAAATCCACAATGTCTCAAATTTTTTCTTCTAACCAGTCTTCTAAATCAGACTATGGTTTCAAATATCAGATTATACATTTAAATGTTTCCCCCAAACATTCTTTCTATTCAATATAAATTACTGTATGTAGCATTCATGCCTTGATCTTCAGCTGCCATGACAACAGGCTACAGAGAAATGTATTTCCATAACAATCATGGGCAATGTTTAGTATCACTGCTACTTTTTGTCAAAGTGCTGCTTGCTCCAAGAAGAAAATAGCATAATTTTCTTTAACTTGAAAGGAGCTTTTGTTGTAATAATTGAAGGGAAAAATGATCATTTGAAAAAGAAAAAAAACACCAGTGAAATGATACAAAGTAAAAGGTGGCTGCTATTTCTATAGTGACTGAAGATGGACTTTTTTTTGCAGTTTTTGACCAACTTTCTTAGTGATACATTTTGTTTGTTTGTATTTAGAGGAAACTGTAGTTAACCTTCCATCTGAAGAACAGGTGACATCAGTTATTTAATATCTGCTAGAATGGGACATAGAAGAATTCCTTAATAGATTGTAACTGGGGTATGTTGTCTTTTAAATTGAGGTCTTTTGAATCCTAGTGGAAGAGTCTGATGTACTCAGATTAAATTTCATATTCATATATTTTATGTGGACATTGCATGAGTAAATACCTATGGAACTGGTGGCTTGCTCCTTTTCCAATTCAGGGCAATGGAGGGTATAATGCTGGGGTACTTAGAAATATTTGTTTTTTGTACTTCAATTTGGTTTGGTATTACCTCTGATTTACTTTGCTGATCCAATGAGCTAGTAATGTGTTTGCTCTAGTTGCCGTTTTTTTTAACTAAACCCAAAGTCAACTCATGACGACTACCTGTGGCCATTAAAGCTTCCATGATACTTGTCACAAGAGTATGGGTGTCCTAGTCAAATTCCAGTTAGAGTAACTACATTCTAACTAAAACTGCCCCTTTTGATTTCATTTAGGTATTTCCTGACCTATACTCTTGTGCAATGTTATCTCAAACTCTTGCCATATTCTGTTCGCGAGGCAACAGAATTTCAAAACTCGAAGTGTCTTTTCCAAGTATTGTACTGCTACAAAAAGTACATATTCTGAACTGCACAATAATAAATAAAGGTGCAAATATGGGATGTTGTTGCTCCTGTAGTATTCCAATCACACAGGACAAATTGGTGCTTACTAACAAAAGAGTAAATCTAACCAAATAGGAAATGCTAGGAATCCAGCAGAACTCATGGAGTATTTTTTTTTCCACAGTAAAATTCTTGACTGGCAGATTAAATTCTGTAGTCTCTCATAGCTATAGATCAATAGACTTGGAAGAATTTAATTTATTTTTAAAAACAGTAAACGTTGATTGCACCATACACACACAAATCAACAAATATTTTCTCAGATGATTGAAATTTACAGATAGGCAAAGTAATAAAATGCTGCTTGAGAATGTATTAGTTTAAGAATATTTATTTTTTATATTTTGACGTGATATAGACAAATTTGTATTTTAATGGTTATAAATTTAACTTTCTGAATGTCGGTGTCCACTGTCATGA
Source organism: Mauremys mutica (assembly GCF_020497125.1). Classification (NCBI taxonomy): domain Eukaryota; kingdom Metazoa; phylum Chordata; order Testudines; family Geoemydidae; genus Mauremys; species Mauremys mutica. The sequence goes on from NC_059085.1 coordinate 17,882,430, forward strand.
AATAATTCTGACTTCCATATTTTCTTGCAACTGTGAAAATCCATAAAAATAAAGGCTTAAAAATAAACCAATATAGCCCATTGATTTTTTTAAAAATAATTTTAATCTGCAAACCTACATATAAAACATTGTAAACATTTTAGATGGAGCATTATAATGGATCTGAAAATTATTATCATTCTTGTGGTTGGTACAGAGTAATATATTTTATATTTTTACAGAATTCAAGTTTCTTTCAGGATTCTTGAAAACCCTCCATAGTCGTGATAGCTACCAAAAGAAAAATAAAATTAAAATTGTAGACTTGAAACAACACAACACTATTAAAAGAAATGCTTCTGCACAGAATGCTGATGCTATGTAGATTATAGGTCAAATGTAATTATTTTTATTAAGATATTTAAACAAGACTCCAGAGTTAGAAGAGAATGTGTTTTTTCAGAAAAGCACCTTTAAACTTTTGTTTCAGTTCTGCTACCCACTTTAAGGGATGTTGAGGAAATCTCAGAAGAGTTGAATGTTGGATTCAACTAAGCACCCAGAAGTCTGGCTGTCTCTCCATATCTTATATATAAACTATCATTTTTGAGCCTCTCAAAATCTAACAGGCTTTCATAGTGTGTTGTGTAAAACATTTTCATCAGTATTTGAAATTTGGGATTTTCACATTCCATTTCAAATTTTTGAAAATAGAATAACTTTTAGGAATAACCTTGCATGGCTTTTGAAGTGAAAATGAATATAATTTGACTTGGAGATTGTTCTGCTTTTGATGACAAAAATCTCAACATTTTAGCAATTTTGTTCAGACAGAAAAACATCAATTTTCAGCATAAAACATGAAAAAATATGAATGTGTGCATGCTTCAATGTCAAACAAGGCCAATGGTGAAAAATGAATGAAAATGAATTTCATGATCACAAAATCGCATGTCTGTACGACAAGAGAGAAAAGTAATTTATTTTTCAGTTCTCTAATTTCTCATGAGATTTCTAGTCCTGTCTCCTTCCTGTTGGCTCAGAATTTGTAATGAAAACCAACATGGTTTGTGTTACTTTGGAACTTCCAAGTCTAGTCTTGGATGTGACTGTGTTTCATGCCAATGAAACTCTCCATCTCCCCTGCTTGCTGTAAAATTCACAGAACCTATTTAATATTAGAAAAAATAGCCTCAGGCTCAGTGTGTATTTTGAATTTGGAGCAGTTTTTGTTTTATCCAAACTGACTCACCCGTTACTAGGTAGTGTGAAGTAGGCTAGAGTGACAAATGATAATATCATAGCATTTCAGCATGGCATACACAATATTGGCCAGCACTTCTTATAATCTGCTCCCCCTCCACACACCTACTTGTTCCTTGTGTTTCATTTTGCAACAAAAGCAAAAGCGTGTAGCCATTCGTTCATCCTGTTTAAAACTTCATGCGGATATAGAGAGATACTTAAAATAGCAACTGTGGAACCAATAAAAAAGGTAAAATGAGGATGTCTGTAAAGTTCCTGGATGCCTTATGCAGTAAGCATCATTTGAAAGTCTAAGTGGTAATTCCAGCAATATCTGATGTTAAATTATAGATTGCTGCTCTTCTGACTCTTTCCGGATCTTCTCAATATGTGTTTTGATCCTGTTCTCATTAAAGTCAGTGAGAGGTTTGCTACTGAATTCCAGAGGCATAAAATTGGGCCTTATGCTTCTGTGTAGTTTTATAATATTTGAAAGTGAGCATGTCTTCAACCTTCTATTTTAAGATTATTCTTTTATGTACTTCCCTTCAATATTTAGAAAGTGAATCAGAAAGAAGGAATTTAAGGATTTGGAATGGTGTCTTCTCTTTCAGTAAAAAGGAAGTTTTGTCATCTAAGTCCTTTGATGCTCTTTCTCTGCAGACTTACTCATCTTCAGGCTTTACTCCCTTGCCAGCGATCAGGAATAATCTGGAATAATTAACATCAGATGTTAAATAGCAATCAAGTAGTATTGGTAATTATCCAAACACACTGTACTGCAGTGCATGTATTGTCTACAAAATTCAGAGATTATGAAGCAACAGAGTAGGTACAATATGGAGAGTGCTTAGCTGAGCATTCTGCCTTGTGTCTGGAATTGTATGTTTTTCCTCTAATCTTAAATATAATTTGCCCTCAAACGACACATTTCTTCAACCAAGACACTTTTCAATACCTGCGTTCATAAAGAAAATGAAGCAGCACAGAAGTAAGGTTGGCAATACCATACCATGCCATCCTTACTTCTGTGCTCTCCAGCTGCCCAGCTCTGAAGGCAGCGCTGCAGCCACCAGCAGCAGCGCAGAAATAAAGGTAGCAGTACCGCAACCCCCCTACAATAACCTTATGATCTCGCCCCTCCCACAACTACTCTTTGGGTCAGGAGTCCTACAATTACAACATGCTGAAATTTCAGATTTAAATAGCTGAGATAATGAAGTTTTTAATTTAAAAAAGCCTATAACCGTGAAATTGACCAAAATGGACCTTGAATTTAGTAAAGCCCTAGTAATATTACTTCTATACTTCTGGGTAATACCTTACACTGTTTGTGAGAATATCCTTATTTACGGAAAGTTCTTTTTTAAGCTGGTGCCTCAGAATACCCTGAATAAGTACTTGAGAGGATGTGAAGATGAGTTTCACTATATCTGTACAGTGCAAGTAACTTCTGTAACTATAAATGTTATGTGCTTCCTTACACACCCCTACATAATATTCTCTGTATTTCTGTTTAACCAGATCTTCTGCTTAACCAGATAACCTATGTACATTCCTAGGTAAATAATATGTTGCACCTATGTAGTGCTTTTCATGCAAGAATCTGAAGAGCAGCATTTTGCAAATGTTAATGCACTGAGCATTAGTATACCAGTGAGTATAATACACATATGACAGATTGCACGAACTAAGCTTAAGTGACTTGCCCATCATCACAATGTGATTTTTATGACAGACAGAAGGGAAAAAATGAAGGAGTGCTCTGCCTCCCCTCCATAACCATTAGACAGCATTGACCCATGTGAGCAATCAGATCATCTAAAACATCTTTCTTTGTATTTCTAAAGAAAAAAGCAGCATCCAAGTGAGCTGGAAATCTGTGTTATTACAATGTAAATACTGTAGATGGCCACACATTTTGTGTTAAGGCTGATGAGAATTGCAGAATATATCTATGATTGATGTTTCTGTCTGTATTTGTATGTGGCCACATTCTCACTGGTTTAAAAGTGAATCTGATTAATTTAAAAACAGTACGACAGCAATAGGCATTGGACGGTATAATTGAATGACTAGTATTGTAAAGGCCCCAAACCAAAGGCAACTTCTATGCTTAAATACTACTTTAAGATGCATTTTAAGTTGTGAATAAAATCAGTATTTTTAAGGGAGAAAGAAACCTTAACTGTAAGTTTAAGATTTAAAACACCAGTGACTGAAATCCAGGTAGTTCAGAGTTCAGGTTCTATTTAAAGGAAGTAAAAACCAAAAGAAGCACTGGATATTATGTCAATACAGCCATCTCCCATTGATGGAAGGCACTGTAAAAGTACAAAGTATTAATAAAGTTTGGAATGAGTGCCCTGATCCTGCAGTTGACCATGGAAGTGAACTTTTGTGCCAGCACACTGTCTGGCCCCAATCCTGCAAACATACATAATATCATCAGCTCAAAATTTTCAGCTGAATGTTGGACTCCATTGTTAACAGGATTTTTGTGTGTGACCTCTATGCACTGTTATAGAAACCGGCCCACTGATCAGAAAAATCAGCTTTTCAAGGAGTCTGAAAGTTTCCTGATGAAATGGTGAGGCAGAATTTTCCTTACATGCAAGACATAAAGTTTAGTGGAAAAAGTCCACTCTCCCCTTTACATCTATTGTAGTCTTTTTTCAAGCATGACAACTAAAATATTTTTTAGCTATTTGTTCCAGTGGTTCAATATATATTGTTTTATATCAAATATTTGATAGTTTAGGAAATCCACTTGTTAAATTAAAGTGGATAAGATGGCATTTTAAGGTCACCTACGCACGATCAAATATGATGCTGACATTTACAATACATTTCCATTGCTTCTCACATGTTTTTGTAAGGTAAAATCAAGTTCCTCAAATTTTAAAAATTTCAAATTAGATACTATAATTACATATGACTTTTGATTGAACACTCAGTTCAGTTGACTGAATCCTCATTTCCATGTTATATGCCATTTAAATATATGCTTTGAGCATTATTATCCATATATAATTTTATCACTATAAAATCCATTTCTGTTTCTTCTGTTTTCACACGAAGATCATGAGAACATGTTCAGTAAAGTATCAGAAATACCCTATATATTGACAACCTTTAAAAAAAATAACATCCTTGAAACTGAATAATTGTTGTCAAAAAGGTAAATGGTATTATTGCGGTTCATTATAAGTGACAATCAATTACAATTCTGTACAGTTATCTATTACCAAAAGTGTTGTGCCATAGAGCTGAGCTGGGTTTTGCACTAAAAGTAAACATTTAGCTATGTATGAAACATATAGCATATCTTGCCCAATATTAATGCACTTCTTGAGTATAGAATGAATATTCTGAGAATTTACAAAATATTTCAATTAGTTTGAGTTAAAATGAATTAAAATGGATCCTTCAAGAAATTTAGTATCTACTATCATTTTTTTTCTCCTAATCTTAATACATTGATGTAGTTTTCAAACGTCTCATAGACTATGTCTACGCTGTGAGCTAGGAGTGTGAATTCCCCCCTCCCCCCAAACTCATGGTACCATGGGCAGGGGCGGTGGAGGCATGCTCAGCCATTTGAGTATGTACCCATTTTCAAGAGGGTTTGGGACTGAGGTCACACACTGTCCTTGGCAGAGAGAGCTCATCCACACTGTCCCAGGAGTATAGGGGGATTGCTATCTCCTGTGAAGGCATTTTTACCTTTTTACTTAGGGTAAAATTAAGGCTGTGTACCTGCAGGACAACGTAGGAGCCAGGAGAGAGGTATTTGGGTTTGTATGTGTGCAGGAGAATATAGTTGTGTGCTAGAGAGAGAACTGTGTGCACAGGGCAATGTACAGAACAGGAGGAATCATAGAAACTGGGGTGTACACTTTGGTGCTCAGGTGATGCAAAGCAGCTGTTAACTCAGTTTAACTGGCCATTACGGTCTGGCTATTTTGTTCTGTTTCAGAATGGAGTTGGGCAGCCAGAGGATACCAGTGAATCTGGATTTAGAAGTTAAAGTTTGAGTCTTCCCATGTTCAAATGAGAACTATCACATGGTAACATTCTTTGACTTTCTTGGTTAGTATTCCAGTGTGAAATTGTTTAAAAAACCAGGAATTCCCAGACAAAAACAGCATTAAAATGGAATTAAGACTGAATATATATTAATAAATTAGGATCAAATACATTCCATGGAAGTTGACATTTTCTCTGAAAGAGGCATTGTAAACCCAGGAAATTCAGTTAAGGATAAACTTACAAGAAATCCAAACATGAAGGTATAGAAATGCACATTTAGGTAACCAAACAATTTTAACCTGGCTTTGTAGATATCATCCAATAAACATCCCAGTGTTTAGGCATTTTAATATTGTGGTTTTACCTTACATTTCTGATGTAGATAATTTTTTTTTAAAGAAACATCAGATTCATCACACACATGCACGCAGGCATGCACACACACAAACCCCAGCAGTATAACTACAGATAGGAGTTAAGGTTGTTTGGATGCCCTACCTATGAATTTCTCTGCCTTTAAGATGTTTGTTTCTTTTAAGTTCAACCTTAACACTGAGATTCTTCTGTTTATTATGTTTATTTCTGGGATAATTTTAAATTTCCTGTAATGTTACCTTAAATTACCAGTGAGTATTCTTAATCTTCGCTCCAGTTTAACATGTTTGAAAATTCAGTTATTATAAGGCTATAAGGCACTTGTTTACTGTTATGGCTATTTTAAGTAATTTCAGAAATGTTTTAACATTTAATTTAAAATAAGTGAACTTTACTATCGCCTTAGACTGCCACTAGCGCTAATGTTGCCCTTTCGTTTGTGAACTACCTTCTAACAGGCTTGTTTTAATGAACATGTTAGGTGCCCGGAATTGTCTTGAGAAATATTTCAGTAAGCATGTTTCAAACTCAAGGTGTTTGTAAACTATTCATGTTGACTATGTAGCATTTGACTTTTAGTCACATCAACCACGTGCAGGTCCCTGATTAGGCAAATTAAGTTTTTATAAACAGGAGTGATGGAAATTTAAAACAAACTAGCAAGATTTCAAGATGGGTGCCTGAATGCTTAATATAACCCCTTAGGCAAACTTTTATTCAGCCATGTATTGCAGAAAATCATTTGTACAAATGTTCATAAATGATGAATATGAAGGTTTGTGAATATAGTCGAAGTAAATTCATAAATTTTTACTCAAACTGAGAATGCTATAGCTCTAATATTGACTTTATTACAGCAAGTGTGCTGCAGGTTTATCACCCAGTGAGGCAGGTCCTCTGTCTTTAGTCCACTAACAAAAACAGCATCACTGTTAAATATTTAAAGTTTATGGTTTTTTTGCCAACTGTTTAATCTGATCATAATTAGCCTCATAAACAAATCTAAGCTTATCAGAAGGCAAAATAAGACATTTTTTACTTGAACTCAGAATAAGGATGTTCTAGGAACAATAGACACCCGCTAAAACAGTCTGGGTTTTGTTTGTGAATGTCTTTATTTTAATATAGTGCCATATTGGAACAAAATGTCAATAGGATATAAATGTCCAGCTGCCATGAACGTCTGAAACAAAATTATTTTTCTCTCTAGTTTGTTTAAAATACCACAAATTCATGAAGTCTGTGCCCAAGCAATAAGCAAGGGTCTTGTAATGTAGACAGTTTGGGCATGGGTATGCACATAACACTGATGTGAGAAGAGAAATGGTTCTGTTTTATTAGCATCCATATTACAATCACATAATGAATTAGCCTGTTGAATATTTTGAATAAGTCCAGTGACATTGATTCAATTACTCTGGGTACTATACAAGTGTAGGTGAGAACAGAATTTTGCTCTTTATGTTTTTTTCCCCTTCCAAACTGCTTTATCCATTCCAAAAGTCTTCAGTGTGAACAATACCGTTTTAGAGAGTCAGAACTCTTCTCTGTCTTGGGAGCTAAACTTTTCTGTGGCAGCATAGTTGCAGAATGGTGAGATGGAGAGGCCTGAATAAAGAATTAACCAGCATGAGTATTGCTGTTAAACTGTAGATGTTTAAAATAGGGAGCAAAGAGTTAAAAGAATAATGATACTTAATGGCCAGCACAATGGAATCCTGGTTCTTGACTAGGGCTCAGTGTTATGGTAATACAAATAATAAATACTAATAACCCTCAATTTATCACTTTTCCCCAGCTGGGACACTGTTTCCAAGACTCAGAAAGAAAGAACGTGTGATTGAGTATTGTTTCTATGTTTTCTTTATACGTGTATATTTGCAGGGCCGGTGCAGGCCCTAGGCGAAACTTCCACCTTGTGCCCCCCCCACGCCAGCTCCCCCCTCCGCCCTGAGGTGCCCCCCGGTGGCAACCGGGGCAGATGAAGATACGTCCGCCGTGGTCGCTGCCGAAGAAAAAGGCGCCCCCCAAATCCTAGCGCCCTAGGTGACCGCCTAGGTCACCTTAATGGTTGCATCGGCCCTGTATATTTGTATTGCTAGGGCACTATTATGGTATCTAGGGCCTTGAATTATTGATTGTCTGTGTCACCCATAGGGTTGAAGCTGAATGGGGAGCTAGTGTCGTGTAGATGCACATGCACTCTAGGGATCTTATGCTCTCTATCTATTGCTCTTGGAAAACAAGCTATGGTGTGACTGGCTGCAGCTCTCACTGCTAGCCCTACGTAGACGGTGTTACAGTATTCTGCAGACGTGGATTACTATAGCCAGGGCTGTGTCCAAAAGGAGTAGACACAAATCTCTTGCCAGCTGAAGATGGAATAAATGATTTCGGGCTTTGCTTTAACATGGGCATCCAAGTATAGAACTGTGCATTGCTCTGAGGACTAATGGGCACTCTTGACCAGTGAGGCAGTCATGGCATTTGCTAGGTGACTGAAGTATTTTCCCAGCTACTTCTCACTTATTGTGGTCAAAACCTGAGCTAGCTGTCTATTACCTGTCTGAGGCTTGATGATGTTTGAGCTGCTGCATTCCACTTTCTGCTCCAAATGGGAAGGATTTTTTTTCCTGCTGTTCTTGATGTACTCTGCACATAGCCAGCAACTTATTCTCCAGTCAAAACTGTTTCTCAATCTCCCATAGCTCCTTGGTGAGCTTGGAGAAAACATTGCATTCACGCTGTGGGAGACTGTACAAAAAGCTTTGCTAAAGTCAAGATATATCACATCCAGTGCTTTCCCCATATCCACAGAGCCAGTTATCTCATCATAGAAGGCAATCAGGTTGGTCAGGCATGACTTGCCCTTGGTGAATCTATGTTGACTGTTCCTGGTCACCTTCCTCTCCTCCAAGTGCTTCAAAATGGATTCCTTGAGGACCTGCTCCATGATTTTGCCAAGGACTGAAATGAGGCTGACCGGTCTGTAGTTCCTCAGGTTCTCTTCCCTTTTTAAAATATGGGCACTATATTTGCCTTTTTCCAGTCATCCGGGACCTCCTCTGATCACCACAAATTTTCAAAGATAATGGCCAATGGCTCTGCAATCACATCATCCAATTCCCTCAGCACCCTTGGATGCATTAGATCTGGACCCATGCACTTGTGCATGTCCAGCTTTTCTAAATAGTCCTTAACCTATTCTTTCACCACTGAGGGCTGCTCACCTCCTCCCCATACTGTGTTGCCCAGTGCAGCAGTCTGGGAGCTGACCTTGTCTGTGAAGTAAATATGAGATTTGAAGACTTTTAAAATTCTTTCTGTAGCTCTGAAAACTCTCCTCCTTAAAGCAGTTTCATAACATCTGTATTTTCATGTAATTGATAATAGACTGAGCTCACAGGGACACTAAAAAGGGTAGCATAGGCAAAAATAAATCTTTTTTGTAATACTAGAATCAATAGAAGTAAGTAATCTCCTCTTGGCTTTCCAATCCCAGGATGGGTTCCCCACCCCTTCTCTTCTGAAAGCTCTTCATTTTATTTCAATCTAGTTGTGGCTATATTAATAAAAAGGATAATATTTTAATGCTTCCTAGCTTGTCAAGATCAGCTGGATGTCTGGAATACTTTTTACATCTTTCATTTCTTCGTCTTTAACAAGCGTTGAAAGATATATTGTAGAAAACATGTTTTTAATTCATTCACCACCCCCGCCTTAAATTTAAATAGTCAACAGTGTTGTACTGATTTCAGCTTGATACTTTGTATTTTAAGCAAGCATCTAGTCAATTCTACAGCTCTTGGGAAGTTGACTTTTGTTTAATTCCATGTAGGATTACTTTTTAGTTAATTATAATTCTAGCATTAGTTTCTATAGCTGTTCATAGTGTGGAGAAGGCAAAACTTGTTTGAGAATGTATATTTGTATTGAAAACATTCTAACTAGAATTGTGCAAAATTCACAATGCTATTTATGATTCTGTTTTAGTTTCCATGTGGTCAAATTTAACTTTCTTTTCAGTGTTAAATAGCTTTACATCAAAATCATGCAAACCCAAAAATAGGCTTATTTTCTCCTAGAAATAGGTAATTCAAAGAAATTTTCAGTGAAAATGTCACTTTTTAAAAAATTCAAAACAATATGTACACATCAGAATTTTCAAGTAACCTTCAAATCTTTCATTGCATTATGAATATTTTGCAGTGTTCTGGTCACAACCTATCTTTTCAATTCCATTGCTCAGACATATCATAATACAGTAACTTTAGATCGTAGTATGATCATTTAATTTATGGAAACTGAATTGATTCATTGACAGATTTCTGTATCTTGTGAAGTAAATAGACAAAAAGGAGGTGGATAATTAAGGGATCTGCACTATGGGCTTAGCTCCTGAAGTCATGTGATTCCATCAGAAACTCAGCAATCATTTTAAAAAGTGTTCTCATGGATGCAAAGAATAGGTTGTGTAGTTAGTCATTGGCTGTGTGTGTGTGTGTGTTCGCTCTGCATGCTTCATTGACTCTGGCTGGATAGCTCATACAGCAGGCTCCAATGGAACCACCCAATAAGACCACAAGACTTGTTTTAGTAGTGAAGGCACCTGGCCAGTTTTTTTGTCGACAAAGCATGGTATTAGCACCCTATACGTGCTACAAGTACACTTAATATGTGTATGCCCATGACAATGGATTCAGCTCAGTGAATGGCGGGACTTTCCGTTGCCCCCTTGGCTGGCCAAAGACATTCCCACTGAGACCCCCCCTTATACATCGATAGAAACAATTTCCGTATTGCCCCTCTGATGTAGTTACCACCCTTTACATTGTACATGTTGATTTCATCAAAACGTCTCTCTCCATCATGCTGTTATCTGATCTTATCTTTACAAGGGGGTCAGTGTGTCCTTGATTCATCTTCAGGGAGTGTGTTTGTACCATACTTGGTATCAGGGTGTTCTGGTACCACCCTTCTGGATTGTTTGTGTGAGTGTCCTTTGCCTAGTACTTCTCAGGAATGTGTGTGGTTTTGCAATACCAGCCCTGTTCTTGCCAGTTTCTGTGAACTTGCAAGCTGGCATGTTTTATAACAGGGCCTGCCTTCTGCGCACCACCTGACTTTTGCTCAGTTGGCTTTATATTAGCAAGGCTTGACCACTACTTTAGTTCATGCCTCAAGCCTCATATTGGGCCTCTTATACCAAGCCTCATGTTTCAGGCTCTCTTTCTACTACAGGTTGAACCATGACCCAAGTGTAACTGGTGCAATGATATCTGCTTGAGTCTGTAGACAGCCTGAAGTGATACTCTTACAGGAGCGAACAGCTCCATGTATGCTTCAAGAACCATGGAGACTCGCCCCCATGTACTCCAAGATGCAGAGCTTTGGAGGAGCTGCACCAATACCATCCAACTCCTCTGTGTTTGGCAGGAGGAGAAGAGTGCAGCAGTCCCAGAGAGCCCACCAACTTCCTCAAGCAAATACATGGTAGCGGCTGGGTTACATAATGAGGCACCACTGTTGTCTCTGTGGGAGGAGATTCTGCTGCTACTCTTGCAGTTCCCATGTCACCAGGGGTCTTGCTGCCACGGTGCCAGCCACTCTGGGAGAGGAGCCATAGAGCAGAGGCAGGGTCACAGAGGAGCTATGTCATAGCCAACAGTCTAGGCTGAACATCCAGAATAGAAAGTTGTCTGGCTCATGCTGTGGAGACTATATATGTGGGAACAGTAAGTTTGCATTGCCTTTGCATTCCCTTGCATTCCCTTTGCATTGAGTGTAGAGAAGGGGGTCACAATGTAAGTTAACCAGTGGGTTACATGGAGGCACCAGATTGCCTTAATCTGGCCTTGGAAGTATGAGTTCACGGTGCTGATTCTATTGACCAGCCATTGACCTAAAAGTTAAAATTAGTAGAGAGACAAAGTATTCCTGTGGTTTGCTTTGTCTTTGTATCTTTAAATGTAAATTCAAATAACCCACCTTTTTAAATGATTTTTTGTACATTCAAACCAATATGTTGGTGAGAGGTTTTCATCTTGAGATTTGTAGCAAATTTGCATTCTGGAGATCATTGTGTTTGCCAATAGCAAATATACTGACTGTGCCTGCTGTATTCACTGCAATAGGAATGACATATTCCTTTGATCTGGACAAGAAAAATGGGTGACATTCATAATGTTTGTTTAGATTTTTTCCTGTTTATGTCCTAGTCACAATCTCTGAATGCATCATGCACATGACGTGCTACTAGCAGCTGCAAGAGAAGCTAATGATAACATTAATTCTGTCCAATGCACTGCATTTCACCCATATAATTGCTAGTACACAACCTACTACCTAACTCTTAAATGAGTTGCTTAATTTTAAATGGATGGAACACACAGTTCTTTTGTGGAGATATAAACTATGTAAGGGAAAATGAAGGGTTTATAAAATCTCTTAATGCTGTGGCTTTTCTCTGGACTCTACACCCCCCCCCCAAAAAAGCACAGACCATATAAAGGGTATTTTCATCTCCTTCTGTGTAATTTAGCAAATACCCTGTGGTACCCATTGATGATATGTGTGTCTGAGACAAAAAGGGGTAGTTATCAGAAAAGACTAGTGCAGGGAGAAGGTATATTCAGCATTTCATCTCCCAATTTTGTGTATTCATTTATCTATGAGAAACTTGGGGTATCCATGACAACTCTGCCATTTTGTTCCTGTGTTTTTCTTGGTATGGGGAGTTACTTTCTCCATGGGAAAACTTCAAAAGCAAAAATAACTAGCAATAAAAAAAAATCCAACCCTATTTAGCAAAGCACTTGACCACGTGCTCAGTGAAGCTTAAGGAAACGCTTATGTTCTTTGCTGCATAGGGTATTTTCCTGCACTCTCAGCAGCTGAGTGCTGTCAACTCCCACTGGCTTTAACAGAGTTAAGGGTGTCCGGTACATCACAAAAGTGCTCAGCACCTTGCAGGACTGAGTCCTAATGGAATGTTTGTTACTTTTATAATCACCCTGCTAGACTGACTTGTGGCAGGTAAGAGGTAACACAATGTCTACTCTGTGTGTCTCCCAACACCTGCCTCTTTGGAAATGCACCAAATGCTTTCTGCCAGGGTTGATATCTTTGTAGATAAGAGCTGAGCTTTTCTATTTAAACATTAACTAAAAAAATCAGTCTATGCTGTTCTGTAAAATGATGAATGCTTTTTCAGGGCAAATCCATCACTGGTCACTGGAGGGAGGAAATGTCAGGAAAAGTTATGGTTTGTTAGCTTTTACTTCTTGACATTATACAAGGAAGTAATTGAAGTACAACAAATGCCACGTTGTTTTACCTCATCTATTTATACAGCAATGTGACAAGATGAATATATATGTTACTATACATCTGGAAACAGTGATATAAATGATAGATTTCTTTCTAGTAACTTATCAATAGTGACCAAATACTCGTCTCTCCAACATCTATATGTAGCAAAATCATGGTATCCTTACTATTTATTTTTGCCCTATTATACACTATTGTAGAAAGGGTTTTAGTCCCCTTACTGTTACTTTAACCATTCTTCCTCTACCTTGTAGATTTCTTGGATCCAGCCAAGATCCGGTGTAGTCACAAACTTACAATAAGAGTGTCACATGACTAGCATTAAGTGACAATTCTTGTAATGCAAAAATACAGTACGGTATGAGTATTATGGTCAAACTATCTCCATTACTTCTGTATACATTGACATAGGTTGGTTGGTTGGGAACTAAAATGTAAAGGAATCATTTAGGAGTCTTTCCTTGAAAGCATGGTAAATAATTCAAGGTATAAATATATTTTTCTATAAGAACCCATATTCAGTATATTTTCTCCTATACATTTGGTGTAAGAATCACCCATTTAATGTAAAGAATTTGTGTTTTTCATCTAGTTATATATAAAGTGTAATTGTTAGAACATTAACATTTACAAATATATTGGGGAATTGTTAGCATTTGGAATATTTTCATATTAAACTCACTGAGCCAAATGCTGAAATCTTTATTCATTTCTATTCAGTCAAGATTCCCACCTGAAGGAGAGTTTTGCTTGATTTAAGGGATTCAGGGTTTGGCTCTACATTAATTGTTTAACGTATATATGATGTGAGTATATATTTTGCATGTATACAATGCTTTTAGTATTATGTGTATGTAACATATAAGTTCTACAATGCCACAAGATCTCAGTGATGAAAAAGCACCTCTGATGCAGTCAAAACAAAGGTTAGCTTTCCGAAAAGCTACTTGAAAGGTTTCAGATCAGGAGCTAATGACTATAACACGCATAAACAACATGGGGACATTTTGCTAGCTCATAGTCCCTACAAGGACTCTAAATATTTGTAACTAAAGAAAGAAAAGTCTTTTTGTAGGAACTTGTATAATGTGTGGAATATACAAATGCTGTCAGTTCAAAACCTTTGCTCACCTCATACTAATAAATTTTAAAAATGTTGGTTGAAGTTCCTCCACGTAAGGCAAATGATGTCGAACTTTACTTCACTGTATGTCTATTGCTGTAATGGGCCAAGCTAAAACTCCAGATCTGAACATGCTCAGTCTTTTTGGAAAAGCTCAGATCCTGATCTGGAATGTAACTTTGCACCTCAGGCTGGGGTTTTCATAGAAGCCTGAGGGAATTAGGTGCCCAGATCCCCTTAGTCTTCTTTGAAAATCCCAGCCCTAGGCAATGTTTCTGCCTAATCAACCAAGGGCGCATGGAGACTTCTATCCCTAACCTGGCTGAATCTCAAACTGGAGGCTAAAACTAGGATTGAGAATTTAAACCTCAATCATCCACCTGGCATCACAATGCAGATATTCTTTCCTAAGGTTTTCCTGAAGACTGATGAAAAACAGTACTTGAAGGAGACCAGCATAATTTTCTCTGACATCACAAGCAACCACCCCTAAAGAATAATGAAGGTTGACCCAAACACTTCATAAAACCCTATTACTGAAGAGGTGGCACATCACTTACCTCAGGCCTATGATATATGGCCTGCGTATGCATGGCTGACTTTTTGTGCACTGATTCTATTGAGTTGGCATTTTTAGTTTCAATTTGTGCATTTCCTCCTCCTGCAGTTCTCAAAGAATTTAATGGGCCCTTACTGACTGACTAAAATGGCTCAGGTTTTGTGAGCATCTGTACAGAAGATGATTATGCTGTAATTCTTTAGAAAGTCCTGAGTCTGCAGTTTGACCATGTGCAAAACATGACCCACAGAAACTGGCAAGCCACCATTGCTCCTCCAATACCACCCACACTGACAGTGGGTAATAAACATAGGAAGAATATCACTGAAGGTAGCCCACACATTTATTTCTGCTTGACAGAAAAACTAGGTTGTGAACCCTGTGAACAGATAAATATCTGTGAGTGAAATGGCTAATGACAAAAATATACATCTATATAGCAGCTTTCTTCCCTCAGGATCCCAAAGCATTTGACCAACTGATTTATACCTTATAGATGTATAATTTCACTTAGCACTGAAATGCAACCACTTCTCAACCAAATCAGTTTGATTCTTCAAATTGATGATCATGTAAGCTTGAGCTCAGGCTCAGGCCTAACTCCCCCGCCTTCCATCTATACAGAAATTGCACTAACCCAGAACTTGGGCCCAGGTTCTCAGGACCCCAGGGAGGTGGAGGGTCCAAGCTTGAGTCAAGATGGGACCCAGGGTTCAAACTCTGTTGCTTTGTAGTAGATGCTGTCCCACTGGACTTGTGCTCTGGAAATCCATCAAACTATCCCACAAGCTGACTTTGTCTTCTGGCCAGTCAAATTTGGTGAACAGTCATGGTTTTCCACACTACACAATGAATAAAGGATAAGAGCCACCATATTTGGACAGCGCTAGGAAGTTTGGCATATGGGTGGTTGGACTCGGGCCCACGTAATGCAGTGTACACACTGGAGCCCCAGGTTGGGACCCAGGGTTCAACAGTTCCTAACTTGGGGTTATAAATGACAGTAGATGTTCAAGCCCTAGATTAACAAACCCAGGGTCTACTAACTCAAGTTCTACTAACCCTGGGCCTACGTTGCAGTGTAGACATACCCAAAAAGTGCAGGGTACCTGATCATGCATTAATGAATACTGTTTGGTCACCGAATTGCTTCAGACCATTAGCAGGAGTAACACCTAAGGACTAATCTGCACTTGAAAGTTGTAACGATATAACTGTTACTTAGAGGTGAGTATTTTAATCTATATTGTTCTTCTGTTATAAACTCTAATGAACACTTCTTTATGTTGGCATAAAGTTCTCTTATACCTGTATTGCTGCTACTCTTCCCATAAAGGAATAGCTATCCTGGCATAAAGCTCCTTTATAATGATATAACTGTATCCACGTTAATGGCGTTGACCTCTTCAACTATACCAGGATACTAAAAGCAATACAATTTTTTTGTGCATACAAGACTTAAGAAAAGGACTGTCAGCTAAGTGCCTTATTGGATGAGAATCTCATCATCTCAGACTCAGGCCTGGTCTACACTACGCATTTAAACCGATTTTAGGAGCGTTAAATCGATTTAACGCCGCACCCATTCACTCTATGAGGCCCTTTATATCGATATAAAGGGCTCTTTAAACTGGTTTCTGTACTCCTCCCCAACGAGAGGAGTAGCGCTAATATCGGTATTACCATATCGGATTAGGGCCACAAATCGACTGTATTGGCCTCCGGGAGGTATCCCACAGTGCACCACTGTGACCGCTCTGGACAGCAATCTGAACTTGGATGCAGTGGCCAGGTAGACAGGAAAAGTCCTGCGAACTTTTGAATATCATTTCCTGTTTGCCCAGTGTGGAGCTCCGATCAGCACGGGTGGCGATGCAGTCCCAAATCCAAAAAGAGCTCCAGCCTGGACCGTACGGATGTGATCGCTGTATGGGCAGACAAATCTGTTCTATCAGAGCTCCGTTACAGAAGACAAAATTCCAAAGCATTTTAAAAAAATCTCCAGACAGAGGCCACAGCAGGGACTCAGCACACTGCTGCGTGACAAGCATAACGGAAAGCCAAAGAATCAAATGGACGCTTATGGAGGGAGGGATGGGGGACTGAGGACTCAAGCTATCCCACAGTTATTGCAGTCTCCAAAAAGTATTTGCATTCTTGGCTGAGCTCCCAATGCCTGTAGGGTCAACCACATTGTCCAGGGTGGTTCGGGCATAGCTTGTCAATTTACACCCCCCCACCCATCCCCAGAAGGAAAAGGGAAAAAAATCGTCTCTTGACTTTTTAAAATGTCACCCTATGTCTACTGAATGCTGCTGGTAGACGTGATGCTGTGGCAGTGAACTGCAGCATCCTTTTCCCCCCTCCCTGGTGGCAGATGGTACAATATGACTGTTATCCATCATCATCATCAGCCTGGTGGCAGACGGTACAGTGCAGAAGGACTGGTATCCGTCCTCATCATCAGCCTGTGAGTGCTCCTGGCTGGCCTCAGGTGAGGTCGGCCGGGGGCGCCTGGGTAGATGGTACAGAATGGCTGGTAACCGTCTTCATCATAGCAACTGGAGGCTGAGCTCCATCAGCCCCCGCCCTTCATGTGTAAAGAAAAGATTCTGTACTGCCTGGACTATCATAGCAGCGGGATGCTGGGCTCCTCTCCCCAACACTGCTTAATATCCTGTCTGGACTATCATAGCAGCTGGAGGCTGCCTTCCCCTCATTTTATCTCACTAACAAGTCAGTTTCTTATTCCTGCATTCTTTATTACTTCATCACACAAATGAGGGGACACTGCAACGGTAGCCCTGGAAGGCTGGGGGAAGAACGGAATCAACAGGTGGGTTGTTGCAGGGGCACCCCCAGTGAATGGCATGCGGCTCATCATTTCTGCGGGATCTGACACAGAGCAGCTGTGCTCTCTGGTTCTCTGATACACTGGTTCTCTAGTACACTTGCCCCATATTCTAGGCAGCACTGATTCTATTTTTAGATACCATAAAGGAGGGATTGACTCGGGGAGTCATTCCCATTTTTGTCTTTTGCGCCCCCGGCCGACCTCAGCCAGGGGCACCCATGACAGCAGCAGACAGTACAGTACAGAAGGACTGATAACCGTCATCTCATTGCCAATTTACAATGGCAGCAGATGGTACAGAACAATTGATAACCGTCTCTGCTATCATGCAAAAGCAAATGAATGCTGCTGTGTAGCGCTGCTGTATCGCCTCTGTCAGCGGCATCCAGTACACATACGGTGATGGTGACAAAAGGCAAAATAGGCTCCATGGTTGCCATGCTATGGCGTCTGCCAGGGCAATCCAGGGAAAAAGGGCGTGAAATGATTGTCTGCCGTTGCTTTCCCAGAGGAAGGAATGACTGACGACATTTACCCAGAACCACCCGCGACTGATTTTTGCCCCATCAGGGACTGGGATCTCAACCCAGAATTCCAAGGGGCGGGGGAGACTGCGGGAACTATGGGATAGCTACGGAATAGCTACCCACAGTGCAACGCTCCAGAAATCGATGCTAGCCTCGGACCATGGACGCACACGACCGAAATAATGTGCTTAGTGTGGCCGCGTGCACTCGACTTCATACAATCTGTTTTACTAAACCGGTTTATGTAAAATCGGAATAATCCCGTAGTGTAGACGTACCCTCACCTAATTCTTCCTATGTCACAAAGGGCTCACTCCTATTCAATAGGCTTATTGCTGAAATCTGAAATTTGATTTCCATGAGTATCCTAGTTTGTGAGCATAATATTCATTTTCTGTAAGTGTTCATGTTAGATAATCTTGTTTTCTTTCCTCAGTGATTAATGCAAAACCCCAAAAGGAGGTGTAAACGTGGCTGAAGCAGACATTTAAACTATTCTAAAAGAATGTTTGTGCATTTTTTTCAGTATTCACTCATATCTAATGTTTTGTGAACCAGAAGACCAAGATGACCTGTGGTAGTTGTCATTTATCACTGTGATTTGGATGGGAGTTTTCAAATGGCTTTACAAAAAGTGATTTTATATATATATATATATATAAGCTCTATCCTGTTAGGTTCTAGTATTCTCCGACTAGGCAGAAATGGACAACAACTTGATATTCTGGCAAAAATATAAACTTTTAAAAGATGTCTGCAGATCCACAGTTCTAAAGCTTTGGAACCTGTATCTCCTATGAGTGTCTGTCTGACATATGGCAAAGGCTGCATCAAATGCAAAAAGGAAGTTGGATGGGGGTAGGGAACTGAATATGAATTAACTCACTGGAGAAATTAAAGAGATGCTGATGCTGCATGGAAACTTTGAAACACATTCTGTGTAGATATTCTTCTACCTACGTATCACATAGAGGTTTGTGGTTTTGCTTCGCATAGTTTCTATTATTGGACTGTTTTGCATGAAAATGAGAGCTTTGTTTTTGAAAAATATACTTGTTCCTTCTGCACATTTCCCAACAGAAGTCATGGTTTCCACAACTGATTGCTGGAAAAAGGATTATGTTGCAAGTAGAGGATAATAAAGAGAGGTGGGCCAATCTGTTCAGTATCTACCGCCTCGAATGAAAAACAATCCAAACTTTTGCCAGTACTGTACTTACCTGGAATTCTTTTGTTAGACCAAACAACTTTCCTATTATGATCATTTATATTTCTATAGTGCCTAGGAGTCCCAGTCATGGATCAGGACCCTATCCTGCTAGGTGCTGTACAAACACAGCCCCTGTCCCCAAAGAGCTTCCAATCTGAGTATAAGACAAGAGACAAATTGTCTCCAGGAGATAATGGGAGTCTCTAGTAATTTAGTATCCTATCTCTAACAGTGACTAGAACCAGGTACTTCAAAGGAGGTGCAAGAATCTTCATAGTGGATAGTGGCTCTTAGTGGTTGGCTTATACATTTGTACTTTGTACTTTGATGCTGCTTTCTGACTTGTTTAAGAGTCTGCATATCTTCTTCTGTACTTCCCGCTACTCTGCACTTGTTCCTTAGGAAGCCTCTATATTGAATATAAAGATTTCAGTTTCCTCTCTTTTGATTTTAGTGTATCTTTTGATTAGCTGCCTCATTTATTTGGCAACTTCCTTTCTAAAATTTTAATGTGTCAATGTGTATTTTCAGCATGATCCCTCCTGGGGATTTTGAACCTAATTATGTTGTAGTTACTATTAGTTACTTCTTGAACCAACGCCACCATGTTACTTAAGACTAACCAGCAGAATAGCTTGGCTTCTTGTGTGCTCTAGAGCTAGCTGTCCTAAGACGACTTTATTTTTTAAGGTGCTGAAAATTTACTTCTCTAAACCTTTTCCCTTCTGAATGGCTAGTTTATATGCAGGTACTTCAAGTAGTTCATTAATAGTTTTAGTTGCCTTCTTAATTTCATGCATCATTGTACACTTAAAAATCTTTTTCCTGATAAAGCAGCCAATAGTAAATCCTCTAATATATTTGCATTCTTATGACTTGGTATTTCTATTGATACAGACCTGTTTGGCCTTCTCTGCTCAAACCGAACTGGAGGTGGGAAAATAGTGTTAGTAGTACTATGCCCAACAAGTTGGATGTTTATTGGGGTGAGCAGCTAAACATGGTAGTGCCGCTGTGTGTCTGCACTGGTGCCTGCTCTTTCTGGTAATATTTTCATTGGGACCCATGCTACTGTTCACTTCAAAACTGGCTGTGCACAAAAGAAAAAAAGAGAGGAAGTGGGGCAAGGAACTAGTGGAAAATTAGACTTTCAGCTCTGAGTATGTCTTCAAACACAGATATTTTTTCCTTCCTGCTATATACCAGGGCTCTCCAGCAGATGGCAGTTTGATCAAATCTGTGTTTATATGATTTACATGGTGTTCTAAAAAGCTTTAAATATTTATCCAAATTCAATAAAACTCTATTAATCAAATCACATGCTTAGAGTTCATTCTGTACATGGAAATGATATTAACTAGTTCCCCAGCTTCCCTCACTGTCTGATTATATAAAAACGGATATTATGAGTCTTGACTTAAACCCACAAACCCAAGGGAATTCAAAGCTAAGGCTGAAACTTTATCTTTGAACAGCTCCGTGTTCTCCAGGCTTTGCAATAAATGTAGATTAGAAGATTTTTAGTTGATTATATATAAAGACTAAGCAGCACGTTTTTCATCCCATCTTCTTGCCCGCACTAACAATATTTGCGACCACAAGTCTACTGAAACCCCTTTGTTTATGTGGGCAGGATAGGAAATTACATGTGCAGATGTGTGTAGCTAGAGTTGCGTGCACACAAATATGGATGTTTGTGCATGCGAAAAAGTGTAAAAGCCAATACTGCATGTCCATTGAAGGAGTCAAGCTGTAGAATGGCCCTTACTGAAATCTCCCAAGTTAAGAACTACCAATAGCATAAACTGCAAGGAAGGCCATTGTTATGCCATATCTAAGGTGAACAGAGAGCTGGGTGTGGGTGTGTGTGCACGCGTTGTGTAATTAAAAAAAATCGGTTCAATTGTAAAGTCTTTAGTCTTGTAGTTTAATGCACTAGACTGGGACTTGAAAGATTGGTTTAAGTTCCTGGTTCTGCCACTGACTCCATGCATGATCTTGGGTAAGTCTGTGCTCCAGTTTCTCTATATGTAAAATAAGGAAAATAATACTCATTATCTCCCATGCTTTGTCTTGTCTATTTTGACTGCAAGTCCCTGCACTTCAGGGACTTCTCTAACTATGTGCATGTCCACCTAGCACAATGGGACCTGGATCTCAGAGGACATCTAAGTGCTACTGTAACACTGCTGATAATAGTAGCTCCTTGGATCATGTGACATGCAGAGAAAATAACTTTCTAAAAACGTGACAAAACTGATGTAGGCTCTGCAGTTACTATACATTTAAATGAATGGGATAATGATGCTGACTTATTTTGTACAGCACTTTGAGAACCACTGTTGAAAAGTGCTATAAAAGAGTGAGACATTGTTTATTATTTGCTTTAATTCAGTTAGGAGTATAGATTGAACAATCTAATCTCACAACTATTGTTAATCTGCAACAGAACCTTGGCACTTTTTTGTGATTAATTTGGGCACCAGTTATAGACCTGGAAAACATCCAGAATCCCAATCTTGCAGCTGTCAAGAACTAGTTCTTGGCCATTAAGGAATCATTATCAGTTTTGTGCCATCAGTTACTGGTAGTTGTATCAGAGCTCACTTGTCAGAATGACCTGGTTTTGCAGTAACTGACCAGGAAAATTCAGTAACAGCATTCCATTTTGTGGTTCACAATTCTATAGTCTATTTCCTACTTCATGCTAAGCCACTATAACAGTAATCAGCCATATCTAAACAATAATATGTTTTTCTAAATTACTGAGTGTTGTGTTTCTGATGTAAGCAGAGTCTGGAGGAGCTCTTCTCTGGCATCTAGTGGTGAGCTGTGGAAAAAGACTTCAGAAGCTGATTTTGTTTGCATGGACACACCCATCCTGCCTAGGTGCTCTTAGAGGCACCCAGAGGTGGTGTGTAATTGTCCCAGGTCACTGGGTGGGGGCTTGAGCTGGTTTTGTACTGTACTGTTGAAAAGGAACCCCTAGATACTCAGCATGATGGGAGTGCTTGCCCAAATGATCACTTGTGGCCAGTGTTGGATCCCCAGTCTCCTTGTTACTGGGGCAGGAGTAATAAAGGGATGTTATCCTTGTTGTGTGAACCGAGGGCAGCAGAACTGTACCTGGCACACCCCGATGGAGGGACTCGCCCTCAACTTAACAGCACTCGCTAGGCAGGGGACATGGGTTCCAAAGCCCAATTAGTTGAGTGAGGGTGGAGATAGGTACTTGTACCTGGTGGTGTGGGCCCCGTTTAAGGGTCTTAGACACCATTTGAGCCTTCCTCTCTCCATGGTATAATAAAAGAGCCAATTTGGACTCAATTGAGAGCTTGTTACACACTGCAGAGCTGAAATCACTAATACCTAGGTCTAAGTATCAGACCTACTTTGGGACAGTGTCTCTACTGCAAGAGACTGCCCAGTGTGCACCAGCAATGAGGCTCTCTCACTTTCAGATGAAACCACTGAGAGCCAAAATCACTGAGAGCTGTGTTAAGTGTGTGTATGTGTGTGGGCACCCTGAAGACATCTTGGTGAGTGGGCAGCTGGTGGAGAGGTATGGCAAGAGGCTAGCATGGTGGCTGGCAGAGAGGCGCAACCAGCAGGCTGGCTGGTGGAGGGGCATGCCAATCGGCCATTGGGTTGATAAGCGAATGCCCGAGCAGTGCAGTGTGTAAGGTGCCCCCTTTCCCACCCTGCCTTCCACACAGGGTGGGAGGTCAATTCTGCGGATGAACCTATGAACTCTGGGTCTGCACTGGCCAAGGACAGCACCTGTGAGTGGGGTGAAGAGAAGGGATGGGCACATTAAAGGGACTTTTGGGTTGCAGGACTTAAGACCCTGAGAGGAAAAGGACACTGCCCAACTTACCTGGAGGTGGGTCTTTTGCTCATGGCTTATGTTTGAGTCCTATTTGCGGTGTTTTCCCACCTTTTATTAAAAGTTTTTGCTACATTCAGACTCTGTGTTTGCGAGAGGAGAAGTATTGCCTCTTAGACGTGCCCAGGGAGTGGTGTGTAATTGTCCCAGGTCACTGGGTGGGGGCCCAAGCCAGTTCTGTGTTGTGTTGTTGAAAAGGAACCCTTAGATACTGAACCCAGCCCTTGTTGCTGCTGGCTCCACCTGGCAGAAGGGTTATACTTAATTAAAAGTAGGGAAGGCTCAGAAGGAAAGCCAACACTTTTTTCTACTGGACATAGCCAATATACTTCTCTTACAATGTTTGTTCTTCAGTTTAAGCAGAATGTCAGTCTCTCTCTCTCTGTAAAGCAAAAAGGAAAACCTTGTTTGTTCTAACAAATCTATAGATTGAATCAAATATATTGGATGCTCACTTACAGTTAGGCTGTTGCATTTGGCACAAGAGATGTTAATGCCTCTTATGAAAGCTTTATAGCAGGGGTGGCCAAACTGGCTCTTCTACCATTAAAATGCAGCTCACAGAGTCCCCTCACACTCCACTACTAGACTTGGTGGGGAGGGGAGTTTGGGACCTCTGCCTTGCAGCAGGGTAAGGGCTTCTGCCCAGCGAGGAGGAGGATCTCAGAGCTTCTGCCTGGTGGGAGTGGGGGACCTGGAGGCTGCAACCCCACTGGGTGCACCTACCGGGGCTCTGGGCTTCAACAGGAGTCGGGCTGAAGCCCCGAACCTCAGCAGCTGTGCCCCGGCTTTCGAACGTCTGAAGATTATCATATGCAGCTTGGAGGATCAGTAAGTTTGGCCACTCTTGCTTTATAGAATCCTACACACCTCACAGCCTCATGTTTTCTGCCAAAGTCCTGCACATTTTCATTTATTTCTCACAAAAAATATTTAGTACAGAATAATCTGATCAGGTACAAACTTGACACACTGAGTAATCTGTAATATGCTGACATTTCAGTATAATGTTAGTATTGCATTAGACTAATATGACACTAATACAAAATGACAGAAAAAAATGACTAATACAATAAGACTTTTATATACTACTTTAGGGCTGCCATACATGTCCATTTTAATTCACCTGAAACCCTGCTTAAATGCAGATTGGGAGCTGCATCTGAACACAGTGGAGGGGGAAAAAGCTCTTAAAAAGGGGAAGTAAAGACCATTTCAAATATCATCCAGCAGATGTTGTGGAAATGATTTTCCAACAAATGCACATTGTGTGCCAAGCACTATGGTAACCCTTTTCCCCACAAAGGCACATCACAGAGATTGCCCACAATATTTCTTTGACGAAATCCTAGCCCACTGAAATCAATGGCAAAACCGCTATTAATGTCAGTGGAGCCAGGATTTCACCCTCTGTGTTTGGAAGTCAAGTAGTAGGTAATTCTGTTCTGGTAATTTAGTTTTTTGCCTATCCATCATATGTAGACTTCCTAAATTCATATTTAGATGAGACAGAGGTAGCATTATACTCTAAACCATGTACTGTACATGCTTTTGGCAATGCTCACAACATTTTCTTGTGGTGAGTAAGATTCTCATGTCCTGGCCAATGTTAATAGCTTCTCCCCTTACGTTGTCTCAATATGTAGTCCATATGTAATCCGTGCCAAAGTGCAATTCTATATCTATTTTACATTTACAGTAGATGATCTTAAAACAGAAACGGTATCTTGAACACATTATTGACTTTACCCCCCATAACTTGTGTTATTTCCCTATTCTAGCACATAATGGAAAGATTGTTGTGCAGAAGCTTAAATTACCCTTTTACCCACTTAGGACAGCTAGTAACAAAAGTTCAGCTCAGCCCGTTATACAAAATTGTTATATAAAAATGAAAAAAAAGTTGAAGACAGAAAGATTTGAACAAATTGGCTGTTTTAAGTCAAGGAAATTTGATCAGGGGGTCTTAAGGATCTTGGGGAGGTCACATGTTGGCATGACAATAAACTGAAAGGTTCTAGAAATGGGTGGGAGATTATAGTGAAAATCACTGAGAATGTATTTTGATGGCATGAGATTGCTACCCCTTTTCGCGACATGGCTTATCTGGGTGGCTGGATGTTTTGAAGGAACTGGGCGTCACCATTATGGCTGCCACTGCTGTTCCTTAGCTTCCTGCTTATTGGGGTTCCAGGATCTACTGGTCCATTAGGTCTTGATCATCTTGATCCTAAAAGATGTCTTGACCAGACCCGACAGGGAGGGAACCAGTTGACATCAACCCTCTCCATCCAATTTGGCTAAATCCTGAATGCTACTTCAGTTGTAAACCTTAGGTTCCTTTGTCACTTTCCTCACCCTTTCTATCTATCATTCCTATCCTCTAGACAAGACAACTTCATCTTTCACAACACTGCTGTGACCCTGTGACCAGAAAGACTAGCTGAAAGCAATGCCTTAAACAGTTCATTATTGGTAAAAGTTTGCTACCTCTCGAAATAGTGATTAAAGCTATACTGTGCCTGTAATTTTCAAGTAACTAGCTTACAAGTAAGTGAGATAGAAGGTGCATTTCTACCTTTTCCTTGTCTTTCTTTCTTCAAGTATTTTTCTTATTTTTGTCTTAAGAGGAACAGGATTGGACTTCAGCAACAATAACTCAAGACCAATTAAAATAACTTTGTTTTCTCCCCAAAGGACGGTTAATACCAGCTTTAATATTACTTATAAAAGGACTGTTTAAATAAGGGATTTTTCCATATACAAACTCTGTACAACTAAAATGAAAGAGAATGGGATAAATTGTTAAAATGAAAACATTACCTAATTCTTTAAATTTAAACGTGCTTTAATTGTGTGGTATTCTTTTCTTGTAAGATTAAGAAAAGATTCATATGTTTCTGGTGGTGGCTATTACTATGAGAATAATCCAGTGACAACTCGGCTAAGAAAGTAAGTGAAATTCTTGGAGGTAGAGCAGTGGTAGGGAGATGGTATCTGCATTCGTGAGACCGCTACTGGAATACTGTGTCCAGTTCTGGTATCAACACTTTAAAAAGAATGTTGACAAATTGGGCAGAGTTACAAAACCAATAGCTACGTGAATGATTCGGAGTCTGGAAAACATGCCTTTATAGCAGTGGTTCTCAAACTTGTTTAATTGCTCCCCCTTCTTCGTGTCTCCCCCCCACCCTGCCACACAAGTACATATACTGATGATAAAATCAACATGCAACTCTCAACAGGGCCGGCTCTACCATTTTTGCTGCCCCAAGCAAAACAAAACAAAAGCTGCTCGGACTGCTGCCCAAACTGCCAAGTGTGTGGGGGGGAAGCCGCTCGGACTGTACCGCCCCAAGAATGGACGGAATTCCGCCCCTTAGCATGTGCTGCCCCAGGTACGTGCTTCCTCCGCTGGTGCCTGGAGCTGGCCCTGACTCTCACTATATATTAAAAACAGTAAGGCATTGATTCAAACACAGCCAACGATCCACTGTAACAAGAGCAAAAACAAAACTGTGATTGTGGTCGATTACAATTAAATGTGCACACTGTATTGTAGCAAACAGATTAATGTATGGATGGCAACAACTTTGTAGAATACTATACAAGCTTAAAAGAAATCCATCAAAATGCACAGCGCCGTCTGAGGACCTGATATGTCTGGAGGAATCAGCTTTGCTAATTATTCATTGCTGTGGGTAAAATGTGTGCAGTAAGTCCCCCCCCCCCCCCCCGTAGGCTTTGCATGTCTCCCTCCCCCTGAATACTTTTCACATTCCCCTGGGGAGGGGCCATCTCCCCAGTTTAATCTCTGCTTTATAGTGAGAGTGCAAAGAAGCTCAATCTATTTAATTTATCCAAGAGAAGGATAAGAGGTAACTTGATCATGGTCTGGTACCTACCTGGACAGAAGATTTCTGATAACAGAAGGTTCTTTAATTTAGCAGCTGAGGGCACAACAAGATCAAGTAGCTGGAAGCTGAAGCTCGACAAATTTAAACTAGAAATAAGGTGCATATTTTTAACAGAGAGAAATTAACTGTAGGAACACATCTACTCAGGGATGTGGTAGGTCTTCTATCACTTGAAGTCTTCACATGAAGATTTGGATCTCATTTTGGCTCATTTCGACACAATGGGCTTGATGTAGGAATCCCCAGGCCTGTTTCTTGCTAGAGGGCAGATGAAAAAGGGTAAAAGTTTCAAAAATGCCCAGGTGACTTAAGAGCCCTTAAGAGGCTTTTGAAAACTGGACTTTTTAAAATTTTCAAAATTCCGAAGTCAGGTATTTTTGAAAAAATTGATACGGCCTTCTGACTTATGGATCTATGAATTTGACATGTGATCCCGGACTACATGTAACTGTTTACTGCTACAGCACTAAACAGTGGGGGTATTAACATCTTATTTCTTCTTAAGCTTAACAGCCTCCGCTTACATTGACTGCTTCATAGACAATATTTTTTTCATGGAATGTTAAATATTTCCTTAAGGTTTACCCATTTCCAATGGTACTCAAACTTTAAAAAGTGAGAGGCAGTGGTAGCTGTGATAGTGCCACCAACAGGCCTAGCCAACTCTCAAATGGACTGCAGGAGCAAATGCTATCTTATGTAAAAGGAGAGAGCTTTCTAAGGGCTCCACTATCTTGGTTGTGTCTTTCTAAGGAAGAAAGGGAAGGACGCAAATTCCAGCCCCAGAAACATGGGCAGAGGTATCTGAACTGTGGGAGAAGCCAAGGACCAAAGTGCTGGGCAGTGACATGACTGACGTATATAGCTGATAAGGTTTTGTAACTTATGGGTTTTTCCTATTGCTGAGGATTTCTATGGACGTGATGCATCTATCTGTGATGGGAAAGGCATAGACTGGCTTCATAAATTGGTGACCTGGTGGAGTTATTCCCCCCCCCCCTCCAAAATAAGGCCCTCAATAGTAGTGTCTCTTGACCTTAGCCAGAGGTGGATTTGAAGGGACACCATGATACCAGACCTTTGTTGCACAATTGAAGTGGGTTATTCTGTGGATGGCTCGCTTCCCTCTGAGTCAAGCGAACAACATTGTGATGGGGTAATGCATTGATGGCAGTATCATATTTTGGATGAGACACGAAAACCTGAAGTCTTCAGTAAATCTTCTCTGGCACTCTTTGCAAGAGCCAGAATGTTTTTACCCCAGTGTCCAAATCAAATTCCCACCCAGGGATTTGCTTTTTACTCTCCCAATTCTCCCTGCTGTTTCAACAGGCTTCCTGTATTATTTCTCATATGCTATGTGCTGATAAACAACTGTTCTAACAGCCAGGAGGCTTTACTCCAATGGACAAAGTAAAAACATAGGTGATAGGATGCAGTTTTCTGGCTCATCCCAATAGAGAGAGAGAGAGAGAGAGAGAGAGAGAGAGAGATGTCCAAATTCCGCCCCCCCCCCCGCACCCCGTTCCCACACAAACAGGAAGAAAACCCTCTGGGTGGTTCAGTTTTGGGACATCCAGATTTACAGGTGTACTTTTGCTCTTGCAGTTCACTGGCATTTTTATGACTATCTGATGCACCCCTAAGTCAGTGAGTTAGAGCTGTCTTACATGCGCTCACTTGTACCTTTTCTTAATTATATGGGAAAATATGGAGTTTGTTTCTTAAAATCAGGCTCTTGACAAAAGGTTAAAATAAAGATTAGCAGGGCTCTTTTCTTGATATTTGTCCCCTTTCCCAATGGGCTTCATTGTTGGAGTATTGTACATAAAGGTCAAAATGCAAGATGTGATATTACTGTGGATCTAATTTGTGTCTGTAGATCTTAACCGACACTTCTCTTCGGTTTTATATACAACCTGTACTTGGGTACAATTTGGGGCATTAAAGAGAGTGGCAGTGGATTTCTTTACTTTACTTGGTTTTAATCAAACCCACAACATTATTTTAATGTATTTAACATTCCTTAGGGACTGAGCTTGAAAGAAAACAAGGATTTTGATATTTTACCTGCTGCTGCTAAGTAGCTCTTAATGTAGCCTGAATAATGTTGCATATGTAAATTGTACGAGAGCTCATGAGCTTGGAGAGCTTATCTGGAGGTTTCCCATGCTTACTGTACTGGACAGTTCAAAGCTCGCCTTGCTTAATATATGTGATTAATGTTTATAAGCTCAACATTAACTTTGTAACCCATTGAATGGTCTGTAAGGTACAGTGTAAATGCAGGAAAGGAGTTTGTGCTGGAATATAGGGGCATTCCCTGCCTAGCATTCTACGGCTAATACTGGAAACACCTTAAAGGCAGGGCTGAAGGAACAGCACACAACTTTTTTTTTAACAATTTTTCAGAGCTGTCTGTTTCATGGGATTATTTCCTGTTTGATTTAAAATAAGCAAACACTCTTAGAACTGAAGGAACACTATCTACTGCTTCCTCAGCATACATCAACAAAAAACGGTTTCAGTTTAGTAGCCTGTCAGCAGACTCTCCCTGCAATTATAAACAGAACATTGTCATGGGCAGCTTTAGGTTATTTGCTATAAAGTAATAATATCTTAAAGAATTGATTCCTCCCGACTAGTCCCCTGCACAAAGTGCACACCCTTCATAGAAATATTAAAACTGGGGGGAGACCTAAAGTGCTTCTTCTGAGCAATAGAAGTATGCATCAAAAATGAAAAAGGATAGGATATTTATGCCAGAGATGGCCCCTAATCATTGTGAAATGCTTTGACAAAATGGTAGACAAGTTGTAACAGCCATTTGAAAGCTAAGCAGGCACTTAAGCTTCCTGTACCCTGAGCCATAAATGAGTAAAGTACTCCTCTTTAGCTCTTTCCATTTAATAGAAGATTGAATTGCTCTGTGTGTGTGTGTGTGTGTGTGTGTATGTATGTACACACACATATAGAATGTGAGGTGTGTGTATACATACATATATACATGCACAAGTGCACACACATATATATATTCTCTCTTTCTCTGACAGATTTTCATTCTCCATGATAGACAGATTCTGCTGGAATTAGAGGACCTTGAATTAAGAGTAATCACAATTAAAAGAGAAAGTGGCATCTGAGGTGCTACAGTTTCCCTTATGATAGGAGATAACTTTGGTACTGTACAAACTAATGGCTGGCAAATATTCACTTTTTAATGACTGGTCTAAGGATACAGCTGTACTGCCGCTGGGGATATGACTGCAATATACCTGTGCTGCACTAGCACGCTTGACCATTTGGGTATCTGGTCATGTTGCTAACCTATCCTGAATATCAGGCTGCAGCATCCTCACTTCTACTTTTAGCCCACTGGATTAAAGCTAGCATGGTTATATCTGCACGAGCTGCAAATTACTACCCTAAGTATATCATGGCTGTGGGATTAGCATATTGCTGTAACAGTTTCATGTGGAGGGGAGTATGAACCTTCAAAGTGTTTCCAGAACCAGATGTGCTGTGCCTGAGTTTGAGGGGAAAGAAGAGTGTAGGGAAAGGAGGAGGATCTGTAGGCTTCATAAGATACACAGGGAGATTTTTTGCCACAAAGTAAGACTTTCTCACAGTACAAATATTCACTTTATTGGATCCAATTCAGATTGTGAGCTGTTTTGGTGAGAATCCTGTAGTCCTTTTACTAAGCGTGAAGGGATCAGAGCTGATTGATGAGTTTACTCCAGATATGTGGTTTTGAATAAGAACAATTTATTTTAGATAAATATGAAAGAAAAACAGGCTCACAATATTCTATATTTAAGTCTCTCTCTGACTCCTTTTGACAGTCACCTTAGTCCAAATATTAGAGCCCAGATGAACTGGACTTCTATCCTTTTTTGCTGTCTCAGAGAAGCTTTTTAATCAGGATTGGGAGTGAAACCATGTGCTGCTCATTAGCACAACTGCCAGCGTATTTTTTGCTTTCAATTTAATGAACCTAAGTGAAAGAAAAAATAGGGTACAGAGATTTGATCCCTTAGAATACTTGAACTAGTTAAGATTCAAGATGGACAGAGCTTCCCCTCTCTGTCTTTGACTAAAATGGCATGTACAGTACTAATATATCTTATGATGGTAAATATCCAATCAACATACAGCACACTGCACAATTCTTCAGCTACAAGACTTAATATTAGGAATGTATGCATCATGCTTTAAGCTTGATTTTTATTTTAAGAACATACCGATGGGAGTGATCCTTAACTTTTAAACAGTCTTATCATAACATATCTGTATTGCATGTGTGGTGTATATTATGTTGTTGAGGGGTAGTAGCTTCTCCATAGTGTAAGTTCCAGCCAGATTCCATTATGCAGTGTATGACCCAATGGATTATTAGGAGGAACTGGTCAGGCTTTTAGATTGACTGGCTGGTATCTATACAGGTCCCAAAGAGTCTGGACCCACATTCATTATTGAAATAAATGACCTCAGCATCAGTTTTAGAAATTGTATTAAAACTGTTAAACAAAAACATAATCAAGAAAATACATCATCAAAGCTAAGCTATTAATAGTAAGAAGAAAGCAATACAACAATCAACATCAAATCAAGGTTAAATCAACTACGCTTAATTCCGAATTAGAATTAAACAATCAGATTAACAGGAAAAATATCAACCCATATAAATTCTAAAAAGGTCTCTAAGGAGGTGGCTAACATTGACTGTAAGCCCCAACTAAAGAATTGTACCAAAGTCATATAGATGTATAAATTGGAGCTGGGTGAATATTTTAATTCTGAAACTAAATTGTCTGAACCACAACCTCAGAGCCAATTATAACCCTTTCTCTTTAGACTTCAATTCTTGTGTGTTGGCTAACCAATTCCACCTCTCCCCCGAATAGAGAGATTCAGACTTTAAAAAAATACTCTTGATTAAGCAAAATTTGACCACTCTTATGTATACAAAATGACAATTTCAAGTTTTGGAGGGCTTTCAGACAGAACACATGCTAACGAATAATTTTGAGACCATATATAGCGCTGTTCACCTGTGGAGCTTTTCTTTCAGAGGTTTCCCTGTGTGGACTTCATAGCTGCTCACCCATACGTGCAAGCACACAGCTACCATTTTACTTTCACATCCTCAAAATAAAAAAAGCTGGGATGTTTAAAAATGCTTTCACTGTTTTGCAAACCACAGATGCTGTAAATCTGTGACCATGCAAAATATCAAAAATACAGCCATGTGAGACCACATTTGATTAAGCTGGCATATCTTGATGACATTGTGTCATCATTTTAGAGAAAGTTCAACACACAATTCCTATAAAATAAAATAGCTGATTGCTGGGATTCTTTTTCAACAGCTAGTCACTCAGCTTTCATCCATCAGCAAAATTAAAAAATAATTGAAACAATTTATAACTAATCTTGTCGGTCTTCTTGCAAATGAGGCCTTGTCTACACTACAGGACTATTTCGAATCTACTTAATTCGAATTTGTGGATTCGACCTTATGAAGTCGAATTTGTGTATCCATACTAAATACACTAATTCGAACTTCTGAGTCCACATTAACGGGGCCGGCGTCGACTTTCGAAGCGGTGCACTGTGGGAAGCTATCCCACAGTTCCCGCAGTCCCCGCTGCCCATTGGAATGCTGGGTAGAGCCCCCAATGCCTGCTGGGGGAAAAAATGTGTCGAGGGTGGTTTTGGGTAACTGTCGTCATTGAACCGTCAATCACGCCCTCACTCCCTCCCTCCCTGAAAGCGCCTGCGGGCAATCTGTTCGTGCACTTTTCTGGTCAGTGACAGCGTGGACGCCACAGCACTGCAAGCATGGAGCCCGCTGCGATCCTCGCCGTTTTCTCCTCCTCGCACTTTATCGTCCACCTCTTCCACATTCAGCTGCTGAGAAATTGGGCTACTTTTCAATGGTTCTGCAAGCACTGGGGGACCATAGGGGACGTTTTACCAACATGAACGTCGTATGGCCGGGCAAGGTTCCTGATGCGTGTGTTCTCAGGAACTGTGGGCTGCTCAGACGCCTGCTGGAAGGTAGTTTCTTCCCGTACCACGAAATAACTGTTGTGGATGTGCATTTGCCTATAGTGATCCTCGGTGACCCAGCCTGCCCGCTAATGCACTTGCTCATGAAGCCCTATACAGGCGCCTGGGACAGCGACAAGGAACTCTTTAAATACCAGCGAGCAGCGTGACCTGTGACTGTTCAGTTTCTTTACAGAGAAGCTGAACCTGCCCCTGTTTCTTTACCCAGTTACTGTTGACTCTCCTCTTCGGTTAAATACCCCGTTCTCCCCGTTTCCTCCACTTCCAAGACACGTGTAAAAATAAAATACATGTCACACTGTTACTGAGGAGAGGTTTCTTTATTCATGACTTTTCGTTAAAGGGTCGAAACTGGAACGCAGACTGCGGTGGGTAGGGTGTGCGCTGATGTAAAGACCGCCTCTAAACTCAAGGAATGACAGGCTCCTGCTCATACAGCGGTCCGCATTGCCGGACTGCTTGTTTCAACGGAGCCTGCCATCCCTCCTTTTTGGGATTCTGTGTGCGGGGGGCTATGTGGCCTTGTGGCGGAGGAGGACGGATACAGATTCCTCTGCTGCGTGACTCAGCGGTCCACGACAAGGACCGCTGTATAAGATCTGTACCTGCCCTCCCCCGCTAAAAAGTCACATCCCCACCGCCCACACAGAACCTGGAAACCACCTCCCATACCGACCACGGTGCCTGCTGACTGCACTGTGTGTGTTACCCGCTGCTGATCCGGCCCCCGTGTCTGTACCCTGCGAAAGGTGCCTGTCCTATGCAATTAGCAACGCACTTCCCCACGCACCCCATTCAAACACAGTCTTCAGTGAAGAAACATGACGGAAACAGTACTTAACAGCAAAGTATTTTTATTACTTAAGTACACAGTTATGGGATGGGACTGGGATTGGGACTTGTTTGAGTCCGGAAGGGAAGGACTTATGCAAATGTAGGGTAGGAGAGCTTTTGGTTACTTGAGCACTCTGCTGGGGTGCAGTGACAGTATTCACGGCCCAGGGCGGGCATCCTCCTGGTTATTTGAGGTGAGGGGGGAATGTGACTTTGTGGCGGGGGAGGGCAGTTGCAGAGATACTGCCGGGGGCTCTGTCCTGCAGCGGTCCTGCAGAACATACACAAGTCGCCGGAGCGTGTCCGTTTGCTCCCTCAGTAGTACAAGCATTGCTTGAGTCGCCTGCTTGTGTTCCTCACGCCACCTCTCCTCCCATTCGCTGTGTGAGCGCTGGTACAGAGAGACTTTCTCCCTCCACTGCCTCTGCTGGTCCGCCTCGGCTAGGTAGCAGCCCACACATTCATCGAAAATCGTGTCCCTTGTCTTTTTCTTTCGCCGCCTAATCTTCGCCAGCCTCTGCGAGGTGGATGCTGTGGCAGGTCTGGAGACAGTGGAAGCTGTGAGATGGGAAACAGTTAGTTAATTCCTTGCAATGATACTTTTTTGCGAACAATTAACTGAGTCTAGGCTGTCTCCGTGAATTTTTTGTTGAGACCCCTGTGCCTGCTGTTGCACAAATCATTTGCGCGGTGGATTCTGGGTACATGTCGCCAGTCATTCCTTCCTCCGGGAAAGCAATGGCAGACAATCATTTCGAGCACGTTTTCCATGAAATGCCCTGGCACACGCCATAGCGTGGCAACAATGGACCCTATTTTGCCTTTTGTATATGTCACCGTATGTGTACTGGATGCCGCTGACAGAGGCGGACCAGCAGCGCTACACAGCAGCATGCTTATGCTTTTGCATGACAGCAGCGATGGTTACCAGGCATACTGCACCGTCTACCATACCATGAACTGGTAAGAAGACGGTAATAAGATGGTCATGGTTACCTGTCCTTTTGCACTGCGCCATTTGGTGCTGTCATAAGTGCCCCTGGTCGATCAGCCAGGGGCGCAAAAGCAAAATTTGGGAATGACTCCCCGAGTCAATCCCTCCTTTTTGGGTATCTAAAAATAGAATCAGTCCTGCCTAGATTATGGGCAAGTGTACTAGAGAACCACTGTATCATACAACCAGAGACCACAGCTGCTCTCTGTCCAATCCTGCATAAATTTTGAGCTGAACGCTATTCACAGGGTGTGCTCCTGAAACAACCCCAGCTGTTCATTCCGTTCTTCCCCCAGCCTTCCTGGGTTCCAATACCATTGTCCCCCCACTTGTGTGATGAAGTAATATAGAATGCATGAATAAGACACAGGTAGTCGTTTGTGAGAAATGAGTGGAAGGAAGCCTCCAGCTGCAATGATAGTCCAGAGATGACATTAAGGGGTGTGGAGGAGGGAGCCACTCATCCCTCTGCTAGTCCAGGGGCAATTGAATCTTTTCTTTACAATGAAGGGTGGGGGCTGATGGAGCTCAGCCCCCTGTTGCAATGATGAGGACGGTTACCAGCCATACTGCACCATCTACCATGAAAAATTAGCAACAGGCGGCCTTGACCGACCTGTTCCAAGCAAGTTGGTACGGTCGTTATGGTTACCAGTCCTTTTGCACTGCCCCATGTGCCAATAGGCTGATGATGAGGATGGATTTCCATCTTATTGTACCATCAGCCATCCATAGCGTGGGGGGAGCAAGGATGTTGGTGTTGAGTGCTGCACCATCGCGTCTATCTGCAGCATTCAGTACAGATACGGTGACATGTAAAAGAGTCAACAGAGGATTGTTTTCCCTTTAACTTCTGGGGGTCGGGGGGCTGCGTAAATTGCCGAGCTATGCCCCGACCCACCGCGGACACTGTGTTTGACCCTAGAAGCATTTGGAGATCAGCCAAGAATGCAAATGCTTTTCGGAGACAGCAGGAACTGTGGGATACCTTGCGTCCTCGTTCCCCCCTCCCTCCATGAGCGTCCATTTGATTCTTTGGCTTTCCGTTACGCTCGTCACGCAGCTGCATGCTGAGTCTGTGCTATGCCGTCTGTCCGTTTATTTATTAAAAATACTTTGGACCAGGCGTAACGTAACATTTCTTCCCCTACTTAGATGCAGGAGCCTCCGAGCGATATCACCGTGAGGACGGGCACTGAAGGAGATAGAGAGCGCATGCTGCGTGAAATCTAGCACGAACCACGGACCTATGCAGCCGTGCTCTGGGAGGCAGTGCTCCCTGAATACCGCGTGAAAGCCTCGCGCGGAAAAGTGTGCTACCACGGAGCACCCAATAAGGCAGCTCTCCCCAGGAACCTCCTGCTGATGCTTATCGATTAACGGCAGGAGAGCTTCGTGGCATTCTCCCAGGAGGATTTCTGTTCTATCACCATATATACAGAGACCTCCTTTTCACACACTTCAGATTCCTGTTATATTAAGAATAAAAGTTAACATGGTTAAAGCACTTACCGACAGATCCTACCCCTGATTCAGGATCCGGGTTCCTGGCCGGGGAGGGTTGGTAGGGGATCTCCGTGACGGTGATGAATAGATCCTGGCTGTCGGGGAAACCAGCGTTGTAAGCGCTATCGCCTGCCTCGTCCTCCACAAACCCTTCCTCATCTTCCCCGTCCGTGAACATCGTCGAGGAACTGTCCGTCGACACTGTCCCATCATCAGAGTCCATGGTCACTGGTGGGGCAGTGGTGGCAGGCTCCGTAGCGTCCGTTGGCCGCTTTGATTTTTTGGTAGGCTTGTCTGGGGTCCTTGATTTTCACGTGGCGCTGCGTTGCATCCCGGCTGTATCCTCTGTCTGGATCATGGCTTTGGAGACCTTCTCGTAGGTCTTTGCATTCCGTTCGTTGGAGCGCAGCTCCGAAAGCACAGACTCCTCGCCCCACACACCGATCAGATCGAAGAGTTCCCGGTCAGTCTATGCCGGGTCCCTCTTTCTATTCAGAGATTACATGAACTCCTCTGCTGGAGAGCTCTGCATTGCTGCCGGTGCTGCGGAGCTCGCCCCGATGTGCAACCAGAACGTCAGATTCAAACCGCCCAGACAGGAAAATGAATTCAAATTTTCGCGGGTCATTTCCTCTGTGGCTGGGCAGAGAATCCAAGCTCGGGCTGCTGTCCAGAGCGTCAACAGAGTGGTGCACTGTGGGATAGCTCCCGGAGCTACTAAGTTCGATTTCCATCCACACCTAGCCTAATTCGAACTAGCCATGTCGAATTTAGCGTTACTCCACCTGCCGGGGTGGAGTACCAAATTCGAACTAAAGAGCCCTCTAGTTCGAATTAAATGGCTTCCTGGTGTGGACGGTTGAGCGGTTAGTTCGAATTAACGCTGCTAAATTCGAATTAAAGTCCTAGTGTAGACCAGGCCTGAGAGAGTTTGATTTATAGCCTAGTTGCAAAATAGAAAGATTACTTGTAAGTGGTCTTGTCAACTTATCTTCTGGAATCTTCATCTTCATAGGGAAAAGTTTATATGAAAACCTTTCAAGAAGAAACCCACATTTTTAAATGTTATATTATTGTCTTCACAGAAATCCTGTTTTACACCCCTACTCCCCCCGCCCCCGGCAATAACTTTGGGTTGGAAATTTTGTTTGGCTTCAGAATGACCAAAGAGATTCTAAAGGCAAAGGAGATTGACCATTGCTGCCCCTCCCCGTACTTCCCAAACTTTTTTAGTTATGTGTCATTAGGAAAACCTTAATTTGAAAAGTTGGCTTTTGTCAAGCATTTCTTTGTCTCCCTCTACTGTAATTAAAATAAATGGCTGGTTACCCACCCTTTCAAACTTTTTTTCCAGTTTGTTAAATCTCCTTGAAAACGCATGCACAGTATGTTTGAAGAAGAGTTTCTTGCTATAGTTAGTTATGGCCTACTATTAATGTGAATGGGTTGCATTTCTTGGCCATTGATGTTAGTGGACAGTATGGTTTTAATTTCAGAGGTGTGAAGAGCCACATCTGCTGATGAAGGTCAGTCTGGATCTGAGATCAGCACCTCTGAACATTGAGAAGGGGTGTGCTGGTGTTGGATGCTGTTAACTGGCTCTGTAAGAGCAGTTTACACCCAAACTGATCTCCTTCAAAATGGAATAAAGTTTTCAAGAGAGACCCTGTATTTTAAAAAGCAGTAGAATCAATACTCTCTCTCAAAACTGGCTGAAACTTCAGCATACTCAGTGGGTTCTTTTTACAGCTTCAGAGCTCTTCCTTTAATGTGTGTGTGTAAAAGCCGGTGTCTTTTGCAGCTGTCAAACCAGGTTTCTAGTCTGAGATTTGCAAAGTATGTGTGATTTATTGTAGCTAATATTGCCTCCAGAATCCCATTATAAAGCTAACTTTAGATTTTTAAAAAAATCTTTCCTGCATTCAAATATGACATCTAGAATGTGTTCTGAAAAATAGGTGAATTAAATACTTTTGGAGACTTTAAAATGGCTCCTTTTTGAAATTTTTGCAAAGGATCTAATATTTTTGTGCATGCCCCTCTGTCTGTCCAATAAAATCACGTTACACCACAGCAATTGAAACAGAGGTAGATTTTGTCACTGGCTCCTGCTAGAGGTAGTTTTTGAAGGCAGGAATGGTAAAATGTTTAAGAAATTATTTGAAAATGAAACCTGATTCTCCATCATTGAGGCTGCCAGAGGGGGGAAAAAAAAAGCCAAAAGAGAATATAGTCTATCATGGCCCCTGTCAGCAATGAATTACTTCAGTGACCCAAAGAAAGGTAATGGGGAGATGTATTGCTCCTATACAGTGTGCTTGCATTGGTGACCATTACAAACCTACGGGTTGTTTGTTGATGGTGCATTTTCATTGACTGCTTCTTTCTGCAACAGCTTAAAACTAGTGGGAAAATCTGAGTGTTGGTTTCTAGCCATTATTAGCTTGGCTGGTGCATTCACTCCTTTTAATTGAATAATTTGGTTGTCTACTATTCCATTTCCTGAATATGTAACCATCATTTATTTATATAAAAGAAAAATGTAACCCCTCCCCCAGCCCCACATCTTGGTAATGTTGTTCTGTTGTGATGCATTTATTTATATTTAATTATAACAATATATGTATTATGTTGGCAATGTAAGATTTATGATGGCCATAACTTTTCATTTCCTTGTTTGAGTGTGTGGTTTTGTTTATAAGGTGCTCATTAAGTACATTGTTGTCACTCAGCAACCTTAACTGTTTTTTTGAAATGTTTTTTTGCTCATGGAATGTCTATTACACGTTGGTAACACATGCACACCAGCGTTACTATGCATCTCAGTGTGCGTTATCCTACTCATCTTATAAATGAATAGTTTCCTTTCCCCTGAACCAAATTGTTTTTCATTTAATTCTGTTGGAGTACTATCTCCTGATAGTTCTCACCTATGTCTGTTAAAATGACAACGGGCCAAATTTATCCCTAGTATCATGGGATAATGAAGACTTCAACAGATGGATTTGAGTCACGCTTGCTCTAATTCCAACACTGAATTCCAATGCAGGTATAGGCTTCTATTTTCTTTCCACCCCTTCCTGCTCTTCAGGCTTATTGTCTCCAAGAGTGAGTTACTGCATGTAGTTACAGAGGGGTTACAGCAATTTCATGTGGCGGATTAGAGAAAGCAAGCAAACAAAAAAAAGACTTCAACTTCTTAGAGCTGACCATCTGCTCTGGCTCCAAATCCCCCCTTTACTGCCACATTCCCCTGGAAGGGTGCTCTCTGCTGTTGGGTGTGTTTAGCTAGTTAGCATCATTGGAATGGATGGAATTAATCTGGTCCACAATCTTTTTGAAAGCTAATAGTGAGGAAATAAAGGAATCCAATTAGACCTTGATCCTGCAAATGCATATGCACTTACTTAATTTTCAGTACACAAATAGTCCCATGGAAGCTAATAAGGCTACTCACATGCTTAAAATAAAGCATGTGCATAAGTGTTTGCAGGACTGGGGCTTAAGGCTTTGTCCTGCAAATGAAAAATGAAGAATTTTGATATATAATGCATTGGTGAGTATATTTTGTGTATCGTCATATACATGACAAGCAGGAACCATCATATTTTTGTATGGAAAAATACAAAAAGACCATAAACTAAAAGTATTTGCTTTACTGAAATACTATTCTTTTGCAGCCCTGAAGAATAATGCAGCGGGGTATGATGGGAAAAAATGAACAGCAAGTGATAAGTGCTTAAATGGTACCATAAATCACATTTTAGAAGACAGCCAATATGTTTACAAAATGGATTACTCCGGACAACTGGGAAAAAAATGTAAAATAAAAACACACTGTACCAAATGGCAGTAATAGAATAGCATCTCTGCAGCAGTGCATGCTGTAACTTAAATTTGAGCAAAACTATAAAATGAAACTATTCTGGTAGCAGCAATGCTCTGTTTCATATGGCTTCATATTGGAAGAGAAATATGAAGTCGTATTTTTGAAGTAGGCCACAACAGGTGTGCCTACAGAAATACAAATTTTTGGATGCAAATGGGCACAAAGAAACACTTCTACATGCCGTGACCACCTTCTTAGCTTGCAAATATGTATTTGCACATGCAAATGCGGAGCTTCGCTGGTGCAGCCATTTTCCCATTTTGTTTTTGTGTCGGTTCATCTTCACTCTTCTTTGATGTCATGCACAAAAGCCTGTCATCAAATGGAGTCTAATGGTTAGAGCCGAAGACTGGGAGTTGGGACTCACCCCTCTATGCCTCCATTTCCTCACCTGCAAGTGTGTCATTATCATAATTCCCAGGCAAACTTGCCTAAGGGAGACTGTGATGTTATAACCAGAAATCTCAGACAGCTATGATGCTTTGAAGTTGCCACTTCTACTCCTGCCTTCTAGAGGTGGGATTTGACAGGAGAGATGCCGGAAGGATGATGGCCAGTATCCCCTGTTCCAGAGCAGCTGCAGGTGAGGCTGTTTGAGGTATGACCGTAAACACCAAAGTGTCTTGAGCATCTTACTTGCTCTCATATAAATAAATACCAGGACTGTGATATTTAATGGATCCAACCTGACATACTTAGGATGGTTAAAATCAGATTCTTTATAAAGGTTTATTTTTATAATGAAAGCAAAGGGCTCCCATTAAACCTAAAATGGTTATTTGCTTACAGAAAGTTACAGGAGCTGTTTCTCCCCCCTTGTGACTATTGAATGGAACATTGGTCTATGCCAAGAAACTGTTATTGGCCTGTTACGAATAAAGGTGGGCATGAGCCACCAAGTTTGAACTAAATCAAAACTTTGCTGAAGCTGAACATTGTCTGGATCTGAAGTTTTAGTTTGACGTGTTAGAGAGATAAGGCTCTGTTCAGGGATTTTGATTTGGGCCCATCTCCAGTTACAGAGGGGATCCTCACATAGTGTTCATGCAGAAACCGTATTGCTGTAGAATATTCCATTAAACACTTTCTTATTTGGGGAGGGGAAATACATTAAAGACGGGTGAGGGTACCAGGAGAGTTAATTCTCCATGTATCAAATAACAAAATCCTGGTTGACACAAAAGCAAGAAACATCTTCTCTTTAAGATTATGCACAACAAATTTAAAGAAGCACTTAACTATGAATGATATAAACAGTATGTACAGTACAGAAATATTTATAAATAATTATTTTTATATTACTGCTGGCATTTCTGAGGCTTAAGTGCCTGTTTTGTTCTGGTTTAACATCAGAAGAACTTCAGCAAGTAAACAAACATTTTGTTTCCATATTAAATGGGAAAGCTAATCTATATGTCTATACTACATCAAAGACCATGTTTACAGAGTGATACAAACTTCATATTCTATGTAGCCATTCCAGCTGTAACCACACTTGAACATCATGGGGGGGAAAAAGTAATAAAGGCTTAATGCTTTCTTTATTTTATTTTTAAGTTCCCGCCTGCCCCCCCCGCTCCACAAGGTATTAAAGCAACTTGGAAACTGGGCTACAATTTTCTTAAAGTACAGTGGGCTTCCAAGCTTTCCAGACAGCTGGAATCTTCAACAAGAAGGGCTATGAAAATGGTTGTGGGCAAGAAGGAGACAGGCTTCTATATGAAGGAAAGTTAACATTCCAGGGATTATTTAATTTGGAAAGGAGAAGTCTAAGAGGATATAGGCTGGTAGCATGGTCTGTTCTTAAGGATGAGCAACACTTCCCATTATAAGACTGTTCTCTGTTCACTCTTTGCCAAGTTTTAATTGTTCAGGCTGGAACAGGGACTTACTGGCCGCTGCTTCCAGCAGCTCCCATTGGCCTGGAGCAGCGATATGTGGCCAGTGGGAGCTGCAATTGGCCAGACCTGTGGATGGGGCAGGTAAACAAACCGGTCTGGCCTGCCAGGGGCTTTCCCTACACAAGTGGTGACCCCTGTTTGAGAAACCCTGATTTAAGGT
Source organism: Mauremys mutica (assembly GCF_020497125.1). Taxonomy (NCBI): domain Eukaryota; kingdom Metazoa; phylum Chordata; order Testudines; family Geoemydidae; genus Mauremys; species Mauremys mutica. The sequence goes on from NC_059085.1 coordinate 17,924,825, forward strand.
ATATTAAAGTTTCACTCTGAGGTGTCAATGGTGGATGTTTCAGAAGAAGGCAAAAAAAAAAATCCAAACCAATCCTATTAGACTTGATGGACTATTGATATCATCCAGTGTTTTCTAAATGGTGAAGTTGGCTTTCCCGTATATATATATTAAAGAGAAAAAAGCTACGTGAAAAGAACATTATTGATGTTGCAAATTCAAACACGCAAAAGTTCGGAAATGCCAGAATTAAGGCTTTTTGGCATTATGAGGCAGTCTTCAATTACGTGATCACATACAATTTTTTTCCACAGGACTTTTGTTTTATTCAGTGCACAGGTTGGACTACAGTCACTTATTGAGCTACTATTCAATATTTTGTTTTATTCTCATTGTTCAATGTTTGCCGTCCTGCCTTATTTACTGCAGACTATTTCAAACCCTGTTATGAAGACAGAAATAATTATTTTCTTTATTGGCTTTTCTATAGTGCTATATCTGTATGATATGAATGCTTCACAAACATTAATTTATCTTCATAACTCCCATGTTAGGTGAGAGGCTGCTATTATCCCCATGGTACTTAGCAGAGATTGTCAAATGTTTCCACTAATTTGAGGTGCCCAGTTTGACATCTGCTACCTAATTTGTCAGAGTGCTTAGCATTATGTAGCATTTCTATATGTTCAAAGCACAGCTCTCATTGAGTTCAGCTGCAGCTGAGAGTGCTCAGCTCTTCTGCAGGTCAGACCTCAAGTCAGTGAGAGAAACACAATTAGTGACCACCGTTGAAAAGTTTGGTTTTAAGTGACTTGGCCAGTTTCACACAGGACTGCTGTGGCACAGGCAGGGATCGTTCTCCAGGGCAGCATTCAAATACCTTAGCAACGAGCCTATCCTTTCTGTTCCTCCAATCCACTTCCTCATTCTCTACACACCTTCCAACTTATGCAACAAATACATCCTCTGAGCATGTCCACTGAAGGAGACAAGGGTCCTCTGGAAGAAATGGTATGTGATCAAGTTATTAAAGACTGTATCATAATACATGTGTGCAAGGAGGATGAATTGCACCATTAGACTTAACTGTGGCATATCCTAATTTATGTGTGCTTGACTTTGAAGCCTTAACACTGGTGTGTGATTTCTCTGGTTTAAAGAGAAGCAAGCTGGAAAAACAGAAATTCCATCATAGGGCATCATATTTCCACCTATATGGGGTCATCAGTAGGCTAGGACATTTGAGCTAATGGAGTAACTGATGATGATAATAGGTTGTAATCACTGCATGGACGGGGGATGAGACACACGTTTGTCCAGAGCGTTTCAAACCTAATTGTTGACAGAAGAGGAATCGTGAGACTTGGGAATGCTTGGTTCCATTCCAGGCTTTGGAGGGAGCATCCTGTAGTGGGCACAGCCTTTTCTGCCCATCGCCCCCTCCAAGCTTGCCCCCTTCTGCTATGTCCTCGCCAATGTGTTCTGGTGCCCGTCTTTTCTCTCTCCACCCCGATTCCTTGTCCCAGGGCCCATTTTCCTTGTATACCTAGTCACAGTCTCCACACCTGAGGCTTCTTGTCCCAGTCCCTTGACCAACCAGCTCCAGTTACTCTTCCTTTCTCCCTCAAGTCCCAGTCTCACCAGACACGTTTCCCTCTCCCTTTGCCCTCCTCTGGTCCAGCTTTTCTCCCCTATCTATTTGAAATAGGCAGCTTCCTCCTCCACACTGTCTGGATGTCATTGTGGATAATTAAGACCAAGAGAGACAGTACTAGCCCCAACTTATTTCAGAGCAATTGGTCAAAGACATGGGGAAAACTCAGCTTTACCTCCATAGTTCTGGGCTGGTCAGAATTAGGCAATATGAGAGACGTATGCATGTTCAGCATGATCATGTGCAAATTTTACCCCCACCCCCGAGACTTGGGTAAATAACTTGGCCAAATGTGGATGGATTTTCACAGGGACAGTAAAGTATTAACCCGTCCCCCACACACCTAATTTCAAGTCCCTGACCCAAAGCAGAGGAGAATGAGCATTTTTTAACATCGGCAAAACAGTTTTTTTCTTAGCTTGGTTCTTTGAAACAACTGAACTGTTTTGGTTGAAATTTTTCACAAATATAGCCTCAGGCAGACTTTGGCTTGAAAATTTTAGTCCATACAGTTAAGAGACTGAAAAAAGGGTCTTATAACGGGAAGTATCAGGTAACCATCATAACAGGTAGCTCTACCAGCCCTGCTTATATTAAAGAGAGATTTCTTTAACAATAGGGACTAGTTATTCCATAATCCAGTCAGAATTCTCATTGAAATGCAGTGCAATATAATACCCCCATTATATTGCACTACATATTGTGAAAAAAGAATGTAGTGTGGCCTATGGAATTGATCAGAGAGCTGGGAGCCAGAAACTCCTGATTTCTCTTACAAGCTATGACTGTGACTTCCTGTAGAGCATGCTTCACTTCCATCTCAGTTTCCCCATCTGTAAAATGGGAAAAATACATTACTTTCTCAGTATGTTGTAAGGCCTCATTAGTTCACATTTGCACATTCATATAAAAATATGAAGCATTATATACATACTAAATATCATTATATGGAATTCAAGATTATTTTAATGTATATATGTTTAGATTGTCAAACATTTTACATCACGAGGAGCAGAGCAGTTTAGAGTTGATGAATCGTTAACTCAGTGTGCTTTTACAAAAAGCCTATTACAGTGAAAACCAATGGACTCTGAATACTGCGGTTGGCCGGGTGCATTTTACGAGGTCTATATGAGTGAGATGCTGTAGCAGAATGGTATTACCTACTTCTATATTGTTACATAGATTACTTAAATCAATTTAATCACTTTCATTTTCCACTTTAATGATGCTAAACTAACAAACGTTTACATTTTTCTTGGGTCTCATTCTTAGTAGAGTTTTTGATACAATTTATGGTTTTAGAGTGTCACAATGTGAACTCTACCATAAATCATCCTGGAATACTGCTTGTTTGCATCTTTACTCTTCTGTGCTTGTTTGAAAGTACTACTGTAAGCCTATTACATTCAGAAAAAGGAGGCTGTCAGTTGTACATGTACAAAGTAGCAGAATTAACCCCACAGCAATTCCATCTACTGGTCTAAAAGGGAACAAAATATCAGCAAAAAACATACATAAGGGACCACACCATGATCTAGTGACATCATCATGATGATGATTGTCTGTTTCCTTTCAATAAATACAAGTAAAGTTTTTTTTTCTTTTCTCCACTTGTATCTCCAAAATAATGACCATAGGTAGATCAATATATCATCATATATAATTATGGAATATCTTTGTCAAAAGCAGACATTGACACGTCTGTGTAGTAAATGATTTTCAGTTTTGTCCATGTCAATATTTTTAGAACTACCTTAACATAAGAACATAAGAGAGGCCGTACTGGGTCAGACCAAAGGTCCATCTAGCCCAGTATCTGTCTACCGACAGTGGCCAATGCCAGGTGCCCCAGAGGGAGTGAACCTAACAGGCAATGATCAAGTGATCTCTCTCCTGCCATCCATCTCCATCCTCTGACGAACAGAGGCTAGGGACACCATTCTTACCCATCCTGGCTAATAGCCATTTATGGACTTAGCCACCATGAATTTATCCAGTCCCCTTTTAAACATTGTTATAGTCCTAGCCTTCACAACCTCCTCAGGTAAGGAGTTCCACAAGTTGACTGTGCGCTGCGTGAAGAAGATTCTGGTCGCTCATTCTTTGTCTCTTATAGCGTTTAGGAAGGTCCCGGTTTAACAGCCCTTGATACTTATGTCATATATTTCTCCACAGTAGAGGTACAGCATGAGTAGTGGCAGTCAAAACTTTTTCATGATGTCTCAATATGCGTCAACCATGAGTTGGGGGGAGACAGGGTACTGCTGTCTCTCATCCCATTTAGCCCTTGCCTACTTGGCTGAGACATAATTATGTCAACTGTGTTGATAGGTTTTTTGGGAGGTGGAAACCTGTCCCCTAGAGCTTTTCGCCAGTCCTACTGCTGGTACTAGTTGGTCGCTTCTGTCATTCTGGAAGCCAAAGCAAAACAAACAGCAAGCCACTCAGTGCATCCATATAGAAAATAGTATTTTAAAAAGCCATATTTGAGTTAGAGAATCCAAAGTGTTAGACACTAAAAGGGTATCCCAGTTTGAATTTTTGAATAACCACTGATGATTTAATAATGGCTTTACTTATTTTTTTTCAAACTTACCAGAAAAAATTCCATTCCTTTCAGAGTAAATCTGGTAATTTTCATGCCAAAGCAGTTTGCTTTGGTTGGTGTATAGCAGGCGTCGGCAACCTTTCAGAAGTGGTGTGCCGAGTCTTCATTTATTCACTCTCATTTAAGGTTTCCTGTGCCAGTCATACATTTAAACGTTTTTAGAAGGCCTCTTTCTATAAGTCTATAATATATAACTAAACTATTGTTGTATTTAAAGTAAATAAGGTGTTTTTAAAATATTTAAGAAGCTTCATTTAAAATTATATTAAAATGCAGAGCCCCCCAGACCGGTGGCCAGGACCTGGGCAGTCTGAGTGCCACTGAAAATCAGCTTGCATGCGATAGGTTGCCTACCCCTGGTATATAGGGAGGCTAAAAATAATTCTTAAACCACAACTTAGTTTTATTTTAGCAATGGAGACATGATCATGATGCCATAATTATGACTCCGAGCAATTCCATCTAACATTCAGGTAGGGAATCCTCAGCAAAATTTTGGGCCCACTCCAGCAATCATTACTCATGTGAGAAGTTTTATTAAAGTCAATGGAACTACTCAGAGGAGTAGGAATTGTGGGACCAGTCCATTATTTGGTATTTACAGGTAAAGCAAATAGATAATATGTTTGCTCTGGATAATTGCTATTGGCAAAATCCTTCAGTCCTTATTTGGGCAAAACACAATGATTGTAATTACTAAGGACTGTAGGATATAGCCCTATAAGCATTCCATTGTAGCGCACACATTCTTAAACATGAATTACTTTTGTGAGATGAGAACTCTCTTTGCCTCAAGACACAGTCAGTGTTACTGCTGATTTGAATTACATTTGAAATTCTCCATAGGATCTATCTAAAATAGAATCAGTGAAGTAATTCTAATAATTTCTAATCATTATCAAACCAGAACAGTTCCTGGTTCTCAACCTATCGTTACGTTAGGAGAACTGCTCATGATGGATAAGAGGGTAATTACTGACTGGCATCCTTTGTTATCAAAACAAATGTAGCAAAAATGTATTTGTAGATTTCTGAATCACATCTGCAAGTGGAATCTTTCCTTTTAAAAACTTTTTGATTGATTCAGTTCACCCATGAATAAAGAAGGAAAAATTCATTTATTGCTTATTTCTTGGCATTTAAATGCGCTCACTGCAAAATACCCCACAAAGTTTGCCTGTGGCTTATTTAAATATGAAAGAACACATGTGGGTCGCTGAGAAACACATTTTTGGAGGCTATTATCATTCTCTTCCCAATTCAGTAATCCTAAATATAAAAGTACTTGCCTGCCCCTAGGTAGCATTGATGTGTAATTGTCTTTTGATGGTTGGATATATTTGGCATTGATATGAAAAACAAATCCATGAATTGTATATACTAATTATAATCTTAGAATCATTGTTAAAGATCAACATATAAAAGTTTAGCTACTGTGTCTTGCATGAATATAATCATCTACACTAGAATCCTTGAGGAATTACAATAACAGTGATTCATTCATAATTCACGATTTCCATTATCTTCCTTCCACATTTACTATGTGGTAAAATTTATAGCTTCATTTACATTGTTTTCTATGAATAATAGAAGAAATACAGTGAAGACCATGGGAAATGATCTTGTTGTTGCAGATGCACTCTGAAGCAAATCTACATCACAATACAGTATATTGCCTCCTGGACTACAGTATCTGCAGAGGCTGCAGCTGCAAGGGGGACTCTTCAAATGGTCTTCATTAAGTGTAACCTCTTTCTTCTTGAACTTCAAAGCAGCATGATGATGGAACCTTGAATAAATTGCTGTAGGTAAATGAAATAGTTGCAGGCTTAGTTATTCAGCTACAGTATAATATCTTCAATTAAGTGCCCTCATAGACAACAAGGGAAAAAGGAGTACTTAAATGAGCAACTGCAGCTCATAAGAATGTTCTCACTGCAAATGATCCTGTATTAAAAAACAAAACAAAAAAATTTACCTGTAACAGGCTTTGTTCTGAATATATAAAACCCGTGTTTTAAAATCCAAGCAAACTTGACATAAAAGAGAATTGCTGTCAATGAAGAATTTAACTGCCATGAAGCAGAGACACTGTCTTAGAAATTGATTGATGGCATTTTTGAAAGGAATCCTTAATAAATATATAGAAATCTTTGGGAAATATTTTAGGTTTTTAGCAAAATGGTAGTCTTGGAAATATAACAAAATAAAAGCTTGTCTATGATCAATCAGATTTAAATATTTTCTGATACTGATACTGTTCTGATACTTCACTGGGCTTTTCCCAGCATGTAGATAGCCTTGTGATGTATATTTGTACATATATTTTTATAGATAAAGAATGTGTGCACATCATACTGTTATGTTTTATGGCTCAGTAGTTCAACTGTGGCAGGACCTCTACGATATGTTATGTGCAGTTTGGTATGACCAATATAGGGAAGACATTATAGCTAGTGCAATTGAAATGTCTCTCTGGAAAAAAAAATATAAAAAACTTCTAGCCCATCCATTTTTTAAAAAGAGCCACTGAAACCACAAGAGAGCTATTAAGTCACTGCCAGTGTCTTTTGCTTCTTACACATCAAATGTGTGGTATATTATGATCCTAATTTTGTTTAAGTACTGCAGAGCTCATAATGGTATTTTTTTAGTAAAGATTTAGTGCTTAGTATATAAAAAGTATTACAGAATGTACCCAGAATGTGATTTTGAAAGTTCCAGTTGTAGGAGGGCTGAGAAAGTTGGGAAGTAAACGGTTTTGAACAAATTATGGTATTTGCTTTCATTCAGTTGATTTTATTCTATCACTTTTTTCAAGTGACTGATTCCCAGCTAGTACTCAGTTAAGCATACTTAATTTAGAAGCACCCCATATAAAAGAGTATACAATTTACTAAAAGTAACTGACAAATTAGCATTAAAATATAAACAATGGTCATTAAAAAGACTGAGGTAAATTCTGCTTTCACAGAGCTGCATATTTTCTAGGATAAACTGAGAAATTTCATCTAAACAATGAAATCTGACTCAGTTCTATGAAATATTACCCCAGGCCAGTAGTTGGACACCTACCCAACAAGATCTCAGTTCATTTCTTCACTGGTTTGTTTCTAGCTGTCTAATGAAATCTTTTCCTGTATTGGGTTAAAATAATTTCTCCAGTCTTACAGATACAAAGTAAGTATTCGCAGGGCTAATTCCTGGGTCCCTTAATATTTTCTTTATTCTTTCCCCTTACTGCGTTCATAAGATCTCACCCATTTGAGCAGCATCTCTGCACTAGCAATATTGAGTTCTACTTTTTTGTTTCCTAGCTTCTATGCTGATATTAGGTTCTTGTATAACTAAATATTTGTAGATGTGTCAGGTACATCAAGAAGGTGCATCAAGAATTTATCTCTGTACCTGGCTAGAATCACCCTCCCTTTGTTGACCTTTGAGAATAAAGCACCCAGTTCTTCCACCTTACTCACTTTGAATAGGAGGTTACTCTACTCGTAGGCTTGTTGGGTGAAATCCTTGCTTAACTGAAGTCCTACACTGGTTGCAAGGGACCTAGGCATTTTGTTGTGTGTGGTTTTACTTCTTGTATAATTTAGATTGTTACTTAATGTGGTCAACAATTCTATACACTGCAACTACTAAATCTTTTTACAAATGAAATTTTGATCCATTCTTTTTTAAATTTCATACGTAAGTTATTTTGGTCTCTAACTATTGATTCTCTCTAGACTCCTGTTTCTTTTGTTCATTCTTCACAGATTATTCAGAATCATGTCACTTGCTTAATGTTAAAGCATTTTTTCAATCACATGATGCTTTGTTTATTCAGTAAAAGTGGATTGTGTAATGCCCAGTGGCTGAGGCTGGCTGGGGGGAGGGAAGTGCAGAGCAGTAGTATAGTATACACAGGTGATCAGGTAGCTGGGAGGTCGATAGGTGTCAGGTGCAATGGTCAGAGTTCTCACATGGGTCAGTAGCCAGAAGATCCAATCCAAGCGGCCAGGTTAGTGGGTTGGGGAGGCAAGGTCAGGTGAGATGGCAAGGCAGGATCAGGCAAGGCAACAAGGTAGGGCCAGGTGAGGCAGTAGGTCTAGGGAGGAACCAGCAGGTAATATTGCTCAGACAGCTTTCTCTTCCTTGTCATGTTGTGGCCTTTATATAGTCCAGATACACAGTGAGACTGCTGCCTGTACATCCAATCAGGTGCTTGGGGCGTGGCTGCTGTGGGTCTGTAGGCATTTAGCACTAAGGCTATTGGTCAGGGGAAACAGTTCAGTGCATTGTCATGACACAGCAGCTAAGGATGTTACATAAGGACCAGATGGGCCTTGGTTCAATAGTGGGGTCCTGACAGCTAGCTATTAAACTGAGAATTAATATTTTTAGCATTCTCAATATGGACTGTTATGGAAATGTCTCTTATAATGAAAATACACAGAACACTGTACTGTGCAGATGACTGAACAGATCAACAATGCAGTGGGATCAATAATATACAACTGTGGCAGAGTAAACTGTCACCGGAGAAAAAGAAAGGAAAATGCTTTGAGAAGCTAGGCTTACCAAGAAGAATCTGCAAAAAGTTTTGACTCCCTCAGGAATTAGAACTAGGGTGTAATCCAGGTAACTCAATTTGCCTAATTATCCTTGGTAAATCCTCTGGGAATGAGAGAGGTACGTTCAGCTAATTATATACCCAATGGAAAAAAACCAAACCAAGCAATGTATATATACGGCTTTAAAGACTAGCCTATTTTCCTATGAATGAATTTGCAGAGATATAAGGCCATAACTTCAGGTAGTGTAAATCAGGGGGGTTCCACTGAATTCTTTTGAGCTGAGGCTGTGACACATAGCTCACAAAAACTCCCATGTGGCTTCCTCTGTAATATCAATACACAACATACTTTATTCTGTTGTTGTATATTGTACATTAAATGTACTCAGTTAAGTTGGATATAAACCCAGCTCAAAAATAGGAACCACACTAATCCAACTCCAAAAAGATGTACTAACACTTTGGTTTGCATAGTTATAGCTCCTTGGTTTCTGCTCAGGCGTCCTACAGAAGATCCTATGTTTAACCCAGTGCTCACACTTGTTCTCTTTTTCCTCCACATGATACTGCGTGTGTGTTTGTTTTAGTATGTTTAAATTGTTTCCTGCTCATCTCATTCCCAAAAAAGAATGAATCTTAGAATATTAGAAGAACACAGAAACACGTATGAAAGCATATTACAGGATCCCTTTAGCATTAGTTATAAAGGTCATAAACATTTTTCTTTCAGTCTCTAGTATTTTCACGTCTCTTTACACAGACACATTTTTAAAAAACTTGAAGTGTTCTGAAATGTATGAAGATAAAAAGGGCATATTCAGGAAAAAAGATTCCTGGGGTAAAAAGGAAACAGGAAATAAGACTGATTTATCAACACAAAATATCGGAGAACTTACTCAATGTATCTCTATCAGCTTGGATTACTTTCCCACACCCCATAAATGTTTTTAAATGAAATCTAGAGCTCAGGAAAGGTACCAGATTCAAGTACCATATCAGAAAAGAAAAGTTGTAGTACAGGAAGAGAGACAGTGCAAGCTTCCCTATACCAATCCGTCTCCCTCCTGTTCTGGAGGGACAATATAATCACAAAAGCAATGTAGCTGGTATAGAGCTGCTAATACATGAATACTATATTGCAAGCCAGTGGTTATTGGTGAATTACATGCCAAACTGTAATCTCTCTTAGATGGCGGTGCCACATAAAACTCATCCTTATCTGTTATCTGCAGGAAGGTTGAGTATTGCTGGGATACTTGGAAAGAGTAGGGCAAGCTGAATATCCACTACTTGTTCATCTTTCTGATTCAAAATAGTGCAGTACAGTATGAGTAAATAAATGAATAGCTATAATAGGTCTTCACTTTTGTAATTCTGCAGTTTTGTGGTATTTCTCTCGGGGAGCCTGTGTACCACTGCTCCAATTTTAGAGTAGTATTGTTTACTTTTATTGTTCTTATTTTCTCCACTGTCCTAAATAGAATCGAGAGTTTCAGGGTGGATTTCACTTACTCCAATTCAAAGAATCTTAAGATTTTACCAGAAACAGATTTCAAAAGGGAAAACAATCACCCTGTCATGAATACATGGAAGCTGAATGTAAAAGTTTCTTTTTGGTTAACAAGAATTTACACGGAAAGGCTGTTTTGTATGGCATGTCAGTAGCACTCGGTGGCTCTGTAGTAATGCAAGGTATACAGTGCAGACTAAGCCATGCATCAGGTAAATAAAACTGCATATTTTACAGTATAAAACAATGTTTCAATGGATGTGGAACCCATCTTGCACTCTTAGACCTACTGTACAAATGATCTGATTGATAAAATATGAAAATCCTTTTTTAGGAACAACATTTTATTAATTATTTGAAATACAATTATTGATCTATTGTCATAGCTAGATGCTTGAAAAATTACTCTTCTGGCTAGATTCTTTCTGCTCCGTTAGACATGTTTTCCTATTTCATCACTGAAAACTAAAGGAATTAGGATCCCCGCATTTATCTGCCATTTATACCTGATATCCTGAATAAGTCAGTTCTTCATTACTGGTGAGAGGGCGAGAAAGATCATTTCTTGTTCCAGTCACTCCCTATTAAACAAAATCATAAAAGCAGAAAAGACATATCTAGGGTATTGTGGACTTACTGCCTGTGTCAGAACTCTAGAGAAAGATTGGCTGAGTCACTTGTCAGATAATTGTTAGATAATGGATGGAAGAAGTCGTTTACTATGGGATAATGTGACTGTGTTGATATCAGCATAATCATAGGCTGTATCAGTTTTGCCTTGGCTGCTTATTGTATATGTAGTTAATTATGACTTAAATATGCCCATTCATTATTTCCATTATCCTCATTAGACTATAAAGAGCCAAAGTCTGCCTCTAGATCCACAGATGTAATTCTCAATTACTACAATTGGAGTTCTGCACATATATATCTGATGGCAAGATTTTTTTCTATTAAAAGTTGCTATGATTCATGATCTGATTTCAGATCAGTTTCATTAGCATAAGTGCATATGATCAGAACCCTAGATTTATCAATGTTATGACATGAATTTGCAAACTTTGCATATGCTCATTCATTATTTTAATTCAGTCTTTGTAAACATTTAATCCTGGGTACCTTGCACCCTCCAATTGTAATAGCAGTGGATGTGAGAAGTTTGGATCTGGTTCTGAAATTCAGATATGGGGTAGATTTGAATCCAGAATAATAGTTCAGGCCAATCTCTACTCGGTTGTGATGAATAATCCTCTTTGTTCATGGATTACCATTGCGGAAAGTGGTTTGAGTTTAAATAACTATTTACTTTCATAGTTATTTCAAAAAGTAATTCACCAGCCTTTAAAAAGGTATTTGTTTCCTAACGATATGGCATTTACAGGCTTTAAAGGGGTGAGGAAGGGGCTCTAATCCTGTTTACTTAAGTCTCCATTTCTGTAACAAAGCTCCTCCCATTTTTAGGTTTGCCTGACACTTCCTACTATAAGACTCCATTTTCAGTTGATTATAACTGGTAAACTTTGACCATTTGGGCTGAAATTTTCCAAGCTGAATTCTTCTGGAAAATAGCAGAATTGGTTCGACTGTCTCTGAGAACGAGGCTAGGTGAAACTATGACCTGAAAATCAAAAAGGAATCCTATGAAAATTGGAAACGTGGACAAATTGCTCAGGATGAATAGAAAAGAATAGCACAAGTATGTAGAGACAAAGTCAGAAAGGCAAAGGCACACAGGGAGTTACACCTAGCTTGGGACATAAAAGGCAATAAGAAGATACGTTAGGAGCAAGAAAAAGGATATAGAAGGTATAGCTCCTCTACTTGGCAGAGAAGGAGAGCTAATAATAGATGACATTAAGAAGACAAGGTATTTAATGCCCATTTTGCTTCAGTCTTCACTAAAAAGGTATGTTGTGACTGGATACTTAACATGATTAATATTAACAACAGGAGGGAAGGAATGCAAGCCAAAATAGGGAAAGAACAACTAAAGAACTCTAGATAAGTTAGATGTATTTAAGTCAGCAGGCCTGATGAAATCCACCATCAGGTACTTAAGGAACTAGCTGGAACAATCTTGGAAACATTAGTGATTATCTTTGAAAACTCATGGAGGACAGGAGAAAGGCAAACATAATACCTATCTTTAACAAGGGGAATAAAGAGGACTCAGGGAAGTATGGATGGGTCTGCCTAATTTTGATACTGGGAAAGAAACTGACAAGTGCAAAATTGTTCAGACAGGAAGGAAAAGGCAATAACTGGCTAGGCAGTAGTACTGCTGAAAAGGCTGAAAAGGCAAAAGAATTAGTGGACCACAAATTGAATATGAATCAACAATGTGATGCAGTTGTGAAAAAGGGCTAATTACATTTTGGGATGTAATAACAGGAGTATTGTATGTAAGACATGGGAGGCAATTGCCCTGCTCTGCTCTGGTGAGGCCTCAGCTGGAGTACTGAGTTCAGTTTTGGCTGCAACACTTTAGGGAAGATATGGACAAATTTGGAGACAGTCTAGAGAAGAGCATCAAAAATGATAAAAGGTTTAGAAAACCTGACCTATTAGGAAAGGTTAAAAAAACCTTGGCATGTTTAGTCTTGACTTTGCAACCTTAATGTTCTTTTATATAGGGGTTTTTGTGCATAGTATTGTACACAATTAGACCATTTTGAATATATGAATGTTTAGCTTTGAATTCCTTCGGTAGTACTCAGGTTTGAATATCATGCTATATGTTATTTAGAGGGTACATTTCCTTAATTTGCCTACCGGCTGAATATCTGAGGAGGCCTACTCAAAAAACTCAATGGGAGGCCAGTCATCCACTAGTGCAAACCTTAATTTTTCTCCTTCATGAAAAGTTATTTTCAATACCCCAAATCCCTGAAATAGAAAAATATAATTCTCCCATTGTTGGGTCCCTTGATGCTTGCTTTAGATCAGAGCCATATCTCTAAGTAACACATCATCAGAATGACAGCTCTGTAGTGATTCAGCTCCCTGACAGATCATTAGAGCATTTCCCATGTAAGGATGTGTTAGTGTAACACATCATCAGCATGTTATCACTTGGATGATGTATTGCGCAGAGCCATGGCCCTGGTCTAAAGGAAGCACCAGGGAACCATGTCTCCTTTTATACTTAAACGGTTTTTTAAGAATCAGTAAATATGAATGGCTTTCTTTCATGATTCTGGAAGGAAACATGGTTTAAATTACATAGTTTTAAAGTGCGAGTTGAATAGCTTTGCAAGGCCAGGGATTCACCCAGCTGGAACTTCAAGAGCAAAGGGTTTGAATTTGAGTTTGGATTGATACCTTTGAATGTGTCTCATACATAATAGGGTAGGTTTCTGTTCAAACAAAGGATTTTCTCCAGAGTCTTGGTTCATCGTTATGAAAACTAACATGCCTGGGGATATTAGCTTTTAAACAGAGGTCAGTCATGGAATTTCTGATTCAGAGCAGTGTGTGGATTTGGGGATAGGAGGTTGCACCACACCTTTACTTCTCATAGCTATATTTTGAGGACAAAGGGGAATAAGAGCTTGTCTGTACGGACACTTAGTTTGTGGCAAGCTGGCGTGTAAATCTACACTCAGTAGCCAGCCACACACTAAGTGGCTGTGTGAGCCCTGCTGCTGTGCTCTAAAAGTTCCCTAATCGGCTTTGATATATTCCACTCTGAAACAGGAGTACATCAAAGTGCGCTAGGGAACTTTTAGTGCATGGCAGGCTAGTACGAGGTGGATTTACGCCAAAGCTTGTCACGAACTATGTGTCCATTTAGACAAACCCTAAATTAAGAGTATACACTTTCCTTAGGGGAATTGGGATGTGCATGCCATTACTCTATTCCAAAATCAAGTACTGATCCAGAAAAATCCAAGCAATATTCAAGGCAATTTGTTACCCACATAAAGTTATCTAAAAATATAACTGAGTTGGACATTTATCACTTAGTCTTATCGGTAATCTTGTAATCATGTTATGAAGAATAAAATGAGAAACTAAAATAATGAGAGCTGGAAAAAGAAAATTGATTCTGGAGCTCTTTGTTTTTGAGAGCCTCCTTCCAGGGGCTTCTGTCTGCACTGGGTGGAATTTTGGTGCCACTCTAAATATATTTTCATTGTTATAGTTATAAAACAGGAGGTCTTTGACAGATGATGAGCAATTCTGAGCAATAAGAAAAGCATGCTCTGTCTACATATGGTCACTGTCACTATCCGTTTAGTGCTTCAGTTCCTGTATTGTGTCTCAGACAACCAGTAGTTACTTCCGAATTATGCTGTGAATTCTATGGGCTGAATTCAGCTCAAGCATAGGTAGGTACAATTCCATGAAGTTAAAGGAGTTTTGTCTGCTCCTTCTCAGGTTTTACTTGACCACATGTCTCTAACAGAACTGCATTCCAACTCAGCCATTTTACTCTGTGCTGTTTTACCCATTATCAAATACCAGCTAATTGGCACTGAGTAAGTATTTGGAAAAACCTAGATTCTACAGATATTGGCATTGGCATATGAGGTAGTTCTCTTCTCTGTCAACCGATAATAAATCTAGTGCGTTTGCACAGTGTTAGACGTCGTAGTGCTGGTGGGTCAGACTTGTAAACATTACGGAGCATGTGGCATTTTTTGTAAGATGAAAGGTGTTAACATTGGTTATTTGGAGAGTTTCCAACTCTGGTAATTAAGTTCTATAATTACCTACTGCAATTTGAAAAGGATAACAGTATCTTCTTATGTTGTGTCCTAAAAACTGATGTGTGCTGATAAACAGTTGCCATGTTCAACTCCAGAAGTGGCTCCATTTCATTGATGGTGAAGTTTTCCTTATCTGCCTCACACAAGAGTTCTGAGCTCAATTAATGTTTGTGAAGTGTGCAGAAATTATTCAGTGAAAATAAGTCATAAATGTAACAAGTGGTGTTAGTTGATTTTTCTTTTTCTTTCCCCCTTCTCCTCCCCTCCTGTGATGTGAAGTCACCATTTGGGTGGGCTAATCCTACATGAGTCTGGTATAACACTGATAAGCAATGTTTTGTAAAACTTTTCTCTTGTTTCTGTATACCCACCTTTTCCTCCACACCCCCTTAAAGAAATCCCAAACTAGCAGATCTGTCCAGATCAAGCACTAAAATATCAGCCATAGTTTTGAAAAAACTCAGTCTTTTGAGTTTGCAAGATAAGGCTGCACTAATGTATTAATTAGAGATAGTGAAGGCACAAATATTCATTTTTAACAACAAAAAATGATGAGTATATAGTTAGTCCATCTCAGAGCTCCCCATGGACAGCAGCTGAATTTTTACTCTTTGAGAATATTGGCAGATTTTGAAACTGATTAGATATTGAGAAATACTCAGCTGGATTCTGTTGGGACTTGAGCTTTTATTTTTCTTGGAATAGCTGTGGAATGAGGGTCCTTACTCCCATCTGAACTTTTCTGCTGCAGCTTTCCAGATCCATTTTCTCTAACTGGAGCTAGTTCCTTTATGGCTTGAAGAAATATATTAGTTTATTCATCTGTTACAACTATAATAATATTGCCATTGGAGTCCACCTTGGTAATAAATCTGACCATTCTTTCCCCCTGAATAAAAAAATAATTAAAATAAAAATAGAATGTGCCAGTGTATTTTTACTACAAGCAGACAACAATTGTGTGCTGTAATTCTAAACATTTTAGTCAGCACAGTGTGCTATATCTCAGGAACTAGAACATGAAGGGTTTCATAATAAGGCCCTATTTCATGATGTGCTTTAAACACAATTCTCAAAAGTTTTCCAAAGATAAAATTGCACTTAGTCTTTAAGTTAAAAAGCCAATAGCGTGATTCCAGTGTGACTTAGAATAAATTACCTTTTTAAAAGTAAAGCATGCCCATGTGCCCATGGGAGATGAGTGCATATACTTGAGTCAGACAAAATTTGGAAAAGTTTCTTCCATGCCACAATCTTGCCCTATATGTTCATCCTCTGTCCCTAGTGTTACAGTCCTGTGCTTTCTTGAGCAAAGACTGCACCTAAATCCCATACACCTGACAGTCCATCACTGGCTTTTTAAGCTTTAGGGTGAAATCCTGGTCCCATTTGAAGCCAGTAGGGCCAGGATTTTGCCCTTAATTTTATTTGTTCGTTTATTTAGGTGACATGCCATGGTAATATCTAACATCAGAAAGTCTTAGTTATATCATGTTTGCTATTTCAAGAGAGTGGTGAATAGTGACTGATACAACTCATTGTGATGGGTCATTGATGCTGTGTACTTCTAGGGCTCTCTTTGGAATACATTCGTTAACTGTTCGTGGAAATACGATACAATGAAGTCTGTTGAGCCTGCAACCTCATTTGGGTCACAACCATGTGTGGTGGTGGTGGTTTGATTTTTTTTTAGAAAATTGTCCCATGTCAGTGTGCTTTAAGTTAGTCCAAGGAATTTAACTGATTCGGTTTAATCAGTATTCTTTATAATGTAACTTTCAGTTGAATGACATCTAAAACTCCTCTTTGTTTTGTATTAATGAACTAGAATGGCACTAGGATTGGGTTCTCTAGTGAAATTCACCCCTCTGATGTGGGCCTGCCCAAGGCCTCTGTACGCAATTTCAGTCCTATGTTAGTCCTGTGCTGTTGGCTCATGTTGTGTTGTCCCTCTGTGCAGGGGTGAATTTCACCCTCTGTGAGCACTAGTAGACGCAAAATGTAGAGGTGTTATTCATACAGATATACTGGCGATTATTTTCATTCCGTCATCTATCTTGACATGTAATAAAAATGCCAACACCTGGAAAATGAAGTTCAGTCCTTCGAGAAGATTGTGGGATGCATGAGATTTCGTATAGAACTCATTGGAATACTGTGATTTCCTGCTTCCCACTTCCTGGGTTGACTTTGTTTAGAGCAGTGGTTCTCAGCCTGCCGCCCACGGGCCGCTTGCGGCCCAATCAGCACATAGCTGTGGCCCATGTGCCATCCACAGGGCCATACAGGACAGGTAGTATATATATTGTGTGGATGTGGCCCACATAACACACAGAGAGCTGCATATGTGGCCCACAACGGTAAATAGGTTGAGAACCGCTGGTTTAGAGCATAACTTATTAGTTTGTTTCTTGGTGAGGAACGGGCGGCACACTTCCCTTTGGCAGATGCGCCCTTCTCTTTATTCTTTGTTCGTAGACTTATTATTCTGCATTCTCCCATCCCCTCAGCTATAGTTTATTTTCAGGTAATAATATATGAATTAATACACTCATAAATGAAGATGCAGCTTATAAAGACAATTCAATTCATCAGTTTTTTCAGGCATACAGCATACTAATTTCATGTTAAAATCCATCCTTCACATGGGATGGACTATACATCCTTATGTTTCAAGGCAATGAGAGACCTGTGAAATATAGAGAAAAAAGAATAAAGACAGAGGACAGAATCATGCTTGGAAGTCATAAAGAAGATTTATTAACTATGTATAGTAGCTATTTGGAATATGGAGTTTTATGTGAAATGGTCTCGTTTCTGACTGGTACAGAAAGGCGTTTCCTGCCTTGGAGAGCTTGCCCAGTAGTATTTTCATAAACAGCTGTTTGTGCCATAAGAATCTGTGCTGCTCTTAGAACAAAGAGCCTCATAAATCTTTCCAGTACCTCTGTCTGGATCATTCTTTGAGCTGTAAGAATAGCTAAATCCAACCTACCGGTAGTTTTTGTATAAATTCTCCACCTTTCTCTTTGCTTCTCAAAAGGACAAACAGTTTCTTTAAAGCTATACCTGCTTCCCATAACTTCGCAACAACCTGATCCCCCCCAAAAACTGATTTTATGCACATACAACAGACTATCCAAGTAACTTTGGTAGGATTTGACGTGCCTTCCGTACACCATTTGAAGAAAATGTCATATGGCCTAATCAAGATAATACTATCATGTGATTCGTATTAGAACGTATAAAGAACAGCACATCTACTGGCAAATAAATTCCAGAACTTTGAGATTGCAGGTTGTCTAATAACTACATCCCTACTTATTTTTCTAGCTCTTTCTATTGTTCCTTATGGAAAGGCGGTAAAATCGTCAAACATTACAGTACAGCATTTTGTTAAGATCTACATTTGTAATAAAAAATGAAGCTTCTGTAAAGAAACCATATTTAAATTTACAAACCGTTCCCAAGTTTAAGCAGAAAACAATAAGCTGGCTTAATGCAAACTGTGACTAGAATTTTAATATAACAGATCCTCAAGGGATTTTTTACAAGATGTGTATCTTGTAGTGCTAACTATACATTTGAAATCTAACTCTTGGGGATTTTTTTCCCTTCCAACTATGTCTTTAGTAGCCAGCTGTATGAGCACAGAAATACTGCTTCAAAGCTCTGTTTAAAATTGGAATGTCTTGAATTTATTAAAATATGTCAAATACCTGAATTTGTGCAGTGTGCAAATACTACACATTCAAAATTCTTTACAAATAATGCTACACATTGGTAGATATCACCATTATATAAATGGTGGTAATGGGGAGATAGGTGACTTTCCCATGGTCACACAGCATATCAATGGCAGAGGCTGGACTATAATTTGGGAGTTCCTGAATGTAAGCCTCATGCTCCACCCTTAGAACAGAAGGTATGTCTACACAGGAATGTAAGCCCAGACTCTAATCCCCTAACCACTCTTCCATCTACCCACAAAACTGAGACTAACACCCAGGCTGTCGTACCCTAGGGGGGTGGAAGTTTCGAGCCCAAATCCAGCTGGGATGCAGGGTTTAAGTCCTATTCTTTTGCAGTGTAGATGCATCCACGCCAGACTCAGCCCCGGAAGTCTGCCAATGCCTAGAAGTCCCATGGACCAGTGTTCTTTGTCCTCTTTATCCCACGAGTCACCCATTGACTCCCAGGAAACAGAAGCAAACCCTTTGTTCAAGTTCAGCTTGACATTTAACCCTTCCATTTTCCTCTGACCACTGAGCTGCAAACACAGTGAACCTTTTCCTGCATTTGCAGTGACCACTGACCAGAAGTCTGCTTGTTGGTTGCAGCCAGATTTTGGTGAATCTGTGGTGTGTGAGGCCAGCAAAATGTTTGATTTCAGTGAGAGTACCAGGAAAGACTATGCCTCCCAGCAAATAGCAATGAAGCTGGTAGGGTTGGAAATTTATCAGACTGGTGACCAATGCAGGGAGCAGATTAAGCAGCTCAAGACTGACTACTGCAAAGCCAGGGACCAGAACCGCATCTCGGGGAACTCACTGTCATCATGCCCATTTTACAAGATCTTTAACTGGGAGCTGGTACTGTGCCTATCGTGGAGCAAACACTAGTGTGTGATGACCTGGTCAGCCAGGATGGGTCCTGGCTGACCCCAGAATCTAGCATGTGAATGGACGGGAGCCATCAGCAGGTGCAGGATGAGTGCATTGAAGGGACTCTAATAATGAAACCCACCCCTACAGAACCAGCTGCAGCATATCATGGGACCGTACTGGGAGGAGCTTTTTGATGCCTCCCCTGCCCCCACCCCCAAGGACTGGCGTACCATGGGACCAGCAGCAGAAGTAGAAGAGACAGAAGAAGTTTCTGGCTCCACTTTTGTGTTTATTAATATAGCCGTGGGAGTGATTTTCATTTTATGAACCAATGCGCAAGTTATTACCAGCCCTGGGTACCAGCATGTATCCGCTAATGGTGGATTGCATGACAGTATCTTGGCATCCCGTTCCCCCCCCACACCCCTGTGGAATTCAAAATGGAGACCACAAAGTACAAGCGGTGAAACAAGCCTCTAAAAGTGAATTTTTGTTCAGATAGGCTGTTAATTAAAAATAAAAACCTTATATTGCCTTCCCTATAAGCATTGCTCTCTGTACCAGCTAGGGTGACCAGATGTCCCAATGTTGGGGGCATTTTCTTGTATAGGCGCCTATTACCCCCCCACCCCCATCCTGATTTTTCACACTTGCCCTCTGGTCATCCTAGTACCAGCCCTACGGTGTAACGAGCTGCTTGCAAACAGTGAACTGTAAGGGAGAGAGGGTTTGAAATGCAGTCCATTTCAGTTAAAAAGTAGTCAATGTGGTCTATGGGTGACAACTTCATTTGCATGAAATACATCTGGGGGGTTGAATGCAGTCCAGAAGTGTACCAGGGGTGAGGGGAGGAAGGTGGATGCCGATGGAGTTCTTTGTGTTTGCATGCAGCCATAACAGGCTTTATCAGAAGCTGCGGGGAGGCACCAACCCATGTGCACACTAACGCAGCATTCTGTTGATTTCTTCATGAATGTTAATCCAATCCTAGGTGCTGACAGCTGCAAACTTTCCCTGGAGAAGGAACTCCAGAGATGCAGTCCCATTTTGGGGAAGAGTGTATTTTTCAGCGCCACATCAATAGCTGACTAGCCTACTCCACTTGTAGATGTGCTGTTCACTCACCCTATGTTCGAATACTTCGGTGGCATACACAGCTGGCTTCACGCGCCCCAGCAGCTTGGAATAAAACCTCTCTTTGTCACTCAGGAACCATGAGAACTGTTATGTCCTCCAAAATGTGGAATGCCTGAAATGATAGAGGAGGCTTACGTAGAACGCCACACCAACACCCAAGACCAAAGCCCGACTGGTCTGCAATTTTTAGAAAAAAGCAGATGTGATTTTTGACTTACCAGTCTCTGTGCACATCCTTCACTGTAATTAACCTGGCTGTGTCCAGGGAGCTTCTGTGGTCTGAACGTCCCTCTAACAATATACTGAAGTACAGTTTTACAACATGACATTTTATGTCCTTGAAATTCCAAAAGGAATTTTTCTGTGCTCATGTACTGAGACACTTGAGACGACAACCTTCCAGGCCCATTGACCTCTATCGCCTGTATACCTCGACAGCTCGCCCACGTACCTTGATGGACTGGTTCAAGAGGAAGCGTTTCTGTGATGAATTTATAGTTGACGTGGATTGGGCCAACAAGCAGGTCCAATACCAAAAAGCGAGGGACTTGCAGCAAGGGAAAGGCAGATGGAAGGCAAGCAGAAGGGCTCAGGCTGGCTGCATAGCTTGAGGAGAAGATTTCACTGCAGCAGCAGACCTGTGCTATGCAGTTTCTGGAAGAAGAATGGCAATTAAGGGAGGAAGTAGAACTGTTGGAGCAGCAGCTTTCACTTATGGCCACAAGATGGCAGGCTCCTGCTGCACCTGCACCATTGCCTGAGTTCCCTCCATAGTATAATGTGCTGCAGACCAGGAACTGTTTGGACTCAATTCCATGGCTGGATGTGCATGCATTTGGGCCCTATCAACAGATAAAGGTAATAAAGGTAATAATTGGAGATATACCAGTCTCCTAGAACTGGAAGGGACCTTGAAAGGTCATGGAGTCCAGCCCCCTGCCTTCACTAGCAGGACCAATTTTTGCCCCAGATCCCTAAGTGGCCCCCTCAAGGATTGAACTCACAACCCTAGGTTTAGCAGGCCAATGCGCAAACCACTGAGCTATCCCTCCCCCCACAGGGAGATCCCGTGCATTTCCCCATAGTGAACCCCTCTGCCATGGATGCCTCCACCCACCTGCCTCAGCGTCCAGTGCACGGCAAATGTGTAAAGAAGGGAAAGGAGAATGGGGGCTCAATGTTCATGGCATGGTAGGGATTTTCCATCTTGGAAATTATTTCACTGTTTGCATTTTTCCATGTGTTTTGTTGATGGTTTTGTTTAAGATTTTGCTGTTACTGATGTTTTGGTGTGCTAATGGCAGGTGGCCTGAATGGCAATAATTTATTATTGTGCTTTTCTAATAAAAATTCAAAAAGTTTTTCCTTTATTAAAAATTGTATTACCATCACATCATATAATGTGTATTTCAAATAAATAAATCCATGAAAACGCTTGGAAGTTGTACGTGAACACTATTTATTTGTCCATTCATCTCTCTAAAGCCATAGTTCTGCCACTCTCCCTCCCCATTTCATAAGTGCTCACATCAGTCATAAGTACACTGTATGGCAATCAAGCCCCCTCTCCCTTAGCTCATGTACTGAAAGCTTTGCATTACCAAGCACATTCACAAAGGTACTATTCTCCCTCTACTGCCCCATGCAAGTCCATGATGTGGGTAGAGTGACCAGATGTCCCGATGTTACAGGGACAGTCCCGATTTTTGGGTCATTTTCTTATATAGGCTCCTATTAGCCCCCACCCTTACCACCGTCAGATTTGCTGTCTGGTCACCCTAGATGTGGGAGCACAGATCATCCCTGACTTCTGTTGCCCATGTGCATCCAGCTCCGGCTGTGGTAATGGCTCTTTCTGGCTGAGCATACTAGTTCAGCAGTCCATTGCTGTCACAGGCCATCCAGGGGGAAATGGCTCACCTCTGGGTTCACAAAGATTGTGAAGAGCACAGCAAGCCCCAGTGATATGGACAGCATTGGTGACATGGGGATCCACATGGGTCTGTAGACGGTGCTGGTGGGACTTCAATCTGCCACCATTCTACACCTACCTTCTTTTGCCAGGACGTCTGAGACGAGGATATGTTTTCATACGCCAAGGCAACAGGCGGTACGTGGGGTCCCCAAGAATCACTGTGGGAACAGTAACTCCATTTATGACAATGCCATTTGGTGGGAATAGTGTCCCAGCCTGTCCTTTTCAATCATAGAATATCAGTGTTGGAAGGGACCTCAGGAGGTCATCTAGTCCAACCCCCTGCTCAAAGCAGGACCAATCCGCAGAGATTTTTGCCCCAGATTCCTACATGCCCTCCCCCCTGCCAAGGACTGAGCTCACAACCCTGGGTTTAGCAGGCCAATGCTCAAACCACTGAGCTATCCTGTCCTTGAATGTAGACTCTCACTCAGCAGAAAACCTGGTGGTATGGACTTTTCCAGTGCAGCCCACACTGACGTACATAAATTGGCATCTGGTCCACAGGTGTCTGCATAACAATGGAGTGAGTTAGTACCCTGTTCCGTTTGTGTACTCAAGTGCTCCTTGAGGAGGGCAAACTATGGGCACACGAGTCGTATCTATGGTCCCAGAGCACTTTGGAAAACTCCATTCTCTCACAGCCAGCACTTACTTCAGGAATATCTCTTATGCTTGCTATTTGGGATAAACCACATGCCTGATTGCTTCCACTTTACTCACAGTTGACTTTCCACACCAAACTGGTTGGCACTGGACTTGTAGCAGTCTGGAGTAGCCAGCTTCTAGATCAGGGGTGGCCAACCTGAGCCTGAGAAGGAGCCAGAATTTACCAATGTACATTGCCAAAGAGCCACAGTAATACGTCAGCAGCCCCCCATCAGCTCTGCCCCCGCTCCCAGCGCCTTCCACCTACTAGTAGCCCCATGGATCAATGCCTCCCTCTCCCTCCTTGCACCTCCTAATCAGCTGTTTTGTGGCATGCAGGAGGCTCTGGGGGGGAGGGGGAGGAGTGAGGGCATGGCAGGCTCAGGGGAGGGCACGGGAAGGGGTGGAGTGGGGGCAGGGCCTATGGCAGAGCAGTGAGTACCCCCCGGCACATTGGAAAGTTGGCATCTGTAGCTCCAGCCCTGGAATTGGTGCCTATACAAGGAGCTGCATATTAACTTCTGAAAAGCCGCATGTGGCTCCAGAGCCTCAGGTTGGCCACCCCTGTTCTAGACTGTAATAGCAACCCACTCCTGGACCGGCATGGCTGCCTTTGCATGTGCCTTGATGCTGAAGTGTCAGGGGAAGCTGCTCACAAAGCTTCAGAAATGGAGGACTTCAAAACTGGAGCTTTCTTCATAAAGTTCTGGACCCCTTGCTAGTCATCTCGTGTCTGCATAATGACATGGTTCCACCAGTCTGTGCTTGTGGCCCTTGACCAGAAGGACCTGTCTACACTGAAGGCATCAGAGTCCATACTGAGTGTTCTGAGCATCATCAGCCAGTTTCAATCTGCATGTAGTGTCCTCCGCCTCCATCCCTAGCTCTGTCAGGTGCCTTTGATGGTCAGAAAATGATGCCAGAGTGTCCACCAGTGTCTCATGGAAGTTCTGCCCATTTCCTTAAAGAGTCAAAATGTGAGTGAGAGAAGTTCTTCAAATGATGACTCTTCCATGCCGATGGCTCCGGTTCCTGGGAGCGCAGGGACTGAAATGACTGCTTGGCAGGATGTGTTGACAGGCTGCTCAAGCTTCCCATGATGTGCTGAGTGGACACTCCCATCTTTCCACACTACACTACAAACAAAGGGCTAGAGCATCCATGTTGGAAGTTTGGGGTATGGTTGGTTGGACTCAGACCTGCGTACTGCAGTGTGGATGAAGAAGTCTCAGGCTAAGCCCTGAGTTCAAAAATTCAGCAACCAATATAGATGCTCAAATCCTGGGTTCTCAAACCCAAGTTTTGCTGACTTGCGTTCCACTAATCCTGGGCTTACATTGCAGTGTAGACATACCCAGAATGTTTCATCTTTAGTCCCTATATAATATGCTTGCCTCAGCTACATCCAAACATATTCGACATACTCCTCTATCCATTGCAGGTGATGTATTTCAGAGTTCTGCTTCTGTCCATTTGTCTCCACCATTTCATTACAAAAGCTGGGCAAAGCTTTCAAGCTCTTCGGTTTTAGGAACATTCCTATTCCTAGAACTCTGGATTACCCATGTCTTAATTTCCAACACTACAGTCTAGCTCAGGGGTCAGCAACCTTTCAGAAGTGGTCTGCCGAGTCTTCATTTATTCACTCTAATTTAAGGTTTCGTGTGCCAGTAATACATTTTAACATTTTTAGACTTTCTATAAGTCTATACTACATAACTAAACTATTGTTGTATGTAAAGTAAATAAGGTTTTACAAGTGTTTAAGAAGCTTCATTTAAAATTAAATTAAAATGCAGAGCCCCCCAGACCGGTGGCCAGGACCCAGGCAGTGCAAGTGCCACTGATAATTAGCTCGCGTGCTGCCTTTGGCACGCATGCCATAGGTTGCCTACTGCTGATCTAAATGGACAGTCCATATAGATTTCGCCCTTTCTGGGTCCCATCTCTCCCTGCAATATTGATCCACACAAACACCCCAGATACTTTTCAAGTTCAGAAGATGGTAGCGTGTGCATTTAAGAGGAAAAGCAGCAACTGTACCAGCAACAGGCTGGGGGGGGGGGCGGTGAAGGGGGACACTGCTACCACATAAAGGGCTCCTGGGCTGATGCAGTGCCAGAGAAGGGACGAGGAGAGTGGGAGCATGAAGTGGCAGCGGGGCCATGCAAAGAGGGGGCCAGTTGCGACTCGCGGCACCTTGCACCAGTCCAGGCTCCCCCTTTAAAGTCCAGGGGCCAGGAGAGAGTTGCACAAGCTGCTCATGCAGCATCTGGGAACCCAAACGCAGCTGCTTCGCAGAGCCCAGTCCCCCCAGTGCTCCCCGAGCCCCGTGGGCAGGGACTTCAGAACTCACATCCAAGATTACTGAGCTGCCTTTCCGCGGCCCCACAGGGAAGAATCCCTGGCCAGCGGCTGCCTGCCCTTCCTGGAGGAACTCCCTGTCGGAGAGCAGCGGGCTGAATGGGGCCAGCAGCAGGGACCCCAGACTGGCAGTGGGCTGAGCCGGTCAGCCCGCCGCCACTCTGGGGTCCTGACTGCCGGCCTTACTCAGCCCACTGCTGGCCTGGGGTTTCTTTCATCCAGGCTGGCAGCAGGCTGAGGGGGGCTGGCGGCCGGGACCTCAGCTGGCAGCAGCGTTCCATTAAAAATTGACTCACGTGCCACCTTTGGCACACGTGCCGTAGGTTGCCAATCCCAGTCTAGCTACTTTTTTCCCTGAGTCAGCAGAATCCTGTTTATCCAAACATGTGTATGACTGTGCATGCCAGCCTGTGAGTGGAGCACTGTGCTACTTGTGCGGCACAAATGTTGAAGGAGGACCTTGATACCCTGTCCTTTGAATGTAATGTCGTGTTGGATGTACAACATTCAGAAGGTAGGACAGTACTTCTATTGATAACATTAAAGCACCAAAAAGAATGATCTGTAAAATCATTCCAGGAAGAACTGCTTTCCAGAGGGGATACTCCTGGGAACAGCTTACATAAGAGCTTGCCTACATGGTGAGGCAGTGCACCTTGTGGAGGTGCAATTTCTAAAGAACGCTAATGTGCTATCCGTAAATTGATCTACGGTATACAGAGGACCCTGCTGGTGTGCTCCCACATAGTGCTGTTTGAAACAGTACAGCATTAAAGATACTAAGGAACCTTCAGTGTGCACCAGAAGGGCCTATTCGTGTAAGACATTGAATAGCTGCAAGTAGATGTGTGGTGCATTGCATCTTTTTTTTAACTTTCACTTGTCTACTTTCAGTGTAGCTTTGTCAGTGAGTGAGTCTAATGTCTTTCAAGGTCTAATAACTGATCAAACCTACCTAGAGATTAATTGAACTAAACAGTTCATGTAGACAGTGAAAAAGTGGGAACTGCTAGCTTAGAGGCATCTGCAAAAACAATCACAGAGCAGTAAATGCGGATTGAGCATCACAGCCACAGCACATACACCTTGCAGTCTCTTAATGTGTTTTGTTAAGTTACTTTGTGTTACATTTCTTTGTTGTACTATGTTGGAAACCAAAATAATGTCTCATTTAAATACTGACAAATGTAGACTGTTTAAAGAGCACAGGTAGGAAATCAATCAATTTTCAACAGGATACAAACATGAGAATGTTTACTATTGATTTATTTCCTCATCTGCTTTTAAATAATGCTGGGCTGGCTTCTTTTGCTAAAAAGGCAACATGGAAGGAATTATCCCTCTAAAAGAGTGTGTAGGTTTATGCATTCATTTTTAGACCTCAGAGAGGAGCAAGTGTTCCAGAGATATTGATTTGGCAAAGAAACCACATTAGATCTCTGTGTGACAAGTTAAAGTGGATTTGAAATGCCAGAAGCAGAGGAGCCATTGCTTTCTGCAGTTGTCAATGTCGCATCTGCCTCAGGTTTTCTGGCAATAAGGTGACAAGAGAGGGTTGGAACATGACTGCGACCAGCCAATCCACCACATGTAATGTGCACAGATCAATGTATAGGAGAAAAATCAATATACACATCACCGGCTTATTTTCTGAAATATTACTGGTGTAATTTCTTAGGGCCAACAGTGTTTTGGCAGTAGTGCTGATTTGCAAGATAAGGGCAGAACTTTTATACATGGATTGTCAAGTTTGACAATGTTCCTTTAACCTAGTTTAAATTTTTTTATTTGTATTTATGCTCATTAATATTTCATATTCTTTAAGACCTAAATGGTAGCAGGAAACAAACTGGTCATTGCCATTGGAATTTGTAGCATAAATTCCTAGCGGGATTTTCAACCTTGAATCCCCAAGGTTATATTAAAGCCAACAGAGCTATGCAAAGGTCAAGGATGGAATATGAAGGTCTATAGGAGAAATTTTCAGAAGGGTTCAGTACCCACAATTGAGGCCAGATTTTCAAAAGAGCTTAGCACTGAGTAAGTGACCATATGTGTCACAATGGGAGTGGCTGGATGCAGGGCACTTGAAAATCTGTCCCTACATGAATAGGTTTAGTATTCTTACCTTAAAATCCTGCCGTATCACTGCTTAAATTCTTATTCACTGAAATATTGAAAAGGTTTTTTTTTACCATGTTAGAAACTGTCATAAATATTACAATGAAATGTGATACTGTATTTATTGGATGTCTGTTTTACGCAATGGAATCAAAGTGCTTCTCTTTTGGAAGAAAAAAATGTGGCAAGAGGGACAATTTGGTGGAAAACTTACAAAAAGTGCATGTAAAATAAAAATTCCACTCAAACAGATTTTTCAGATAAAACAATGAGTGTGGCTTTAAAACTCCACTGTTCAGAGCTACAAACCAGGTAGATCATGTTGGGGAAGCAGAGTAGCATTGAGCTACAAGACACATACCTGAGTGGGAGGAGAAGAAAGGTGCGTGCAAATGTACATCTATCAACATAAAAGCTTCCACTCTCTTGGGCCTCCTCATCTAAACTACAAATAGGGAAAACCTTTCCTACATGAGGTTTCACACATTGTTCAGGTGTATCTGGGATCCAAATGGAAAATCCAGCATTCAGGAATATCATGGGGCTTTTGTGACACTCCCTGGATGATTTTGGAGCCAGAACCCTGTGAGTGGATTATACTGATCCATAGTGTTTTAATTTGAAGTTGATGTTTTAATTATTATTTCTTAATATCCCACAGTTTACGTACGGGGTTTAGAACATATTGTATGTGTAAACACAACAAAATGGAAACTGCTTATAAACAAATGTGCAATTTAATTACATGAAATCTGCCTTTTAGTCTGATGATATGATACACTGTTGTGTTCTGGTTTTCAGTGGTGACATTGTATTGGGCCAGACAATATACTGAGTTCTAAGCAGTATGTCACAGACTAAACAAAGGTTTGTGATGTGGTTTTTGGGGAACTGAAAGGTTGTCATTGTAACACGTAGTTAAGAGCTGTAACTTCTTGCGCGAAAAAAGGCAATTAATATTGGGTCACGTGTTCATGTTGCTTGACTGTGGGTCTGATTCTATTTCCACTAAAATCAGGGGAAGCTTGGCTAGAGTCCAAGGAGCATTACATATTTCTGGGGATTGCGTAATTCACATATTATAAGATAGGGACAATAAAACAAAATTCAGAGCTGGTCAAAAATCAGAATTTCTGTACTACTAGAAAATCTAATTTCAAAATTTACTTTCATCCTTAAACAGGACCTCCCCCCCAAAAAGCGGAAAGATTTCCATTTTTCTTGGTATGGAAAGTTTAAAAAGATTTCAGTTCAGACATGAAACATTTTTATATTCCTGGGTCAAAACAGAATGTTTTGGTTTGTTGAACTAAATTGAAATATTTCTTTTCATCTTGGATCAATATTGAGCTGTGTTCTCCTGAGCTGACATGGTGTCTCAATGGAATTGTAGTTTGGGTGCCTCATGACCCCATTCTTCCCTGCAGGGTGGGCTCCTTGAATGGACTACATCTTGTGATGCACCATGGTCTCCTCTTTGGCTGAACCACCACAGTGCATCATGAATCATTGCAGCAGCTCAAGCAGACACAGATTACTGCTGAACCGAAATGAAACAGATACTACAGTTATCTCAAATTATAGTGAAATCATGCAGTACCTCATCTACAGTGGCAAAGGGCAAAGTTGATCTTTTTAATGGTGACTGCTAAATACATTTTGAAGGTAAATGTACAATAGATAGTATTTCTGGGTCAGACCTACACATATTTTGGTTAAACTGCAGTTTTAGCTCAAGAACGTTATTTTATTTGCTCAGAAATTTTATGTACGATAGAGACAAAAATTACTGTCATTTCAACAGTTAAATTACATGTGAAAGCCTGTTTTGAACCTTTTGTGGCACAGTTGAGTTAAATGCTTTTTCCATAAAGTCTCTCAAGTGTTCCTGATTTTTCAAGCACTCCCCTGATTGTTCATTCAAAATGATTTCTGTCCCTTTTTTCATCTGTGGTGTGTCTCATTAAAAATTGGGACTTGAGCAATGATATAAAAGTTTAAAACACATTCAGAGGTACTTTAACGTACCACTTTCAGAGTTTTTATTCCTTCATTTCAAAAGGTGCTCCTAATTGTGGCCCTTTTGTCCCTGATTTTTTTTGTTAGATTTATGCCTTCTATACACTAAACCCCTGAGCAATGCCCTCATATTGCTATTATAGGTTCTCTCATGCTGGCATTATGTATGATCTCATACTGGAATATGATATGTATAATGATCAATCATGAAACATTTCTTATGTTATTAAAATGTACCTTTGTAAGGTACCTTTGCTCTTTCTGCACACACAAGATTAAAATTAAAGACAAGTTGGACTTAAAATAATTCCTACCAGTTTCTACATGGGTGTAGTACAGAGATAGCCTTTTCTGCTATTGTCCTTATTAATGGTTCAAATAATAATGTACAAAATACTAGTAAATATGTTAGGTTCATTTTTAATGTATTTACATAGTTTTGCTTTATAATTTATACTATTTTTTTCTCTAAAATTCTTATTAGCGATTGTATAAACATTGCAAGAGCAAGGGCTAGATTGTTGGTGGCTCCTTCATTGACCTGCAAAGAGGGAGGGGCTGACTGGTCATGGAGTAGCAGGTCACAGTGTATTTTCCTACATGCTTGTGAGCTATCTGAAGCACAGTGCCTTCAGGAGATCCTGCTTGGGTAGGGAGACTGCACTGCCCTCAACACAGGGGAATACCTTTTTAAAAATACAGGTCAGCCCAATATTATTATTATGCTCAACTGCCTTTCTCCCTCTCCCCTTCCCCCCCCCATGCCAGCACTTCTCTTATTAGGTAAATATTTTTGGTAGTGTGCTTTTCCTAATAATCAATAATTATTTACATTTACATTAGAACTTAGCGAATATAGCACATGATTCTCAGCAAATACTTGAAGCATGCTGTCCCTGAGTTAGTGATCAAAATCCTCTCTTTGGCTCATGAACAATAACGCAACATCGACTTCATCTAAAACCTTATCTGTAGGGTTCCCCAACAGGACCTCTTCTACCCTAGCGCTCTCAAGCTGGACAGCCACTTCCACCTCCTTTATATCTAGGCTGGGGTAATGCACTTACCACAATGTGGTGTGTCTATGCAGCCACTTAGTGAAAGGCAAGTCATGGTGTAAATCTATGGTACTCCAGACTAGCTGTGCACTAAGTTGCGAGATGGACACTGCTGCTGTGCACTAAACGTTCATAATGTGCTTTGATCGCCTACTATTTCAAACTGCAGTATACCAAAGCGCACTATGGAGCTTTCAGTGTGCAATAGCAGAGTCCACACTGCCACTTAATGCACAGCATATTGGTGTGCTGTAGATATGTACGCCAATTGCTGCACCTAATTTGCCATGTAGACAAGCCCTCACTTACTAGCCTTATGCAAGGTTCCAACACTTGCTAACAGTGGGTCATGCCAGTCTGTTTCATTCACTAATTAGGCTTGGGCAACAGCAACAAATAAGTTTTAATCAACAGTAGGAACTGCACTCCAAACCACCACATTGGTACAGCACCACAGTGGTGGGCAATCTGCAGCCCGCAGGCCATACGCAGCGCGTCAGGGTAATCCGCTGGCAGGCTGCGAAACAGTTTGTTTACATTGACCATCCGCAGCCATGGCCACCCGCAGCT
Organism: Mauremys mutica; assembly: GCF_020497125.1. Taxonomy (NCBI): domain Eukaryota; kingdom Metazoa; phylum Chordata; order Testudines; family Geoemydidae; genus Mauremys; species Mauremys mutica. Next base: position 17,956,354 of record NC_059085.1, read on the forward strand.
CCCAGTGGCTGCGGTTCACTGTGGGAGCTGCGGGAAGCGGCGTGGGCTGCAGGGACATGCTGGTCGCCACTTCCCGCAGCTCCCATTGGCCGGGAACAGTGAATTGCAGCCACTGGGAGCTGCGGGCGGCCGTGCCTGTGCACGGTCAGCGGATTACCCTGATGGGCAGGTTGCCTACCACTGAGTTATGGGGTGACTTGATAAATACCTACAAATATTTATATTGGGCTCTTCCCCCTAGCAGAGAAAGGTATAACATGATCCAATGGCTGGAAGTTGAAGATAGACAAATTCAGACTGGAAATAAGATACTTTTTTAATGGTGAAAGTAATTAGTTATTGGGACAACTTTTCAAGGGTTGTGGTGGATTCTCCATCACTGGCAACTTTTAAATTAAGATTGTTTTTCTAAAAGATATGCTCATGTTCAAAGAGGAATGAATTCAGGTAGGTTCTATGGCCTGTGTTACACAGAAGGTCAGACTAGATGGTCATAATGGTCTCTTCTGGATTTATAATCTAGGAATTTATGAAATTGGGGTAATTTGGGAGTTTTGAAACTTCTGCCCCTTTCTTTGTGTACCCCATTGCCTGGGACCATTGGGTTCTACCTGCATGCTCAGCTACTGGGATAGTTAGAAGTCTGCTGTCATTTGAGAGTCAGGATGAGAGGAGAGATGCTAAGCAACCCTACTGACTATGGGTTATAGGGTCAAGAGCTTGATTCAATGCCCTACAATACTAAGAAACCCCATAGTCACAGTGGACCCAAATAACGGGATTTAATAAATATTCACAAGCACATCAGGCCTAGCTCTGACTGGTTTCAGTCAGCTTCTAAAACACGGAACACAGCAAGCACCACTAGAGAACTCTCCAACTATTTTAATGGCTATTGCCCAAATCCTATACACTTCACCTTGGAAATAAATGGAAAAACTCCCATTGACTTCAATGAGCATTGGACCCAGGCACTAGAAGAACAAGCAGAGGAAAGGAGGTTTGTGACGAAAAGGGAAGGAAAGACTGGGAGATTGTTCTTCATGAATAACATTACCCAAGGCCCTTGACAGCCAGGCCTGCCCAAGAGCAAGACCCTGTATGAGAGCACCTCCGCATTCTGGACTAAACTCCTGCTATTCAACTGCACAGAACTTTCCCTTTCATCCTCCTGTCGATCTAGGAGCCACCCCTGAAGGCTTCCAAAGGCCTCCCTGCTCTGGTTGTGTCCAATTCATATTAATAAGCCCTCAGAATCAGCAAAATCTGAAGTTTTTATTATATGCAGTTAATGACAGCAGTATATAGTCCCCTGCCCCCAAAATGATTTTGTTTATTAAGGCTGCTCAAGATCATATTCACCAAAAATAATTAATTAAAAAAAATCAAAGAAATCACCATGTGAAATCAACCTTAATTCACATGCCTTAACAACCAGACATCACACCATGCAAATATGCTCCCCTAGACCCCTCACCTCCTTGCACAGCCAACATATAACCAGTCAACATGTAACCAGTTCACACTAAAATACACAGCCTTAACTCCAGTCACAGCTGGATTATATAAATTATAGCTACATATGTACTGGTAAAGTCTAAAATATTTTCTTTTTACACGGCAGAGTATGGGATTGGCGTTTCGGTTGTGTTTGGGTGTGATGTAGAAGACTTTGGTGGGTGAGCTGTGGTTGGCGATATATTCAAAGTGGAAGGATTTTATTGGGGGATATATAAGAACATATATATATATCTATATATACACACTATCCCTTTACACACAATAATGGCTGTTTTCTTATAATAATACCACTGGGCAATAATGAAATGGTAGCATTTCAAAAACGTAATTAAGTCTTCCAAAAGATCTCCACTGTAGCCCTATAGAAACACTGCATGCATTCTGATTTAGCAAACAGTTTTACCCATTGTTTATTTTTTGCCCATTTATTAAGTTCTAGTGTTTAAGGATGATTTGTGTATAATAATAATAATTTCCTTTTCGCTGTCACTTGCTAAGCAAGTTTAATCACAGATATTCATTTTCACCAGTTAACTTGGGGAACATGCCCATTTGTTATATTCTCTAACAATTACATCAGATGGCACAGCCAGTAACTGTATTAAATATTGTTCTGTCTGGTTTCTTCATTAGTTCTCTTTACTCTTTGATATTTTAAGATCTATTTGAGAATACATGCAGCATTACTGTGATACTACTCTGCATTTTACCCACCATAAATTAATTCCGACAGGTTCAAAGCCACACATGGGTGCTTTACAACACTTTTGCTCTTGACACATCTTATACATCTCTATCCCGATATAACGCTGTCCTCAGGAGCCAAAAAATCTTACCGTGTTATAGGTGAAACCACTTGATATCGAACTTGCTTTGATCCGCCGGAGTGCACAGCCCTCCCCCGCCCCGGAGCACTGCTTTACCGCGTTATATCCAAATTTGTGTTATATCGGTTCACGTTATATCGAGGTAGAGGTGTACTTACTGAGTATCTGTGTTGATGAGTGTTAGCTAGATGGTGCTGGAGCCTGCTACTATCAAAGCAGTGGTGGGGGCTGCGGGAAATGGCGGCCGGCATGTCCCTGTGGCCTGCGCCACTTCCCGCAACTCTCATTGGCTGGGAACGGTGAACCACGGCCACTGGGAGCTGCGGGTGGCTGTTCCTGTGGATGGTCAACGTAAATAAACTGTCTTGCGGCCCACTAGAGGATTACCCTGATGGGCTGCAGGTTGCCCACCACTGCCATGACTTCTGTTTTGTTAAGCTAAATTGATTTAGCTCCTTGAGTCTATAAGGCATTTTTCCTAATCGTTCAATTGTTCGTGTGGCTCTTCTCTGAATCTTGTTCAATTTTTCAACATCCTTCTCCAATTGTCCACAACCGGACACAGAATTACAGTACTGGTTGCACAGTGCCATATACAGAGATAATATAACCCCTTCTCCTGCTATTTAGCTTAATAGAGAGAGTCTTAAGGGATGGCCTGATTATAGTCTATAAGTACCTTCGTGGGGAACAAATATTTATAATGGGTTCTTTGATCTAGTAGAGAAAGGTATAACATGAGCTAATGGCTGGAAATTGAAGCTAGATACATTCAGACTGGAAATAAAGTCTTTTTATCTATCTTCTTGTGTGCCATAAACATAAGTCTCACAAGAAATTGTCCAATTAGAATCCATATTCCAATGATTGTCTCCAAATTAACAGTCCCTTCTTGAATCCTGTTTATCCCAAGGTTCCTACATTTCATTTGATTCTCCATTGTTTTAATGCTTTCAATGTAAAGGAAGACCTATTTGGACAGAGAATTTTTTTTAAATGCTATTGTGCTCAGCTCTTATACAATCAACCTGGGCCCTCATGTAAAGTCTTGAACAATATCAGATTTTGATATATTTCCAAAAGTTTGAGCAAGTAATGTGACTGAATTATTAGTACCGGTAAGTATTATTAATGTGACTTTCATAATTACGGGGAAAACATTAATCTTTGTTTCCTTGGACTGAGTAATGTGGCTAAACGTCTCATGGGTAGTTTCTGTATTAATATGTTTGTAAAATTGTAGAGTTATTTTTGTTCTGAATTATGTTTTTGTGTAGGGATGTGTGTGATGTTTGCACAAACCATGTTTTTGTTTGTTTGGTGGTATGAAGCTGTGGCATGGGCAGCTCAACCATGTTTGCAGCAACCAAGTCACAAGCGAGCGTCCTGCATGATTTACAAAACCAATTTGTGTTTGCACATGGAGGAGCCATTAGAAGGCTAATGGTCACATAAGAGTGCAGAAGAGATGTTTTGTACCCCACTTTTCTTTGTCTTTGGTGTTGTACCCAAAGAACAACATCTCATCTCTGGAAAAAAAACATAGTGGCTAGATGAAAGTTCTCTTAAAATAATATAAAATAGAGTTGCACCCTTTCAATATGTCAAAATATGAGCATTCTTCTTTAAATTAATTTAATCTAAACGAATAGGATTGTATTAAGGAGCCCAGATTGTTGTTTTGAAGTTGTATCTAAAAATCTATGATCTTTGTGCACATCCAATGGAAAGATAATTTCTCTAGCATATTGCACAGCTTTCAACTACTAATGGAATTTGCAGTAACAATTCAAGGACATCCAAGAAGTTACACAGTGGCTGGTTTTCAAAAGTCAGCCAATAGTTACTCCAACAACAGGGCAGCTATTGATAGCAGGTGACTTATTCCATGAATTTAGCTCTTTTGTATGTGTGCGAATTCTCTGCAAATTGACTTTGATTGTTACTAATTTTTTGTTTGAAATTATTTCATGAACACTTCTGAATGTATTCCAGTGTGTGGCTTGTTTCATTGTTGTTTAACTCTGTTTATTGTAACTATATTGAATTTACCCACTTACTCCCTCTCCAGAGTATGTTTATTTTATGTTTCCCTGCATGTGAGTGTAATTCCTGGGTGAACCCACTGTCACATGCCTCTGTGCCTCCACTAATTGGAGCACCCACAACTCTTGCCTCTAGCGTTTGTAGTGTTGTTAAGGACACCAGCATTAACCAATATCTATGTACCGCTGTTCACCTGAGTTCATGCTCACGTCTATCTGAGCTAAGAGGGTGTTAGTTAGTTATACTACTCAGAGAGCTAGATTTTGACATTAGGCACTACCCAGAGCATGGAAAAGAACATAAATTCTGCCATACCAAATAACCCAAGCAGCCATTGTGATTAAGTGACAATTCCTCCCTGCTTCCTCCTTGCTCTGGATGGTACTAATTCACTGCTGTCTTTATCTTCAGTAAATTACTATTATCTTCTTCCCCTCCTCCCAACCCACCCTGCCTTCTTCCCTCCACATTGGTTCTGGAAGAGTAAGAATCCCTGCTTAAACATGCACAGATGAACTTCGAGTTCAGATAGCCTGTGTACAGGTGCCATGGGAACACTTATTCCCTTCCACAAGTGCATTGCTGATCGTTTGAATCACCAGCTAGACCTTAGACTAGTAGTGGTGATCACCAGAGTCCAGTAGTCATGCTCCCTGATAAATTTTTATTAACAGTAGGGTCTGTGAACTACTTCTTCCTGCTGACATGCTTTGGAATAAAAATTTGCTCAGAGGAATGATCACAGAAAACAAATAAGGGTTTCAATTGCAAATACTGTAACCCCAGATTCTCTTTCTATTTTTATTTGAAGGTGCACTGGAGAATATTTTTGGTAATATTTGTTCAGCTTCTATACCTTAGATTACCATGACTTCCCCTTGCACCACTGCTAGTAACCGTGTTGATTAGAAAATGTTGATTTTGGAATGATTTATACGTTGGGACCTTGCTGCAAATCTATGGAAAATTATTTTCCCAAAGATGTATTGCATATCTATCCTCTCTTAATATGCTAAGGAGAATTATTGTCTGAACTTTCCCAATTATTTTAGCTTTTTAACTCACAACTAGTGATTTCCACAGAAGCGAACACATTAACTACTTACAGTTAATAAGATGCAGTGCTGACCAATGAAGAAAGTGAATGTGGACATAACCCTACACTCTTTTGTGTTTCTGGTATCGCTGGTGCTATATTCTCCTGATGCTTGTGCACAGTGAGTACAAAGGCCGGGACTGTGGCCGGTCTTTCCCCAGGGTTGCACTGGAGTGGAGGGACGGACTTCCCTGCTCGTCTCTTCTGCATATATAACTGGTAGCCACAATCTGGCTCTATGTTTTTAAACTATATTGGAAGAGTTAAAAACCAGTGACATCCAGTGAACTCCCGTCTGCTCAGCTAACAAAGGCAAAGCAAAATTTTAAAGGGAAAAGACTGAAAGATGAATGGTTACAAAGTAACAGCAGCTCCAGCAGCATGAGAAAAAAGAAATCCCTGTTTTCAAAAGATCTTAGTTGGCTACATGTCTCTTCTTCTCTACCACCCTTCCAAATGTTAAGATTTTTGCTGGGTAACGTCTTTTAAAATGTAAACACACCTCTAAGAACAAAGTCATATTTTTAATTGTTAACCAAAACTAGTCTCATGTTCCTCCTTTTTGTTCACCTTTGGGCTGTGGTCACATTGTACAAAGACTAAATTGAAGCTGTGATGAATAAAAGGCACAAGGCAATCAAGGACTGATAGGAGACAGTCCACTGAGCAGCCAGCCATTGTGTTTTTCAGAAAGTATTAGCTCTCTAAATTGAAGACGTGATTGAAGACATGGAGATTAATATAAAACAAAAGCCAGTGACAGCACAATGAAAATCTTACCATTGTACTTATAAAAGAGTATCCCATTGCTCAGGCTAAATGAAAGAAGTCAATGCTGGACATCTTGGCCAGGACACCATTGTGAAAAAGATTCTGTCTCTCTGAGAGAACTTCAAAGGTTAACTAAGAGGGAAAAACGCATCATAAATAGAACACCGTGCATTACGAGAGACGTGATAAGCTTTACTGGACAGTTAGCTATTGTGCACAAAAGAATAGTCTCCAGGGGCACATCGATAAAGGAACTGAACCAGCAGAACCATGAAATTTGTTAGAGGAATATCTTCATCTTCCTAATGCAATGAAAGCATTTTAAACAGGACTTTTACTATAAAATCCCTCTTATTATTATATGTAATATAAATGGTGGGGCTATGGCCATTATAAATCTAATGGTTTGCGGTCTTGAGGCAATATTCTGCCACCTTTTACACCCATGAAACCTGGTGAAGTCAGGAGGTGAACAGAGAGGTAACTGAGGGCCAGATTTGGTTCTAAACTTATCCTTAACATTATTTGCTGGTGGGCAGTGTCCTTACATGTAAAGTATTCTGTGGCCAATGTGATACCTGCTTTTTTCCTTTTCCCATTCCACCTCATGTTTCGGTATCTGCCCCCACCCACATGCTTGGAGGAAGTTTTGTCAGGCAAGCCAGAGCAAGCTGCTGTGCTTGAGTTGTTTTGAATTGTACTAGAACAGGTAAATTTGCAGCTTCCGTCACCAAGAAACCCAGTGCATCACTTTTGTCACCTTCCCGCACATGTCTAACCCTCAGTTCAGTTCATTGCTGGAGGAACAAGGATGCGATCATTACATTTGTAATGCAATAGCTCCCACAAACTTCAATCAGGCCCGGTTCCCCTGGTCCTTGGCACAATAAGAGCACAGAGTAAGATACATTTCTTGGCCTGAAGATTTAACAAGGGCATGAGTTTTCAAAGCAATCATGTGACAAATTTCAAAGCACCATAGAGAAGAAGAACAGATGAATAGAATAATCTAGAAAAAACAACTGGCTAATGAAACCCTACTTAGACTTTGTTTTGTTAATGCAGGCAGTAAGATTGATGTCACTGGTCTCACACTGTGAAATCAACATTAGTTGAAAAGGGTAAGATGAGGAAAAACTAATTCATGGTGTTGCTCAGTGATATGAGAAAATTGCACTTTAAAAGGCTTTTCAGTGATGTCACTATTATATTTGTAATATGATTATGTAAAGTGACATTACCCTGATAAAAATTCAGAGAATTTTAAATAATATATCCTAATGTAAAATATTTAAAGAAACTCTAAGTGTACTGTTGACATTTTTGGACTGTTTTGTGATCCCCAGAAGTCTCACTTTATTCTGAAAATATGGTCACTATGCACCTGTGCCAAGTTCCAAAAATGGGATGAATAATGCTTGTTTTATGCCTAATCTATTCTACCAGACGTACCAGAGTTCTCAACCTTTCCAGAACAGGGACCCCCATGTTACAACAGAAAAACATTCCTGGGCCCTTCTTTCATCTAACTATTCAGAAAGGGAAGGGGATATTCATACTCCCCTCCCATGGCCTGGGCTTGTTTGTAGCCCCTGGGCTTGTTTGTAGCCCCTAGTTTGGTAACCCATGAAACTGGACAAGGCAGTTAATAGCATAACTATGGTACCTGTATCTGTTCGCCAAGTGAACTGGTGAAAGATGAGGAAAACACTAACGTTGGCAGGAGACTTACACTACTGGACACAGTAAAGAACAAGAACCTTCTGCTCTGCAGAAAAGACAGGGATAATTGGTCTGCTGCCAAGCCTTTAGCCTCAGAAGTCCCAAGTCCCATATGGGAATGAAAATAGATCTGCCTCTTCCTTTCGGACAGTGGATCCTCTGTAAGCCTGAATGAGGCCAAATTATTTTGCCCAAATATTAGTAGAACAATGTTACATTGGAAGCTCCTTGGTGAGGGATTGTTTCTTGCAATTTTTTACAGAGAGCTCAGCATGTTGGGGCTCCAGTCCTGATTAAAGTTTCTGGGCTTTACTGCAAAATACATGTTTGATGATGATAATACAGCATATCTCCATTTGAGGTGAATGTTAGGCCATTTTCACCATTCTGCACTGGGATGAAACCAAAACCTTTTAAAATTGTTAATGAAAAACGAGAGAGAACAACCCCAGAATATAGCTCTGCATCTGATAAAGCGGGGACTTGAGCCAGGATCCTACAGCCCAGGGGAGTGCCCTATCCGCTAGGCTGTTAGCTGCAGTGATTGTGTTTTCTCTCTGGTTTTGACATGAAAACACTTCCCAACAAAAGTTTTGTTGAAACCGATCCTTTCACACACCAAGTTTTGGTTTCAACAAATAAGCATTTTCTGACCACAATATCATTTTCTTGAAAAATTCCTGGGCAGCTCTAGTTGTGAGGCTAATTCACCATTGAACCATACGCGTGAGCATTTTTCATATTAGGTATATAGGTTCCTGTCTATCACCCGGCCAATCTGGGCAGAAAGGGAAGGGTGATATAAAAGAGGCTACCTTACAGGAAGGGAGCATCCCCTCTGCTCCCAGCTGGCTGGATCTGGAAAGGCCTTGAATGATTGTTGCCAAGTCGTTTGAGTTGATTTGCTTTGGTTTTGAGTGTGTGGGAATAAATCAAGCCTCGAAAAAAAGGATGTGAAGAAACTTGTAGTTCTGACTGTTTTTCTGTCCCGGCTTGAGAGTCTGTACATTAGCTTATGTATATCATCATTTTGGTACAGGTTGCTTGGGGAATGTCCTTTCAATAACTTGTAAAGATGAGCTGTCCCGTTCTGTGTCTTATGAATGTGTCTTATTGTGCCTTGCCTTTGATATGTGCTGTTTGAAATTAATATTCCTTATAAGTTTTTACATCTTAAACTGAAAATAAAACACTATAGAGAATGATAAGAGCTATCAGGCGGATTTGTATTTTAGTTGAGTTGATTGTGTTCTAAATGTTCACAGTTTGCATTGTCACCTTTCAAACGACTGTTAAAGAAACATTCTTTACCTCCTTTGTACACTTGCTTTCCTCTGACTTGGTCAGTAGGTGAACAATCAGCCCCTGTTGCCTGGTTGATGGGTTAGGCAAGCTTAGGGTGACCATACGTCCCGTTTTGGCCAGGACAGTCCTGTTTTTAAGCCCTGTCCCACCCATCCCGACTTTTTTTGGCAAAAGTGGGCATTTGTCCCATTTGCTCTTGCTAACTGATCGAGTTGGCAAGAGAAAATGAGGCAAATGCTCACTTTTGTCAAAAAAGTGGGGTGTGGAGGAATGTGCAGACGGGAGCAAATGGCTATGCGGGCCGGTGCGGGGGTGGGGCAGGACTAGGACAAGGGGTAGGCTGGGCTCAGATAAGCAGCAACACTAGCCCTGCATTTGGGGGGGGGGTGGCGCCTTGGGTGAGTGGCTGGGGCCAGTTCTTGCGGGTAGAAGGGAGCTCAGCCTAGCCCCACATGGTGTCCTGTTTTCCCTTTGGGAAAAAAGGTTACCCTAGGCAAGCTGAACATGTAACTTTTTAGGTGCTATAAGGTTTGAATTTTTACACGAGTTTCTTCAGCTTTGGTTTGTGTTTGGTAATGTTGCTTTAAAGCAACTCAGCTGGTGAGGAAAGCTGCAATACCTGAATCTGCCACGGTGTGGTAACAGTAGTAAGGAGTAAACAACAAGGCAAAAGAAGGCATGTGGTATTGTAAAATAGCAGATACCTTGGGCTTTCTTATGTCAGCCATGATGCAAAGCAGAACAATTTTGAGATACGTGTTATCAGACTATGGTGCAGCAATTGTACTAAGTGAAATGTTTTATTGGGATTATAAAATGACAAATCATAATCAAGGAATATCTCCAAGTCAAAAGAAAACATGACGGCAACAAACCCACAAAAAAGACAATGCTGACTTCCCTAGTGTAACTTCCTTACCTTGTCTCATGGTGCCTAAGTATTGCAGCATAACAGTATGTAGTATAACACATATGACATAAAAGTGGAGGGATAACTGTATGCCATCAACAAAGGTATAACTAACAATATTAAAAGCTGTGCATAAACACAGGACTCAATCCTGCTTGTTTTACTCATATCAGTAGTGCATTTAGGCCAAATTCCCCTTAGCGTAACCCCCAAATAGCTAATTCGGTTCTCTTTCAAATGATAGAAATGCTACTATGATGTTTAAAACAAATTACGAAGAGTGATGCAGATTTATTTCATTGTTCACATTATATTAACAACGAGTGAGTCCAACACATGTGGGGTTTAATATTTCTTTGTATGCACCTATTAGCCACATGAAATGTAAAATCTCTCCATGTATAACGCCTCTGTTTTCTTCTGTGGGCCAAATCTTGTTTGATATACTCACATGAGTTATCCTATTAAAGAAAATGGGTCAGATTCTGGCCTAGTGTAAATCCATTGATGCCTCCCAACCCACTCCCTCATTATACTACATTATACTATGACTATAGTATAAATGTACGACTATAGCCACTTTTACAGGCTCAAATGTACTAAACATTCACCATCTAAACACAACAGTCTGAGTGAAAGGGGACAGGATGATATTAATCAATGATTTGTTTGATTTTCTGGGTGCACAGTGGTCACATTTAAAATGTCATAATTTACCAAGAGGTACCAGCCTGCTCTGAGGTACACACTATACTCAGAATGGGAAATAGCCAGGGTATCTCAGATACTTTAGCATGGTACAGTAACTTTTGCAATATGCTGTCTTTTCAATGATGCTGACAGTCTTTGTTGCCCTTAACTTTATTTGCATGCACTTTTTTTTCTGCAATGGTTAATTTACCACTTTCTCTAATGCACATTGTACATTCTGTTCAGCTTTATAGGGGCATGGTTGCAACAAAGTGGACCTGATTCTGCTCCCATTCTCCCACTAGAATTAGTGGCAAGACTTTCATTGATCTTTGTGAGAGCAAGATTGAATCTACTGTGTAAGTTTTCTAACTGATTTATTACTAGCTGAATATATCCTGTATGGCACTTTAAATCACCCGTTTTAAAAAAAGCAAATGTATGGCAGCCCTGGTTCTCCTCTCGCTCTGAGTATAATTCATCCCTGTGCAGGGGACCAGCAAAAACCTTTTGCACCACTTGAATCCTGTGTTGGATATGAAAACTTGGCTTCAGTTGAACTATTTGCATGAATAAAGAGTATGTGTCTGAGCATTTGTCTCACAGTTGCACCTGTAATCAGTAAGTCTAAATTAATAGTGATTCTGTGAATTATTATTTAATAGTTCACAATGTTAAATAATAAGAAAAAAACACCCATTAAATGATATACTAAACATACTAGACTTTAAGTTACAAGTTTTAAAAAGAGAAGATTATAGTTCATTATATATAACATTTGGGAAAGGAGATTTGGTAGCATCCTATGTGAATTGTTTGAAATTAAGATACTCGGAACATACTGATGTTATGGGTGAAAGGTTCTAATACTGCTGTACGTGCCCAGTGTTTCATTAGTCATAAGTCATGCAGGCAGAGTTGTAGAAATGATCTTTACTGAGCATGCAATAGACTAGTGTTACTTGCAGAGCCACTTATATTTGTCTAGTAGTGGCCTGTCCCCAGTTTATATTCCTCAACATCCCCCTCCCTCACGTCAACTAACCTAGGTCCCTGCCCTCTTTCTCGAGTTCACTCATGACATTGCACAGAGTAGTAATGGCATAACAGTTTCTCAGAATAAAATACACCTCTACCCCGATATAACACTGTCCTTGGGAGCCAAAAAATCTTACTGCGTTATAGGTGAAACCGCGTTATATCAAACTTGCTTTGATCCACCGGAGTGCGCAGCCCCGCCCCCCGGAGCACTGCTTTACCGCGTTATATCCGAATTCATATTATATCGGGTCACATTGTATCAGGTAGAGGTGTTGTAGATGAGTGATGCAAGTCTTATTTTGTTTGGTTTCATTTTATTTAATCTGATCGTAGGAGGTCCTGATTGAACTCTGACAAAGCACCGAAGGCCTCTAGCTGCCTTGCAGGGTCTGGCCCTCTCAAGCCACAGATTTGTTTTCTGGTATATTCGTCAACAATATAAAGGTTCATCCTGTGGGAATCTTTGAATAGGTGTCTGATGCTGAGAGTGGATGAGCATCCTCCTCCTCAGTGTGGGAAGTTATTGTAGTTTGTACCAAAGTGCCCAAGGACCCCAGTTGTGGCTTAAGGCTCCATTGTGCTAGGTGCTGTACACCTGTAACAAAAATGTGGTCCTTATTCAGAAGAATTTACGGGTGTTCAGCATCTCTCAAGACTGGGCCCAAGACTAACTTTTTTGGAGAGCAGTTAGATTGTCAGTCTGGACTTCAATGGGAGTAAGTTCAGGTACTAAATATGGGCCTGATCCTTAGCCCATTGAAGATAATGGAATTCCCTTATATTAGAATCTGATTGTTGTGTATTATTATACTGCTAATTTTTCTTCATATCATGATTTATTAATAGATTTTTGTTTAAAATAATCCCATGAGACACTTTATGGTGGTAGGTATTTACTTATTCCCCACTTTTCAACTCCACTTGTCAATCTTCCATGGTATTAGTCTAGTGCAAATAGGAATACATGAATGAATGAACAAATTTATTACCTTTTTAACTTTCTTGAGAAATGGGTAGTACAAGAATGATAAAAACACACAGGAATTAATAGGATTAAGAAAATTAAATGCCTCTGTCTTGCCACAAAGTGTGACTTTTGCGCCATTCACTTATGAACTGGAAAGCAGTTCTCTGGGGCAGGAAAAAGTATTTATATTATGGAGAAGCCTGAAAAATCTGCATGTGGTTTGTTATCGCTGTTTGAAATTTCTCTGTATACATCCAAAGTAAGGCTGCTGATTTTTTAATTAGAAACAAAAATATCTAAAAAACAAATAATAAACGGAGACAATAACATGTCTTTAAAATTCCCTAGAGAGTAGATCATACTCATGAAATTACTGACACCTGAAGAGATCAGCTAGAAACCTTTTCATGCCATTTTCAGTGATCGTTTGTTAGAAGTTTATGATGTGCTAAACCCTCAGCATTAACTCCCTGGATCCTTAACCTGAATCATAAAGACAAACTTGTGCCCAAAACAGCAAAAAGCAGATGAGTCATGAAGACAATATCAGCAGTCATGAAGACAATATCAGCACTTGCTCTAATGAGCAAAAAGACAAGAACTCTTTTTAGAAAGATCCATGTTACTGTTAGGCATGCCAAGATTTTAATTGTAGAAGTAAAATATCATATAGTACATTAGTGTACTGCAGTTTGTATATTGGACTAGTTAGTACGATTATTGATTTGTGTAGCATCAAATGTTGTCCAGTGCCTCCATTTCTTGTGGAGTTGGATAATTAATAATTAATTTACATTGTGCTTTATTTCCTGTTTTGGACACTCCTCAAATTTATTTATTATTCAAAATTATTTGCCAAACTACTCGAGGGTAAAACCCATCCCTGTTCATAAGGCCATTACAAGGTCCTTGAGACCCACTTGAAGCCAGATTTTGATATCCTTACTCATAATTAGTATCTTACTCCATAAGTAGTTCTGTTGTCTTCAGTGGGACTATTCACTGTAGCTAAAGGTTTTGCTATCTGACCCTTCAGCCAGTATGAAGTGGTGCACATCCCTTCTGCTGGCCTCTGAATGGGGTAGGTTTGACCTTCAGTGAATAATTTTGGGTCTGTTTGTGTGCTGTTAACTGTGAGTACTGGATATTTGGAAAATTAAATGTTTTCTCTGGATATGAGGTCACATACATGGTTAGCTTGTTTCCGCACACTCTTTGAATCAGTTTCTTGCTAAGAATACTCGCTACTACACATTTGAAATTTTGTTTTCTGAGTACAGTATATTGCAAGATTCACTGAAAACTGGTTATTTAACTAGCACTCATGCAAGTAAACATGCGTACTAGCATATAATGGGAGGGTAAACCCTAAAGGAATGTGAACACAGACTAAGTGAATTTGTTTAATAATTTAAACTAATATTAGTGATTTTTGCACTATTCATCCATCTCTCATTTCTTCACAGAATCCATGTTTTGTTGACACCTCCTCCCTGTGGGGCCCCTCCCCCCCAAACTGGAGGAATCTGAGTAACAGTCTTTGGAGGAGTAGTTCTTCTGACCTGCAGAGATATTGTTGCTGTTCCCAGTAGAATCCAAACTCCAAAGGTATGTTGTCTTCTGACACTGACTTGAAAAAAAATCTTATCTGAAATGTGAACTGAGACAGTTCCTCAGCTGGAGTACACTGCCTTGAAAGATACTGTTCTCAGACTAAAAACTAGCTGTAGGATACACTGAACCAAGACAACCATCTGCATGGTTTAGAATGACATGCAGATTCTGAACAGGAGTTGTTCAGTTGATGAATTGTTGATATGAATAGTGCATATGTGGGACAGATCCTCAGCTGGTGTAAACGGGTGTAGCTCCACTGAAGTGAATGGAGCTGTGTTGGTTTACTCTAACTGAGGACCTGGACCTATCATTATAAACAAAATCAAATATCTTGATGTAATTCACAATATGCCGATGGATTTTTAAAGCTTATCAGTGAACTCTGTGAGATCTGAGAAAAAAACCTCTACCAGACAAAGCAGTGGTGGGAGATAGTATAAAGCTGAGGATCAACTTGGTAATAAATGTGGCTAATCTTTTTTTATTCAGTGGCATTCCAGAGTCAGAAGTGAATCTGAATTTCTCAATATAAGCTCAAAGACCATAAAGCAGGTTTGTTTACCATCTGCACCATCCTTTCATTCCCTAGAGGCCTATGAAAAGACAGGCTCTAACAATGGAGCACAAGCTTGCTGAAAGCAGCAACAGCAAAGCTCTGAAGGCAAAGCAGCATCTCTCTGAACAGCAGTTGAAGTGGGAGAAACAGCTTGTTTTTCTCCCACAGGTCTGAAGAATTGACACATGTTTACATGACTGAAAATGGGTAGAAACAATTCTCATGAGGCCATATTCATGGCTATATTATAGCAGCAAAGACTGCGTTTTCTGCAGATCCTGAGGAGGTATTTTTTTAATCCTTTGAAACCTTTTATATTCCAGCTCAAGGACTAGGTGGGTTTAAATTCTGTGATCTCTACAGAATTCAAGAAGGAAAGTTGGTGACTCCTCATGGTGCACGTTGAAACTGTGCATTTTAATCTAGAACAGCAATCTTTGAGGCAGCAGAAACCACTTTTAAATAGATTTGTTAAAAGCTTGAAGAGCAAAAGCTTCATTTTCCAGTGTTTTCTTTTGTATTCAATCTGGCACATTTAAACATTTAAACAGAATACTTAAGAATGCAAATTTCTTTTTTGTGTGGCACTTGAAATTCTAATGCTGAGCCAGCATGCAAGCACAACCTGCCATCAAGACTGGTTATTAGATTGATGTACTGTAAGCACCATCTCTTGTTTCATCGGATCCTTATGAACTGTGATATATTAATTAAGGTCTCAAATCCCGTTCTTAGGAAAAAAATTCTAAAGAACAAATTAGCATTAATAGGTGCAATAATTGTCTGAAAATGTGTATAATTTGCCTCCAGCATATGATTCCTTCTCTGTGAAACAATAACCACATGTATGTGTAAGAGATATAGTGTACCAGAAGGTGTGCAGGAGAATATAGAGGACCAGGTTATTTGGTGATAAGAGGGGGAAGGACTGTCTTGTAATTTAGATGCTAGACTGAGGATAAAATGGGCATAATACTTCCCTAATTTACAGAGGTGGGGTTAGGATTAATCATTAATATTTGTATGAAAGATAGGGAATAATAGTAATATTGCACGGTGCTCAGACACTACAATGATTTTGTGTGTACATGGCAGAGAGTGGGGAGTTGTCCATATAGGTAACTAGATACAGAGCTAACTTTCAAAGTAAATCTTGGATGTAATATTGTCCCTAAATCCTGTTATAATTTCACAAATTATGGAAGTATAGCATTTTCCATGAATATTCCAAGAGTACACTCAACTGATAGTAGTTTTAATATTTGTCAGTTATCTACTTAATTACCTAAAGCCAGAAGAATAATCAGATTGTTTCTAAACTACAAATGCTTATTTAGAAACACAGGGCAACCCTGCAGAATTTCCTCAATGAAACATCACATTGACTTGAGTGGATTGACTTTACTTCCAGAGCAAAACTAAGTAAGGTCTGTAGGGTCCATCTCATAATGATTAAAGGGAAAGAAGAATCAAAACAGTATAGTTGAAATAATACTGATGTACATGGTATACCCGTCCTTAGTTAAATGAAGGAAGGTATCTGCAGTATGCTAGCCGTTCTGTTGCTTCAGAAATAGAACTAAGAGTAACCCATGATCTAGTATATTACTTTTAATAAAAAGCATTGCATAACAACCACAAAAATCAATTCCTAGATGTCACTGCACTCTGTGAACAGTCTTACTCAATTTGAGTGAGAGGCAACATATGCCCCATGTGTCTCTGGTCCTGTACCTCTTTGGACTGAGTAAAGCAATATTAGTAGCAGTGTTGCTGATTCTCATTTGAAAAAGAACAGTGGCTTAAAATATATATATTTTAAACTGTATTTTATTTTTTTTGCATATATTTACATGGATTGCCTCTGGTTTTGAATGAGTAATTTTGCATATGCCGTTGTGTATGCTAACTATTTTCTGCCACTGTCATTTACAGGAATAAGTGGTTTAATCTACATATGCAGATAGAGTTTGTGCAAGCAAGATCTAGTACTCAGAAAAATACACATGCAGAAACTAAATGTACACAGAGAGGCCCCTGTTGTGGTCACTAAACTTTGTGAATATGTGCCCAGGTCATTACCACAGAACAATATGGAGGAGCTTCATTTAAACATATAAAGTACAATATGAGAAAACATACTGCTGTGCTTAGGAAGACGTCAAGGAACAATATGGATGCAGCGTGTCTCTTATGGGTATTTTAAGATCTCCAGAAAGGTACCATCTATGTGAGTAAACATGTCATTCCAGATGAACACTAAATCAGTTTTAGGCATTCCAGTAGAAGGATGGCAAGCAAAGTCTTCTGAGTGGAAGACCTTTGGGTTTAATTTGAGCTTCTAACTTTGGTGTGCATTAAGACTGTTAAGGCTTTTAAATGTCATCAGTGTTGGTATACTGTGGCTACCAAGTTAAAGAAAATACATTTTGTGGTGGTCCCACTAGATTCAAAACAATACTGTGGATTTTTGAAATAACCTAGTGTATATAAATTATGGGCTGAGTTATGTTCTTGAATACATGAATGCCATTCCCATTGATGTTGAAGGGATCACTGAGAGAAGTGGAATATAAGGTACAATTTAAAAAATGTAGGGAATAGAAGGGAAGTGAAGGAAATCAAAGACATCTCAATGGCCAATGGGGTTAAAGACAACCAAGGCATTTTTAAACCTATTAGGAACATAATAAACCCTAGGTCAGCTATAGGTCTGTTGCTAAAAGCAGGTAATAAAACAGTAAATAGTGATTCAGAAAAGGCAGAAATGTTCTATAGATATTTCTATTCTGTATTTGTAGCAAAGCATGAGGCTATATCCAGGGACGACTCTAGGTTTTTTGCCACTCCGAGCAAAAAATTTTTTGGCTGCTCCCAGCCCTGGGCTCTCACCAGTGCCCTCCCCGACCTGCACCCCCTGCTGCCCCAGCCCTGGGCTCCCTGCACCAGTGCTGACTCCTCCCGCTCCCCCCTCGTCTCCAGCCGGTCTGGTGCTGGCAGGGTCGGGGTAAGCAGCGGGGCTCCTGGGCTGAGCCTCCAACCAGGGCTCCCGCCTCCAGGACCGGCTGGGACCTGGGAGGGCAGAGCCGGGGGACTACCCCAGCAGGGGGCTGAGGCGCTGGGGCAGGGCAGCCCCAGAGGGAGCGGAGCCCCAGAGAGCAGAATGTGGGCCCTGCACAGCAGTGCCCTGCTCTCTATGGCCCCGCTGCTGCTTCTGGCCGTCCTGTTGGAGTCCCTGGGTGACTCGGGCTGCTTCACCCTGCCCTGGCTGTGGTGCTGGGGGGTGGCCGCCCTGCGGCACCTGCAGGCGGCTCCGTGTGCCCCACAGGGCGGCCCCCAGGCCAAGTGTCCCCCGCTCGGAGCCTGCCCAGCCCAGCCACAAGGTGTGGGCGCTGCTCCCCTGCGGCACGAACCGCAGCAGCCCCAGGGCGCCCCCCGTGCATGATGCGCTGCTGCCACCAGGGCTGGCTCTAGGCTTTTGCCACCTGAAGCAAAAAAAAAAAAAGATGGTCAGAATGCCGCCCTGAAAATGTGCCGCCTCAAGCATGTGCTTGGTTTGCTGGTGCCCAGAGCCATCCTATATCATGTTTTGGGTGGAACAGAAAGTTTACCATCTGTAAAAAAGGAGGATCTGAGTCCCTATCTACTGAACTTAAATGTTTTCAGCAGCCCCAGTGTCCACTAGTGTTAAAGTGCTGAGGCGCTATCTGAACCACTAGTGTTACTTTTTAACAAATCTCGAAAAATTGAGGAAATTCCAAAGGATTTGAGGTCTGCCAATACAGTTCCAATATTTACAAAGGATAAAAGAGGTGACCCTTAGAGCTGTGGACTAGTTAGTCTGACACTGATCCCAGGAAAAAAAAATGGAATGATTAATTCAGGACTCTATCACCTAAGAATTAGAGGCTAAAAATATAATTAATTCCAGTTAACATAGTTTCATCGAAGGCAGATCTTGTCAAACAAACAGTTTTTTTTTTATGTGATTACAGATCTTGTTGATATAGGCAACTGTGTTGATATAGAATATGTGGATTTCTCTAAGGCATTTGACTTGTACCACATGACATTTTGATTAAAAACTTGCGTTATATGAAACTAACAGGGCACATATGAGATGGATTAAAAACAGACTCACTGATAGATCTCAAAATATAGCTACTACTGGGGTGAAATCAATAAGCAGGGTCGTTTCTAGTGGAGAGTCGCAGGGCCCGGTTCTTGGTCTAATACTATTTAAATATTTTTTATCAATGATCTAGACAATGATGTGAAGTCTTTCCTGGTAAAGTTTCCAGAAGACACAAAGATTCGTAGGGTAGTAAATAATGAGGAGGTCAGGTTACTGCCGCAGAGTGATCTCAATCTTCTAGTTAAATGGTCAGAATCCAGCAAAGTGTGTTTCAATACAGCCAAATGCAAGATGATACTTCTGAGAACAAAGAATGCAGGATGGGAGACTCTGTCCTGGACTCAGAGAAGGACTTAGGAGTCATCGTAGATAACCATCTCAAGATGAGCTCTCAGTCCAATGCTGTGGCAAAAAGGGGTAATGCAATCCTTGGATGTATAAAAAAGGGGTATCAGTCAGAAGCAGAGAAGCTATCTTGCCTCTGTAGCATTGGTAAGACCGCTACTAGAAGTGTCAACACTTCAGCAAAGAGACGGCATATTGGTGAAAGTACGTAGGAGGACCACAAGTGATCCAGGGGCTGGAAAAGCCTCATGCTGTGAGACGTAAAGAGCTCAGACTATTCAGTCATAAAAATAGATGGTTGAGAGTTGATCTGATCCCTGTGTATAGGTACTTACACGTGAAAAAACTATAATAGTGAGGGGCCTTGTCAGTCTCTCTGACAAAGGCATAACAAGATCCAGTGACCAGAAGCTGATGTTAGACAAATTCAACCTTGAAATAAAATGCAATTTCCTATCATTGAGAGTAATTAAACATTGGAACATCTTACTAGGGGCCAGACTTACTGTCACTTGGAGTCTTTAAAATGAGATTAGTTGTTTGTAAAGTGTATGCTTTAATCCCAATCCTGGGAGAAATTCTACAACCTGTGTATGTACGGGGTTGGACTGGATGGTTGTGGCTCTTTTGGCCTTGAAATCTATGGATCTGTGAATCTATGAATCCTGTCCATTCCTTCCCACCTTTCCTGGACCATGAAGAGGACAGGAAGTTCTGCATTACCCTGAGCATGTTCATAACACTTGCAGCTCTGCAATAAGACAGTGACCATAAGCAAATCTTTTGCTTCAGGACTTCAACTGGTCACCTACTGTGGTCAGGAAGGAATTTTCCTCCCTTATTTCACAATTGTGTATGCAGATGTATTTTTGTTTTTGATTTGTTTTCAATCCTTCTTCTGAAGCATGAGTGATTGGCTACCGCTGGAGACAAGACTCTAGATGGAGTGGACAATGGTTCTAAGGTGATACAACCAGGCATCTAGCAAGGATTGTCTGTATGTCTGTCTTGCATGCTCAGGGTCAAACAATTGGGATTGGAAAGGAATTTTCCCCCAGGTCAGATTGTCAGAGATTTTGGATATTTTTAGCCTTTCTCTTCAACATTGGGAGTTGTTTGACCTGCTAGAATCATCTGGTAATGTCTCACCTAATCATTGCTGAGGCTACAGGTATTGGTGGGATCTCAGTCTCTTCTGTTTTCTGCCTGTGGCACACAATAGTTGAGTTTCCTGAGAACTGAATGCTTTTGTCTAACCCAAATTATTAAGGCTCAGTCTAGAGATAACTGGGTAAAATGTAATGGCCTGTGATAGACAGGAGGTCAGACTAGATGATCTAATTGTCCCTTCTGGCCTTAAATTCTATGAAACTCCAACCTGCGCATCTAAGTCCATATTTAAGGGACAAAATACAAGCAGCCAGATTGTGACCTAACTTTGCAGCTGCGCAAGAGGGTGAGGGGGCATTAAGACACTTCCTTATTTCTTGAACCTGCTACCCGGATTAGAGGTGGTAGCCTGGGGGAGGACAGCAGGGTCACAATCTGTCTTTTGGTCTGCTTGAAGGGCAGCATAACTACACAATGCCACTTACCACAATTGAACACTGACAATGGTGTTGAGCTCCCATTGACTTCATTGGAAGTCATAGGTACTTAGCAACTTACTTTAACTATGGATTTAGAGGATTCATTTGAGGCGCCCGTATTTGGAAAATGTTGGCCTATGTCTGGGTGATGGAGAGAAAGTATTGGTTAGGAAACAGTCTTCAGTTTCAAGCTTTCAAAGTTATTATAAAGAATGAGTTATTTACAGCTAAAACAAAGTTAGAAAATTGTAGGATGTTCTTTGACAGTGTCTCTCTTGCCCACTCGTTTTTATTCCAAGCCAGTTATAACTGCCTTTGTACAAGATATTCTCTGACAAAAATTTCATTGCATTTTAAAATCAGTTTTAACCAGTCTTAAACTGAATTTAATAAATTTTACATGTCTCAGCCTCACAAATGCTTTCACAGAGATCAAACGCTCTTTTCCCGACAAATTTCTCTGCACGAGATCACAGATGAAGTGAAATGAATGTGATGGTCTTGGTCCCTTGTGGCACTTCTCTATAATAAATCAACCACTACTGTCATTCACCATTGTTCCTTATCTGGTCTAATGCAATACTGAAAAAGGAATGGGGTTTGTATATTGCATATATATTACCTTAAATCCTCAAAGAAAATCTGGATTTGCAAAGCCACAAAATACGTTTACAAAAAAGACCTGCTGAGCAAGATGCCACTCACGTTAAGATAGTCTGTGTACCATTTTAATCACTAATGATTAAGGATATGGGGCTAAGTGGTATTGTTTATACATTTTGCTTCTCTAGCCTCTTAACCTTTAAAAGATCACAATAGCTTTTCTTTAATATTAAGTTTAAGAACTTTTTTTAACTTCAGAACCCCTATCCCATTGCAGATTGACCTTCTGTTGTATGCTTATATGTTATTAATTACCTGGAACATAAACCAAACTTGCTAGGCAAAATTGTCATTGGGCCAATTCTGGCACTCCTTACTCAGTCCATACTTAAGCAAAGCTCCCAAAGACATTATCGTTCTCAAGAAGCTGACTGTATATGGGCATGTAAAGAACCCTCCGACCTGCACATAGTATTATGGATGTGTAGGTGTGCTCGATAATTTCATTCTGGGAAGTATTTATCTTTTGAAGGTACTATTGTCTATGTATGAAATTATAGCTGGGTGGGTAGACAATGAGTAGCTTTGTACCTGAGCATCTTTAATGCAAATGTGTAAAGGGGGATGGGCTCCCAAAATGATAAATGTGATTTTATGAGGACTAATAAACCAGCTTCAAACCATTAACTAGCATGAATGAGCAAGGTGAGGATGGATTCATTAATTTTTAAACAGAGCGCTCTTTGTCACTCTCTTCATGTCTTTTTCTGTCCTAACTTAAGGTCCATAAACACTGAAACGGGTACTGCTTGGTTAGAAACCGGCATCACAGAATCACAAAAGGAAGATCATGCTTCATCATCTTGATTAATATCTTTGAAGAGGTATCAATTAGACCAGGAAGCAGGAAACATAACTGACTTGGACTTCAAGAAACTTTTGATACAGGGCCTTTGGATTTACAAATACAAGGAAAAGCTTCACAGATTGTTAGGATTAGAAGAGACTTCCTGGATCTTCCAGTTCAGTCCTTCACATAATTACAGTCAAGATTAGGAATATTAGTTTTAGCTTCTTTGGCTATCTGCTCTTCAGGTAGGCACTGTGTTTTCACTGTGTTTCTACAGGGCCTAACACAACATTGGTCCGATCCTGACTTGGGCCTACTAATGTTTCTGTAATATATATGTTAAATAATAATAGATTTCTATTCGGTAGACAAGTTTAAGAGGGGATAGAGTTGGAATAGATAGCTGATCATAGTAGTGGTTTATATTCAGTGCTTACCGAAGCAAAATTCCCATTGAAATCAATTAGTGTTTTACTGAGTAAGGACTGAGTAGAATCTGAGTAAAGATTTCAGTTCTTTGCTGAGGCTTTTGAATGTGATAAGTGCAGGACAGATTCTACTGTGACACCAGTTGAAGCTGCTACAGGGAACATGTCAGGATAATTAGACAAACAACTTGATTGAAAAAGAACAAACCATTGCAAGGCGAAAAGCTTACGTGAAAGGTATGGCCGCGTCCCATCATGACACACACAACATTGTGTTGCATTTTTTCCTCTCTGAAGCAGTGTTTGATTTCTTTTAGTCATTGTTAAGATAAAACCCTGCAATGGGATACAAAACCCCATCTCTCGTCCCTGGATTTATCAGTGATTCTCTTGCCTGCCATCCCCTGAAAAGATTGTGAATATGTGCTCTCTCCAATCCTATTTCAATTGTTAGACAATTTAGTGCCATCGGTGTCCTTGCACCTCTGAGCCACTCTTGGCTAGCTTTGAATGGGTCTGACTGGTTGAGCAAGCCACCACAGAGGTAAATGTTTCCTTTACCTTAGCAAAGCCTATAGACTGAAATGGCCAATGATTAATTTGTTCAGATTCCCATCAAAATTCATGACCCACAGATGTGCATTGCAAATCATATAAGACACCACTGGGCATGTCTTGTCTAATATTTTTTTTCCACAAAGGCCCAAATAAAAAGAGTTAGCCTGCCCAAGCACTACAAAAATACTGAATATTCATTCTTAACCTCTGCGTTAACAGCAGGGAACCCATGTAGCTGGCCTAAAGCAGATAGGAGGAGGAGCATTAAATGTGGCCTGATTTTTCCCCACCCTCCTCTACAGCCAAAGTTCTACATGTGGGTTAATGCTGTAAATGGAACCATTAATCACGCACACATCTATGGACACATCTCCCCAGCACTCTATTGAGACCAGTTATAGAAGGTAATTCTGCAGCTTGCAAGGGTGTTCTGCGTACCTCCTGCAAGGTCACAGCTAATTTTCAACCTGTGTGGAGTAAATACATTGTTTCTGCTGCACTCGGCCCTTATGCCCTTGAATAATCAGCCTTGGTATTGGATCCATGGTGTTTTCTATCCGAGGCTATCAAAGTGTTTTGCAAATATTAATTAATAAGCATGTGAGGTAGGAAGGTATTTTTAATCCCATTTTACTGATGGAGAAATTGAAAGCACTAAGAAGTTAAGTGAATTGGCCAAAGTGACACAGTGAGTCCTGGGCAGAACCAGGAACAGGGCTCCCAAGTGCTAATTCTCTGTTCTAACTGCTAGACTAAGGACTTGGTAAGAAATTCTCAGTTGTTGGGTTCTTTAAGTCTTTCCTTCCATAGACCAATGGCACCACTTTTGTGGCTCTGTAGACCACTGGAGATGCACTACAGAACTATTGCACTAGATCACACTGTTTCAATGACCTGTAAAGTACAAGACAGCCCTATCAAAACTGAGAGTGTGCCTTGAGTAAAAGGAGAGATGGTGAGTCCTAAATAGCTTTTGCCAGAATATTAAAATCTCCCATTCTTTTCCATTTCTTCCCTGATTCGTTCATTGTTACTTCCCAGGTGAGAAGGAAATAACTGTGTAGCCTCCTTTGCATCTGCTGAAGAGAACATGAGATTGATTTTACAAAAACATTCCTAATTGCATAGCAGAAATGGTAATAATGGGTCACGTTTTGTATTTAGTTCTGATACACTGGGACTACAAAGCTAATAATTGCCATCACTTGTGTTTACCCAAAGCATGGAAGGAAGAAGAAAAGATGGAGCGATGAACACTATTTTTCCTACCAATTTTTCCAGTATAGGGGCAGAGATATAAACTGTCAGTTATCTCCTACAATGAAAGTCATGCCTAATCCCAAGAGGCTATATTCAGAGAGAATTTTGAACAGTGGTTCAATTCACATTTTCCATTAGTTCCACTATAGTTGTTGATGTATGTGTTAACACTTTCACTATAATCCGCTTATTTTAAGGAATTTGTAATTTCACCACAAACATCTGTGTCTGGCTGAAATTTGTGGGTTTTTTAAAAAGGTATGGCTAGCAGTTATATACTTTTTTTTTGTCCAATTTCCTTTTTAATGAACTATAAAAATAGCCAGTATGAGAATTCCGGAATACATCAAAGTGAGCAAACTTCTAACATTTTTTTACATCATGACAGAAGTTTTGCTTTCTTCATTTGTTTACACATTAAAATAATTATAATTAACCACAGTCTGTCAGTCTAACACAGACCAAACTGTCTCTTTTAGAGTATCAGAGGGGTAGCTGTGTTAGTCTGGATCTGTAAAAGCAGCAAAGAGTCCTGTGGCACCTTCTAGACTAACAGACGTATTGGAGCATGAGCTTTCGTGGGTGAATACCCACTTCGTCGGATGCACCCATGAAAGCTCATGTTCCAATATGTTTGTTAGTCTATAAGGTGCCACAGAACTCACTGTTAGAGTAGTTCATGTCAATCACCTCTAGTGCTCTTAGTAGAATCAAAACCAAATCCCTATGTCTGTTATGGCCTCCAACTTGGCTGATAGTGTGGATTTGAACCAGGGACTTCCATAGCTGAAAATTATGAATGTCTACAAATTGAGCTAAAAAAGCCAGAGACTCAAGCTAGGAGTTGTAACAGACTCATCTCCTCTGATGTGATGTGTAATGTAACACACGCTGACCAGTGGGCTATATCTAGGAGCTGTAACAAGTGAAATGGAAGCTATATTAATACTGTGTGACTTTACTTTGAGGTAGGAGATCCTATCCCATGCGAAGACTCTCAGACTTGGAATAGGTGCTTGGGTGCTACTGTGTTAGTGATGCAGCCCTTCTGCATTGGTGTGAATATCTGCGACTACTCCAATTGTTTAAATGAAGTACAGAAATATTGTCTCTCATTCTCTCACTTCCTTGGCAGCAGCCCACAGGCTGCTATCCCTTCTGATCTCCACTTAGCTCCAGAAATCAACATATGCTTGCTTGTGGGTCTCTGAAATGAAGGTAGGGTTTCGAGAGGCAGTCACGCAGCACTGAACAGTTAAAGTTAATAGCACACTGCCTATAATCTTAACACAACTCTAACAGATGGTATACATTAGTGATGTAAATAGGTTCGCAAGGTTTGTTTTAATGAGTTAATTAACTGTTTATAAACCTTAGACAGTATTTGTTAATGTGTTAAATACTTATTAGCTGTGTATAGGTGGCCCCTAAAGTAAACAGTGACCATGTAGCTTTTATATGTTGCTTCAGGAAAAGGCCAAACCAAAGTGAAACCAAAATGTAGAACAAAAACTACTTAAATTTCATCATTAAGCCCCAGGAGGATTTGATCTTAACCATGACCTTGCAGTTGAGCACATATAGCTTCTACTGTTATTTTGCACATCCAAGGTCTATGCACATCAATAAGTAAGGATGAGGATTCTCCAAGGTCAAGAATCACCTTTATATTCCTCCCATGCCTCCTGTACAAATGCCATATTGTGTCCAGGAGCTGAGGTTTAAAATCTTTATCTGTGTATGCCTTGGCTTTTGGGGCTTTATGGTGGGTTTTTTTCCCTTTACAACTTAAACAATTTTATTATAATTTAGGTAATGTCATTTCTAAACACCCAAGTTATTTGTTTTCTTGTTTGGCTATGTATGGTTTGTAGGTGCATTTGAAAACAAATAGTATATGATATTATGCTGTTCAGATTAACATAGCATGAATATAGTCAGCATATTTATGCACAGCATCTACAATGTTCAGTATTGATGGAAGATATCACATAATGATACTGTTTGGAGTGGTCCTGTAGAGAAGACTTTCTGGACTTGTAAAGGAATTTACAAAAAGAAAATATTTGAAATCTAATAATGCTTACAGTGAAACTGGGAGGAAAAAAATGGTAGCCTGTTTTTATCAGATGATACAATAACCTTGGTAAACAAATATCACATTTGGCAAAGGTTGGTTCCATTTAAAAGTACATAGTGTTGAGCTGCTTTTCAAAGCACAAATAAAGAAAATAATATTTTGCAGCTAAACCACTATGAAAGGACATTGTAGTTATATAAACTAGAAGTAGATTAACGATGTAATAAGACATGACCAGCCTAGCATATCTGAGCAGTTATTTCATAGGTGTTGAAGCAAGGAGCCAAAGGCTGAGTAGCTTTAACCAGCCAAGTGGCTTCCATGTTCCAAGCTGTAAAATGATCCCTTAGAAACACAATATGCTGCTGTCCATTTCTACTGTTGTAGAGAAAAAAGGTCCATCCAGTAGCTAGTTATTACTGGTCATAAGACAACATCATTGATAAGCATTTCATTATTATCATTAATTATCCTGAATGTAATCATGGCAGATTATCCTTAATAAACAGTTGCCTTGCAGAATTATGCTAGAAAGTTACTTATAAGTTACCTTCCAACATTCAAAGCATCAAGGTCTGTTGAAGCACAGCTCAAACATGATGAAGTGTAACATCATCTAGCACCACTAAGTGGCAGGCTCAGGGTTAACTCTATGTTCCCCATTCCACTGCTTCACAGACAGAACTCTTCCAAATACTCAAACTACTTTCCTCAAAAGACACCCCTCCCTTTAGGACCTCTCAATAATTCCTCCATGGCCCTTCCCCTCTTTCTGTGAACTCCTTTCCCAACTGACCCAGAGCTTCCACCCCTCTTACATGGAATCATCTTCTAGGGCTTTTGCCTTTATGAGTCACACTGCCACAATAGGGCTGGTTGGCTGGCTATCCTTTTGCCTTTCCCACAGAGTGGACCTGCCAGTTCCGGAATGCTTCAAATCCCCAATGGGATTTGAATCTTGCTACTTGTGCTAAATTTTGGATCTGCAGAGTACAGATGTTACTATGCTTTCCTTTCCTTTTGTACTTTAGTGTACGTACACACACACACACACACACACACACACGTTAAAGAGTATTGGAAATGGAACTTCTTTCCATCCATCTCTTTGGAAGCAGTGCTCTTTGGGGTCCTGGAAGAATGACTGAGAGGTCCATTGCAGATATCTTGCAATCAGAAATATTTTACTATTAGAAAATATTTATATATAAAGCCAGACTCACTGAATATTTTAAGAAAAAGAGCCTATGCAGCAGGAAATGCCATGCACCCCCCAAAAATACTTTCCCAATATGTCACCCATAAGTTCTGGAAGCAAAATCTCTCTCCTGGTCTTTCTAACCCATAAAGAACTTTCAAGATGCACATGAGGACTTGTGATGCAAAAAGATCACAGAAATGAGTATTTGAGGCTCTCAAATACATTCTTAATCACATATTGTCACTCCCACGAATGTTGATACAAATGAGTAAAAAAAACCCATTGTGAATGTCATTGAGCTGAACGTATGGGATTTGACTCTGATCCAACAAACCACTTAATATCATGTTTTATTTCAAGCATATGAACCATCCAATTACCACACCAGGTGATAACAGTCCATTGGAGTTGGTGAAACTACTCATGCTTTAGTAGATCAGGGCCTTGATTATTAAGAACATTTGCTAATACTTTTCATCTGTATTCACCTAGCTGTAACTGCAATGTTCTTTTCAGGAAACATACAAGATGATCAGTAACTCCTGCAGCTCCCAATGAATAATCAAGTTATCAAGCTAATTAAAGGGAACACTGTCTACCCATGACATCAGGTGCAAAATTGTCACTAATTATGAATTTGCTAGGTACAACAGTGACTCTACATTAATTATAGTGTTGCATTCATTAAAAGGAACATTCAGGATCCAACCAAAACTGTGCAAGAGCAAAGAAACTTAGACTCTGACTACTTCTTCACATTAAACTAACCCTAGTGAGATCTGCAAGTGGAAAGCACTATAGAAGGGCTGAGTATTATTGCACTTATATGCCTTCCACCATCCTGTGACCTAAATAAATGAATAATTTTGAAAGCGTACATCATTTCAGGCACAAACTATCAGGAGGGTGTGCTTTTCCTATTTAAGGTGATGCTACAACAAATCCCATTATGTGAAGAGAATTGCATGTTTTTTATGGCATCTAAGATATTTGAGAAGTGCCTTGTACTGCTTATACTTCCAAATACATAATTTAAAAAATCCCATGCCAAATTTCTAATATTGTTCCTACTTTCTTTTGTGATGACCTTTGTAAGGGAAGGGGAGGAATGAGTGTTAGTATCTCATGGAGCTTAATTATCACTTAATTAAAGCCATAAATAGAGCTGTGCAAAAATTTTCAGCTGAAATGTTTTGTGGGTGAAAAATGCACATTCAGCAAACCAAAACATTTAGCAAATTCATGTCTATTTTGTTTAATTGTACAATAGGAAATAATTTAAAGTCTGACTACTTCTCTGTATTGAACTCACCCTCATGAGATCTATAGCTGGACAGCACTATAGAAGGGTTAAGTGACGCTTTCAAAATGACAGGTTTCAGAGTAGTTAGTCTGTATGTGCAAAAAGAACAGGAGTACTTGTGGCATCTTAGAGACTAAGAAATTTATTTGAGCATAACCTTTCGTGGGCTACAGCCCACTTCTTCAGATGCATAGAATGGAACATATAGTAAGGAGATGTATATACATACAGAACATGAAAAGGTGGAAGTAGCCATATCAACTCTGAGACTAATTAATTAAGATGAGCTATAATCAGCAGAAGAAAAAAAACCTTTTGCAGTGATAGTCAAGATGGCACATTTCAGATAGTTGACAAGAGATGTCAGGATACTTAACATGGGGAAGTAGATTCAATCTGTGTAATGACTCAGCCATTCCCAGTCTCTATTCAAGCCTAAATTAATGGTATCTAGTTTGCATATTAATTCAAGCAGCAAAGAATCCTGTGGCACCTTATAGACTAACAGACGTTTTGCAGCATGAGCTTTCGTGGGTGAATACCCACTTCTTCAGATGCAAGTGGTGGAAATTTCCTGGGGCAGGTATATATAAGCAAGCAAGAAGCAAGCTAAAGATAACGAGGTTAGATCAATCAGGGTGGATGAGGCCCTGTTCTAGCAATTGAGGTGTGAAAACCAAGGGAGGAGAAACTGGTTCTGTAATTGGCAAGCCATTCACAGTCTTTGTTTAGTCCTGAGCTGATGGTGTCAAATTTGCAGATGAACTGGAGCTCAGCAGTTTCTCTTTGAAGTCTGGTCCTAAAGTTTTTTTGCTGTAGGATGGCCACCTTAAGATCTGCTATTGTGTGGCCAGGGAGGTTGAAGTGTTCTCCTACAGGTTTTTGTATATTGCCATTCCTAATGTCTGATTTGTGTCCATTTATCCTTTTCCTTAGAGACTGTCCAGTTTGGCCGATGTACATAGCAGAGGGGCATTGCTGGCATATGATGGCATATATTACATTGGTGGAAGTGCAGGTGAATGAACCGGTGATGTTGTGGCTGATCTGGTTTGGTCCTGTGATGGTGTTGCTGGTGTAGATATGTGGGCAGAGTTGGCATCGAGGTTTGTTGCAAGGAAATAAGGAAACAGATCAACAGAGCCAGACGTGTACCCAGAAGCCTCCTACTGGAAGACAAACCCAAGAAAGAAACCAACAGGACTCCACTGGCCATCACATACAGTCCCCAGCTAAAACCCCTACAACGCATCATCAGGGATCTACAACCCATCCTGGACAATGATCCCACACTTTCACAGGCCTTGGGTGGCAGACCAGTTCTCGCCCACAGACAACCTGCCAACCTGAAGCATATTCTCACCAGCAACTGCACACCGCACCATAGTAACTCTAGCTCAGGAACCAATCCATGCAACAAACCTCGATGCCAACTCTGCCCACATATCTACACCAGCAACACCATCACAGGACCAAACCAGATCAGCCACAACATCACCGGTTCATTCACCTGCACTTCCACCAATGTAATATTATGCCATCATATGACAGCAATGCCCCTCTGCTATGTACATCGGCCAAACTGGACAGTCTCTAAGGAAAAGGATAAATGGACACAAATCAGACATTAGGAATGGCAATATACAAAAACCTGTAGGAGAACACTTTCAACCTCCCTGGCCACACAATAGCAGATCTTAAGGTGGCCATCCTACAGCAAAAAAACTTTAGGACCAGACTTCAAAGAGAAACTGCTGAGCTCCAGTTCATCTGCAATTTGGACTCACATCAGCTCAGGACCTAAACAAAGACTGTGAATGGCTTTGCCAATTTAAAGAACCAGTTTCTCCTCCTTGGTTTTCACACCTCAATTGATAGAACAGGGCCTCATCCACCCTGATTGATCTAACTCGTTATCTTTAGCTTGCTTATTGCTTGCTTATATATACCTGCCCAGGAAATTTCCACCACTTGCATCTGAAGAAGTGGGTATTCACCCACGAAAGCTCTGCTGCAAAACGTCTGTTAGTCTATAAGGTGCCACAGGATTCTTTGCTGCTTCTACAGAACCAGACTAACACGGCTACCCCTCTGATACTTGACACCATGCAAGGCACTGCATTTAGCCGTATGGAGTGGAAATCCATCAACCTCATGAAGAAACTTGCACAAATACAGACAGATATCATCTTCCTTTCCAAATGCAACGGATGGACATCATACCTAATGGACTAAAGGTAAAAAATCCACTACTATATCTACATACTACACAGACCACAGTGAGAGATTATGCCATACTCTATCGAAGAAACTGAGGAACCACCTGATCAGCATCCTATACAGCAAACAGGAAAACATCAAAAAAGAGCTCTCCAACCTGGAGACTCTCATCAATAACCAAACTTCCATACGAACGGACTTCACTAAAATAAGACACGAGAAATACATTACTCACTTCACCTCTCTACAAAGTACAAAGGACTGTAAGCAGTCTAAAACTCCTACCTGCCTCATGGGGCCTCAACCGTGGTACCCCTAACCCACCCAGCAATATCGTCAATCTATCCAACCCACACACTCAGCCCAGAAGAAACGTCTGTCCTATCTCGGGGACTCTCTTTCTGCCCTGCCACCCCCACAACATGATACAGTTCTGCGGTGATCTGGAAGCCTACTTTTGCCGTCTCCGACTCAAAGAATTCTTTCAGGACAACACTGAACAGCGCACGGATACACAGTTACCCTCCCACCAACAGCACAAGAAGAAGAACTCCACATGGACTCCTCCTGAGGGTCGAAATGACAGTCTGGACCTATACATTGAATGCTTCCGCCGACGTGCACAGGCAGAAAATGTGGAAAAAAAACAACATCGCTTGCCTCACAACTAAGTCGTGCAGAACGCAATGCCATCCACAGCCTCAGAAACCATCCTGACATTATAATCAAAGAGGCTGATAAAGGAGGTGCTGTTGTCATCATGAACAGGTCTGACTACCAAAAGGAGGCCGCCAGACAACTCTCCAATGCTAAATTTTACAGGCTACTTCCCTCAGATCCCACTGAGGAATACACTAAGAAACTGCACCATCTACTCAGGACACTCCCTACACTAACACCAGAACTAATCAACATACCCTTAGTGCCCCGACCAGGGTTATTCTATCTACTACCCAAGATCCACAAACCCGGAAATCCTGGACGCCCCATCATCTCGGGCATTGGAACTCTCACTGAAGGACTGTTGGATATGTAGACTCTTACTCAGACCCTATGCCACTGCACTCCCAGCTATCTCCGTGACACACCACTGATTTCCTGAGGAAACTACAATGCATTGGTGACCTTCCAGAAAACACCATCCTGGCACACCATGGATGTAGAGGCTCTCTACACCAACATCCCACATACTGATGGAATACAAGCTGTCAGGAACAGTATCCCTGATGATGCCACAGCACACCTGGTTGCTGAGCTCTGTGGCTTTATCTCACACACAACTATTTCAAATTTGCTGACAATATATATCTCCAGATCAGTGGCACCGCTATGGGCACCCGTATGGCCCCTCAATATGCCAATATTTTTATGGCCGACCTGGAACAACGCTTCCTCAGCTCCCGTCCACTCACGCCCCTTCTCTATACTACGCTACATCGATGACATCTTCATCATCTGGACCCATGGGAAGGAGACTCTGGAAAAATTCCACCACGATTTTCAACAGCTTCCACCCCTCCATCAACCTCAGCTGGACCAATCTACACGGGAGGTCCACTTCCTAGACACCACGGTGCAAATAAGTGATGGTCACATCAACACCACCCTTATACCGAAAACCTACCGACCACTATGCCTACCTTCATGCCTCCAGCTTCCATCCCGGACACACCACAAGATCCATTGTCTACAGCCAAGCACTGAGGTACAACCGTATCTGCTCTAACCCCACAGACAGAGACCAACACCTAGAAAATCTCCACCAAGCATTCTCAAGACTACAGTACCCACACGAGGAAATAAGGAAACAGATCAACAGAGCCAGACGTGTACCCAGAAGCCTCCTACTGGAAGACAAACCCAAGAAAGAAACCAACAGGACTCCACTGGCCATCACATACAGTCCCCAGCTAAAACCCCTACAACGCATCATCAGGGATCTACAACCCATCCTGGACAATGATCCCACACTTTCACAGGCCTTGGGTGGCAGACCAGTTCTCGCCCACAGACAACCTGCCAACCTGAAGCATATTCTCACCAGCAACTGCACACCGCACCATAGTAACTCTAGCTCAGGAACCAATCCTTGCAACAAACCTCGATGCCAACTCTGCCCACATATCTACACCAGCAACACCATCACAGGACCAAACCAGATCAGCCACAACATCACCGGTTCATTCACCTGCACTTCCACCAATGTAATATATGCCATCATATGCCAGCAATGCCCCTCTGCTATGTACATCGGCCAAACTGGACAGTCTCTAAGGAAAAGGATAAATGGACACAAATCAGACATTAGGAATGGCAATATACAAAAACCTGTAGGAGAACACTTCAACCTCCCTGGCCACACAATAGCAGATCTTAAGGTGGCCATCCTACAGCAAAAAAACTTTAGGACCAGACTTCAAAGAGAAACTGCTGAGCTCCAGTTCATCTGCAAATTTGACACCATCAGCTCAGGACTAAACAAAGACTGTGAATGGCTTGCCAATTACAGAACCAGTTTCTCCTCCCTTGGTTTTCACACCTCAATTGCTAGAACAGGGCCTCATCCACCCTGATTGATCTAACCTCGTTATCTTTAGCTTGCTTCTTGCTTGCTTATATATACCTGCCCCAGGAAATTTCCACCACTTGCATCTGAAGAAGTGGGTATTCACCCACGAAAGCTCATGCTGCAAAACGTCTGTTAGTCTATAAGGTGCCACAGGATTCTTTGCTGCTTCTACAGAACCAGACTAACACGGCTACCCCTCTGATATTAATTCAAGTTCATCAGTTTCTTGTTGGAGTCTCTTTTTGAAGCTTTTTTGTTGCAAAATTTCCACCTTTAAGTCTGTTACTGAGTCACCAGAGAGGTTGAAGTGTTCTCCTACTGGTTTTTGAATGTTATGATTCCTGATGTCAGATTTGTGTCCATTTATTCTTTTGCGTAGAATCTGTTCGGTTTGGCCAATGTACATGGCAGAGGGGCATTGCTGGCACATGATGGCATATATCACATTGGTAGACGGGTACAGGTGAACAAGCCCCTGATGGCGTGGCTGATGTGATTAGGTCCTATGATGGTGTTACTTGAATAGATATGTGGACAGAGTTGGCATCGGGCTCTGTTGCAAGGATGGGTTAATGTTTTTGTTGTGTGGTGTGTGGTTGCTGATGAGTATTTGCTTCAGGTTGGGGGGCTGTCTGTAAGTGAGGACTGGTCTATCTCCCAAGATCTGTGAGAGTGAGAGATCATCTTTCAGGATAGGTAGTAGATCTTTGATGCACTGGAGAGGTTTTAGTTGGGGGCTGAAGGTGACGGCTGGTCGCGTTCTATTATTTTCTTTGTTGGGCCTGTCCTGTAGTAGGTGACTTCTGGGTACTCTTCTGGCTCTGTCAATCTGTTTTTTCACTTCGGCAGGTGGGTTTTGTAGTTTTAAGAATGCTTGATAGAAATCTTGTTTGTCTCTGTCTGAGGGATTGAAGCAAATGAGGTTGTAGCTTAGAGCTTGGCTGTAGACAATGGATCATGTGGTGTGGTCTGGATGAAAGCTGGAGGAATGTAGGTAAGTATAGCGGTCAGTAGGTTTCCGGTATAGGGTGGTGGTTATGTGACCATCGCTTATTAGCACAGTAGTGTCCAGGAAATGGACTGGTTAAGTGGATTGGTCTAGGCTGAGGTTGATGGTGGGATGGAAATTGTTGAAATCATGGTGGAATTCCTCAAGGGCTTCTTTTCCATGGGTCGAGATGATGAAGATGTCATCAATGTAGCGCAAGTAGAGTAGGGGCATTAGGGGACAAGAGCTGAGGAAGTGTTGTTCTAAGTCAGCCATAGAAATGTTGACCTACTGTGGGGCCATGTGGGTACCCATAGCAGTGCCGCTGACTTGAAGGTATATATTGTCCCCAAATGTGAAATAGTTGTGGGTGTTCTGATTGTTTTGAAGTCATTAGTTTCAAAATTTCCTTTAATTTTATTTTTTAAAATTAAAAAAATTCAAAATTGATGAAATTGAATTAAAAAATTGTGATTTTTGATTCAACAAAATGTTATTTCAACCTGTTTTTTTTGTTTATTTTTTCCATTGGCTACAACTTTTAAAAATGTTCATTTTTGGTCTGACCCAAAACATTTTTTAATTGCCAACCATCTGAAAAATCCATTATTTACACAGCTCTGTTTATAAACGTCAAAAGAGAAATACAGAAAGTCAAGAAATTTTAAAACAGTTCAGTACTGGTGTTCTTAGAAGATCTGGCAACAGCATTATTAAGATTATTCACTAGAACATCAGGGATTTACAAAAATACACTCCAGGTTCCTATCTGTTGAAGCATTTACTTTCTGACCCCAGAGAACATCTGAGCAAGTCCCCTGAGATGATCCCAAGGGAGCTGCCAGAAGTTCTCATAGGAAGTTTCAGACTTGAGTAGAATAGCATAAGAAATCTAAAAAGTATGGACGTAAAAAAAAGGAGAGATGTTTTTGCTTGGGAGAGAAGTCTGGAGTATTTGGAGGTGGGTAGTCTCAATTTATGAGAGAAATCAGGGAAACAAAGAGTGATTCAAACATTTTAATGCCAAGACTCGACAAATATAAATATCACAGTTTGGCCGGTTGTCTGTTTGGTACAGCCAGTGGGCTATCATAAGGTCATAATGATAAGGTCATAATTGGAGATATACCAATCTCCTAGAACTGGAAGGGACCTCAAAAGGTCATTGAGTCCAGCCCCCTGCCTTCACTAGCAGGACCAATTTTTGCCTCAGGTCCCTAAGTGGCCTCCTCAAGGATTGAATTCACAACCCTGGGTTTAGCAGGCCAATGCTCAAACCACTGAGCTATCCCTCCCTCCTAGGGTCTGTCTTGCATTGTGCAGATCACTGAAATCCAGAAAAGCATTTAAGCACACGGTTAATTTAAATCTCATGAGTAGTATGATTCACTTCAACAGGACTTTCACATGCTTTAAGTAACACAAATGCTAAAGTGCTTTCTTTGATGTGGAGGTCAGTGTGTTTATCACCTGGCAGGATTGAGCACTTAAGTACAGAATAATATTCTTAATATACTTTATTTGCTGGCTGCATCCAGCATGAAGCAAAGGAATTCATGATGATTTGTCACTACTTTTCAAGGGTCCATAATTTAAAGATTGTAAATTTGGATTTCAAGTAAGCAATGGGCCAGTTTCTCTGCTGGTGTCAATTGATGTAAGTGGAGCTGTGTGAATTTGCACGAGCTCAACATTTCACATATATTATAACAATAGTTAACTGTTGTCTGCCTTAATGGTCATTGCTGGGAAAGTTTTTGTGTGTATTCTTTTGATATTTGTAAGAAATACTGAAAATATTTCAATATTTTAGTTAGCTTTAGATGCTGTTAGACCTGTTGGAATAAGTTTACTCTCTTTCAACAAGGCTCAGCTGAAAATGAAACACTAAAGTGGGCCTATTTTATCTCCTGCTGGTCTATTCCCTCTTGTTCTGTAAATGTCTTGAATGAATTTATGTTCTGAACTAATTGCTTGCTTTCTCTTCAGATAAGAGCCAGTGAAATAGCTGCATGTAATTATGATATCTTCTTAATAAGGCTTCCGTTTGTTTAAACTTTAAACAAAAAAGAAGGCTGAATATATACTGTATATTATCATATGAAAGAACTGCAGAAAGTGCCTTCCTCTTCAAAATGCAGAGTGGACTTGTCTCAAAGTGATTCCAAGTGAAGTGGAGGTTATAAAGGGAGCCTATTTGACCATGGGTACATTTAAAGCCGATATTGATTAATATAAACACATTTAATCATCTGTACTAGAAAACATTTTAAATTACCTTGCAACCACAACCAATGGACTTATTAGTTTTGTATTAAGCAGTGCTTACAAAAGCATGGCTTCATTTAATTAATTTTTGGTTGGTTTGCTTGGTTTTTTTTTACCTGGTGGCACTTGGAATATTTTTTTGCAGGAACCATGAGGACACTTAGTGTAGATCTATTTCAGTATTTCTCCTTTCCAAGCCCTGCATCTATCTGTAATTATACATCGCGGATATAAATCAGCCTTTCTTGTACTTCAAAATTAAATAATGAAAGATGACAATGTTAACTGGAGGGAATGATAAGAAATGCTGTCAAAACTGAGTGTGTGTACCTCATTCTTATCTATGAAAAATGACTTTCTTCACAAAGCAAAAGGCTTGGACAAAAGACCATCTATTCTGTTCGTCTTACATGAAAAATAAATGACCAGAAATTTGTCTAAGATATGGAAAATGCAGGACTGCTTGCAAAATACACTGAATTCTAATTGAAAATATTAGAAAGAATGAAGTGCTACTGAATACAATAGCATTAGAGGGCAAGTTTTTGTTACAGAACGTTTTAACCAGGATGCTGTAACAGCTCTAATCCTGTAGTCTCATTATTTCCCATAGATAAACATTTTTGCCAATGTTATGTAAAACCCTAAGATAATATATAGTAGACTGGATGTTAAAAGACATTAGGTTTGATCCTGGCACCCGTGGGAGTCAGTAGGAGTGTTGTCACTGAATTTAATGAAATCAGATTAGTGCTTATATTCTTCCCTCCAATGGGCCCAGTGCAGCTCCCACTAAGACAATGGAAATGTGCTTGTTGATTTCACCTGGAGTTAATTGGACCCTGTATGTATTGATTTTCAATTTAAATACAAAACATACTTAGTCCCAGCTCTACAACATATGTGCATGTAATTCCTATCAACAGTTTGGAAGTACCTGCACACATTGAGGAAAATATATGCCATTTTTTATGATGAGTTACAAAACTGGAGTATTGTTCATAAGCATATGAAGGCATGCTGTCAAAGAGAAATACACATGCATACCTGAACATTTAATCTACTTCACTGTTATGGCACATGCCTGATCCCGTTGGAAATATGAGAGCACTGAAAGCTAAATATAAACCTCAGTGAAGCATTATTTTTACTGATATCAGTGGGCTTGGATCAGGCTCCAAATGTGTGTACTTACATGTCTGATATAAATCAACTTAATCAAGGATATTCAGAATTAAAATTTAAAGTCTGTGGTGAAACTTCCGCTTTACTATTTCACAGTGTCCCCAAGGTGTTGTAGCATGCATAGGGATGAGCATTATAATATGGTTTGATCTGAGAGAGTCAGATTTTCAAAGGTATTTAGGCATCTTGGGTTGCAGGCAACTACTGATAAGAGGTAGGTGCTTTTGAAAATCCCACTAGGCATCTATTTGCTTTCTTAGCCACCTAAATATCTTTAAAAATCCAGCCTCAAGTGGCTTAGGAGCACAACCCCAATTGAAAGTTTTTAATAATGGGAGTTGTGCTCCTAGACCACATAGGTGCTCTTGAAAACCCCATCCATTAGGCTCAGTTGGGTGAGTTAAGGAGATAGAGTCACATCTGAGTGCTGAGTTTTATTCTGAATTTCCTGTTGTGGGTTTACTGCACAGTAACATCCCTTAAATAACATTTTTAAAAATGAATATATTGCATCTCTGATTAGCTTTTTTTCCCTCTAACACATTTGCATTCATACACCCACACACAATGATTTTGAGTTTTAATGTGTGTATATAAAAGGCCATATTTCATATTACTGGCAGTCAGTTTAAATTTGTATAAATCTGATAACTCTGCAAGCAATAATCACAAAGTGAAACTAATAAAATTATTTGCACTAAAACATATATTACATGCTGGGGAAATACACAAACAGAAGCTATTAAACAGATACTTTATGTTTCAAAATTCTGCAAAAGAATTATTTAAAATAGGCAGAGGAATGATATTCTGAAGGGCAGCGCTGCAGGTTTACATTGCAGGACGGTGTCCAATCCATATTCCAAATTCTTTTCATTACTAAAGTCTCAAGAGTCCATAATGCTGTTGAATATACACAGGTATCTATAATAAAGAACATGTATCTTGGAGAAATGGATTTAGTTTTTGTAACAACGTGATAGGGAGATCAAAGAGCTAGCTGGCATTAAAATGATTTAGATACATTTGTCATAGGCAGCTGTTATGCTAATCTCATTTATGCAGTTGTCAGCTGATAGGTTCTGATGAGCGAGCTTAGTGGGAAAATCATTATTAGATCCCCATTGTGATAAATGTTATTTATTACTGTCAAATGGTATTAATGTTTGATTCAAAGATGGGAAATGGGCATCATCTACATGAAGTTCATCCATTCATGGTCAACGATGACAAAGGGAGCCGTTGAATTCCAGCCAAACGAACTTCATTTCTGTGAGAAAAAAGAATAATGGATTTAATTTGCATATGTTTTAAAAGGGTAATGAAGTAATATGATGTTTATCTTGGTTGAAGAGTGGTAATTTTTGCTGGCATGACTCCAGCAACATTTGAGGCATTGTGCAGCATTTGCTGTTCAGTTGGTGTGCAAGGGGCTTTTCAAAGCAGCAGGTGCATAAAGGGGGACAGAGATGATTTATTCATTAGGCCAAAAAAAATGAGCAATCTGGGTATCTTCCCCACCACCACCCCAGAAATATATTTGCAACCATCTTCTTTCTTTTCCTCTATAATGTTGATATCTTCTGATATATATATATATTGCATTCCTTTTGTCACGTTGACAATTTAATTGCATACAACACCTAATCTATCACTCAAGACACTTTTTTACTCCGTCTTTGTTATGATTTGATTTTCTGTTTCCACTTCATCTAAACAGATAAATATGCAGTGTGGATGGTTTGGAATAGGATCCTACTGTCAGGCAGAGAGAAACTGGAAGGTGGTCACATAAGGCTGCTAAGCACTGCGTATTTATTTATTAATATTTTGGCAAACTGGCTGTGCAGCTGGGCTCTAAGTTGTTGAAAAGTGTTCACTTTGCTTGTGAATTTGCATGGAGACGGTGCTCCTTCTCATCCCCACTCCAATATAGCTGCAGTGGTGTAACTGCATAAAAACTTTTTAAAGACACCATAATGGAGGCTCAATTTAAATATATACCACAAATTAAAAAACGTAGTAATAGGATCAAAAAATTGCCACCATGGCTAAACAACACAGTAAAAGACGCAGTTAGAGACAAAAGGGCATCCTTTAAAAAGTGGAAGTTAAATTCTAGTGAGGAAAATAGAAAGGAGCAAGTGTAGTGTGAAAATACAACTAGGAAGGCCAAAAAAGAATTTGAATAACAGCTAGCCAAAGACTCAAAAAGTAACAGCAATTTTTTTTAAAGTACATCAGAAGCAGGCCAGATGAAATTCAATATGGATAAATGCAGAATAATGCACATTGTAAAACATAACCCAACTATACATATCAAATGATGGGGTCTAAATTAGCTGTTACCACTCAAGAGAGAGATCTTGGAGTCATGGATAGTTTTCTGAAAACATCCACTCATTGTGCAGCGGCAATCAAAAAAGCTAACAGAATGTTGGGAATCATTAGGAAAGGGGTAGATAATAAGACAGAAAATATCTTATTGCCTCTATATAAATTCATGGTACATCCACATCTTGAGTACTGCTATGTTTGCCCCATTTCAAAAAAGATATATTGGAATTGGAAAAGGGCAACAAAAATGATTAGGGGTATGGAACAGCTTCTATATGAGGAGGAGATTAATAAAACTGGGACTTTTCAGTTTGGAAAAGAGATGATATGATAGAGGTCTATAAAATCAGGACTGGTGTGGAGAAAGTAAATGAGGAAGTGTTATTTACTCCTTCTCATAACACAAGAACTGGGGGTCACCAAATGAAATTAATAGGCAGCAGGTTTAAAACAAACAAAGGGAAGTATTTTTTCATACAACGCAGAGTCAACCTGTGGAACTCCTTGCCAGAGGATGTTATGAAGGTCAAGACTATAACAGGGTTCAAAAAAGAACTAGATAAATTCATGGAGGATAGGTCCATCAATGGCTATTAGCCAGGATGGGCAGGGATGCTGTCCCTAGCCTCTGTTTGCTAGAAGCTGGAAATGGGCAACAGGGGATGGGTCATTTGATGATTACCTGTTCTGTTCATTCCCTCTGAAGTACCTGTCATTGGCCACTGTTAGAAGACAGAATACTGGACTAGATGGACCCTTGGATTGACCCAATATGGCCATTCTTATGCACTTTTGTGTAATCTATTGCTAATTAGATAAGAGGAGGTTTTGCAACAAATTAATAAATTAAACAGTAATAAGTCACCAGGACCAGCTAGTAGTCACCCAAGAATTCTGAAGGACCTCAAATGTGAAATTGGAGAACTACTAGCTGTGGGATGTAACCTATCACTTCAGTCAGCTTCTGTACCAGATGACTGTAGGATAGCTAATGTGATGCCATTTTTTAAAAAAAAGCCTCCAGAGGCGATCCCTGGCAATTAAAGGCCAGTAAACCTAACTTCAGTACCAGACAAATTGATTGAATCTATAGTAAAGAACAGAATCATCAGACACACAGATGAACACGATTTGTTTGGCAAGAGTCAGCAGAACTTTTGTAAAGGGAAATCATGCCTCACCAATCTACTAGAATTCTTTGAGGGAGTCAACAAGCATGTGGACAAGTGGGATCCAGTGGATATAGTATATTTAGATTTTCAAAAAGCCTTTCACAAGGTCCCTCACCAAAGGCTCTTAAGCAAAGTAAACTGTCATGAGATAAGACAGAAGGTCCTCTCGTGAATCAGTAACTGATTAAAGGACAGGAAACAAAGCATAGGAATAAATGGTCAGTTTTCAGAATGGAGAGAGGTAAATAGTGGTGTCCTCCAAGGGTCTGTAGTGAGACCAGTACTGTTCAACATATTCATAAATGATCTGGAAAAAGGGGTAAACAGTGAGGTGGCAAAATCTGCAGATCAGACAAAATTACTAATTCATAGATTCCAAAGCCAGAAGGGACAGTTGTGATAATCTAGTCGACCTTCCATATAACACAGACCTTTGAATGTTACCAAAATACTTCCTAGAGCAGTGGTTGTCAACCAGTGGTATGTGGACCCCTAAGGGGTCTAAGATTTTCAAAGAGGTCTGCACTTCTATTTGAAAATTTTTAGGGGTCTGCAAATGAAAAAAAGTTGAAACCACTGTCCTAGGGCCTATCTTTTAGAAAAATATCTAATCTTGATTTAAAAATTGTCAGTAATGGAGAATCCACCATGACACTTGGTGGATTGTTCCAATGATTAATTACTTCCACTGTTAAAAATTTACACTTTATTTCCAGTCTGTATTTATCTAGCTTTAATTTCCAGCCATTGGATCATGTTATACTTTTCTTGTTAGATTGAAGAGCCCATTATAAATATTTGTTCCCATATATGTTCTTTTAGACTGTAATCAACTCATCCCTTAATATTCTCTTTGTTAAGCTAAATAGCCACAAAGGGCTCAATCTATCACAATAAGGCAGGTTTTCTAATTCTTTACTCTTTCTTGTGGCTCTTCTCTTAACACCTATCTTGAATTGCAAACACCAGAACTGGAAAAGAGAATTACAGTACAGCCTGTGCCAGTGTCAAATGCAGAGGTAAAATGATGCTTGCTGGGAGCTCATGCTCAGCTGATTACCCATCATGGCCTCTAAGCCTTTGTCAGAGTCACTGGTTCCCATGCTGTAAGTATGGCTTATATCTTGTATTCCTTGATGTTTACATTTATATGTAGTCAAACTAAAATGCATATTGTTTGCTTGCAGCCAGTTTACCAAGCAATCCAGATAGCTCTGTGGTAGTGACCTATCCCCTTCATTATTTTCCACTCTCTCAACTTGTGTGTCATCTATAAACTTTATCAGTGATGATGTTTTCTTTCAGGTCATTGATAAAAAAATGTTAAATAGCATAGAGCCAAGAACAGATACCTGTCGGACTGCACTAGAAACATACCTGCTCAATGATGTAATTGTAAACGACGAATCGTTTTGATACCTATCAGTTAGCCAGTTTTTAAGCCATTTAATGTGTGCCATGTTAATTTAATATCTTTCTATTTTTTTAATCAAAATGTCATGCAGTACCAAGTCAAATGCTTTACAGTAATCCAGCTATATTACATTGCTATTACCTTTATCAACCAAACTTGTAATCTCACCATACAAAGATGTCGAGTTAGTTTGACACAATATATTTTCTATAAACCCAGGTTGATTGGCATTAATTATATTTCCCTCCTTTGATTGTTTATTAATTGAGTCCCACATCAGCTGTTCCATTATCTTGCCTGGGATTGATGTCAGACTGATAGATCTATAATTACCTTGGTCATCCAATTTTCCCTTTTTAAATATTGGCACAATGTTAGCTTTCTTCCAGTCTTCTGGAACTTCCTCAGTGTCAACATTAACAGTCCAGAGAGCTCCTCAGCCAACTCTTTAAAAACATTTGGATACAAATGATCTGGACCCGCTGATTTAAAAATGTCTCAATTTAGTAGCTGCTGTTTAACTTCCTCCTGAGATACTAGTGGAATGGAAAGAATCTTATCATATGATGAGACCACATCATTGTCGTCTTCCCAAATAAAGAACAGAAATATTTATTGAACACGTCTGCATTTTCTGAATCATTGTTGTTAATTTTGCCACTTTCATCTAGTAATGGGCCAATAGTATCACCAGGATTCTTTTTGTTTAGAAACATCTTATTGTCCTTAACTTTGCTGGCCATAGATTTCTCCTTGTGTCCCTTTGCTTCCCTTGTCTATTTTTGACAGTTTCTAGGTTCTGATGTATATTCGTTACTTTCAACTTTCCCTTTCTTCCATTTGTTATTTATTTATTTATTTATTCATAATTCTTCTCTAAACCAGATTATTTTTAACCAATATGGCCGCCTTCCTCAATTGTTATCTAGTTTTTGGTAATCTAAGAATGTGTTCTTAAACAATTTCCAATTTTTATTTACATTTTTCCTATTAAATTCTTCCTCTCAGTTTATTTGGCTCATAATTGTTTTCAGCTTTGTGAAACTGGCCCTTTTAAAGCTGTGTGTGTGTGTGTATAATTTCTGGTTTGGACTTTATTCTCTTTGTACATTGTAAAAATGATCAAGTCAATCACTTGTGCCTAAGCTAACATTAATTTTTAGTTCTGTGATCAGGTCCTCTTTATCTGTCAAGATAGGTCTAATATAGAATTCCCCCATGTTGGCTGAAAAATGTTTTGAGTTAGGAAGAAATCGTCATCTATACTTTTTAAAAATTCCAAGGATGTTTTAGTACTGG
This sequence comes from Mauremys mutica, assembly GCF_020497125.1. NCBI lineage: Eukaryota > Metazoa > Chordata > Testudines > Geoemydidae > Mauremys > Mauremys mutica. The sequence goes on from NC_059085.1 coordinate 18,001,227, forward strand.
CAGCATGAGACCTCCAGCATATGTCATTCAAATTCAAGTCCCCCAGATCACACAGTTTTTTCCCTCTACATGTTATAGAGATACTAATACCACATCTTGAGCTTAATCTGTTAGGACATTGATCCATAAGCATTCAAGATAATTTTCTTCCTAGTTGTCAGTGACTCAGAAACAGGTAATGCCATTTTTTGAGATAGAGTGCAACTCCCTCTCCCCTTTAGCTCCTTGATCCTCCCTAAATAGGTTATAACCATTGATTTTAACATTCCAGTTATGTGAATCATCCCACCAGGTTTCAGTAATATCAATAGATCAAATTTATGCTCATAAACGAGCAATTCCAGTTCCTCTTGTTTGTTAACAAACTCCTGGCATTGGTTTATAGGAAATTTAAGTAATTTCTTATTTTCATGTTTTTTAGTTCCTTGATTAATTTTGTTGTCAACATCTTGATTCTGTGCTAAATGAGTGTTCATATTTTCCCTCTTTTTACACCTCCACTTTTGTTATTAGTTTAATACCTGCCTAACTATTCTAGCCAGCCTGTCCCAAAGGGATTGGTTCCCCTTCCACTGAGATGAAGGGAATGCAAACTATATAGCCCCTCTCCCCCAATAGAAGGCAAACCAATGTTCCACAAAATCAAAATCCTACGCTACTTTCCTAGCCAGTGGTTCACTTCCAAAATCTTCTGCTTTCTGTTTTCCTTCACTTGTGGAATAGGAAGGTGCTCAGAGAAGTTCGCTTGGACATTCTTTTTTTAATGCTTCCGAGTTCCCTGAAATATTCTATTATTTGCAAGATATCTTGTGACACAGTGTCATGCACCATCACAATGACGTATCCCCTAATGAATATTTGCCTTTTGACTTCAGCAGCCTCTCTAGTCTTAGAGTGGTGTTTCATGTTGTGGCTCCGGGAACACAGCACACCATCTTGTCTGTTTTCCCCTTACAGAATGTTCTTTCGAGTCTTCGGAATACTGAATCTTCAACAAGGATTGTCCATCTTCCTTGGACAGTCAGAGAACTCTTTGTGGACTAGCTTGCTTGTCTTATAGTTTGGGCCAAGTTGCCATCAACAGGAGTGTCCCACACCTCTCTCCATTCTCTTGGACCAGCTGGATCTTGAGAAGTATCTTCCAGAGTTTCCATGCTGAGGACATGGTATGGAATGGAAACGTCTAGCTTTGTGGAATTCCTCCTGGTCCTCTTCTGTCCAGTGGGTGCAGCCTGCTCATTTTTGTCTGTCTCCAGTCATGAAGAATGCCATTTATGGTGCAACCAATCAAATAACTGCATACTTTAATTGTTCATTACTATACCCCAGGCATCATAGCATTTAAACAGCATTATAGTAAATAAAATCATTTGTATATTTATTATTGATAAACAATATGAGCTACTTTATCATCTCTGGGAACATTTGCAATCATTTTAGACAAACTGTAAAATAGATAATGCTGACAAAAGTCAATTTCCCCCCACATCATAAAAATACATTCTCTCTTACGCTAGTTACTTGGAAAGATCTTGAGAGAACAGGCCTTGCATCTCTTTTTGAAGGTCAGATTTCTTTGAACTGTCAGTTAAGTAACTAGAAAATTCTGCTTCCGGGTCTCCCCCCACTCCCTAATCACTGAAATATGGTGAAAGTATCCCAACTAATCTTAACCAAGAGGCTACGTGGTGCTGTCTATGGGTCTATTCAAATTCCCACTGAAGACAGTGGAAGGACTCTGTTGCCTTAAGTGGAGTTGGGTCATGACTAAGGATATACACCATTTGGGGCCTTATACATTTTAAAACAATAGTTTTCATTGCATTTGGAAGCAAACTGCTGGCAAGCACTTGCTAGAGTGGGTATATAGAGCACCACAAAAGGTTGTACTCCCATTGAGTTCAATGGGCTTTGGATCAGGCCCTATGTAATTGTGCAATCTGCACCAGCTGAAGTTTCTTAGCAATCTCCACAGGTAGCTTTAAGAAGGCATATTAGGGTAATTTATTCAGGAGGTAACTGAAACATGGATCACTGTATGGGGGTCTGCATCTGGAAGGAAAGTTTGTAATGTGCTTGGATGTTGATGGGGAAAAAAGCCCTCCCATATGTTGCTGCTACTGTTGAAGGGCATCATTCTGTAACCTCAGGTGAGTAGCCCCACTGATTTTATAGCGATTACTCACCTGAACAGGGATTACTCAGCATGAGCAAGAGTTGCAGAGCCAGGCCCCATAAGCCAGAAGTGGCCAAAGATCTAGAAGGTCCAGCAGATTGGGGTTCTAATGGACTCCAGACTTGTCACAAGACAATCATCATGCACGTCTGTCCAGAAATGCCTTCTTTTGGCTTGCCGAAGGATTGAGCCCCTTCCTCTGGGTGGACACCTAGCCAGCGATTCATTTTTTTGTCATTTCAAGGCTAGATGACTCCATTAGGTTATAACTTGATCTGACAAAGCAGACCAACCAAAAGACCAAAGCTAGTAAATACTGTCTGCTAAGGGGGGGTGACAGGCTGAAAGTGCACAGCACTGCTACATGATACTGTACCTTGAGTGCTACTCCAATCCCAGTACCGTTTAAGAACTTGGTCCATTTTTTCAGTCTGATTTCTAGACCAAAGAGATTCCAATAAATATGTATAAGCTATTGAAAAACAGTTCAATTTTTGCAGGCTTATTGCAACTAGCTCTCTGGGCTTTTTGATTTTTTTTCTTATGTGCAGAATCAGTCTTACCTCTAGTTGCCTTGGTTACTTCTGGAAAGAATTAGAAACGATGACCATTTCTCATTATTAAGACTTTATTTAGTACAATATACAGTACATAAGATTTTGGAGCTGATCTCTCTTCTAATCAGTTCCTGGCATCTCCACTGCTTTTTTCTGTCTAGCTGGTATTATACTGGTTTGAGTTAAGATAGGTTTTAAAAAACCTTCACAAAAGAAAAAGCATATATATCTTTAGCCTGTTGTCTTACTCCCACGAGGTTGGCCCATCGTTGTTCCTTTATATAGATAGATTTGTCTCAGTCTGTCTTCATACTGAGTTGTTTTCGGCTTGCTCCATTTGTTGTGATAGGAGTCACTTTGTAGGTCATATGAGATAAAAGTGGATCTTGTTGAGAGATTTGCTTGTCAAACTGTGTGTTATATTCCATGACTACTAACTTCTGGAGAGTGTGGCATTGTTATGACATGTATAATATACTGTAGGATTCATTCTGAAACCTCTGAAATTCATCACTCACAGACTGTGGCATATTGAGTCACTAGCTTATCAGCAATACTGAAGAGAGCTAAAATTGCCTTCAGCTTAGTAATAGCTAGTTGACTAGTCAACTCTGACATAAGGATTATCTCTGGAAATGGTACAAAATAGTCAATTATGATTATGTGTTTCTGTTCTTCCTCCTCATGGACACTGGCTACTTTTCTTTCTCATGTATTTCAGATATTGGTGTCAATACTTCCTGTTTTTCCTTTGGGGTAAGTTTATTAGTCCTACAAATTTACAGAATTCTACTTTTACTTCAAAACCAGTTCAGATAGAGGCCACCATACAACCGGCTTTGCCCTCTTGCAATGTTTAGTGAATTCTAGATGACTTTCATGTTTCCATCAGAGGATGGGATGTCTTATGGATAGAGAAGTAACTACAGTATGCCACAGATGTATTCTTAGTTTGCTAGTCTATACTATACTGTATTGCATCATACTATCATTTATATTCTCCAAAAGTTGTCCCTAGACTGGTGAATATACTTGTTGCCCATAAACAGTGTTTCAGTTGCCTTACACCAATCATTCTCAAGTGTGTGCTGTGGTCTGCAAGATGTGATACAAGGAAAACAGCTGCCAGTAGAAGCAGCTGTTGGGAGTGGGGAGCGAGGGCCTTCCTCTCCTGACATCTGTGTGATTCTGCATGTCAGTGGAGTCAGGCAGAGGAGAATAGATCTCTTGCCAGCCTGATGCTGTGCATGGAGAAATCAGTTCCCTTAGCAGTCTGGTGCTGCATGTGGTGGGGAGTAGGGCAGAAGTAAGTGAGAGACTGAGAGGGAGAATGTTACTCAGAGCACATGGTGGTAGGTAGAAGAGAGAGCAGAAGCAGAGGAGCACAAGGGATGAAAATAAAGATGAGAGAATGGGGTTAATTTGTTTTATAAACATGAGAAATCATATTTGAATTTAATTGTATAAGTGTCTGTTTAGAAATGAATCAGACACTGAAGAAAACCTACTTTCAGTTTGATAGGCTAAATGCTAAATAGGACATTACAATATTTTACCATGTATTGTAAGGTGTTTGGCAGTCTGGGAAGGGGATAGTCCACTTAAGGATCTGTATTGTATTAACTGGATTGCACTATGACAACAAAAGTTGCTACATGACCCCAGTAGGGGGGACCAAAGCCTGAGCCCCATTGCCCCTGGCCGGGAGGGCAGGGACCAAAGCCAAAAGGTTTCAGACCCAGGCATAGGGCTTGTAACCTGAGCCCCACCACCCAGGGCTTGGGCTTCTGTCCCAGGCAGTGGGGCTCGGGCTTCGGCTTTAGCCCCGGGCCTAGCAGGTCTAAGCCAGCGCTGGCGACCCCATTAAAATGGGGTCATGACCCACTTTGAGGTCCTGACCCACAGTTTGAGAACCCTTGCACTATGAAAATATCTGGGAACCCTTGCCTTAGAGAATTAAATTATGTCAGTGGAACCCTTCTGCCAGGTGGAGCCAGCAGCCACAAGGGCCGGGTTCAGTATCTAAGGGTTCCTTTTCAACAGTACAACACAGAACTGGCTTGGGCCCCCACCCAGTGACCTGGGGCAATTACACACCACTCCCTGGGCACATCTAAGAGGCAATACTTCCCCTCTCGCAAGCACAGAGTCTGAATGTAGCGCAACTTTTACTTCCCTCCTTTTATTAACTCAGCATTAATTTAGGAAAACACCGCAAACAGGGCTCATAAACATAAACCATGAGCAAAAGACCCACCCCCAAGTAAGCGGGGCAGTGTCCTTTCCCCCAGGGTCTTAAGTCCAGCAACTCAAAAGTCCCTTTAACGTGCCCGTCCCTTCTCTGTACCTCACTCACAGTTGCTGTCCTTGGCCAGTGCAGTGCCAGAGTTCAGAGGTTCATCCGCAGAGTTCACCTCCCACCCCGTGTGGAAGGTGGTGTGTGGGGGAGGAAGAGGGAAGGAGGCACCTTTCAAGCTGCTGTGCTTGGGCACCTGCTCATCGCCCCAGCAGCCGATTGCCATGCCTCTCCACCAGGTGCCCTGCTGGTCGCATCTCTCCACCAGAGGTTTATCTGCAGAGGAAGGCGGGGTGAGGTGGGGTAAGGAGGCACCCTACACGCTCCACTGCTTGGGCACTCATCCCCCCAACGGCTGATTGCCGTGCCTCTCTGTGGGGCTTTGCTCTGCCAGCCGCCCTGCTGGCTGTGCCTCTTCACCAGCTGCCCTGCTGGCCGCTTGCTGTGCCTCTCCACCATCCTTCCTGCTGGCCACTCGCCAAGATGTGTTCAGGGCCCCTCACTTAACACAGCTCTTGGTGATTTCAGCTCTCAGTGATTTCACCTGTTAGTGGGGGAGCCTCACGGCTCGGATACACTGGACAGTCTCTTGCAATAGAGACACTGTCCCAAAGGTTTTAAGGGCAAGCACTGTATTTTTGGAACCATCTTCTCTGTATTTTAGTAATCATTTCATGATGCATTTTAGAACAGCTTGCATAAAGTCATCCGTTGTTGTTACCTCTAACTTCTGATCAAAAGCCGGTAAATTAGCTTTTGACAGGTTTGATGTGTATCACTATGTCCCACTTAGTCTCTTACGCTCACTTACCTATCAGCAACATCCGGATAAGGCATCTGCTATCAAGAGTGATTTTTTTCCCAGCCAGAAACAGCCGGCTGCATTTTAAAAAGTTTGTATGTGGACAAATCCCCATGTATTTAAACCCTGAATTTCTGGTGCCTCGCTCCTTCTGAAGTAATTTACACTTATGTAAAGTCAGTGCAACGTGGATGTAAAATGCTACTCTATCAGACTGGACAGTAATTGATCCTTCTCTTAAATTATTGTATTTAGTGTCTGGGTTCATGGTGATGTTTATGCTAGAAAAGCATGGACAGATCAATAAAAAATATACATAAGAAAGATATCTTCCATCCCCACTAACTGCAATCCTGGTGCTATCTTCTCCCTATTTAAATTGATCTCTTAGGAAGTCAGCAGTAATGATTTGAGGTTTAACAACATACTTCCACTCATGAGGTACAACATTTCTCTCTCCCACTTGGAAAAACATGTTATCCAAACTTGATAGCAAAGACAATACTGTAGTAACTTCTTAAACAAGCTACGATTATGCAAGTTAGTAAATATCACTGCAACATAAACAAGCATCATCAGGATCAAAACATTTTGGTGTCCCAGTTTCTAAATACAACTTCACAGGTGATAGTTGGAATTTATCGTTATCCCAACCCTCCAAGCAATCTCCGCTTGTCTGTGTCTGAGCAATAGTATTTGCATGAAGTGAAGTTTCCAGGTCTTAAGTGAGACCATTGATTGTTTTGGTAATTGTGGAATTGGGACTGTCCAACTCTGGTAAAATCTGTTCTCTTTCTGAGTTGGCCACTGTTAAGTGCTTACTCAGAGAACATCTTCAGGGCTCCTGACAGCAATTGTGATTGACTGAAGGATTTGGCTTCATAACGAAAGTGTTGATATCAGTTTCTGATCCGCTAACTTTAAAAACTTCATAAATGAATATCTCATAAATTAACATTGTGCTATGTGGAAAATAAATAAAAAAATAGGTCCCTATCCCAAAGTTTTCACTGTTTAATTCAGAGAGATACAGCATAGAGGACAGCAGTCCAGGTATGACAAAGTGCAGGGTCATTGTTGATGAGATCAGCACAGGCAGGCTTTGCAAAAGAAGGGCATTTTGTGACAGGACTTGAAAGGGGAGAGAAAGTGATGCAACTTGGCAGGAAGACTGAGAAGATGATTAGGGAACTTCTTTTTCTTCCTTGCTATGCAACAACTTTGAGATGCAGCCCTTGTGATGGGTTGGATCACAGAAACCCCCTTGGGAACTGCCAACTGATGTGCCAAGACTACTTCTGCTGCTGCTTTCCTGACCTGGCAGCTTAGGACTCCAGCACCTTGTCTTGTTGAGCCAGACACACCAGTCTGCTCCAACACAGACCCAGGGTCTGAACCACGTGCCCCAAAGCTGCAGACTTAACTTGAAAGCAGCTTACAGAAGTGTTCCTGTCTTTAACACTCAGATGCCCAACTCCCAATGGGGTCCAAACCCCAAATAAATCAGTTTTACCCTGTATAAAGCTTATACTGGGTAAACTCATAAATTGTTCACCCTCTATAACACTGATAGAGAGAGATGCACAGCTGTTTGCCTCCCCCCCAGATATTAATACATACTCTGGGCTAATTAATAAGTAAAAAGTGATTTTATTAAATACAGAAAGTAGGATTCCAAGTAGTAACAGACAGAACAAAGTGAATTACCAAGTAAAAAAACATAAAACATGCAAATCTAAGCCTAGTACAGTAATAAAACTGAATATAGATAAAGTCTCACCCTCAGCGATGTTTCAATAAGTTTCTTTCACAGACTGGACGCCTTCCTAGCCTGGGCACAATCCTTTCCCCTGGAACAGCCCTTGTTCCAGCTCAGCTGCTAGTTAGGGGATTTCTCATCATGGCTCCCTCTTTGTTCTGTTCCACCCACTTATCTCTCTTTTGCATAAGGCGGGAAACCTTTGTCCCTCTGGGTTCCCACCCCCTCCTTCTCAATGGAAAAACACCAGGTTAAAGATGGATTCCAGTTCAGGTGACATGATCACATGTCCCTGTAAGACCCCCCCAAGCCTCCACTCCTCCCAGCCTGACTCACAGGAAGGCCTGCCTGCAAACACAGCCATCCACAGTCAATTGTCCTGCTTAATGTGTGGGCCATTAATGGTGGTTTGGAACCTTGATGGCTCCCTTTGCATAATTACAATAGGCCCTCAGAGTTATATTTCATATTTCTAGTTTCAGACACAAGAGTGATACATTTATACACATAGGATGACCACACTCAGTAAATGATAAGCTTTGTAATGATACCTTCCAAGAGATCTTTTGCATGAAGCATATTCCAGTTACATTATGTTCATACTCATTAGCATATTTTCATAAAATTGTATAGAGTGCAACGTCACAACCCTCTCACCCAAATGTAGCTTTTGCAGGCGCTAGCTAGCAATTGTCAACTCAAACCATTATTTGCCAGACTATACGCAGGCTAATAGCACTGCCCTTTGTTAAGGTTGCTCAACACTTCCTATTATAAAACCCTGTTTTCAGTTGCTTATAACTGTTTGTTTGACTTGTTCTCATGCCAGGTGTCTGCCACAGATTGATTTTTTTTTAAAACATCACATACATACAGTCTGTGCAGCTGCTGCTGTTCAGGAAATTCATGAGATTCAGGAGGGTATTTTTTATGGGGCACCGCGAGCAGTAAGTTCACCTCTAGCACCATACTAGGCTGTTGGTTTAACAGAGTTAAGGAAAGAATGTTACCTATTGACTCAACAAACCCTTCTTCTTGTGGCACTTGCAATTTCCTAGGAAGAGGTTCCAACAGAGAGAAAATCAACAGTACAATTAGGCAGCACCTTTTCCCTTCTGATTTCTCCCCCCTTCAAGCTATGGTACAACTGCTGAATTCTTGTGAGACAATATCAAAACTAACGGGAGCCTGTCATTAATGCAGATGGCAGGAACACAACCGGAATATTTGCAGGTGGTTATCAAATCAAATTAATCCATCCCACTTTGTCTGGTTGGGAGTTAGTACAGTATTTGAAATCTTTTCACCACATTCCTGGTTTTATGCTGAGAATCCCATCTGTAGCAGTTAATAAAGAGTCACTTTAAGAAGACTGAAATTACATTACATTACAACTGACACTTCTAGGATTAATTTTACAACTTGTGATTTTAATTTGGGTGGAAATGTATTTAAAATCATCTCTTGTCAGATTCTCATATTAAACATAATGAAACTTGATGATATTCTAGTAACATTAAACTGTTTTTAGTAGTTACTTAGGTTGTATGAAAAGACCATTCAGGATAGGAAAATCGTGGATCATTTTAGAAGAAAATGTTTGTAACACTGCTAAGGAAGCCACATAATGTTTTATGCATCCGGTTAGAGTATATAATCAAGCCTTTTAGTAATGCTAAAAGTATTACATGTATTTTGAAAAAATCAGTGAGTAATTTGGGCCTCAGCTATCTATCCTTGAAGTCAATGGGAATCTTTCCATTGATTTGAAGGGGAGTTGGATCAGACCTGTAATATGCATAGGCACCAAGGAAGGCCAGCAAGCTGAGGGGACCAATCGTGACCCAAGCGAACTGCATAATCCTTTCAGACTAGCAGCCGTGTTAGTCTGTATCCGCAAAAAGAACAGGAGTCCTTGTGGCACCTTAGAGACTAACAAATTTATTTCAGCGTAAGCTTTCGTGGGCTACAGCTCACTTCTTTGGATACATATGTATGTTCCATTCTATGTATCCGAAGAAGTGAGCTGTAGCCCACGAAAGCTTATGCTGAAATAAATTTGTTAGTCTCTAAGGTGCCACAAGTATTCCAGTTCTTTTTGCATAGTCCTTGTGAGATAATGTATGATTTTTGCTGACTTCTTGTGCAGGGTGTGTTGTTTGAAGTCAGAAACAATGTTGTGCAATTCTGAGAATTGTTAATGGGGTTATGTTTTTGTGATATCTCTGCTGTTAATATCTGGCACTACTGTTGTTTGTCTTCACCTATGAGTTAGAACCTCTGTTCCACAATACTTTTTCCTCTGTGTAAACATAGTGATGACCATTATATGCCAGGTGACCCATGTGGTGTAACATGAAATTACTTTGAGTATGATGGTACTACAGCATGACATTCCATGGTATTGTACACCACTTGTGAGAGTAACTAATCAGATAACACTGATAACCATCTTGCTAATCCTTCCTACCGCTCTCCTTGGTTATGTATTCTGCAAATGGACTTAACAGACGGTAAATAATTTTTTCCCTAAATTCCCCTTAGTTCACCATTCTTCTTAGCTTAGGGGAATATACTCTGTTTCCTTTGTATTTTTCTCAGAATCCTGTATACTTCAAAGAGCTATCCCCCCCTAGGTATCTTTTTTTCAAAGAATACTAGCTGCTTTTACCTTTGTGGAGTGAACAACATTGCTAGAGTTTTTGTATAACTCTGATTGCCCTTTTCATATCTTCTCTATTTTTATAAAATTCTTCTTCTGCTAGAGGGACAAGAACTGTTACTGCATACCAAATGTGGTCTAGAGTCCCTTATGTAGTATTAGGATGATTTATTCTGAGTCCTACCTTTGTTCACAGTATCCTAGAATCTCTCTCTTTTAAAAATTTAAATACTATTAATCCTAGTGCATCTGGTATTAGGGTTTTAGCCAGTACCAAGACCATATTCAATTCCTGTTAAATGTTTTGTGGCATATGGCTCCTGGGAGAGCATTGCTTTTTATTATTTATTTTGTAACTTCATAACCTTATCCATCTCTACAATGAATTGTGGATGCCAGTGAAACCACTAACAGTAACAGCCCATGATTCCAGCCTATTTGGCTTTACAAGTTTATTGCCATACTACTTTTGTCTTTACTGACCCCATTCTCCAGTTGTTTCATCAGCTAATTTCTTCCCCTTATAAATATTTCATGTACAAGGTCGCTGATGTAAAAAGAAAGGGAAAAAAATGGGCCGAATACTAATTCTTATGGGATTCCACTAATCCCTTCTCTCCCTCAAAACAGCTTCTGTCTGTGACATTTAAGTCAGTTTCCTATCAACACATGTGGCTCACCCCAATATCATATTTAATGACTTTGGACTGCTCTTTTCAATTGTGTGGTGCAGAGGGAAAGAAGGATAGAAAGGTAATGGAAGAGGAAGCAGAGCCTAAGTGATCTTTCTAAAATCCAAAAAACTTGGATACATTTCATTGACTATCCTAACTTAAATTCCTCAATTAAAATCCAGGTAATCCTCGGTTCTGTATTCCAATTCCTTTCCTGCTCCTGCATGAAAGCATGCTAGTCTGTGAATTCAAAGCTATATCTAGATATCTGTTTAAACATCCTTGTTCCTTTCATGGTATTTTTATTATTATTTATGTGCATTTCTAAGGCACCCATCTCCAATGTATTGAGAGTAGGTAAAAAATTTTTCAAAAATTTGAAGGTTTTGATTGAAAAAAGGGAACAGAATTCATGAAACACGTTTCCTGTTTTCCATCCAGCTCTAATCTAGGCACAGGAGAGTTTGTAAATATGTTATATTGCTATTGCTCTTCCCTCCCTTTCTCTCTTCATGCTGCTGGGCAAGTTTTTTTGAGTATTCTGGGCTTGGTCCTGTCTGGCTGTGGAGTCAGTCTTTGGAGTTCTTGGTCACGTTTTCCTACTATCTTAACTTCTTTTTTATCATTTAGGAATGTATGCCTAGTTCTGGCATCTGTCTTCCATACTCCTATGTGGACATTGATTTAAACAATTCATTTAAATATTTTCAGCAATGTGTATTTCTTTTGTCAAATTATCCTTGTTATCCCTCAGAGGCCCTTCTGTCTCTTTCATTGACCTCTTATTTTTCAGGTCCTGTAATTGGAAAATTCCTATTCTTTATCTTAACCATTTCTACAATCAGCTTTTTATTTTTCACCTCAGCTTTCCATATATATATTTTGCACTTCACTTAATTTATATTCCTTCAAATTTTTCTGCGATCCTGCTGTTTTTATATCTCATATTATGCCTCCTTCTTTTCCTTTATTAGTTTTTGTGTTCTTGTTTACCCACACTGGCTGTTTTGATTCCTTGGGTATTTATTGCTAGAAGGCATACATATTTTTGGCATACACTTATCTGTCTCTGAGCACTTTCCATTCTCCTTAGTGTCCTTTTCTTTCAATACTTCCTTTGATTAGATTTCACCCAAGATCACTTGCTTTCTTTCAGACTTGGCTGTGTGGAAATTCAATGGTTTTATTCTTCCCATCTCACTTTTATCTCACTTTAGTTCAGCTAACTTTGTAGTCTAGCTAGATTGTTTTAAGTACTTCTTTACTATATACAGTACCTCTTTACTATATATATAGGCCTCACATTGGGGCCTCTTCCAAGCCCCACCACATGCTATGCTCCTCACAGTAGGTTGTGCAAATGTTCAAAATCAAATCATGCATGCTGTCTGTGGTCGAGTCTCCCGCGCTGGGATCAAAACAGACCGATGGGCTCTGTTGGGCTCCTCATGCTTGGCTTTCTCTTGGTAAGGACTGTATGCCCCACTGGGCTTCTTGGACTTTGATCTCCTTTGTGTGGCCTCAGATGAGCTCTGGGCTCTGCTACGTTCCTTGGGTTTGGCCTCTTCTTGATTGAGGGATGGGGAAAAGTGGCAGTACTCTTCCCAAATCCACTCACTCATTGTGCCAGAATCAGCCATCACTCACGGCAGATATTCATGCAGATATTCATAATGTGACCCTTCTTTTCCATGAGGTTTGATGAGCAGTGAAATAGTTAATACTTTAAATGTTCACTTTGTCCTCACTGAGTATCTGAGTTAGCCCCAAAGGAGCTCTTCGATCTCTGAATCCAACCATAGCCTCTCAGTTATGTTTTCAGATTTTGCAACAGTTGTGTGTTCCTCTTTTTCTGTGTGCCCAACTTGAGATACCTGGACCCTGTCATGAAGAAAGGCTGAATATTCACAACTGTAGCTGAAGTCAATGAGAGCTGTTGATTCTCAGCGCCTCTTGCAGTAGGTCAGTGTTATCTAGAGCAGGGGCTCTCAAATTGCATTGCACCACGACCCCCTTCTGACAATGAAGTTACTACATGACCCTGGGATGGGGGCAGAGACCGGGCCCTGCCACCTTGTGTAGGGGGAGAGAGGGTCAAATCCCGAGCTCCACTGCCTCAGGTGGGAGTGGAGCTCAGGCTTCAGCTTCAGCCCTGGGTCCCAGCAAGTTTAATGCTGGCCCTGGCGACCCCATTAAAATGGGGTCATGACCCACTTTGGGGTTGTGACCCACAGTTTGAGAACCACTGATCTAGAGGAATGAGCCCAGGCTTGGGAGTCAGGAGGTCTTGAGTTCTCATCTGAATTTTGCCATAGATTGACTGTGTGGCCTCTGGCAAGTCACTTTGATTTTTGTCTCTGTTTCTCCACCTATAAAATGAAGGTAACAGTACTCTCTTATCTCCCAGGGGATTTGAGAAAATAAATGTATACAACTTTGTGATGCACTCAGATGTTTTGGTTATGAGTACCCTAGAAAAGGCCATGAGGAAATGAATAATTCTATACTCAGTGTAGGGTTCATACTGTGTGAAGTAAATAATGCGTGGGTATAAAGGATTATTCACTGAGCTCTAATCATACAAAGCACTGAATGAGGCAAGGTTCCTGGGAGAACACAGGACTGATTTTTTTCCTGGTTTCATCCCTTAGTCATAAATCAGCCCAGATGCCCTTGAAAGGCTCCCAGAGCTTGGTGAGACTTTAGTCAATGTGATCTGTGCATGAAGTTTGTAATGATCAGATGAGGGCCACATGGTTTTGGGTTTCCACTGTGAACCCTTGCTCAGCTCTGATAACTAATAGCATGTTTACCGCATCCCCTTAAATGCAGAATCATAATGAATTATACATCTTCACTAGATAAGTGTGCAACCAGGGCCGGCTCCAGAGCCCAGCGGGGCAAGCACCCGCCTGGGGCGGCCCTTTCCCGGGGGGGCGGCAGGCTGGGCCAGCGGACCTGCCGCAGTCATGCCTGCGGGAGGTCCACCGGAGCCCCGGGAGCAGCGGACCTGCCGCAGGCATGACTGCGGACGGTTCGCTGGTCCCGCAGCTTGGCTGGACCTCCCGCAGGCATGACTGCGGCAGCTCAACCGGAGCCGCCGGACTAGCGAACCGCCCGCAGCTGCGGGAGGTCCAGCCGAGCCGCGCGACCAGCGGACCCTCCGCAGTCATGCCCGCGGGAGGTCCGCTGCTCCCGCGGCTCGGGGGCGCCTCCCGGGCATGACTGCTTGGGGCGGCCAAATTTGTAGAGCCGCCCCTGTGTGCAACTACACATAGTTATTCATAGGTGCTGGACTATTACAGTTCACAGTTTAAGTAGGATCTGAACATACAGGCTCTTGGACTTTAAAAAGATTGGGTCCAATTCTTCTCTGTACTGCTACTGAAGCCAGGACAGTGACTAAGAAAGGAGTCAGTGCTCCTCCCTGATCACAGCACAGGGACTAAGAGGGACCAACATAATTTGTGTGCTGGTTGCAACAGCCCCTCTGAGCCATTCTGGAATCTAGCAATGCCAAGGACATCGAATGTCCTGGCTCTGTCCCCGGGTCCAACGTCAAGGGCTCCTAAGGAGGGTGGGGTATGGCTATATATGACTGCTTGTCAGGGAGAATATTGCTTATGAACATAGCACATGGGTAAACTCCCCCCTCCCCTTATTTTAAAGACAGAAACAACTAGAAACGTTTAAAATGAATAAGGAGTAAAACCATGCTGAGTTCTATTAACTGAAGAGTTTGCAAATGTCTCCTGACCTCTCTGTTCACCCTTCTTTGCTCCCTAATTCTTTCAAAGCCTCATTTATTGAAAACTTTTGGATGAGCTTATAAACCTGGATAAATTTTACTGTGTCCTGTATAGACGTTTAAATTTAATTTTCCCTATCTGTTGTGAGTACATTATAGTCTATGTTTAAGTTGTACCAGAGAATAGGATCAGAGATCTAATAGGCTTAAAAGTCCAGAAGGAAGAAATCCCCTTCTTTGAACTTCTGTCATCAGTTCAGTTTCAGTTTCTGGGGCTGTCATACTGTGGTTTATGAGAATCAGAGAAAATTTTAGGCTAACCAAAATCACAGCATTAAATACTTTGTCCGTGTAAAAAACACCCTTAACTTTGTGTCATGGGGAATAGGGATGTCAGCACAAATTTGTTTAAAATCTTATTTGAAAGACAACACCCTCCATATCTTCTAGAGTGTGTGGCCCAGCTTACCGCTGCGGGAAAGACAAGCCTCTTTCCTTGACAGAATATTTCCACTTTTCTTCTAGCTCTCTCCTAAATGTTCTCTCTGTCAAGTTGTAAAAAAATAAAATAAAAAAAAAATCACCTGATTAGTCTGATTAGATTTAGAAGTTTCTTTGTGTTTTTTCCTGATTTCCAAGAATACTAGATGATGTAGAACATTTAGCTGAAATCTGAAACCCTTTTTCAATAGCTAGAGGATGGCCACTCTCAGTGTAGCAGTTCATAAGTAGATACATCCTCAGAGCCCAGCTGGGATGCTCTGGGGTCCACACCATTAAATCTGTAGAGACAGGGATAGAAAGAAGTGCTTTGGGCTGATGGTCCTATATATGAATGTGATAATATTGCTATTTATTATGTCTGGCCATATTGGAGGGGGGAGGAGAAAGAGGAGGGATAGCTCAGTGGTTTGAGCATTGGCCTGCTAAACCGAAGGATGCAAGTTCAATCATTGAGGGGGCCATTTAGGGAACTGGGGTAAAAATCCATCTGGGAATTGGTCCTGCTTTTTTGAGCAGGGGTTTGGACTAGATGACCACCTGATATTCTGTGATTCTATGAATCCCAACACAGCTAGGCAGGTCCAATATCAAAAGTAAATTTGGACCACAAGTAAAGCAACTATCTGTGACCAAAAACAGCCTGTACACATGCATGTGATTATCTTTGTTTGTTTGTTCGTTCATTCATTCATTTCCCACCCTTTTTTCACTCTCCCTTCCCCTCCTTTGAGCAGCTGCTGTGCCAGTTATCCCCAAATTCCCTTCAAAGGAATAAACGGACTCTTCCTGCTCCCCCATCCTGTACACAGATGCCATAGTACTGAATTATCTGCAGCGCTCCAAGCAGGCAGCACTCATTTGAGTCTTCTGCGAAAGACACATTAGCACAGGTGAAAGAGAAACTCAGTGCTCCAGAGAAGGCTTCTTTGCAGCATCTCTGATTCCAACAGTCACAGCATGTTAGGCTTGATGTTAGCTATGGTCAGAAATCCTTTGGCGGTTAATGGGGCCTTCAGAAGTTGAACTCTAGCTCCCCTGGATGCTGTGTCTCCAGCTCAAATTAATAGAACACCCTAGACAGATTTGTGATTTTTTTTCGTCACTGGGCATGTTGTCACCCTTAATAAATCCCACTTAGAAGGTGTCTTAGGGTCTGTCTACACTGCAATTAAACATCCATGGCTGGCTTGTGTTAGTTGACTCAGGCTTGCGTGGCTCGGGCTATGGGGCTGTAAAATTGCAGTATAGACATTGAAACTGAGGCTGGAGCCTGAGCTCTGGGACCCTTCTGCCTTCATGGGGTCCAGGTATCGGGCCTGAACCTGAGCCTGAATTTCTACACTGCAGTTTTACCATCCTGTAGCTGTAGCCCCTCAAGCCTGCCAGCTGTGGGCGTTTCATTGCAGTGTAGACATACTCCTACTGTCCTGAATGCTCAGCAGAGCCTAGAGCTGTTTCTGTCTGCGGAAACTCTTGAGTCACTTTCTAATTTCTCAACGTGGAACAGCCATTCAAAAGTTTTTAATCAAGAATTAACAGACATATTTTACACTAAGGCGGCACCTGGCTGCTCCTGTTCCAAAATGACCTACACACATGCTTCACCCACCACCAGGACGCTTTCTTGTCCTTGGAGATTCTTCAGCCAGTAAACAATGTACCCATTTTAGCCGCATTCTTAAACGGGGTGGTTAGAACATTGAAGTGGAAATCAGCAGACTGGGCTCTTTTCCTGACTGTACTGCAGACCTCTGTGATATTTACCAAGTCCCTTTAGTTTCTGTGCCTCTTTTTCCTCTTCTGCAAAAACATTCATTGACCTGCCAGGGATGTTGCGAGAATAAATTTTTTTGTGGTTGCAAAGTACATGGAGACCTTCAGATACAAGGTGTCCGATTTAAAGGCTAAGCATTATTAGGAGCTGGATCTTGCTATCCCTCAGAGACAGCTCTGGCAGGGAGCAGGATGCTCTAGAAATGGTCTGTGTGCAGTTTTCAAGTGACTGGGGCATTCAAGTTGGGGGCATTTGGGGAAGTGTGGAGAGAGCATGATGCTTGGGCTCCTAATTTCATGGATCCTATGAATGTACAGGGAAGAGTCATTGTTCCATGGCAGGAAGGAAATTTTCTATGATGTCCTGCAGCAGGATAGCTCCTGAAACAACCAAGCTGTCATTGACTAAGTCCTCAAACAGCTGCCCATTAGCAGCCATAGAGGGGACAAAGCTGAACTTATTGCTGCTTCAAGCACTGAAGTCTCATTTTACCTCTTCAAAAATTATTTCACCACAAAGAGGTGTTTTTTGCTGTGAAAATAGCTACTTTCTGCTATGGGCAAATTAAATCTTACCATTTTTATTATCATTATTACCATTTCATAACCTTACCATTTTCCTTGCTGGAAATGCCAAAACTTTTTCTTTTTAATTAAAGCTGATGTAGTGCTTGTGAAAAGTGCCAGAGTTCTGATGCTGGAGGCAAATCGTTAGTTTTTGCTGAGTAGAAAACTTCAGTGAGAAGGTACATGTAGTTGCTATTCCTTAAACTCTGTTCTTTGTTTGGAATGAAGTTAATGTGTAGTAGAATGTGTGTTATTGATAATTGAGAGAAGGCACCTTAAGTCATGATCTTATCAACATATAAAAATAACCTGTTTGCTTTTCATCAAGTATCTTCTGAGGGGAATTAATAACCACTTTTCAGGAACCTGCTTGGAAAAATGTAAGTTGTGCTGTAGGAGTTATTATTCTAGTTTTCTGCAGTGGCAGTTTAACTGTAAATCAGTGTGCAAAAGTGCATGCAGGCAACAGAAGACCCTGCTTATTTTGTGATAAGTGGGAAAGATATTGTGTTCTACAAGCTGAATATTATCTATACCTCTCTATATACACAACAGAAAATATTTCAACTAAAGCTGTGTGAAAAATGTTCAATATACCCACAAGCAGAATTTCTTTGTGTGTGTGTGTGGGGGGGGCTTTTTATCCATTTTCTATAAGGTAAAAACATTCTATGTCTGCCAGTCCAGTTTATTTTAATTAGGTTTTGCTGCAACTGCAAGTGAAATTCTTCCTGCATTGGAAAAATTTGATTTGTGTGTGCCAGTGGAGTGTGAGAGCTGAAGGTCAAACAGTGAATATTCCACCTGCAGGTAGGATAGTTGTGTGGTGAAGGCACTATCCATTTATTTACCTTTGTCCTCATACAGTCTCTATAACTGTACTATCTTAGCACTGGGCTAGGGGGTCAGGAGATCTGGGTTCAATTCTTGATTCTATCAAAGACTATGTGATTTAGCAAGTCAGATTCTCTCTGTGCCTCGGTTCCCCATTTGTTTTAAATGGGGATAATATTTCCCTGTCTCAGAGGTGTTGCTGAGGATAAGTTATTTCAGGCACTCAAATATTACGGAGGTAAGCAGGTCACATAATGCAAGTACTGAACAGATGTATAGGTACAAAAAATAATTGAGTATAATAAAATTGTCTCAACTGCCATTTTCATTAATATTAAATAACAAAAAATAAACAATAATACAAATGTTGAAATAACCTCCCTCCCCAATAACATAAAAAAGTAAAAGAGAAATATGAAGTACTAAAATACTTAATGGATGCTTAGTGTGCATACATGCCACTGCATAAAATCAGAATTGTTTGGCCATGTGTCATAGTTCCTATACTGCTAACAATGCAAGTGCTTTAGGAATAGGAGGCTCTAAGTTCTAACTCCTACTATCATTGGGAAGTTCTCAGTGATGATGGAATGCAAAATAGTTATGGCCACATGTATGTTACACTATGAAGGGAAGAAATAATAGCATATTTAAATGGCTATACAAAGAACAAGACAGCAACAAAGTCTAGCTAAACTTTGAAAGGTAAAGGAGTTTTCTAAAATATCGTATGGTGTATTTGGTTATGAAGTAAGCAACTTTCTGCTTTCCAGATAAACATGGCGTGATTCATACTTTGCTGTTGAGTGAATATTATGATCTCTAGCAGGCTTCCACCTGCAACTGTGCATACAAGCTCAATTTGTGCCTCTGTCTGTGACCAGATTTAAAAGACAAGTAGAGGACATTTCAGATAGTTTGCTAGCTCAAAGGGTAGTTTGCATTTTATGATCTCTCCCCTCCAGTGACTTATGACTGTGGTTCAGGCCACTGCTCCCTTTGGCTTGGACTTTGCTGATAAAGTTAGTCAAGACCTCCTCTGAAGGTGATTTTCAGGCAACCATCAAACTTGCAAGTCTACTCAGTGACCAAAAAGCCATCACTCATGGCTAATGATCTCATCGGCCACTGCCCAATATCTGATCTGCTGTTCTTAGGCTGAGTCACTCAGAAGCTGGTGAAGCACCTGACTTCTTCCAACACTTCAAGCTTTCTCCTTTCAGGCTTCAGATCTGGTTACAGCACTGAGATAGCACTGGTTGTACTGGTGGATTGGTCCCATATGCTACAGATAAGGGGCAAACTGCCATTCTGTTACTCATCAGAAGTGTTCAGCACTATAGAGCATGATGCATAGCCAATTCACCTGAGAGACCTGGCAGAAGACAGTGGAGTGCATTGAATTGGCTCTATTCTTAGATCCTAGAGATTCATGCTGCCTCTCCGCCTCACCTGTGGGGTCCTGCAGCACTCAGTTCTATCCCTCACTTTGTTTATCATCTCTGGGAGATATGATAGTCCATGGACTTCAAAGCCAGTAGAAAGCAGAGGATACTCAATTCTACCTCATCTCCATGTCAAACCCAGACAACACCATTGCCTAGTGGTTCTGAGTGAAATAAGCAACTGGAAAGACACCGTCTGGAACTAAATCCAGGCAAGAAGAATTGATGATAGTGAGAGGAAGAAAGCTGTTTAAAGAACTGTCCCAAACCATTGCATCATCCTCAATAGAGGGTTCCTGCCCTGATTGTCAGGGAAGTTTGCAGTTTCAGAGTCCTTCTGGATTCTTTGCTGGTGTTGGATACACAAATGGTATCGGTAGCCAGATGCTACTGTGCACCTTTATCTGACCATGAAGCTGCACTCTGCCAGCTGGAAGCAGAATTGACTCATTGAGACTGGAGGTGTTGTATCATTGCAATGTCCTATAGCCGAGGATGACAAAAATATTATGTAGAAGCTCAAAATGACTTTATAGAGGTAGTATCAAGAATGGGAGTCCAGAACTAGAAGAACATAAGAATGGCCATATTGGTTCAGACCACTAGTCATCTAGCTCAGTCTTCTGACAATGGTCAGTACCACATGCTTCAGAGGGAATGAATAGAACAGGGCAATTTCAAGTTATCCAAGACTTTGTTAGCCTTTGGCCCATGCTTGTGAAAATCCTGCTCTCTTGACACCAGACTGTCTATGCACATTGGGAGTCTGTGTTGTAATATCAGCCTTTTTGCAATAGCTTTCCCTCAGTAATAGTTCCAAAAATATCTCAATGTATCCTGGCCCATGGCAGATAGGACAGCCCACCACAAGAAGAGGAGAAAGCAGAGGTAGAAAGTAGTAAGAGAAAAAAAGAAAAGTTAAAGCATATCCCACACTTGCTCCTAGTTGGAGGAGTTGGAGAATACAGTCTTTTTGACAGCATGTATCTTCATGTAATGTTCTTAATGCTCCCATAATAGGGTGATACCTAGAGCCATGTCCGATATGTCTATATCTAGACAGACAGACAGAATAAACCCTTCTGCCTTGCTAATATTGCAGAATTTTCTTTGTAAAGCAAAATTGATTACACAATTCCATATATATCTCCTTGTTGCATGATACAGTGCTTGAGAAATGTAGTTGTAAAAGGACGTCAGTGACAGTGCTCCTCTTCTTATTGCTTCCTTTTAGACCCTTCCTTTATTTCCATTGTTGATGCATAAACTATATTCAGTAGAAGTAACCTCATAAGACCTAGAAAAATTACAGATTTTATTGCATTCTGTATTGTCTTAGAAACACTAAGTAAAATTGTCTCTTTTGATATCTTCATGTCACTTGGGTGTTGCAGGAGAATGTTCAAGGCTATCAGTCTGAAGCTTATCCCCAGGATGGGCACATATGTTCAATACAATTCCTTCTAAATTTGACACATATATAGCTTACGCACCTGTCACCTCTGTTACCATTTTTGTGATTAGATATCAATACTTCTTTTAAAACAGGAGAACTCTAAGAGCAGCTCCTGCTGCATGCAGTTACTGAATTAAGCTGTGTTTTAGCCCTGACAGTCATGATTTTCAGTATCTCCAAGGAGTTTCTGAAGAATTAGACTCATGACTAAACAGATCCTTTAAATTTACAGTTACTGTAGTGTTCATTTCAGTAGCACTCACTGTAGATTCTGTACTTTCAGACACACAGAGGCATTGCCCTATAGTTCACTGTATAACAGTTTGCACTGAATCACTCTATTATCTCTTTAAAAAAAAAAGTAATTTCCTCCACCTCCTGAAGCTGGCCAAAAACAATGTTCTAAAGAGAACTCATTTTGATTCAGCCACAATCCTCAACAAAACATTTCAGCAGATTATCAAACGTTTTAAGAGATCTGTTACTTCTACACAAATAAGAAACATTATATGCTATAGATTTACAATTAAGAATATGATCTTAACATTTTTACTGTCTGCATTAAGCACACTAGAGCAGCACAACAAAAATAATAATAGAAGAACCCTCAAGCAAGGCACTTAAATGCAATACCTGCAACTCCATTTGCAATGGTGGGCTCAATTCTCACTAGTGGGTTATTCTTTTCACTCTCACCTCGACCATATTGTCTGTTTTTCTAATCTTCTTTATAAATAAGAAATGTGTGGCTTTTATGCTACTAGGTTGTGTTGGGAAAAAACAAACAGCCTTTGCAAGTCCTTTCAGGGACTTCAAAATAAATAAGTGCAGACAACAACTCTTTTCTTTGTTTTCTATTTAGTAAGTTCGTATAAACAGAGAAACTTATGATGACACTTATCCAAGAATCCTGACAGCATTGTATTGGTCCATTACTAGATGGAAACGGTAGCATTATCAATAATAATGCAGAAAGGGCACAAGTGTTCAATAACTATTTCTGTTCTATATTTGGCAAAAAACAAAAACAAACAAACAAAAAAACCCCAACCAGATGATGTACAGACATTAAATAACACTCTTTCCATTCAGCTAGTATCTCATGATAATGTTAAACAGCAGACACGAAAGTCAGGCATTTTAAAATCAGCAGGTCCAGATAACTTGCATCCAAGAATTTTAAAAGAGCTCACTGAAGAATTTGCTGTACTGTTACTGTTGCAGTAGGTCTTGGAGCAAAAGGAAGTTCCAGAAGACTGGTTGAAAGCTAATGTTGTGCCAGTATTTAAAAAGGGTAAATGGGGATGACTGGATAATTGTAGTCCTGTCAGTGTGACATTGATCCTGGGCTGTATAATGAAGCAGCTGATACAGAATACAATTAATAAAGAATTAAAGAAGGGTAATATAATTAATGCCAATCAATATGGGTTTAATGGAAAATAGATCCTGTCAAACTAACTCAATATCTTTTTATGATGAGATTACAAGTTTGGTTGATAAAGGTAATAGTGTGGGTGTAACATAGCTAGACTTCTGTAAGGCATTTGTCTTAAAAGACATTTTGATTAAAAGAACTAGAAAGATATCTAATCAACATAGTGCATATTAAATGCTGGCTAACTGACGCGTCTCAAAATGTAACTGTAAACGTGGAATCATCATTGAATAGGTGTGATTATAGTTGGGTCCCGCAGGGATTGGTTCTTGTCCCTATGCTATTTAACATTCTTATTTATCACCTGAAAGAAAACATAAAATCATTGATAAAGTTTGCAGATGACACAAATATTGGGGAAGTGGTAAATAATGAAGAGGACAGGGCTCTGATTTACTGGATTTGGATCACTTGGTAAGCTGGGTGCAAGCAAACAATATGCATTTTAATACAGCTATATGCAAACATATACATCTGGGAACAAAATAATGTAGTCAAGTATCAGAGTGGTAGCCGTGTTAGTCTGGATCTGTAAAAGCAGCAAAGATCTGTAAAAGCAGCATTGGTGGACGTGCAGGTGAATGAACCGGTGATGGTGTGGCTGATCTGGTTAGGTCCTATGATAGTGTCGCTGGTGTAGATATGTGGGCAGAGTTGGCATCGAGGTTTGTTGCATGGATTGGTTCCTGAGCTAGAGTTACTATGGTGTGGTGTACAGTTACTGGTGAGAATATGCTTCAGGTTGGCAGGTTGTCTGTGGGCGAGGACTGGCCTGCCACCCAAGGTCTGTGAAAGGTCTCCTACAAAAACCTGTAGGAGAACACTTCAACCTCCCTGGCCACACAATAGCAGATCTTAAGGTGGCCATCCGGCAGCAAAAAAACTTCAGGACCAGACTTCAGAGAGAAACTGCTGAGCTTCAGTTCATCTGCAAATTTGACACCATCAGCTCAGGATTAAACAAAGACTGTGAATGGCTTGCCAACTACAAAACCAGTTTCTCCTCTCTTGGTTTTCACACCTCAGCTGCTAGAAGAGGGCCTCATCCTCCCTGATTGAACTAACCTCGTTATCTCTAGCCTGTTTTTTGCTTGCTTATATATACCTGCCCCTGGAAATTTCCACTACTTGCATCCGACGAAGTGGGTATTGACCCACGAAAGCTCATGCTCCAAAACGTCTGTTAGTCTATAAGGTGCCACAAGACTCTTTGCTGCTTTTAAAATAATGTAGGCCATTCACACAGGATGGGGCATTCTAGCCTGGGAAGCAGTGACTCTGAAAAAGATTTTGGGATCATGGTGGATAATCAGCTGAACATGAGCTCCCAGTGTGATGCTGTCATTGCAAGCACTAATACAGTCCTTGGATGCACAAATAGGGGAATCCTGCGTAGTAGAGAGGTTATTGTACCTCTGTATTGGGCACTGGTGAGTCTGCTGTTGGAATGATATATCCAGTTCCAAGAAGGATGTTGATAAATTGGAGAGAGTTCAGATCAGCGCCACCAGCATGATTAAAAGATTAGAAAACCTGCCTTATGGTTAAGGCTACGTTTTAGTCACAGGTATTTTTAGTAAAAGTCATGGACAGGTCATGGGCAGTAAACAAAAATTCACAGCCTGTGACCTGTCTATGACTTTTTCTATACACCCCTGATTAAAACTTGGGAGGAGGGCAGTTCAGGGGCGCGGCCCTGGGGGTGCCGCAGGTGCTTGGGGAGGGTGGGGCTGGGGGGGGGGAAATATGGTGGGGCTGGGGTAGGTTCCCTGCCTGGCTCCTGGGAGGCGGCAACCTCCAGCTTTAGCTCCACATGCTGCCTCCGGTCCACCCCAAGTTCTGCAGCTCCCATTGGCTGGGAACCGCAGCCAATGGGAGCTGCGGAGGCAGCACATGGAGCTAGGAGCTGAGGGAGGGGAGTTCCTGTTGCCCTTCTGGGGAGCCACCCCCCCAAGGAAGCACCATCCCGCACCCCAACCCCCACTCAAACTCCTGCTGCTGGGGGGTGGGAGAGCCCAAGACTGCCCCAGCAGCAGCCAGTGCGCCTGTCTCAGGGGCTGCCCGAGCTGCTCAGGTAGCTCTTGGGCCAGCCGCACAGGCCGGTGCAGAAGTCATGGAGGTCATGGAAAGTCATGGAATCCGTAACTTCCGTGACAAACGCGGAACCTTACTTATAGTGACAGACTGAAGGAAGTCCATCCATTTAGCTTAACATAGAGAATATTAAGTCTATAAGTAGCAGAAACAGGTATAACATGATCCAATGTATGAAAGTTGAAACTAGATCAATTCAGACTGGAAATAAGGTGTCATATTTTAACAGTGAGAGTAATTGCCCATTGGAACAATTTACCAGTGGTGGTCGTGGATTCTCCCTTCACTGACAACTTCGAAATCAGGATTGGTTTTTTTCTAAAAGATCTGCTGTAGGAATTAATTTGGGGAAGTTATGTGGCCTATATTGTGCAGGAGGTCAGACTAGATGTTCACATTGGTCTCTTCTCCCCTTGGAATCTGTGAATCTGAGAGATCCCTCCCCTCCCACCCACCCCCATTCATTTTCATTGTTCGAACAATGGACTAAGTCTAACACTTACTCTTTAATAATGCTATTCATAATTTTAGCACACTTCCACCTTTCTCCACTAATTCTCTTAGAGGCTCTGATGAGGTTAGTGGAAAGACTCCTGTTGATTTCACTGGCCTTTGGATCAGAGACTCATCATTCTTTCTCAAGTGTTTTTATATTATGGCAGCTAACTTTAAATCCAACACACTTATTCAAACTACAAAATAAATAATATAAATCAAATTCCAGTGTACAATCAATAGTTTTAATAGGATGAAAAATGTGTGCTGGGGGTGGGGTGGGGTGGAGGCTCTGTAGCCCACGGTTTGTCCCTAGTAGCATGGTTTCAACTGAGGTGCATTGCCAGGGAATGGAGGTAAACTTTAGAAAGGGGGCACTGCCAGAACCAGGGAATAGAGCCTATGCCCAGATGTATGTAGCCCTTCGGGTATTCTTGCCTTGAGGACCTGGGGGGAAAGGTAGACACCAACTCTACTCTCCTGATGGAACAATCTCTGCAGTAGAATTATCATCAACATTTTCTTGCCAAAGTCATCTCCTGTGGATTTTAAATTGGGAAGGGACAATCTGGCCTCCTATATTTATTAAAGGTGGGTGAAATTTTGCACTAATTTTTTTTCCAGATCATTTCATTAAATTTCCCTTTTTCCCTTATCTAAAAGAGTCTTATTTTCTCTCATCTTATCTCTGTTTTGCACTGTGCTATAGCAGAGGCAGTAGCAGGAACTGTTTTTAAACCATTTAAATTTTTTCAAAATGACAGTGATGACAAAGTAGTATAACTAGTGACTATCCGTCACATATTAAGAAATTAGGACACCAAATTGCCCATGAGAAGTAATAGCAGGAGATTTTAGTACATGGCAGTTTTGTTATGTGGATACTATAGTCTCAGTGTTTCTTTACTTACAGTAAAACTAGAGATGAGCCCCAGTAATTGGATCTGGGTCCCATTCTAGATAAGGTTTAATCTAGGATTTAAGGTTTGTATTTGAGGTTCACAGGGCCAGTTCTTATAATGTTGCAAACCTACAACCCCCAAGGGGTCTTCTGGGTGAAAGGTCCTAGTTATACATGAACTGTTCTGGAAGCAAAAAACAAGGCTAGAGTTGGATTCTAGTTCAGATGCAGTGGAACTGAAATCTTGCAAACAGTGTGCGGCTCCAACTGAAGGAAATCTCGTGAGATTTCAAGCACATCTCAGCTGGAAGTAGAAAGCAATTCCCTTCTTGTTTTCGATCTGACCCAGAACAAAAAAAAAGCAAAAACCAAACAGAATAAAGACACCAAAACAAAACACAATCTTTAGATCTAGGGATTTGGATCCAAATTTTCCCTAAAATTCAAAAGTGAGATATGCACTTCTGATTTTGTCTCATTGCCATAAAGTTATAATGAACAGCACGTCAATATGTACTTAGCTAATACCCAGGTCTTCATTATGGTGGTTGCTACTTATCTCACTTGTTTTATCATAGCAGAAATTCCCATGGACTTGATGGAAAGTGATAAAATAAGAGAGGGTTTCCAAGTCAATATTTGTATTTTTTGTAAATTTTGTAATCTTAACTTGATTCACAAAGACTGAGTTGCATAACTTAATATGCATGGAGATAAGGCTGTAAGCAGGGCCGCCCAGAGGATTCAGAGGGCCTGGGGTCTTTGGTGGTGGTGGGCTCCTGCTTCGGTGGTAATTCAGCAGCGGTGGGTCCTTCCGCTCCGGGACCCACCGCCGAAGTGCCCCGAAGACTCATGGCTGCCGAATTACCGCCGAAGACCCGGAGCGGAAGAAGCTCCGGGGGCCCTGGCCTTGCGAGAGTTTTCCGGGCCCTCCGGAACGAGTGAAGGACCCTGCTCCAGGGGCCCCGAAAAACTCTCGTGGGGGCCCCTGCGGAGCCTGGGGCCTGGGGCAAATTTCCCCACTTGCCCCGCCTCTGGGCGGCCCTGCTTGTAAGTCCAATATTGTGCTTTCTGTAGGACCTTCTAGGTGTAACTTTGAAGGTAACATACAAATGGTACTAACATAATTTAATTTTTTATTCTTTTTCCCCCTCCACCATAGCTAGAAAACAGTTTGATTTCACTGGGAGCAATGAAGCTCTTCAGTTCTGAAAATCAGGCCCCTACTTTTTAAAAGATTCAGATAGGTGCTTTTGAAAATCCCACTAGATGCCTAATTCATTGAAATGAGGATTTAGTCTCCTACATGTATTTGAAAATCTCACTATCTGCATCTTTAATCTCCTGAGTACCTCTGAAAATCTGACCCCAAGTGTCTCAGGTGTTGGGCGACCAAAAACTGAATCACCCCACATCAGTGAACAGTTTTGAACATTTTGGCTTAGATGTCTAGCTACTTAAAATATGCAAAAAATTATGGGTGCATGTGATCCTAAGAGCATCCCAGTGACAGAGGACAAGGGGCTCACCGGTATCAGGTAATGAGTTTCAGCTGGCCTGACTAATTCAGTGTACCCCAATTTACTATGGTTATAATCTCTATCTAAAACATATCATTGGAAAACTCATAACTCACTGATCATTAATATTCTCATGTGGTATATACATGTGGTGTGTATTAAGAGCTATGAATACGTGCTAGAATTATGTTTGTTTGGCAAGCAATGCATAAACCCAGTCTGCCTTAGACAAAGGAATGTGTGTTTGTTTGTTTGTCCAGCCCAGTCATCAGGCAGAGACAATGAAGTTTCATTTACATATAAGGTAAACAAAGCTAACAAGTGGGGGAAGAGACAGCTTCTAGCAGGGAAGAGAGATTTTATATGGGTTATAAAGACAGGTAGGGTGTGATCTGCTGGCTGTGAGTGCCTGAGGCTGTGAGTTACATCCGCAAAGCATTGTAAGATACCTAGGGTAAGTGGTGACACCACCTCTTACTGGTCTGAATTGCACCCTGAACCATGAAAGTCTGTACACTGCATAAAGACTTTTGAAAATATGATCCAGTCTTAGCTTTTGCATTTTGCTCCGCCATACTGGGAAGTATCTTCAGTTTTGCTTCCAAAGCTGGGTAACTAAACATGATTGATACTTAGATTAACAATCCTCCAAGAAATACTTTACAGTCACTGCAGGTAATGCAGGAGAAGGATAAATTACAGTGCACTTGATAGGTGATGGAGGAGGAGAGAGAATATGAAGAAAACAGTATTAAGATTTCATTGAGGAATAATAGTTTTGCCTGTCTTGCAGTAATCTGAATTTAACCTATCGTTGCATCTTGAATATTTGTACAAATTATATTACAGCGGATTAACTGTCCCTTTTTTAAAGCTCTCAAATTCTGTTTTAAAGGTAAAACAGTAAAATAGCTGCACAGCCACAGAAACTAGTGCATACTCTATTATATCTTAAATGTAATCTGAGCAGTTGTTGAAAATTCAGTACATCACACACTAGCACAATAAATGTTAAGGAAGTCGTGAACAGCACATCCTATTGTCGTCAATGAATGTTTAAAACCTAATTTCCCAAACTATTTGCGGATCAAAACAGTTCTTTAAACTAAAGCTGCCTTCTTAATTTGCTTTATCAGTCTCCACTTTCAACAGAAATATGTTTCCTGCCTTTTTTTGACCTTTGACTCATGCTTTTTATTATGCAAATTGGACAAGGGCTACATGTAAAGCCAATTCAGTGTTGCCCATTTGCATAATGATTTGCCTCTTTAAGATGGGCAGTTAAAACTAAATAGTTTCTGAATTTCTTTTGAGAAATGGCTGCCTCTTTATTTAATGTTGAAAAGTGAAAGGAGTTAGTAAAGGGTCCTTATAAAATATTCCCTTTAAACACTACCTCCATAATTATCAGTGGAATAAAACCTACAGAACTAAACATCTTTTCTGAACATAAGGTTAGGAGAATGCTTATTAGAGCCAACATTAGAGAAAGCACACAACACTCACATTCATAATAACTAGTGGTACAGGCCACGATTAATTCTTTTTTAAGTTGGTGGAAACAAATTCTCTGTGAATGACTGCCTGCAGCAGACATGTCAATAGAGAAAAAGGCTATATCAGCTTTCTCTTTTAAGGCAGAAATGTGAAAATGTAAAATTTCTCAGGGAATTCTTTATAAAAAGATGTTTTTATGCATACAGGCTACATGTCACAAATGCAAAATGAAATACAAAATAAGCCAAATAGTGGTGAACATCCTAAATGCAGAAAATAATATAAAATGCATGATACTTTAAATCTCATTAAAAACACCAGCATATGTAACTTCCTAGCAACCAATCCTCAAGAGCCTCCCTAGAAAGATGTTACTTCTCTAAGGACTTCCTTGTATAAGAGGTTTAATAAATGAAGCACATATGGAAAGTATATCAGTGTTCCCTGTGTGCAGACATTCTCAGTGGTCTCAAAAGCCTCATATCCAATTGTATAACTTCCTAATCTGATATAATCAACACAAAAACACTGTGTTAAATTAATGCTGAGAATCTAATTTCAACTAACAAGAGCAAAGACAGCTACAAATAAGGATGAAACACCAACCTTCATTTCCCTCTCAACTCCATACTGAACAAATGTTCCAGCATGGTTTGAAGGGTTCCATGCTGATGGAGGCGCTATCTCCTGGTTAGAGGAGCTATAAAATCAAGTTCCAGACTTATTGTGGTGATTCAAGATGCCTTGGTGATTGTTTCCTGGCCCAATTCCGGGCTGGGTAATTATATTTTGATTGCGTAATTTCTCTTTTCACTTTCAGCTCAATAGAGTATTCTTCTTTGCTGCCTGCCCAGCTGACTGCTGAGTAGTGTTAATATGAGCTGTTAAACAACTGCTGTGTATCACAATGCAAGTGGCTGCATTTCAGTAGTAGAGAAAATTACTATTGATTTTATAGTGCTTTGAGAATTGTTTGGGATGAAGCATGCTACATAAATATGTTGTTTTTATTTTTTCATTTGGTGCCTAAGCTTTATAGGGGCCTTGTCTGGTAGGTAATTGTATATGACATATATACATACTCCAATATCTATAGGGTGACCATATTTCCAAAGTGAAAATGGGACACTGCACGAGGCTGGCCCGAGCTGCTCACCTAAGCTCCTTCCCCCAACACGAGGCTGGGGTTGCTGGAACCCTGCCTGCTTCCCCCCACCCCCTGCACATGCTACCGTCTTCTGAACTTGAAAAGTATCTGGGGTATTTGTGTGGATCAATATTGCAGGGAGAGATGGGAGCCAGAAAGGGCGAAATCTATATGGACCGTCCATTTAGATCAGCAGTAGGCAACCTATGGCATGTGTGCCAAAGGCAGCACGTGAGCTGATTTTCAGTGGCACTTGCGCTGCCTGGGTCCTGGCCACTGGTCTGGGGGGCTCTGCATTTTAACTTAATTTTAAATGACGCTTCTTAAACACTTTTAACCTTATTTACTTTATATACAACAATAGTTTAGTTATAGAAAGAGACCTTCTAAAAACGTTAAAATATATTACTGGCACGCGAAACCTTAAATTAGAGTGAATAAAAGAAGACTCGGCACACCACTTCTGAAAGGTTGCCGACCCCTGGTCTAATGTTTGCAAAGCAATTAATGTGACTGTGCACACCAATCAAGCAGTTATATGCACAAATGTCTAATTGTGTGCTCTACAGTTCATTTGTGTATTCCAATATCCAACAGGCACACCAGTAGCACAATTTGCTCATGCATAATAAAACTCAATGCAATTTTCAGAACAGGTCCTATATTTTTAAATGTCCCTTTAAAAACACACAGTAAAATGTAGGGCAAACATGAACAAAGAAACAACAAATCCACTGACATTTTTATATTTCTATAACACCTTTGAGTCCAATATCAGCAGAACATTCATGAATGTATTCATTGCATGGGACACATCTCCTGGACTACTAATGGTTCTTCAGTTCATGATACAATGTCAATAGAATGGTCAAAATTCCCACATTCATAAATATGAAAGTTTTCATTGGTATTGTATCAGTTCCTTCAGACTCCACACAATGTCACTCTTAGTGTCTGAGACACATCTG